>NC_057939.1:4684492-5284492 GCF_018555375.3 Anguilla rostrata
TCTCTCTCAGACGGAGACGGCTCCTGAGCGTGCGTCCGCACAAAAAAAGTGAGCCAAACCCAGTCGGCCCTGCCGGAAAGATTTTTCCACCTGTCAGTGCCTATCTGAGCCTTCGCCCCGCCAAGGCTGCCCTAAAACTCGCGCTGTTCCTTTCCATGTTAAATTAACGGGTCTGTAATCTTCTGAGGTTTAAAGGAGAACTCTACATTGTGATGGAGGCGAAGCAAAAAAAAGCGTTTGACGGCATTTTGATGAACCCGCTGGTTTTCACGGAGGCTGGCGAGAGGTGCGCGGGGGCTTGGTGTCTGCGGAGCGCCCCGGGCACAATAGGCCGAGGGGGGAGCTGGACGCGATGGGAGACGACGATAGGAAGCGTTCGCCCGGCAACCTGACGCCGGCTACGCCAGAGAGGATTCTAATTTAGATAGCGGAGGAGCCCATTCATGCGTGTCACATCTGCTGCCATTTTTTTTTCTTTTCTTTTTTCTTTTTTAATCTTCCAAGACCCTTCCATCACAAAGCTGCGGAAATGACGGCAGGTCACGATATATACCCGCCGGGCCTAAACTCAAACAAGCTTACGCACATAGACCTCTGTCTCGGGAAGACAAATTATAGAGCTTCTAAGTTGTTAAGCAGGGCAGTACATTAATGGAGTCGTTTTACCGAACCTCTTCTGTGTGCTCTAAAATCTTCTCATCCGCTTTTGACTGTGTTATTTGTATTCGGAGAGCACAAACACATCAGGAGTGCCACATTGATGTCTTGATTGCTAATGAGCCTGCATTGCTGATCAACCTGATTAGGTCTCTATGGAGTGCCTCTCTGATTGCACTGCCTGATAGCTTAAGTGGAGCCATAGGCTTTGCTCAGAGCGATCTAGAGCCGGCAGACTGCTTTCGGAAGAGCGGAAAGGTGATGTTTCTTCTTCTTTTTTTTTTTGGTGGGGAAAAAAATAATTTCTAATTACCTTTCGTGGCACAACGAGAAACAGACAGAAGGAGCAGAGAGGGGGTTGGCAAGGACCAAAAAAAAAAATGGACTCAAAATGCAGCCTGCTACACTGCACTCTATGAGGATGTGATGAGGATGTGATGATTCTAACTGTGGGTCCGGCTTCCATGGAAACTCCGTCCTGCATCATGGCTTATGTAATTGGCCCACTTTAAAGAGCAGGGCAGGGGGAATCAGAGTCAGCCCTCTGCCTAGCCTCTTCAACCCAGCAGCCCACAGGTCATGCACATGCTGCTCAACCCGTGCTTTTACTCTCAATAACTTAAATACAAGCCATCAGAAACAACTGGACCTTGGATGTCAGAAAAATGCATCGATCAGTTGATATGCCTTTGTGGTTTAACAAAGGTATTTAAATTCTAAACAGGAAAGAATACCTGCAAAGATTCCTGTTTCATGAATATTTTTCTAGAAGACAACTTGCATTAGCTTTTATCTATTTATTTATTTATTTACCTACATGTTTGCTTGTCTACTTGCTTAATTACTTTTTTGAACAACTAAAACCATTCAGGTTAACTATTGCAGGTTAACAAAATGGTTGACTCATGTCAGGAAGTTTAAGGATCTTGAAAGATTCATCAAAACACCCCCTCTTCATCCCGTATCATCATAACTGAAAAGATAGATAATGCTGAGTCATATTTTCCTCTCTCCCTTGTAGATCCCTATGTTAAAATCCACCTGATGCAGAACGGGAAGCGTCTGAAGAAGAAAAAGACGACAATCAAGAAGAACACGCTCAACCCCTACTACAACGAGTCCTTCAGCTTCGAAGTGCCGTTCGAGCAAATCCAGGTAATGGCGGTCATATTCGTATTCAGCCCAAGGTGGCTGGCTGAGACTTCACAAACCTGCCGGATAACATCACGTGTTATTATGGGCAACGCAGATGTTTGAATGAATCATGCTTTTTCTTTTGAAGAATACAATAATTTTTACGGATTTTTGTGAGTTACTGATTTAGAACTTCACCCAAAATGAAGCTTCTCTCATCAGGCTCTTTCAGAAAATGATCTGGCACATCCTGCTATGTCCGTAGACCCATAATAAACTGCAGTTTACAGCTTTATGATCTATTAGGCTTGCTGCAATGTTTGGTTTGACCGATGACGTATGGTGCAGGAGCCTAAACCAGTGTAATTATCTCCACACCGTCAATACCGGTGTAGTATTTTGTAATTACTATTTTAAAACGAGATTGCCTATTGCGTAGCATCGAGTTTAGCACAGAATTAGACTGAGCCTAGTGATAGCCGACACCCGATTGACCATTCCTGATTGCTGCTGGTAGCTTGTCAAATGAGATGTCTCCGGGTGTTCAGGACACACAAGCAGATGTGTGACAGACTGACGTGGCTGAAAATCTGTTTTCGCTGCGTAGAAGACGCAGGTTCCAAACTCAGTTCTCACTGTGCGAACGATTCAGGTTCCAGACTCAATTAACTGACCCCAAAATTCGTCACAATGAGCCCCCCCCCCCCCCCCCCCCCGACTATTCACAAGGAAACTGGCTCAGAGTTTATTGTCCCTAAATTTCACGCACTGGAGTTTCGCTCGCATTGAATCCAGAGCTCGTGACGCGCGTGACATCGAGATTAAAGACCATTAGGAAAAAACCATTTTAAATGATTACCTTTTTAAATTAAAGCGGAAGGTGAATTAGACTTCAAAATGGAGCGGCGGGGGGACTCTCTCCGTGTGGAGCGCCGGAGCCGCGCGCTAAACATCGCGGCAACACAGCGGTAATTGCTCTAAATTTATTAAGCCCTTCACAGCTCTAAACCGCCAATTTGTTCCGTGAGTCTCGGGTTTCAATTTCCAGTGACATTCAGCATCCAGCTCCCCGCCGGTAGCTGCGTTTGCTAATCAGAGCTATTCATATCCGCTCACGCTGAAGAAGAGGAAGAAAAAAAAAAAAAAAACGGAAAAAAAAAACGTTAAATTAAAGCAGAGAGCAGCCTGGCCCTCAACTGCAGGTATTTTTTTTTTCTTTGAAGCCCAGCTCACCTGGGTATTTTTCATTTCCTTCAGTAATTCATTTTATGGCAGATCAGGCATGCTAACTGAAAACAATTAGACAAGGCTGGGGCTCTGAGAGGCTAGGCTCTCTCTCTCTCTCTCCCTCTCTCTCTCTCTCTCTCTCTCTCTCTCTCTCTCCCTCTCTCTCTCTCTCTCTCTCTCTCTCTCTCTCTCTCTCTCTCTCTCTCTCTCTCTCCTCTCTCTCTCTCTCTCTCTCCCCCTCCCTCTCCCTCCCTCTCTCTCTCTCTCCCTGACCACGGATCGAAACGTAATCAGAGCTCTCGCCGAAGTCGTTTCTGCGTTCTGTGGGCGTTTGATGCGTGGCGTGGGTCCTGGTCCCGTTCGGGCCGGCACGCGTGGCGACACAACCGTTTAACTCTTTCTGTTTTTCCTCGTTTAAGCGTTCCCCGTTTTGTTTCTTCGCTTTCTGCCATCTTTTTTTTCAGTGCTTCTGAAGAACAGTTCAGTGAACACACGTGGCTGGTTTACCTCAGCGTCTGATCCGATGGCCATGGCTCACCTCAGGGGCATTGAGTGGCAGGTGGCATGGTCAGTGTTTATGTAACACCAGTGGAGAGCGTAACCTCGGAAAAGTTCTGAAAGTTTCGGTCCTTCCACAGAAGTGACTCACAGAAGGGCTCTTCTTCTCGATCGTCAACAGGAGAGTCATTTCCTTCCAGCGAGTTTAGGCTGTAGTGTTCCCCCGAGACAAGGTGGCGGCCATTTTCTGAAGGCTTAAAACAAAAGCGCTCCCAAAGGGAGCACTTCATGCAGTTTATGACCAAAGACTTTTTGTCTGCCAACTTACTTGGCTAGAAATCTCTTCTCTGAGCTTTGAAACACAAGAACCGTGGACGCTTGAGTGCTGTTTTTTGATTAAGCTCGTTGCGTACGCAAAGCTTGAATGTTTTTTTTCCCCCTGAAGTATATTAAAATACATGATTATACGTGATTTTAGCGCTTGGTTCGCAGTTCTTGTGAAGGGTGCTTAAATGGGTGACTTGTGCACTTGTAAGGCACTCCAAACTTAATTTATTGCAACGTTGAGCAAATGGAAACGACCCTCACCTCACCTGCCGGTTTAATTGTTGAATCTAATTCGGAAAACACCCCTCTCTTCCCCTCCCTCTTCCACCCCCTCTGCAGAAAGTGCAAGTGGTTGTGACTGTTCTGGACTATGATAAGATCGGCAAGAACGATGCCATCGGCAAGGTGTTCGTGGGGCTCAACAGTTCGGGCACCGAGCTACGGCATTGGTCAGACATGCTGGCCAATCCCCGGAGACCCATCGCCCAGTGGCACGTGTTGAAACCCGAGGAGGAAGTCGACGCCCAGCTCAGCTCCAAGAAATAAGAGGGGTGGGGGGGGGGGACGCCTTTCGACACTTGCCCGTGTAATGCTCTTTAGCCAGTATGTGTAAATACCTCAGTGATATGTGGGTCCATTCATTTCCACCTCCCCCTCCCTAGCACCCCCCCGCCCCCCCCCTTCCCCCCAAAGCCTACCAGACTACAGCCCCGCCTCGCGTGTTTTTACAAACATTAAAAGGTACTTCCCCGAGCCTCCCTCAGATTTGCATTAACGTTTTCAGGTGTAGAGGCCCTATTTAACTCCCTCCTCCAATCACACCTCTGCGATTTCCCTAATCCCGCCCCCTTCTCTCATCCCCCGCCCCGCCCCTAAACGTCCCCCTTCTTTTAAGCAATATGACCTGTATAGATAGCGCATGATTGAAATTATTTATTGTACCAACACAGTTGTATATATCGGTATGCAGACAAAATGATTTCTAGTTTATGTGTTTGTATGTTGTTTAGCGTTTCCTAATCTGTGTATATCTAGATGTTTTTAATAAGATGTTCTATTTTAAAAGATGTAAATGGAGATATAGGAGAGCTGATATTATATATATTACAGGATTCAAAATTCTATCTTACTGCATTCCGGAAAAAAGAAATTCCAACCTGCAAGATGCTAGTGGAGGTTTACTCACATTGTAAAGGATGGTGTCAGCCTGTATGTTTACCTTACCGACATTAAACAGATAAAATAAAAACAACAAAAGAGGTAGAAAACAAGGCCATTAACTAATATGGTTACATGGAAAATATGCTGCTGAAAAATATATAAGCACATGATTTCTTATGACTTTTTATACACATTTTTTTTTGATTGAGGACCCATGAGTTTAGCTTTTCAAACGGATGACTTTCCGAGAATTTCTAAATGGTGCCGGCCAAATTCTTTCTTATCATTTTAAGGCTAGGTTTTACTTGTGACGCAGTGGGTTACTTTTTTACAAAGAACAGTTCCTTATTTTAAGGGAATTCTCTCCCCAAAATGGTCTTCATTTTTAAATCAGTTGGTCCTCGTCTACTCTGTACGTTGCCCTCTTCACCAAGAACAAGAATAGAAACCTTCCAATGTAAAACCAAGCTGTAACCATTGTGTCCTTTAACTTTGATTAACAATATATTGCTAATCGCTTACTTCCAGTAACCTTGTTGTTGATATTTTTTGGCTTCCAACAAGGGGGAGAACGTTTCAATTAGCTTTAAAAGTAATATTTTTTTAGCTGATATCAGTATCTGAAAAAATTCTTTTAGTAACTGCATGATTTTTTTATTATTATTTTTTACAATCTTAGCTAAAAGCTAGGTTAGGAGGAGTTATGCTCACATTGGGGGTCCCAGTAAGACCTCCTTGCCTTCAACTAAAAGATATACAGAAAAACTACTGTTACAGTTAGCTGACATTAAGGAAAGTAGTTAATTGGGTTAGAGCAGTTTGATACTGTGTTTCACAAATGAAAAGGTGATTTGAGTTGACACACACTGCCATCTTCAGGGAGGTAAACAAATGCAAAACATAACCTTAGTTGGCGCGTCTTTATTTTCGCTACTGGTCTTTGGTTGTGCCAGTGCCCTGAATAGCAGACGTTGCTTTATATTGCCTTCTCACAGTGACAATAGAGCTAGCCGAGTTATACTGCCAATTTCATTTTCCTCTGGGCTGCTTTTTTGCACTGTAGTTCTGTCGAATAACAATAGCCAGTTGCTGTCATTCCGGTTCTTTGGGATGTCGGAATCACAGCTGTGTTAAGTCCCAGCTACAGATAGAAATATTTTGGAGGGAATTATGTATAAACAGCGAATGGGTGATGTTCTGTTCAGTGGAGTCAATGGTATCCAGCTGGCCCGTTTTATAGCGTGATAAAAACTCATAGAACAGTGAAGGGGGGGGGGGGGGGGGGACAAAAAAAACAAAAAGAAACCGTACAAGTTAATGGTCTTAGAAAATGAAAACATTAGTCCATGTGTCCTCTACTACGGGTTATATACAAGAGGCGTAAAGTGAAAGGTTTTAGTCAATTTAAAAAAAACATTTCTCTCATCTTTGAGGAACCTCTTGTGTGTTCTAGATGCTAGCGTCAGGGGAGTTTGTAAGTGTTCTCAATGTTATTATGTAGTTAATAGCACTATTATAAAGCTATTGGTCATTCCATACGAGTCTGTATACGGACTGCTTTGTGTATCACTGTGACTGCCGTGCGTGCTTAGAAATGTAGAGTTCTCGGTAGATAGCGACCAGTTTATTCTGTAGTGATATTGTAGTAATACTGCCATTTTCCTTCTACTGCACTGATGAAAGTGTGCGTAGCGTCGGCAAGTTCCAGCAACTGTGGACCAATCAGGAACTGACGGGCTATTGCACGTGAGATGGGAGAGAGAGAGAGAGTTTCGAACGCGAGCGGGTGGATTCACACAGCATTTTGTTGAGCACTGTGCAATACTGTATGTTCATCCCCATAGTGTTACGCGGGTGGCGTTGCCCAAGAAAGATAATTCCCGTTATGCCAGATATATTTCCTTTTCCAAAAAACCCACGGTTAGGACACAGCACACGTAGAGTCTATGTAGGTTAGACATGAACACATTCCTCGTCTTCTCTCCTCTGTTTGGGTTCCTCGTTCCTGCTTTTCGTTTCTCTCCCACACAGATCCAACACTAGAATATCAGGAAACGCATTCGGAAATACCAAAACATGAGACGAAAACCCACAACAAGTGTATATATTTTTATATTTGTCCAGACATGGCTGAAACTATCGTCATTAAAAATGAACACTATTATGCTAACTGAAATTATTGAGAACCATAATGAACTACGATGTATGTATTGCTTTTATGAAAACCTGTTGTACTATTGTTTGTAATGATGATGACTGATATCATTAATTTTAATATTATGTATATCATATTATCATTTTAGGATCTATCGCCAACCCTTTTATAGTGAAATTTAAGTGCGCCTGAATGTATTGGACTGTGTTTTTTTTTTTGTTTTGTTTTTTTTTTTTGGTTTATATTATTGTGGGACCAGATGTAGCTAGCACTTTTTTAATTGTTGCAATAAATATTATTTATGTATTTTTTAATATACCTGTTCCTGTAGAAGCAGCCCAAATTTAATCTAAACTCTGGAACTATAGATGCACACACACACACACACACACACACACACACAAAACAACAACAACGGCTCTACTTGGTATTGTCTTGAAATGAGGGATCTGATAGTTCTATTATATTTTCTTTATTATACGTATATTGAATACTCCTAATTTTCAGAATTGCTTGTTTAAAAAAAAAAACTCAAGGATAAAAAAAAAGGTCACATGTAAATGTGGAATAAAAAAACACAATGCATTCAAAGATTTGATAGTGGTCTTGAGAAGAAGAAGAAAAAAAAAACAAAAAGAAGCTTAATTTTTAAAAGCGTTAAAAACGCATCAGGTCAAACCGTAAAAGACTGCATTGCGGTTGGCACAAGCAGATTGTGAGGTCTGTAAAGTAGATAGTGAAAAAGCCATAACCTGCACTGCAACGCAATGCTACTTTTACTGTCGCCCACCAAAGTGTGCAAGCAAAACCCCGTCAATTTCCTTTTCCAGTAAATCCTGAACTTTGCTGTGTGACCGAGAATATTTGTTCCTCGACGACAACAACAACAACAACAACAACAAAAGCCACACTTACCTTTCCAGACAAAAGCTGTGTAAAGTATTAGAATCTGATGCTGTAGAAAGATCCTAGCTGCCTTTGTGTATATCAACTGCCTGCTTGAGTACTTTTGTGTGTGGAAACTTTCTCTGTAATCCTGTAGAAATGTTTGGGGTGTTTTTTCTTGCCATATCGCTCGCAACAACGGCGAGCTGACGATTATATTGCTGTGTATACCTTCATATTTATTTTTTACATTTTCTTTTTTTTCTTTTTTTTGCCAAGGTGTTTTTTTGATTTGGTTTCACTTTGTGTAGTGATTCACTGTGTGGAGTTTTCTGATTGTTGTTATATAACTTCATATTCACGGATGTTCAATAAAAAGGTTTTATTTCCTGTTGATACAGAACCTTTCCATGTGCTTTCTTGTTTTAAGCTTTGACACCTCTTTTTGCAAAGGTGTCGCCCCATGAAAATTTGTTCAGAATGACACCGGCTTTCAAAAATGTTGAATCCTTCATCGGTATAAAAAAATAATGCTAAATAAAGTAGTGTGTAAAACAACTTGTGTTCCATTATTTCTCAAACATGAACACTACCATTGTGGAATTTCACTGTATTTTGGCAGTTTGTTTTTGCTTTGACTCTATTTAAAATTCAAAGCAAATTTTAATTTTCCAAGAAATTGGAATGTTCTTGACTTGGCTAAGTCAATCACCCGACCTGAATCCAACTGAACATTTTTTTATTTTTTATTTTTACAAAAATAGGATTCCATAATTATCTGCTGTGGGAACATAAAAATTAAAAGAGAGGAGACACCGGTGATCAAATTAACAATCAGGTTTAATTCAAACAGATCCGCTCAGGAACACACATCTAAGATGTTCAAGGAATCCTTCAAGGCGAAAGACTTATGCACTGTATGGGCATCTGAACATCATATCACTCTGAAGTTATTGATCAGTTAGTTTTGCTACAACCCCGGAGGACCTAGATGACCTCCTCTTCTGGAATAACATGTAATCCCATCACATAGAAGTGCTTCTACAGAACAGATAGTACGCAGAGAGGAATAAAAGGCTTTACACGAGTACTCCACGTCAAGCATCCATAAATACTGGCTCTACAAATGTCCAAAATTCAGAACATACCATTCTAATTATGCTCAGTACGTACATAATTATAACATAATTGGACTTCACAGAGCTATGAAATTAGGGTGACCGTATATTGGATTTCAAGAAAAGGGGACGGGGACAGGCAGCCATTTTGTTTGTTTATTTCTGGCCTATGGAATGAGCAAAACCTAGCCAATATTTTTAGGAATTTAGAAATCCCGCCTAGACAGATATTTTCAGTCCCTAAAAAGAAATGTAGAATGTCTGGAAAAACAGGATGCCTGGTCAGCCTAGTGAAATATACTCATTAATCAGCAATCGTCTCCATGAATCAAACTGATCATGTCACTTGAATAACGCCTTGATTATATTATAGAATTACATAGAGACTGCAGTCTGAAATCAGCCTACTAGTGATATATAATCACAGTTTAACATTAGAAGTATGTGTATACCATGTAATCATGTGTGCGTGTGTGTGTGTGAGACAGAGATGTGTCTGTGGATGTGCAGATGTTTAGAACCACATGAATGTTGAATAATCTTTCCACTGCATTGTAAATATTTTACATGCATTCATCTAGGCATGTTGCTTCATTTTATAGAATGCAACAAGGTTCTGCCCTACGGTCAGGGCAGGCCAAAGCAGACAAGTATAATGTAACTTTTTTTTTTCTTTTGCCCATACAGGATTTTTCATGAAAAATGTATTTTACGGTGTTGCCCTTTTCTCTCTAGCTTTTTATTTTTCTTGCTTTGAGAAGGACTTTGCGACAAACACAAAAAAGGAAGCAGAGCAAGACTATTTTTCAGAGTAAGAAAATGCTTCAAGGTAGGAGAGGCATCCACCCTCTAGCGAGCACTCCATCTTCAAGAACTCAGTCCCCTGAGTTATAACTCCATAGGACCAATAAGAAGCTCTGTCCAGCCCCGCATCTGGGCAATGTCAGTTAATTTAGTTCAGTGCTGAGGGCCGTCTCTGAATCTTTGCTTTTATATTTCTTTGCTTACTTGTTTTACCTGTTTTCTACAGCAGGATACTGTGAGATTGCTAAAGGTTAAATGCATGTCATCCTCAGAATCCACCGTCACAATGGATACCGTTTTCTGGTGGATATAGCAGTTTGTGACTGAGGTCATTTCATTTTATTTTGTGTATTAACTGTGTCCTTGGGTCTTCGGAAATTGAGTTTCAAAGGCTAAAGCTGAAAAAAAAAAGATTGCACAGACAGCTAGCTGGGAAAGGCTTCAATACACTTTGCAACCAGAAGAAGATGCTTTAGATTCTGTCCTTATTCTGAAGAATATCAAGGACAACAAGGTCAAGGCCGGACCTCAGCACGCAATCACAGACGAAATTACTGCTCGGAATTCACAGACCAATAGAAAGACGGAGAAATACATCTGAGAAAATGACAATAGTCTCTTTATTACTGAGTAGTTAAGTTGCATTGCTCTCCAAAGCATCACTGTCACTGCAAGAATCTATTTCTTCATTATCAGCCTCACAGACTCCTAGGGAGATGCACGCTCAACACCTATTCTTTGGGGAGGTTAATCTTTGATTCGGGAAAGCGTTGTTTAAATTTGGAAGAACAAACTTGGTGATTCTCTAAATCAAGTCCACCGTCAAATATTTTCGACGCCCAGTCAATTTTAATTAAGACAATGGACTGGCCATCGCATACCTCTGATGGAAATCTCAAGTACTCCTATAACTTGATCCCCTTTGTGACAGTTGTTTTATTGTTGAGCCTGTGCTGCCTAGTTAGGTGGCTTGCCAACTACATAACCATGGTGAATCAAATTGGTGAAAAACCTGACTTGGTTAACTGTCAAGTAGCAACCTGGGTAATACAGTGGAGACAGGTTACCTGTGATCGAGTACCTCGAGTAACTTCCTGGTTTGGGAGAGTGGTGCATGCTCTCCTCCATAATACACAATGCCAAGCACCACTTCTTATCAGCTCACAGCACACGAGCCAGGCTTCCATGCGTGAAGACCCTTTTCTTGTGCAGCTTAACAGGAGACTTGCAGGTGTCCCGATTGATCAGCAGGGGTCACTAGAGAGCGACGAGATGCAAATCCCTGGTGTTTGAATCCTGGGCAATATAGTCACCACTTGTACTGCCAGCAAGGTCAACTGAAATCAGAGATAGACTTTGACAATTTATTTATGTATTCACTCATTTTTTACATTGGGAATAACTTATATACTAGTTGTCAATCAAACAATCATTTCTTTCTCTGTCTTTCTCATTCTTACTCAAATGACAAGCAGTGTCCTGAGAACCCTGTTATGATGGGACCATAACTATCATGCCTATGCCTAATTGTGCTAATTGTGAGATGGAGTCTTAAGTAACCAAAAGGGGTGGGTTGGCCTGGTGTTAGGACCTTAGTACACCCAACACCCTGCACCCAAGGTGCTTGATTTTTTGTGGGCTGAGAAGGCCAGCGGTGATGTCACTGGCAGAAGTGCGGTACCCAAAAAACCTCCCGCACCCCACAGCCAGCCACGGTGCCCATCGCTCACCGCACGGGCCACATCCATCACCGCCCAAGCCAGGGCTTTATCCAAACGGCAAGCGCTCCGCCGCTTTATCGATCATTCACCCTTTTTTCTCATTTTCTGTCCGTCCGAGAGAGCAAGAGAGAGAGAGAGAAAGGGAGAGGGAGGGGGGAGAGAGAGAGAGAGAGAGAAAGAGAGAGGGAGACAGGGAGAGAGAGAGAGAGAGGGAGATGGGCTGAGACAGAGAGCGAGAGAGGGAGGGAGAAAGAGAGAGAGAGAGAGAGAGAGGGAGAGGGGGGAGAGAGAGAGGGGGGCAGTGAACAACAAAATAATCTGTCCGTGGGCAATTTGAGAAAGCTTCCTCCTTTATCTCCTCTCCTGCCTCAGACTCCCACTCTCGCAGGTCTGAGCTGTTAGCAGCCAGCGAGGCTGGAGCTTTCGAGAGGTGCACCAGAAAGATGAGCTGGGTCCTTTTCTTTCCCAAAACTTTTTAATCTGGATCAGAATGATTTTTGTTCTGTAATCCCACCATTTTGCAATCCACAATCATTTTATAAAGGCTGATTTCCATATTGTTTTTTCAGGAAGGTTTGATTCTGAAAAAAAAAACACCTGTTGGCCAGTATACTCAACAATTTATGTTCCTTTTCTTTTTCCTTTAGGATCAGTAAAAAGGCATGTAGGGCTATTCAACCACAGTGAATGCAGTCATTTATTTTGGTATCCAATCAAGTGAAAAAAACCCAAAACAAGTAATGAGAAAAAAAGGACCTGAGATCAGAAAATGGGGGAAAAAACACATCCACGAAAATGGTTGAAAATATAAATTCTGTAATACTGGTTGACAGTGGTTACTTATGTATACTGTAGCTGAATGTTACCTTTATTGTTAGTTAATGGATGTCTAAATTAGTTTTGTTGTTGTTGGATATTTCCCTTTTTAAAAAGCTAATTACTGCTCTCTATCACTGTCTTCGTAAAAAGAAAGACATGCAGCGCTACAATTAATATTTGACATAATAATTAAAAATATTTTTTAACATTTTCCTGAGTATTCCCATTTTAATCGCATTAAAATTGGCCTGTTAAATTGCCGTTATAATTTCTAAAAGCCACCCTCCTAGCAGGATCAGAATTATCCTGCGATTTTGGATCAAAACAATCCAAGTCTGCACCTTCTGAAAAAAGCAAGTGCCACACTTAACAGTAAATATTGTTTGAACTGGGTTACCAAATCTAAATGACACTGATAGTTTTTTCAACTGATAAAAAACTAAATTTAAAGATATAATATAATGGATTGTTGGAATCTGGTAGGATTATATTAGCTACCCTAATAGAGCCTAACTGTAACCTAAACCTAGCCTACCCCTACCCTAAACCCTAACTAACGCTAGTAACCCTAACCCTAACCCTAACCCTAGCTGTAACCCTAACCCTAACCCAAGCTGTAACCCTAAACCTAGTCCTAGCTGCAACCCTAACCCTAACCCTAGCTGTAACCCAAACCCTAGCTGCAACTCTAAACCTAATCCTAACCCTAGCTGTAACCTTAACCCTAACCCTAGCTGTAACCCTAACCCTAACCCTAACCCTAGCTTTAACCCTAACCCTAGCTGTAACCATAACCCTAACCCTAGCTATAACACTAACCCTAACCCTAGCTGTAACCCTAACCCTAACCCTAGCTTTAACCCTAACCCTAGCTGTAACCATAACCCTAACCCTAGCTATAACACTAACCCTAACCCTAACCCTAGCTATAACACTAACCCTAACCCTAGCTGTAACCCTAACCCTAACCCTAACCCTAGCTTTAACCCTAACCCTAGCTGTAACCATAACCCTAACCCTAGCTATAACACTAACCCTAACCCTAGCTGTAACCCTAACCCTAACCCTAGCTTAACCCTAACCCTAGCTGTAACCCATAACCCTAACCCTAGCTATAACACTAACCCTAACCCTAACCCTAGCTATAACTAACCCTAACCCTAGCTGTAACCCTAACCCTAACCCTAACCCTAACCCTAGCTGTAACCATAACCCTAACCATAGATATAACACTAACCCTAACCCTAGCTGTAACCCTAACCCTAACCCTAGCTTTAACCCTAACCCTAGCTGTAACCATAACCCTAACCCTAGCTGTAACCCTAACCCTAGCTATAACACTAACCCTAACCCTAGCTGTAACCCTAACCCTAACCCTAACCCTAGCTGTAACCCTAACCTTAACCCTAGCTGTAACCCTAACCCTAGCTTTAACCCTAACCCTAGCTGTAACCATAACCCTAACCCTAGCTATAACACTAACCCTAACCCTAACCCTAGCTGTAACCCTAACCCTAACCCTAGCTGTAACCATAACCCTAACCCTAACCCTAACCCTAGTGGCAACCCTAACACTAACCCTAGCTGCAACCCTAACCCTAACCCTAACCCTAACCCAAGCTGTAACCCTAACCCTAACCCTAACCGTAACCCTAACCCTAGTTGCAACCCTAACTAAACTAAAATTTTGAAGACTTTAATTCTGTTATATTACAGAATCGCCAAATACATGGTGTGACTTTGTTGAAGGACCTTTAGCGCTTATGTTTGGATACAATGTTATCAGACAGAGATGTACTCTCTTGCTTGCCTACACTATTTGGCTTAAATGGATTAATTAAGTTTAATTTTTCAAGTGAAATCTCCAAAGCAACCACCTAGCAACACCATAGCAACCGCCTAGAGCTCCATAGCAACCAACTAGCAACACCCTAGCAACTACCGAGAACATGCTAGCAACCACCTAGAATTCCATAGCAACCACCTAGCAACACCCTATCAACTGCCTAGAACCTATAGCAACCACCTAATACCCTATCAACCTCCTAGAACAGCCTAGCAACTGCCTTGAACTCCATAGCAACCACCTTGCAACACCCTAGCAATCACCTAGAACACCTTAGCAACCGCCTAACACTCCATAGCAACCACCTAGCAGCACCCTAGCTACCGCCTAGAGCACAAGAGCAACCACCCAGCAACACCCTAGTGACTACCTAGAACACCCCAACAACTGCCTAGAACACCATAGCAACTACCTAGCAACACCCTAGCAACCACCTAGAACACCCTAGCAGCCACTTAGAACACCATAGGAACTACCTAGCAACACTCTAGAAACCGCCTAGAACACACTAGAAATAGGGCTGGGCAATATGCTTTAAAAATAATCTCTATATTTTTGGGCCTTGTGGTGATATACAATATATATCTCGATATTTTAACGTCCTCTCTTAAACAGCTTCACTAAGAAATGGGCAATTTGGCATTTATTTGGTATCATATCATGATATTTTTCATAAAAAGGATGATAATAAAATAATTCAACAATAACACCTCAAAGGGAACAGCATTGGAATGGAGGGAAACGACAGGCTTAGGCTAATGCAGCACATTAAGGAAGAAATCAGAGAAATTCACTCTCTTTTTCCATATTCCAATTTGATGTTTTTGGATATCCTCCCTTGCCGAATCTGGAGAGGACAGACTGCTGCTAGCGAATACAGCCTCGACAGAACCAGGCGTTGGCTAACTGGGGTCATGTTTGGCTGAACAGACACTGTTCACTCTGTTCAGCACAAAGTCGACTTTGCATTTGCGGCAACCACACTTCTGCACAATTTCTGCAGGAATTGTCTAGTTGTTATTATTATTATTATTATTATAAACCGGCCTGGGAGATCGGAAAGGTCCATCTCCCCCTAGAGGGCAATCTGGACATTGCAAGCGATGCCTCAACAAAAGCCTAGCAGATGCAGGAAGCTGCAGGGAACCTGCAGAGCAGACAGGCTAAATAAAAAATGTAGTCATCAGGCATGGCACCTACTATTAAACATAAAATTTTTAATTGATCTTAGCATATTTTTACAAAACTACTGTGCGTGCAAATATGTCAAAACATGTCCGTTGATTTTCCGGATAGAATTGCTTTTTTTTTTTTTCTTTAAACCGTAATCTTCATTCATCCATTTCATTATGATGAACAGATAAAATTTGGAAGTAATTACTGTAAATACTGCTGTCAAACAGACACACCTGTGGAAGATTCTTTGCCTTTTTTTTATCCCACATGAGCATACTGCGACACCAACTGAATATAAAAAAGGCTCTTCCCTCCTCCTTGGTTGAAGAAGAGCTTTCCAAAGACAGAGCACGTCACTGTCATCAATATGTGACCCCTCTGTTGCCATGGATGCCGTGAACAGTGATTAGCGCCTCATCTGAAACAGGGGTAGCAGTGATGGGAAAAATTATATATGATAAAAAAAAAACGTTATTGTTGGAAGAATCAAACCCAATAATTTTGTGAGTGCGTAGAATGAAGAATAGATATTCAGACTACAGTTTATAGACAATGCTGGTGATACTTTAATGACTAAATGAATAGAACCCACCACCCCCTCCCCCTCCACCCCCATCCCACAGAATACAGTACAAATCTGTCTGACAGAAGAGAATTGAAAAAATAAAACATTTTTATGTGATGTTACGAATCTATCAATCTAGTCCTGCCTTAAAGTGAATTGTTCTCTAATAACAGCAAACAGTTTGGCTGTTGCATTGGTTGTAACACTATAAATCAATTTTTTTTATAGTTAGAAAATATTCTTCATAGCTTGAAAGGGAAAAAAACCTTGGCACCAATTTGGGGTGTAGAGAAACCCTCTTTTTACAGATGCAGTACACAAAAGCTTCACAAGGGGGTAGAGTTACATTAGCAACAATCACAATTCACTCACTGGCATAAATTACCTGCGAGGTCACTAGACAAAGTGCTGATGAAAGGTGAGGTTCAGGGCTATGGTTGGGATTTCCATGCTAACTCAATGCTAAGCTGGTCCTCAGTGAATTCAATGGTAGAGATGGCTCATGCCACTCAAGCCTGCAGTTAGTGAAACTAGCAGTGTACTTCATTTCCCACCAGGCACCCTGGCTGTCTGTCCGGTTATGACTTTTAAAAAAAAAAAAAAAAAAAAAACAAAGCAAAACAAACAGTGCCCTGCAGTACCCTTCAGCTAGAATCCTAAAAAAAATACTTTTTTAAAAAACAAAAACAGAAATCTGTCCTTGTTTTTCTTGCAATGCAGTGTTACAATGCCACATATTCTCTCTGCACTTGAGGACATTGGGGTTATATATTGTGATGTGCAGAAGCATGAGCCGAAGCAAAGCATGAGACTGAAGCAAAGGGGCTGCATTTCCAGCAAATATTTCCTAAGGTAGGGAAGATTATTAATAGTTTTTTCTGAACAGGAAAATCTATGCATTTCCTTGTACCACTGGGGTCTGGGGAGATATATATATATATATATATGCACACACATACACACACACACAATGCTGATAATTGAATGCTGGGATCCTTGAATGACAAGATAAGGGCCTTTGAAAAGGGCTATCTGCTCCTGCAGATCTAATGCACGGCGGTGCACAAGGGCCCGCTCATTCCCGGCCATTACTCTGAACAGAATTTCCCTGAAAGGCCTATCAGACGCAGAGCCGTGCCGTAACGAGCGGGGGGAAGCCGCCGCGTTACTGCCGAGACCTCAACCGCGATCACCAGCGACGATTATTAACCGAATTTGATCATACAGGCACGCCTTCGGCGAATTCAACCATCAACCAGGCTGGAGCTCAATCAACAAGGTTTTTCTGTTCTCCTCCACCCTCCCTGCATTTTCAAATGCCACAGATTTCCCACTGTTCAGTTTGGCAGACGTCCTTTAGTAGATGGCGAGTCAATTGGTTTATCGTAGGGAAGGTAGCAATTTCAATCTCAAAATATACGACCTTTTAATACGTCAACAAACATTGCTTCGCTGTGGTATTTATGCAAAACTTCATTTCTATGTCTAAGTAGCATCAATGGTGGAAAGAGCATCAGAAAAGCCAAATGCCAAAACAACAAAAAGGGATCTACTGGATCCATGTCTTGGCTTGGAATGGAGGGTATGTGTTGAGCTCGCTGCTTGGATGGGGGTGGGGGGTGTGGGGGGGGGGGGGGGGGTTGGAATTCCTGGGATGGTTTTACACAGCGAGTTATAGAGCTCCTGGAAATCCACTCCTATTCCAAGAGACATCAACCTGCCCAGGCATCACCTGAAGCTCACAACAGGTAAATCTGTCACTCCAGAGGAACTAAGCAAAGGACAAAAGAAGGAAAAAAAAGAGGGGGGAAAATGAAGACAGGATGAGTACATGGAACAGAAAATTCATTTTAACAAGATTCCATCAGCAAGCAAGTCATCCATCTTTTCTTCTTCACTGATAAAAATGCAAATGCAGCCGGGCTCACTTGATACACTTTGCATGAGGACGAAGCAATCACCTTCACATTAGCGGTTTGGGAAAAGAACATTTCGCTCGGCGCTCGTCCTGAATACGAAGGGCGCGATAATTATCGCCATGGGTACCAGGAACGCGGCTAAGTCCATGCAAAGATATGCCTCAAAAATCTGACATCACTACTTCGGAGGCAAGTCATATTTTTTTCCCCCTTGTTGGTTTTGTTGAACAAGAAAAACAAGAAAACGAGGAGACAGGATAATCATATTTTTTATTAAAGGTTCTTTTAATAAAAGACTTCTTCTATACATGCAAACTCCAAAGGGAGAGAGAGAGATTTTTTTTTGAGTTCTCCCCATTACAGCCGAATAACTAAATATACACACTGACACCGTTTTACAGGATTGAAGGATGCAATACAATTTGCACGCTTGTATGTTATGACAACTTAATCGAACGCTTGAATACAAAATAAGTTCCTAATATGGAGAGCAATGTCTATATCAGGCATAATATTGCGGCTGATTAGAGTAATATACCTGTCATGCAGTATCACTGCGTTCAGTGGAAAACACAGAAGCCGGGATACAGGCATTCCAAATAGCCATCTTTTCTTTCCACTGATACTGTTATACAATGCTCTGTCTGCAGTAGCTCGCTCTACGAATCATACATCTAGCACATAATCGGGTAGATCTCGTAATAATGCAAACAAGTATTTGCTTTTAATTATTAGCATGAACTAATTGCTTTGATATAAACTGAACATGATACATTTCTGCTATTTGTAATCCCAGTATTCCACACCAAAACTAGCTAAATTAAGATGACTACCTAATTTATAAAGGACATTTTTATATTTACTTTTCAGTAATTTCATGTTTTCTGATTTTCTATCTTTCCCTCCATTTAAGCTTTCAAATGTACACATCTAAATCAACGACAACGGTAACACTGGGCATCAAATTAATAAAAAAAAGCACCAGGCTTTTTCCTCACTCCCTCTTTAATGAAACAAAGCGCTCATATATTTAAAACTCATACACGTAATGTGCAAGGCACCGTTCGCACTTTGGCCAGTGGAATGTCGTCTTAAAATTGTTGTTCATATGAAGCAAGCCACGTTGTGAGCAATAATGTAGACGCACCTTTAAATGCAGATGCCAGAGGAGGAAAGCAGTGCTGTGAATAATGTGATTGGATGCAGCTAACACCTGACGATGTGTCCCGCAACCTCGACGCACTCAAAACAACATCACGTGATAGTGGGGTAAATTTGTGCTAATTAAAAATGAATGGCCTAAATGGAAAACGCTTTGATATAAAAAGGCTGCTTATTGTTAGGGCCAAAGACTGAATGTATAAATGCCTCTTTTTTTTTGGTGGTACACCACATTCATTCATGTCATTTTTCTTTTTAAAGATTTTTCAAAACAAAAAAAAAAAAACAAACAAAAAAAAAAAAAACGAGTGGCCTATTTACATTAAACGCATTTACATTGAACATAATCACCCACATATAAATAAAATCCGCTTTCGTACTCTACGACAACACCTCGGTTCTACCTTCAAATCCCCCTTTTAAAAAACACACAGACAAAAATGCTCCTTCAATGCAATGAAGCTCTATGTCCTGTAAGGCCTTAAGAACGTCTGTAAGACATGGAAACTCGTCTTCCCGATAAGCGGGAAGAGGCAGCGAAGGTCGATGAAGAAAAGGTTGTGGAAATCCCAGGAGAGACGGTAGTGCTCCATGGCAACCCCTGGAGCCCCCATCCCCCCCACCCACCCACCCCCCCCCCCAGCAGGCCCTGTTTCAGGGTGGGTGTGGTTCTACCTGGTCAGCTGACCAACCACTTTGAGGAGGGTTTTGTTCTCTTGTTTAAGCTGCTCATTCTCGTCCTCAATGTCATCAAGGTCCTGGAAAAAAAGAGTAAAAAAAATGTTTTTAAAAACGGTGCATTTTAGTACGATCTCATCAATGCCAAAAATGCCAAAATTCCTTAATCAGCTTCATCAATTCACAATATAAATATTAATATTGCTCTCATTTGTACAGCAGGATAATTTTTTTTTTAAACGAGTTCTGGTTAGGTTCCTTGTACCGTGCAACAGAAGTGACATTCACATCAGATTAAAATGCACAACCATCTACAAGTCTATTTTCCTAAC
Organism: Anguilla rostrata; assembly: GCF_018555375.3. NCBI lineage: Eukaryota > Metazoa > Chordata > Actinopteri > Anguilliformes > Anguillidae > Anguilla > Anguilla rostrata. Next base: position 4,704,676 of record NC_057939.1, read on the forward strand.
CACTCGTCCTGTTCTGGGATAAAATTTGGGATACACTGTGCTTCAGCTGCAACTGAACACCCACGGCTGTCAACTGTAAGAACGAATTTATGAATACATTCAGCAAAAATCCTGGCCTTACATCAGAAAGCATACAAAAACGCATCAGGCTAATACCCAGGTCGGCTGCATAGAGAATTCATAAATTTATCAGGACGATGTTCTGATCCGCTTTAGGAAAGCAGGTATAAATAGATCAGGTCAATATCCAGGTCTACGGTAAGAAAGCATTTGTAAAACCATCAAGCCAATTCCTTTGGCAGTTTCCCTGACCTTCCCTGCAGAGTTTGACAGTGAATGGTGTGCAAATTAAACAAGCACGAGTCATGTTTTCAATAGAGAGAAGACTGGGTCTCAATTTGTCTCCTTTTTGAGCTGAAAGTCTTCAGGTCTGAGGGGCCTCAGTGATGCACCCCATAGTCCAGAATCGAATCTGACCATCGAATCCGAGTACTGAATCAGAGAATCAAATCCAGAATCGAATCTGACCATCGAATCCGAGTATTGAATCAGAGAATCAAATCCAGAATCGAATCTGACCGTCGAATCCGAGTATTGAATCAGAGAATCAAATCCAGAATCGGATCTTGTTGGTGTCAGCTGTGACCGAGTCCCGCGGTTTGAGGTTTATCCTCTTCAGAGGAGGCATGCGCTAATCTACAATCTATCAAATTACCGGAGGGTGTCACAGAAATGGCAAGCAGACTTTCAAGAACCAGGAGAAAAAAAAAAATGCAAAACAGGAGATAAAATGATAACATTAGACAATGCCTGCTGGAAGCACAGTTAAGGACTGTGGTAATTAGTTCTCTAAAGAGAGAGAAAATTGACTTACTATTATGCTTTTAATTTAAAAAAAAAAAAAAAAAATTCTCAAAAGTGAAAGTCAGTCACGATAATGGAGACTAGCACGGCTGCTTGTCATCCTGACAATGGACAATTTATAAGCGCAAAACAATGAGCGGGAAGCAGAGCTAAACTCCCGGGCCTGGCCGTCAGCGGATCGGGCCGCCCGCGCGACGGGCAAATTGAACATTAACGACTTCAATTAAGCGCAAATGAGGAACTCCTCTGCCCACCGGGGGCTCGTCACGGGGCGCTAATAAAAAAAAACGACACTCCTCATTTTCAGAGCTGTCCGTCAGAGACGGGGAGGCAGGCAGGGCCGGACTATCGGGCCCCACGATCGCATGGACGCGCGAGCAGAGACAACACGGAAAACAAATAAGGCTGCTGGAGGAGCAGCAATGGTAGCAGTTAGCACCAGGGTAACAGTATCGACCATGAATCTGTATAAGGGGACAATGTCAACACAGGACAGGTGTGGACAATGAAACGGTTTTAATAAGGGGGCAATGTCCACGCTGGACAGTGTGGACCATGAAACTATTTGTCTGAGAGGACAACGTCAATAGTGGACAGTGCAGACAATGAAACAGTTGGTATAGGGGGACACTGCCAACAGTGGGAAGTGAGGACAAAGAGAAGACCGCAGATAAGAGGAATAGTGTGGCTAACAGGGCTGTGTGGAGCGATGTATTTTCTCATCGTGAACAGGACCGAACAGAAGAGAACGTGTGAGAGTGAGAGAAACAGGCCGTTCATTATCAGGCACAGGACTGCCGGCTGGGAGAGTGACACTGCTGCTGTGGCCTGGGGCACCCTAGTTTCAGCTGACCATAACAGCTAAATGCAAAAAAAACAATAATGCCTTCACAGAACACAACAACTGAATGTTAATCAAAGTGGTATCTGCTAAACTAAGGGCTCATGCCTGGGCTACTAGAAGTCTGGTGTACTGTATGTGTTGTGTTTTATTCCAACCAATTAGCCTTGCTGAATTTACAGTAAATGGCTGTGAACACCAATGCTGGATTACCCCTATGAGAATGCACAGCAAAACGTTTTCTCTGACATGCATTCTTCAGGAATGGTCCACCATTTTACCAAAAAAATAAATAAATAAAATGCCTGAGATAAGTAAATAAGAACAGAAGTCGGTGTGAAATCACAGAACAAATTAGGCTCCCGTGAAACCACACAAAAGTGTACGAGACAAATGAATATTTAATGGAAATAGGTGGAAATGCAAACGTTTTTTTATGAAGACTCTGTGCACATTTCTAAAGGGAGCGTTCAGCTGTATAGCAAAGCCAGCCATAAAATAGAATACAGTCAATACAGTAGATTTAACAGCAGTACAGTTGCTGCTCTCTCAATTTACTACTCGATATACACCAGTCGGTCATCCAGATGGAGTCCAGAGAGAGCTGTTCCTGCAGTCAGATACTTGCTGGAAGCAAAGCACAGCTCACAGCCTCCTCTGCAACATAAACGTCAGTATAGTGAAAAGCTGAATCAATTCACACAGGGCCACAGGGCCAGACTGGATGTATGGTTATTATCTGTTCTATCCCATCATGCCCCACAGAAACGTCTGTGTGAGGCGGCGCTGTCGATCTCTATCACTCAGTGGCCTTTCCCACAGGCACGGACCGCTCGGTCATGTGACTCCCCGCCTTCCACAATGATAAACGGATTATCTGTGTCATACTGTGTGTTCACTGAAACTCCTGCTTTACACTCACTTCCTCTCTATAACCCATATAAATATTAGGATCTTAGGATCTAACTTTCTCTCCCTCTCTCACACACACACACACATATATACACAGACACACTCAGGCACGCACACATGCATGCAGACATGCAGACACACACACATATTAACATATTTGAGCAATTTATCTATTATATATATTGGGTATTGAAATATTATTACAATATGATATCTATGCTGTAATGATTATGTTCATTTCTGTACATGAGTAAATGAGTAAATGCCTGGCCTGGCATGTGTTAAATAGGGACACAGGGAAGTGTTAAAGGAACAGGGTTTAGAATGTAATATCGAGTTTTACTTGGAATCAGTTTCCAGCTGGGATCAACATTTTTCACCACATGAAAGACTTTGCTGCATTCCCCCCCCCCCCTCCCTCCCTCCCTCCCTCCCTCCTTCCCCCCCTCCATCCCTCCCTCCCTCCCCTCCCCCCTCCTCCCACCCCCTTTAGCTCAGTGCTAAAAACAGCAAAAACAAACATGTTTCGCCACCATCTCCTTTAAACATCAGCTGACCCAGATGGCGTGAGCGTGCGAGGGTTCATGCGACGGCCGGGCGGGGCCGGCCTCGGAGCGAGGAGTTCACAGAGACTCCCGAAATCCCCTGACCCCTGTCAAAATGGCCGAGACGAGCAGCTTCCTGTGCGAGGATTCGACGAGGGAGGAGAGACAGAAAAACAGGCCGAGGACGCGGCGTTGGGATCTCCCTTCAAACTCTACACATCGCAGGAGAGCGCGATGGATCCACAGGACGCAAGCTAGCGCCAATCAAAAAACGGTTGCTGTCGCCGTTTCACGAAGGCCGGTTCGGTCTGAACGTCGTACGGTAGCGGAAAAGAACCGGAACGTCGTCTCGGTTCCCATGGCGACGGCGGGCCTGAGACCCGGGGAATAGTCTGGTGTACAGGCTCTGTGTAAAGATTATGGGCTCTCCGGAGCAATGGCGATGGCGCTATGACTATTGAAAGGGCTTCAGCGGAATTACAGCGGATTCGCCCCGCGGGCTTGGGGCCCGTTTACCGAAAGCAATAAAACTGACGCTGAAGTTCCCTTTTTATTTTTCGGGTCATCCCGGGAACAGCGCGCTTCATCTCGCCAGTAAGAGCGCAGAGCAGATGGAGGTTAGCCTCAGAGGCACCCCTGGCAGAGGGGCAGGAGCGTCTTTAAAGCTCGTAAGGTAACTCTACTGTGGGAGAGGCAGGCGCGGTGCCGTGTAATATAACTCAGCTGAAGACAAACGCTCAGGACCTTTTGGGTCGGCTCCCAGATGGAGCGAAAAAAGCTGCCGGGCGGGTTGGCACGGTCAGAGAAGTCATGAACTTCCCCAAAACCCAGGATAAAACTATCCTCTAAGCCGCCGGTATTGAGTCCTGTTCACGGAGAGCCTCAGGGTGTGCTTGCCTTTACAGTTACTCAGCACTATACTAACCAATTAAAAGTCGATTATGCGGTTAACCCACCTTAGCCGGTTTGTAATTCGTCAAGTTTCTTGTCTTTTTTAAAAATGCCTTTTTACGTCCAACCAAACACTTTTTAAGTGTTTTATTTTCTCATGGAAATACTACATATGACCTCCGATAATGACCTCCTCATAAGCTCATCAAAATCCAAAGGGCATTTTAAAATAACAGGATTTTTAGAAACCATAGCAAAATGAGGGTTGAAAAAAAGGAACAGGGGACAGGCTTTAGCCGCTAATGTGTCGTGTGGCACTGAAGCATAGTGTTACTCAATCAAGCTGCTCAGCCCTGTAGTGGAGGTCATTAGTTTAGCTAGCCAACAGCAGGCCACCTGGCACCGTGACATTTGGCTCGGCTGCACTCGCTTCTACCTGAGGTTCTGGACCGACTCGCGCCAACCTGGAATTTCAAAAGGGCATTTGGGAATAATGAGACCGTGTACAGGCCCAAGAAAATATGTGAAATATGAAAGCCATTTGAGAGAAGAGGAATGCTGGTGATTAAAAAAGGCTTTGTGAGCTGACATGTCTAAAATGTGCATGCCAGCGATTCTTCCGCAGATCACATTGGGTCAGTTTTCAGAGCACGCACTCATTAGCAGAGAGCGGATGAAAGAATTTAATAATCTAAATAAAGAAATTAAGTTTTTTTAAAGTATGAAATAGAACACATGGAAATAAAGCAGGCTTTAAGCTTGAGCTGCAGTTCTGATTTCTTTACAAAGACTAAATATACAAAAGGCTGCTTCTGCTTCTTCCAGGAATCCTTTTTTCCCCCCATTGTGGGTGTCTTTTCTGAGTTCCTTTTCTGAGTTTTTCCTCTCTCGCCCATATGGAAACACTCAAAAGCAATCACCAAAAATAGGAACTAATTCCTCCTTTTCAGGTGGTGAACAGTGGCAGTTTGAGAAATGTGGCCATTTGGATTCAGAGGAGATTGAAAGGTCTTGCCCCATTGACAAAAAGGTCAACCTGCGGTTGCGCAAATATGACCGTTTTAAACCACAGAAGATCTCAGAGCACTACGACACCAGGTTCTGCAGCACATACCGCAGGATACTGCGGCTGCTGTGGCTACGGTAGCCGTAGCATTTGACGCTTAGCGCTGTTAGGTAGGAAACGAGGCTCAATATTTCCCCGAGACAGAATCTGATGACCGTCTGAACCCAAAACATTCAACAGGAAAGGACGGACCGCTGCTCCAAGGGGAAGGCGGACACTTCCGCGGCAGGCGACCACATTTACAGCTGTTATTTTCAGCGGGGAAAGGCATTTTACAGAAGCTGTCGCAGGGCGCTGGGAGGTGAGGAAGAAGAAGAGCGGTGCTTTTGACCTCCACAGCTCTGCTGGAACAACCGTTTTTTTAAAAAGACAGCTGCAGTTTAAAAATGAACTGAACCTTGAACAAACCTGCTCTGAAATTCAGTTCCGTTTTGGAAAACGTATGCTAAATCAGGTTTCAAAATAACTCTCCAGCCTACTCCATATGCATGCAATCAGAATATCATGCAATCAAACGCCAGTGTGGCAGTCAGGTTTGCAAGAAGAACGCTCTGCGGAATTTCCAAGAAATTATGCTTTAAGTAACGGTGTGGCGGGAAGAGAGACTGCCGAAATGGAGTCGCAGAGGTTGCGGGGACTCAATATCACAGGAAATCTAGAGGAAAAACATACCTGTATTCTGTCTAAATCAGTTAGTTTCCAACCCTGGTGCATGTGGTAGTGCTGGTGCATGTGGTCGTGCTGGTGCATGTGGTATTGCTGGTGCATGTGGTCGTGCTGGTGCATGAGGTCGTGCTGGTGCATGTGGTCGTGCTGGTGCATGTGGTAGTGCTGGTGCATGTGGTCGTGCTGGTGCATGTGGTCGTGCTGGTGCATGAGGTCACGCTGGTGCACGAGGTCACGCTGGTGCACAAGGTCACGCCAAACTCACTCTGTTCAGCAAGTCGATCTCCTCCTTCAGCTTGAGGATGAGCTCGTCTTTGTCCTCGTGGGCCTTCAGTAGCCGAGAGAATTCCTGCCTCTCTCTGGCGAGCTCCTGCGCACAGACAGAGCCCCGTGAAGCCAAACCCGACTCAGAAAAAGATCCTCAGTGGAGCAGCACGTGGAAGGACTGGCTGTTATTATCTATAATCATATAGATATTATTCTCCCCCTGTTTGAGTAGCTGCGTGCCTGTATGTTGTCCCTGGTTACAAAATGAATATACTGCAGACACTATTGAACCTTTTCATTTTTGTTTATGCAAACTGTGCTAAATTTGACACAGGCATCCATCTGCAACATGAAACCTCTCCTGGCTAGCATATCGTTTAGAATCAAACTGTGGCATTTAATTTGCGTGTGGGTTGCGCTGGGTTGCAGTTGGACTGAGTTGTAACTCACAATAAAGCAGCGAGTTCAGACCATTGCCTCACGTGATGTGACATTAGAGAGCGCGCTACAACGTTGCTAAAGCTGTGGTTTTAGCCTGAAGATCCTGCAATAACCCAACATTGAGATCCAGCAAAAACCCAACATTGGATATCCTGCAATGACCCAGCACCGCGCGCTGTGCCGTACCTTCTCCAGCTCCTCCAGCTTCCTCTCCAGCCCGCCAGCGGAGCCAGACTCCCTTCCGTGCCGACCGTAACCAGGGCGATGCCGGCCGCCGCCGCCGCCGCCCGCCTCCTCTTCAGCGCCCGGGCCTGGCGAGCTGTGCAGGGCGAGCAGAGACACCACACGTTCACAGCCCTGCCTATTAAACCCCCCCACGTTTATATTAAACATGCATATTTTTATACATTCTGGTTTCCCGACGCAGAAATTACGGCACAATTCTGGCAGTGATTGCATCCAAAGGACATGCGACAAAAAGTGCTAAACAGGACTACTTCCATTTACAATGCCATGGGGGGGGGGGGGGGTGGGTCATAAAAAGTGCTGCAATTTCCACAAGGTGAAATCAAAGTGTATAAATAAAATAATAATAGCCTTAAAAATAAAATAGTAACAGCCTTAAAAATGAAATAATAATAGCCTTAAAAAAAGCAGAGAATGTCAACTTTTAAAAAAGTAGAGAAAAAAAGCACTTTAGCCACATGTGAATCGTTTGATTACAAGCCTAAAATTGTGGAGTACAGGGCCATATATATATATATATATATGGCCCTGTACTCCACAAATAAACGGTATGACTATATATATATATATATATATATATATAGTCATACCGTTTATCACAAGGTAACATTATCCCTTGGTATAGATCCTTACGGAATATCCCTCAATATCCAGTTTCTGAACAAAAGGCAAAGCTATAAAAACGGTTCCCTTCCCCAGCTTTCAGAAAAGCTTAACGCTTTTTTTCACTCACGAATATAGGAATAAAGTCTCAATGTTCAGCTCGCGGGGATATAAACCTTATCTCACTCCTGGGCAGAGCGCTCGGGTTAGTTTGGGCAAATTATTCAGGTGGAATACATCTGCTGGTGGCTTTATTTCCTATTCAAAGTTACCACTAAAGAAGACCTGCAAATGGGCTCAACTGTATTTTACATATTTGTGGTATTTTATGTTACAGAATTAAAATTGACACGTGAGCAGGTTTTATTCATGATGGGACCTTCAGTACTGGTACAGTACTTAATTGTTAGAAAATTATGTTTACACATTTCACACATAGTCTTTAAAACATGAACTACTTAGCGACCACAAGGGTATATGTGTATTAGAAACTATGACGATAAATACATGGTATTTCATTTGAATGGTTTTACGTATGAGCTACATAACTCATTCATACCAGCAACCAAGCCAAGTCTGTTCAAGCTTATCCACACCTGTCTTCAGCCATTTGTTGAATGAAAGCCATAGGTTTGTATTGACAGCTAACCACGATAATGCTGCCTTTAATGACTAATGCCGGGCGTATATACTGTATGTGTGACAATGCTTCATAAAACTAGGTCACAGAGAACAGCTGTCATCCAACAGTCACTTCCTGAATATGCGGTGGCCTAAAACTCGCTATGCCCATATATGGTTGTAGACATGGCATGTTGATCTCACTTTCTGCAATGAGACCTGACATAACATACCTGATGCCTCTTTGTGACCACTGACATAAGCATTTATGGATGCTTAAGTATGCTTTATAAAGGTGTTGTGTATTGCTTATGAGAATTTAAAAATGTAACTAAACTTAAACCTTAAACTTAAAACCATTAAAATAAACAATTTACCAAAAAGATTAACCTATGCAGACAGGCAATAACAGCTACATATACCATAATAATCATGAAACGGTGATCAAATGAACCCTAAACAGTCTTTAATTAGTGATAAAAAATACACTACTGTCAGAATAACAGTAAAAATAGGGGCGACATAGCTCAGGAGGTAAGACCGATTGTCTGGCAGTCGGAGGGTTGCCGGTTCAAACCCCGCCCTGGGCGTGTCGAAGTGTCCTTGAGCAAGACACCTAACCCCTAACCCCTAACTGCTCTGGCGAATGAGAGGCATCAATTGTAAAGCGCTTTGGATAAAAGCGCTATATAAATGCAGTCCATTTACCATTTACCAAATACCAAGTGAAAGAGTGGGCGTGCAAACAGTGAGCAGAATACCCACAGTGCATTAAAATCTTTATGCCCAAGCCCCGTTCAGCCTTTGAGGGAAAAAAAAGTGAGAAGTGAACTTAATCCTCCGCTTCCATCACAGTAATTATTCTTTTATATGCCTTTCCACCAACGGGCGGCTCAATCTATTCCGCTGAGAGAAAAAAAGAAAGAAAATTTGCACACTCTTCTTTTTTGTAAAATAAATTACAGCTTTCTTTCCTTTTCAGGTCTGCGCTGGTCTGCAAGCAGGGAGCCAGCGTGGAAACCTTCCCAACTACAACCCAATTACGTTCTCTCACCTATCCCGGAAAGGCACGTAATTAGCAGCGCACTTGTTCTGGTGGTATAAATAGGCATCTGAAATAAAGGCACCGCAGACACAGTTAAAAAATGTTCCCCTTTCACTCTGAGCTTACTAAGCAGAAGCATTTCGGGGTTTTTTTCTTTTTTTTTTACATGCCCGTTTCCCAGATTGTGTTCGTGACGTCTCTCTGCGGAGACGTTTGACGTTTTTCCATTCGCACGTTTGAGCTCATCAGCCCCACCCCCCCCCCCCCCCTGCATTCAGGAGGCTTTCAGAAGGCAGGAAGACGTTTAAATGCACTTCACAAAGCTTAATTCCGGGGCGCGTTTCACTCTGTCAGAAGAGGTTTGCAGAACCCCACGCCCCCACCACGCCCCCCCCCCCCCCCTTTTGTTCACGGTGTACTGCTGATAACTTTCCGTAGCCAAGGACTGACCCTGGAACAGTTTTAGAATGGCACATACACACACACACATTGGCTTTTATACACATTTAAATTTATAAAGGGGTTAAAGAAAGCGAACTACATGAGGTTCTTCAGGTTGAGTTACATTTCGCACAAACATTAGGAAGACTTTTTTCCACACAGACAGTAGTCAGTGTTTAAAATAGCTTGCCAGCCCATGTAGAGGCAGAAAATCTGGGCATTTTCAAGACTAGGCCTGATACGGTGTTAGATACTATCTAACCTGTAGGTAATCAGAGCACTAGGTACAATTTAGTCAGGAAAATTGTTGGGCCGAATGGCCTGCTCTCTTCATTATGTTATGTTATACACACACTACACTATAATGAGAAAGACAAAAGCCGTGCTCTCGAGAGATCTATGAGCGACACAGCGCAGGAGAACGGTGCACCCGCTCCTCAAGACACGTTGAGCCCTAATACCGGCAATACTCTATGATATCATACAATTATTATGTAGGGTCACAGAAAAAAAGAGACGCCGACGCTGTAATTGATTGAGACAGAGGAGCGGGAGCTGGACTGGTACTTAAAAGGGCAGGCGGCTAAGGTCAAACACTCGCAGGCTCTATTAAGGGCCTGTAGAGTGACATTTCTATTAAAAATGTCAGGGGGAATTAACCTCGGGGCGCTGAAGCTATCACTTGTGTGAGAGCGCGCATCGCGTATCCAAATTGTGTTTGTTTGGAAAAACGGGGTAACGTGCCATTTAAGCCGGATGCTTGCTTCATTAACGCAATTAAGGTGAATTTTGTGGAAATTACAGTGGGTTTCCATTTGCCGTAATGTGCTTTTAGAACACAGTGCATTTGCATTCTTACCAAAGCGTCAACTGTGTAAAATTGCCAGGGTCTCATTTTTTTTTATTTTTAGAAAGCCGATCATAATGAACACAGCGCTCATTACCCTCAACTCAAGCCGAACCAATTTGAGAATAAACAATAATAAAGTCCCCGGATTTCAGGCTAATGGAAAGGCAGCTTCGGAAAGAGTAATGCCCTTAGACTACAGGGGTGGTTAAACATCATTTAGTCAGCTTTTCATCGAGCAAACTGAAGTGCCCTTAAGACTCTGACATAAAGCAGAAAGCAGGAAGTCTAATGTGAAAAGGTCAAAAGGAAAGAGTCCAACGTGTTAATGGCCATTTGGGCTTTATTCTATCCGGTCCTTCTGATGATATAAGTACCAATGACATATACAAACTTCCCGGAGTTGCACCGAGAATATGTAATTGTGAAAATGACTTTTCCACAGTTAATTCTGCCAACACCGGGCTTCCCACAATGCTCCTGTGAAAGCCATTTGAAGGTAGGAGATATGAGACTGCACTGCATACTCCTGTACCAAACTCTGCACAATATTAAACACTTAATATAGTACAGGCCTTTGCGTGTCACCAATTAACAGTGCCGCAATCCGAGAGCAAATCAATTAATTCCATCATGAGATGCGCCAAGTCATGCAACAAATTGCAAATTGCAAAAAGATAATATAAAATAATAATAACTTAGTTAGACCACAGAAATGCTACAGTGGGGCTGGGAAAGTTAACCTTCTCAGGCAATATAATGCCTTTAAATCCAGAAGGAATCTTCTAATGTCACGCTTGTGGATTTTTTCAAAGAAATTATATAATGCAGTCTGGGAAAAAGTGAGTGTGGTTTTTTTTTTCCCCCCCAAAGCCAGTTCAGTTCTCTTTTTAAAATAGAAGGGATGACATTTACGGCATCATTTCCTGTGACCTGCCCTAGAAAAGACAATGAAATCACATCTTTAATTTTCCTCTATTTTTCCATCATAGCTACTTCAGGTTCAATTTCGGCTCGCACTCGAAATAAAAGGTCACCCACGGTGGTTATTTGAATAATATTTGTGAAAAATGTAGTTCAGCTCACATGAGAGCAAATTTTAACAAGAGCGAGCTCAGTTTTAATTTTATGTATTCTGGGAGACATTTCCTGAAAACCATCCCAAGTAAGAGTGCGGAATCGTAATCATGAGTTCCGAGGAAACACAAAGCCGGTCGTGTTAGATTAGATTTAGGGACGAGTTTCAGACTCGTAGAGGCGAACCCCGGAGGAACATGTACGGGCCCAGCGGAGTCCTCACCTTCTGTACCGGCCTGCCGCTGCTCTCTGTGACTCCTGAAAAACACAAAAAAAGAGCACCGGATAAGGACATGGAGAAGGAGAGAGAGAGAGAGAGAGAGAGAGAGAGAGAGAGAGGAGAGAGGGAGAGACACGGAGAGAAAGAGAGAGAGAGGGAGAGACAGAGAGAGAGACAGAGAGAGAAAGAGAAAGAGAGGGACAGAGAGAGAGGGAGAGACAGAGAGAGAGAGAGAGAAAGAACAGCAACTCTTCAAAGCAGCATTTGAAATGGAATCAAACCGGACTCCATTTTAGTGGTGCGAGGGGAAATTGCAGAACCCTGTGATGTAAGGGCGCGGCTGCAATCTATTAGGGACTAGGGACTTCATATCACAGAACGGGCCCGACTCGATGCCCTCCCGCTCAGGCCACAAACCCGACAAAGGCCTGTCATCCATTCCAGCATCCGGCTGAAGAGCGGCAGTCTGCAACGTGCGTTATTACTGCCGGTGTGCGTCTTCCATGACTGGACAGCTAGCATTATTACTGCTGGTGTGCGTCCTTCATGACTGGACAGCTAGCATTATTACTGCTGGTGTGCGTCTTCCATGACTGGACAGCTAGCATTATTACTGCCGGTGTGCGTCTTTCATGACTGGACAGCTAGCATTATTACTGCTGGTGTGCGTCTTCCATGACTGGACAGCTAGCATTATTACTGCCGGTGTGCGTCTTCCATGACTGGACAGCTAGCATTATTACTGCCGGTGTGCATCTTTCATGACTGGACAGCTAGCATTATTACTGCTGGTGTGCGTCTTTTACGAGCGGATGGCTAGCACGCCTACTCGCAGGTGAGCAGCAGGTGACTCAGAAAGGACGCTGGGGGGACGCTGATGCAACAGCAGGGTCTTGAATGTGATTCAAAGCCAGACCTGACACCAATAACTGAAACATCTGGAAAAGCATTTTTGTTCTAGAAACATTGCCACATTATACACTATCTAACTGGCTTGTACTGCAACATTTTAGTACCATCTGCAGGACAATACATTCTGATAGGTCTGTACATTCATTGATTACATACTTAAAATAATGACGCAAAATCAACATTATTTATTAGCTTACAATTGGCAACGTACAAAGAAATTAAAGTTTAGTATCTTGTTCAAAGGTATAATGCCTGCGTGCCACGTTGGATTTGAACATGATCAAATTTTGTTCCACAAAGCTAAGCCATGCAGCCAGCTAAACATCTCTGATAACCTATTAGACTATTCTTGTCATCAACATTTCAGTAAAGTTCTCTGGAGATAATCACGGATGAACAAACAAACTGTACGTCATACGTTGAAAGCAATTCCTCAAGGATATGGGGAATATTAGAGCAAACTTGCTCGGCTGATAGATGGATTTAGAAGCTCCCCCTAATTTCGGCACACCGCCTCGGGAGTTCACAAAAACAAGTTTTGACTTTCCAATCTCGGAGGAAGGCGATTCGGAGCCAGACAGAACAAATCCAATTTCTTTATTTGCTTCCCAAATGACGAGCCTGGGGTGGGGACGCACGCAAAGGAAAACATCCCCATGTGTCTCGCTCGCATTACGGAAACTCAAAACAGAACTTGTGTTTCTCCAAAGAGCGACACGGCATCGACATCAATTGAGAATGCATCGGTTTTTTGTAGCCAGAAGGTTCACAATGCAAAATTCCACCCGGGGGAAACGGCACTCTTCTGACACGTTCTGACATCGCTGTCAAAATACGCTCACCCACGGATTTAATAAGACTCTGCAACTCCTGTAACTCCAAACCACAAAAGTTGCTAACAGGCTCTCCCTTTTCCAGTGCATAACCTAACCTAATACCTGCACAAATACTGCGAATGGTTTAAGGGTCTTGCACATCTGTGTGTGTGTGTGTGTGTGTGTGTGTGCGTGTGTATGGTTTTGTTGCTATGAGTAAGAGTCTGTGATCCATTTATCTTCTACCTAGTCTCTGACTGGTTGAATCCTACCACCTTCTCCCTCCAGCTTAACCAATCGGAAGGCTCAGAGTCATCCTTAACCCCAAATCAGCTGCGCATCCATTATATGAGGCACCAAACCATACTCTGATTGGGACAGCACGACACTGGCCCAAAAAAGAATCTGTGGGAGATTAACTAACACTGAGAGAGAGAGAGGGGACTAAGAGGCAGAATAGAGGCCTGGTTTCCATTAAAACTCACATTATTCACTCCATTAGCAATAGAGCTGGGCATGGAGAACAGCAGTTGCCGCAACCTTGTTGGTGCTGACTTCATTGTTCCTTCATGACATGCCTGTTGTGCGTTTAGGAGTGCGCCGTGTAATTACAACATGCCATTAGGAACACGGGACGGGGGGGGGGGGGGGGGGGGTGACCAATGGCTGAAAATGTCAGCAGAACGACAACGTCTAATGTATGCATTTACAACACAACTGTGAGCGCGCAGGACATTAAGGAGTTCATCATGCAATTACAGCATGTCATTTGGAATAGTGAACAGGGGGAGGAAACAAAATGGCTGAAAATATCAGCGGAACAACAGCTAATGTATGCGTTTACAACACAACTGCGAGCATGTAGGGTGTGAGGAGTTCATCATATAATTACAAAATGTCATTTGGAATCGTGAGCAGGAGGAGGAAACAAAATGGCTGAACATTGAAATAACAATTGAGTTGACATTGAAATAACGATGTCTAACTGAGGCATTTACACCATATCTGCGAGCGTGTAGGGTATGTGACCTGGGAACAAATGCTAGCGGTTTGATAGCAAATTTCTCGAAGAGTGTATTAAAGACACAACAAGCCAACGGGCTAAACAGAAACCACTTACGAATGCTCTGCAAGTCCAAACAAAATGGTTTCCCTGGGGTTGGGTTGTCTCTCCAAGCACCTTTTAAGAATTATCAATGTGGTGATGTATCACAAGAGAAGATTTTATGAGACAGGTAGGTCAATACCCGGAGTTACACCGCATCAGACTTGAAAAAAGTCAGATGCAGTGTAACGAAATTAAATGTGATATTACTCGAATAAAAATGCCATGTCATACACTCCACAGCCCCACAATACATGTGTATCATTGCGCTGACGGTGGAAACTACAGGGAGACAACAGTATCTGGAGGACTACCGCCAAATTAGTTCCTATTGCAGAGTCCAGTCTATGATGACTGTGATGATTGTGAAGTGTGTGGTCGTAAAACACATGTAATGGCAGAACGGTTTTGAGCAATTCACTAAAGCCACAAATCAGGAGTTTTTCTGAACATTTATTTCAGAATATTTCAAATCAATGTTTCGGAAATTACAAGTCAAGCTATAAATTGGCTAGACTACTACAACAGCAGCGAAAACAGATGGATTTAACTAAATGCTTTGAATCTTTTTCCTTTAAAGGATCCAAGCAATATATAAACAAAACCGAAATAGGCCTAAAAATTTATGGGTGGGTGACACAGACTCAGTTTTAGATTCCAAAATGTGTAGCAAAACGGAAAAAAAAGGTTTTAAAAAATCGCTTTAAAAATGCAACAACTCCCGCGTGAGCAGTCTGTCATTTCCCCACTCAGATTTGCAGACTCAGAAAGCACTTCAGCAAAGTGAATAATTTCACTGCGAAACACGCGTACGCAAAAGCCACAGTGTCAAGCTCTCCGTGACTGCGGAGACAACGCACTGACGACGGGATCCGGACCAGCTCGTGCTGCGTGATCTCCGGCACTGAATATAACTGCCGGTTTTTTAAAAATATAATCCGCGGCAAAAAAAAAAACTAAAAAAAAATTTAATTAACGTTCCCCTTCGGCTCGTGCGCACAGACGTTTATTTTATGAGCCGGGAGGAGAAGTCTGATGTGATCTGGAGCGCGCCTGCGCACTTGGGGCGGTGGAACAGTGCGAGCCGCGCGGCGCTATTTATCATGCTTCGGCTGCACTGACAGCTCAGGTGAAGCACTTCATCTCGGCACCCGGAACCGACATTACTGCGAACACGGGCCTGGAGGAGACGATAAAAAATAAATAGATTTTAAAAATCAGCTGAATTCACGCGCAAGCTTTCCGCACAGCAGCAGCTCTCATTTGGGGGGGAGAAGGGAGAGGGGTTCACAGAACACGCAGCGTAGCTACATGAGAGACATTACTACTCGAGTAGCTTAAGATGTGGACGGTGACGAGGATCTTGACACTGAGCCAAGGTGATGCAAAGCGTGAAATTTGCAGCTCTCCTCTATTTCCAGGCATGGCCAGTCAAGTAACCCTGAGCAGATTAAATCTGTTTAAGATGGTGTAGTACCTGCTGATACCAAAACTGGCACAGCAAAAAAAAAAAAAAAAAGATATCCTTGGGCAAATATCTGCTCTTTTGTTGACTGAAGGACAAATTATTTATCCTTGGGTTTGTCCTGCGATTGGATTTGACCGAAGATAAATACAAATTTATCACCATTGATTTCAACCGACCTAATTTGAAGACTCTCCACTGGTAAGCCCTCATTGCCAGTGTCAAAACAGCATCCACAGCGAATTTGGCCAAAGCGGCAAAACTATTGGTCTCACCAAACTAAGACACCGGCAGAACCTGTGCGTAAACACTGAGAGCAAAAGGATTTAGGAAGACAAAAGTAAAAGGCAAGACAGAGCAGCCAAAGGCCCGACTCCTTTACCCCCAGGAATGGGGCGTCAGTCCAGGACTTACTGAGAGGCGACATTCCGACAGCATTCCGGTGATGCCCTCCTGTCTCACCGCCCACATACCCCGAGAGCCACGCCCACAGACTGGCGAGCGCCGCTGACGTTCGCCGATGATCGGCCCTGCCACTGCTTCTTACCGCCATGAGGCCTGCATTTAAATCTGAAGAGTCTTCATGGACACAGTTGCATCACTTCCTCTCTACAGCCCCGTAAGGGCTCCCCCATTTTGTGTACGCCGGTTTCCAAAGGCAGTTTTCTTTCCAGTTTATTCTGGCCTTATAAGGGAATAAAACTGGTATGGGCTAATCGGCATGGGCTAAAACTCACCTTACCGGCTTGCACGGCTGCCACACAACAACACCCTGCCATATAGAAATTTCGTCCATCTTGTTTGTGCATCTCGGTAATGAGACCCAGTCAAGATTTTTGCCTACTTGTTCATGGCCAAATACAAAATGTTTTACCCTTCCAGTGCGCTGAAATGTGTCATCTAATGACGTTGTTCGGTTCCACACCTCACTCTAAAAGGGGATAATCCTGGCAGCAGCAGCAGACTCTGTGCAAATCAGGAGAGGAAAAACTTCTCTCCCACCTCCCTCTCAGACACGGTTAAGGACAAACTGAGCCCGGTTCCATGTGTTAACTGGTGGGCATAACGCGGAGGGCTGCTAGCACTAGCCTCCGTAGCCATTTTCTTCTATCAGCAGTGATTAAGCAACAAGGTTCCCCAGCCAGGTTACATAGAGAAACCAAAGGAAATGTCCATTTGTTTTGCAGATGTTTTGCTACAAGGATTTATTGGAATGAAATCCTTTTAGATGATGAACACAGTCCCGAAGGTCCATAGGGTTGGGATTTGGGGGTCCTTCATCTTTTTTTCTCTCTGCGCTGATTGTACCATATACTGAATGGCCTTATCAGGGGCGTCGTAGTGGGGGGAAAAGTGGGACTGACTACCCAGGGCCCGAATGTGGGGAGGGCCCTCGAAAAGCCTGGAATGATGCGTGAAAGTCATGGATCAAGAGAGGAAGGGGGCCCACAGAGACTGCTTATGTATAGAGCCCAGAATTTTGTACTACACCCCTGGGCCTTATGTCCAATACATCCTGTTTTTACAAAACAACTTTAAAAATCTGATCACAAAAAAGTAACAAGGTTCCCTATCGCAGGCTAAAGCCCTTTCTCTTCAGGAAAAAAAGAAGACAGTATCTCTAGTGCTTCATCTCCAGGCCTTTTTCATCACTGTACACTATACGCTCGTGTGTACCTCCATGACCCGGACACTGCGAAGAGCGATCTTAGACACTAGGAGCAGATACGGGGGGAAAAATTGGGAATCTGTCAACACCGTTGACCATCTGTGCAAAATATCAGCCTGTACAGTCTGTGATGAGACCACAGCTAGACAAAGTCAAGCATCTGAAGTTATGGATTCATGCACTGTTTTCAAAACTATGCACAAAACGAACACCATGTGTACTTTGGAAAGGTGGAACAATGGATTCTAGGCTTTGCAAAGCATAGCATGAAATTAGCTAAGAAATCAGAGAAGAATTTCAAATTGGCCGCTGTGTTTACTTAGTGTTAGATCACACGCACGCACACACACACACACACACACACAACAGAGAGAAAGAGAGAAAGAGAGAGAGAGAGAGAGAGAAACAGAGCCAGGGACAGAGAAAGATTACACAGATAAATACTTCAACTACACAGAAAAGTTCAAGAAGGTCATTTCATTTCAGATTTAAGAACCAAAGTTTGACAAGCAAATTCCTTTGGAGTATATAAACCACAAAAACTGGAGTTCACGACCCCGTTGTGATTTCAAAATCAATATCGCCGCTGCCACAGAAGAAGGCTTATAGCACAGCAGAGCCCGTTTTGCATTTTAATGCGTTCCTAAGCTGCCCTGAAACGCTGTATGTATCTGTGCTCGGAAAAACGATTCGGGAAGCCGTCTCTCCACATGCATTCAGACGGGCTCTAACTGAGATATCAGTCTCTCCGCATGCATTCACACAGGCTCTAACTGAGATATCAATTTCCATACGCGAAAATGTGACGGCTAAAAAACATTTAACTGCCAAAATAAAGGAAACGCTCGAATAAACGAGAGCTACAAAGCATACTGAAATAAGGTGCTTCTGCACGGACGTGGGCCATGACATAATAGAGCCGTAAATATCCCAGCATGCTTGTGGTTATATGCAGAAATGCTGGGCAGGCCTTGTTGCCAATTACTTATTGCCTATTAGTAATGGACGCCACGACTAGAAAAAGACATCTCAGTGACTTTGGAAAAACAGTTGGCTATTGGGGCAGTGTAGTATAATGGGTAAGGAGCTGGTCTTGTAACCTGAAGGTCACAGGTTCGATTCCCAGGTAGGACGCTGGCATTGTAACCCTTGAACAAAGTACTGAAACTGCATTGCTTCAGTATAAATCCAGCTGTATAAATGGATGCAAATGTAAATGCTGTGTAAAAAGTTAAGTCGCTCTGGATAAGAGCGTCTGCTAAATGCCTGTAATGTAATGTCTATTGGGGGTACATATGGCAGGAGCCTAGGCTACTAAGACTGCTGAACTTGCTGATGATTCATGAGGGGAAAAGTGGCTGAGGTGATGCTGGGACAGAAGTCTGCTAAATCAACAGAGCACACACTCCCAAACCATGATGTGTTTGCATTTCTCAAATCACCTGACTACAAATATCAAAGATCTAAAGAGTGAGTGAGTGAGTGAGCACATGGCTTCATCAAGAACAGAGAGGGATACTATGTGGTGGTTTTTCCTTTGTTTTAGCAGTTATAGCCTGTCGTGTGTCATATTGTACCCGGCTTACTTTCAAAAAAAGTATTTTGACACTATGCAATGAAGCTTACTTACGTCTTGAATGGATGGATTTGCAGATTGAACTGTGAACCACGTGGATCTGAAGAGCAACATCTGTAAGGTTCCCTCCAAATTGTACGAGCACAAACAGGAATGTTTCTTGCTTTTTACACGTCTCTAACAATGCTGCAGCCTTTAATTCTTGCACAAAACAAGGGAGTGTTTACTGTTCTTGAGTAATTTGCCTCGAGTAGTACATGGGTTTCCTTTGTTTGTAAAGCACTGAATTCAACACCGAGCAGCAGGATCTTCTGAACGCTGAATATTAGCTGTTCCGAATTGTGTGAATTATGTGCAGCAGTCAAACACATTTCAGAATTAATTATGCATATATTTTCTAGTTTCTAGCGAGCAACAGAGCAGACAGTTAATGGGAAAAAATGTATTTTTTTTTCCCCTCACTTTTGAAAAAATGTTCTAACAAAGTGTTAGATACAGTCAGTGCAGCGGCTCGTTTTTTATGAAGGTGTCGGTTGCACTGCGTAATTTCTCAGCCCCCGTCCGCACCTCGTCCGCACCGCGTCCGCACGCACAGCCTCCACACCATTAATCTGGAGGAATCCCATCTTTACGTTACTGGGAAAAAAGGTAAATCTTAAAATCCAAGCAGCGGCGTGAAATAATACTTTTTTTTTTTGCGGAGAGAAGAATGCTAACGTAAACGAGGCGAGGGACAGCGCCAGGTACCGCGCAGGAGAGACAGACGAGGGGCCCGGAATGTTCCAGCGCTATTTTTAAAAAAATGGCTCCGGGACAGGGAATATTGAAGCGGCGAATGGCAAAGCCAGATAACAAGGAACACATGGGTGAAGAATGGAGGAGAAAAGCCTCTCTCTCTCAATCTCTCTCTTCAGTACGGGGGCTGTGATGAAGGGATGTAGAATGAAGTAGAGGGTGAGCTTATTAGGAAGGAAAAGCAGAACACGGAGAATAGAGAGGTACTGTAAAGCAAGCAAGCAAGCAAGCCAAAAAAATAAATAAATAAAGAAATAAATTAATGCGGTTAAGAGGTAATTAAGAGTGTGACAGGTGACAAAAATGACACGTGAGCAACAGCTTCCATGCCGCGGCTTTGGTCTGACACACTCAGGAGAACGTTCCGGAACCTATTTTTTCTGCTTTGTATCAACATGCTCATTACACTGCTGTGACATCATAGCAATCCGACAGAAAAGCTCAGTGCACCATATAATCACACTGTCTGCGTCCCTAAGCCTCTTAATCTTTCGCGTGGTCCTGATTCACGAAATTAAATGATTGAGAAACACAGGGGGGGAAAAAAGAGACAGGCGGTAAAGGGAGAATGCTGGCTCTAGTTGGGTTCTGGGAGAGAATTTATCGGGAGGTTGTTTATCCAGTAAAAAGGAAGAGTCAGTGCACTGTACATGCTCCTGAGTAACGTGAATTTATTAACACCAGAAAGGGGTGTTGATAAACGGTGTTAATAAATTCACCTCACACAGGAGCATGTATATATACATTGTGTAGACTCTCCCTTTTAACTCAGTCCATATTTCAGTTCGGCACCTGTGTGAGTTTATGGGCTGTGTGCGCACTTTTCACTGAAGTTGTTTACCCGCCCAGAGGAGCGTTTCGGAGTTTGAAGGGCACAGCTGCGGTGGGGCAGGGGGTCCGCTTAGTCAGCTGGGCGCGGGGGGGGGGAGCGCGGCGAGGATGGCGACCTGGCGACAGTAACCGTGGCGCCCGACCGCACGCGGTCCTCCCCGCTGCTCGTACACGTCACAAGGGGAGGGGGGGTTTAGCCCCTGCGGCCACAGCACCTGCCTTCGTGGCGGTGGGGGGGGGGGGGGGGAGGAGACGGGTCGAAACCACCCGTTTTATTGTTCGCCCGCTGGCTCAGGGACGCACGCTTCGTTCCCGAAAAGCCGGACCTTTCTCGCCAAGTCCAATAAAAAAAAAAAAAAGGACGATGTAAATCAAAATTAAAATTCCTCGCGTGTCTCTGTGCCCAGCTGAAAATTCCACCTAAGACCAGCTGGGATTCTAAACTGATTTAAGATTGTTTAAGCTGCGTTTTTAACAAAACTAGCTGGTGAAAGCCGGTCTCTAGCTGGACAAAGCTGGACAGAGCTGAGCAAGGAGTCCGTCTCTGTAACTGAGCAGAGACGTGTCAAGACATCAAGAAGAACAAAAAAAACAAAAACAAAAACTCGGACCTTTCCCCCGGGTGAAGGTGAGGTGCCTCACATTAAAATGCAAGCGCGTGCGGAGGGCTGCTTGGCACGGAGAGGCCCCTAAATCAGCTCGGCTCGGGACAGGCTCCTGTCAGCGTGATACACGGCGCCGCAGCCCAGCTCCACGTCCTCCGCATGCAGATGCCCCGCGGTGGCCCCGCTCCTGACGGCTCTATTACCCCCCCTCCTCCCCCTGCCCCCCCCGCGCGCTGATAAATATCCCCCCAAATATCAAGACGTCAACCGCTCTGTGGCAGATTTGATCGTTTCTCGTTTCGCGTTTCACGCAGTTCGGTACTCGACCCGCCACCGCCAAAAGACACAAGGCTGAACAGCCGCGTCGGCGGGATAAACACTCTGCGTTTAAACCATGAGGCTACAAAGAGTGACCTACAGGAGGGACGGGGAGGTTTCGGGCGGTCACTGACGGAGCGCAAATATGCTCAGTACTGAAGGGCTGTGGCACATGCACAACCGCAGTGCGGTGCAGAGTTAGAGCGGTAGACCGACGCTACGCTTATCGGATTTGCAGCCAGGCGTTGGTTGCTGGTTCAAATCCTGAGGCTGTGCCCCTAAAGCAAATGCTGCGCTCAAAAAAAACCCTCAGTTGACAGCCGTATTCATGAATCATACATACGCACGTGGGCGCGGGCAGACTGAGGACGCTACGCAGTCTGAGCGCTCGGCATCCATTATTCATGATGTCGCTGGAATGCAGTTACACCGTCTTTTGTGTGTGTGTGTGCGCCAGAGTGAGTCACAGATGCGTCAGAGAGTCCACGCTTTGCTTGTATCGGGGGTGGGAAGGGAGGGGGGGGGGGGAGGTTGAGTGTAGGCGGCTGCTTAGTTCCACAACTGCCTCCCAAAATCATGCACATAACAATAAAATGTCACTGGAACCATGTGAACTCGGGGCCACAAGCGACAGTCAAATCTCATTTCTGTAGGCTGGCCATGCGGGGGGGGGCGGGGGTGGGGGGGGGGTGTAGTTGAATTGAGTAAACGCTGCAAAATTATATTTCACAGGCAATGGCATGAGAGTTGCCAGCATGCCGATTCTCCTAAGATGGACATCACTAATTAACCCACAAGAATCCTCCCTGATGTCAAAAAAGTTTTTTTTTTCATTACCCATCTCTTTCACTTTTCACATTATTAAAAATGATCAGCTGCTATCAAATAAATTCAGGTCAATTAGTCAATAATCGACCTGAATTGTCCTAACAGCACTTACAGTAACCCTATACATCTTTCAGTAAGTTTAATGGCCCTAAATAAAGTACTTCAAGGAAAATACATTAATGGCAAATGCGTGTAAGATGAGTTGGGTTTCACAGTTCTTTTTAAAAGAAACATTCTTGACCAGTCAGTCTAATTACTTGGACTCTAATTGCACATTACTCATCAATTTCATGCTCTACAAAGCTGGATTTGAACAGAGCCTGAATATGTGGCCAGAGCGTGTTTGGAGGAGAGTTACAATATAAAAAAAACTGCTCGCAATCAAATCACGCTGGCGGACTGTGAATCTCTCTGAAAGTCAATGAAATCTTCATGCTGAGAAATTGAAATAAAATATCAGCAAAGCAATCACAGTTTCACGGTAACGGTAAAGAAAAGCTGCTCAACACAGCGAGCAAAAACATCAGGCGTTTACATAGTTTACAGGCATTCAGCAGACGCTCTTATCCAGAGCGACTTACACCGTATCCAGTTATACAGCTGGATATATACTGCGGCAAAGCAGGTTAAGCACCTTGCTCAAGGGTACAACGGCAGTGTCCTGCCGGGGAATCGAACCCACGACCTTTAGGTTACAAGGCCAACTCCTTAGCCATTACACTACACTGCCGCCTGCCGACAGTGACACCGACAGAGTGTGAAAGGGTAACGACGACAAGAAAAAGAATTTGTCGGTTGCCGTGATCACTCATCTGCCCTTTTTTGTAAACCGCTCATATCCAACGTGAACTCATTTCACACCTGAAAATAGTTTTTTTAAATAGTTTTTTAAAACTGACACAGAGAGAGAATGTTGATGAGCCCATCGTCAAGAAAAATAAAATGGCCTCAGTTAAAATTATATATTTATATAACATAATATGTAGCGAGTGAGAAAAAGAGAGAGAGAGAGAGAGAGAGAGAGAGAAACAAATGTACATATAAATGTTATTTGGCAATCTTTTTCAGTGGATACAAGGGCATGTCTAGACTGAGTTTTGAGTGGTTCTCCAAAATACCTGAATGACTGTGCTTGTACATCTCTAAAACTGAGGCTGGGAACACAGGGAGGCGATGCTGGGCTCCAGCAACAAACCCTCATATAGCGACCCTAACAGAGGCAGCAGAAGTGGTGGTTTATGGCTGCGTTTCCACCCAGAGCGTGATGAGTGGCTCCAGAGGAAAGAAAGTATTGCAACCAGTTGCCAGATTGTCCAACATAGTGTGCATTCATACTCTCCTGGTGAAACGGAAAGGTTAAGACAACCACCATGACTTGAAGCCGAAATCCATTATTAATGAAAAAAAGTGTACTGACAAACTGAGGAATTCGGAGAAAGAGCGCCCCCTACCGGTGAGAGCTGGGCCGTGGCGGGATCAGAAGTTAAGGCCTCATTCTGGACAGTGTTGAGCTGAGTGAGCTCCTCCTCCTTCTTCTCCTTCTCCACGCCGTCATCGTCGTCCAGCTCGTCCAGACTCTAAAGCAAAAACAGAAACAAAAACAAACAAAAAAAACGAGAAGTTAAATGCTTGAGCCCGCCTGCGGACGGGTCCACTCCGCGTTTATACTTCCTACACGATACACACATCCATTAAAGGAAAAAAACTCAATTTACAGGAAAAAGTTGTTACCCACGTTACCCAAAATCAATGGTGGTGAAACAACACAAACGCACCACCCTGCTTCACCCAATCACGGCACCCGGAAAAACACGACGGACAGGTGAACACGCACGGACAATTAAAACGGAATTACACGGGGCAGGAAGGAATGTGGCGTTTTTAACGAGGGGCGGGACTTTCCCGCCCGTTTCTCAGCACGCTCCACGGTCACGCCAGATTCTTTACACTCTAACAGTTCGGTTAATGACGACGCCGACAAAAGACAAACTGTCGCACGCGTCTCCCTGCCAAGTTCCCCCGGGGGGCGACCTTTCGGTCCGTCTCGGCATGGCAGAGACCGTCGCCTGCCTGTCCCATTCAACAGAGCAGGGGGACATTTTAGGTTTGCTTGATGCATGCCATGCACAGTTAAAGCTTCACAAATATGCGTGCAATTGTGTTCATTCATATTGCTAGGCTTTCACTGCAACGAGTCAGGATCAGTATCTGACTGTAGGGTGCAGTAGCACTGCCAGAGCCAAGATTCAAACCTGCAAACATCTGGTTAAAAGACAGTCTCCTGAACTATAGTATTTTGCCAACCCTAAAAAAACTGCCCTTTTTGGGTAGTCAAACTGCAGCCTTCTGTGTAGCTATCCGGTGCCAGACCCAAGGGTTGCCAGATATTCGGTTTTTAAAATAACACGCCATCATCGTAATTCGCACCAGATGAAAATTGCACACCGTTTGAGACGCGGTGTATAGGACATTCAACAAGCCATACAGGCATGAAATAAACATGGTGAGATGCGTACCATGGGAAAACTGGAAGGTAAACATGAGTAAAATCAGTGAGGAGACATGGAATGCAATCTGTCTTGATGACAAACAGCATTACTGTGGTAAACTGAAAGCAGTAAAGTTTATTTGAGAGTCTTTTTTTTAAATCTGAGAATATTCACTTCACAAGGCTGCCAGTATTGGGGGCCTTTCACAATTCTTTCAGGGTCTTTCCACGCATTTATGAATCACCCGCACAGAACACCCACTGACTGACAGGGATCAATTACCAGTGAATAGAGCGTCATAACAAAGACAAAAATCTGAGGTAGATACAGTGTATGAACCCTTTCTTTTCTTCAAACACAGACTTAAAAACCCACCTCTTCAAGACTGCGTCTAGGCCTCTCTCTCATTGCCATCTTCAAACACTTCTAACTTTTTGCAGTAGTTCAGGTAATGGAATTTCTTCAAACTTAAATTTTTTAAAATTTTTTTTACAGAGAGCAGGTGGCCTGCACTTCTTTTGTATTTTCCCACTTCATACAGGCAAAGGGGGAAATCGGCACAGAAAGAGTCAGAGCAGGGAATCAGACCCTCAGGGCCACACTAAGAGATCTGTGTGAGGGTTCGAGAGTCTGCTGTCCTGTGGACCGTGCCACACGTTTTGGCCCCAAGTCAAAATATCAAAATAAAATTCAGGATTTTCTAAATAAATCCTGTATTTTGGCTCTTGTATTTTAGCTCATTTGCATCAGTGCTTTAGTGATGATAGTACTCAGATAGATCAGGTTCATGCACTTATGTGCTACTACAGTGCTGTAGATAGCTCTGGATAAAAGCATCTGCTGAATGGTTATGTAATGGACTTGCTATTTGTTTTTCCTCTGCTTTTCATTTTCCTGGTTTTTGGTTCCTTTTGTTGTTCAGTTTCTGTTTCTTTTAATCCAAAAAGGGAGAATAAAAGGGCCCAGGGGGTCAGTGGCTATTTTCGAAGTCAGTCAGTGTTTTGTGAAGAGGCCTTTCAAGCCAAAAGCACCCATAATCCATCAGCCGGTAAATATCCAGATGATAATGTTCCAACCCCAGCCGCAAAAACAAAAAAAATAAATTAAGATAGAGGCAACTGGAAGCTAAAACCGGGACCCAGCAATCAAGAGCCTCGGATGATTACATCCATTTGAGGGGTTGGGAGTAATTCTCAGGAAGGGATTCCCGTCAAAGGAATTCCTGGCCGATTCCCGTCAATTACCGTTGAAAAAAATCACTGTGCAAAGAACGATAACTTCTGCCAGAAAGAACAGAACGCTGACCCCCCACCCCCCCCGAATGTTTGGGGGTCTGGCATCCAGCCTTTCTTACGTGCTGCAAAAAAGGAACACAGACTCCAGATTATTAACAATGTACCGTCAGTGCGGGAGGGACATGAATTCTCCACACATCGGTGGAAAAAGAACCCTGTGTTTACCGAGTCACGGCTATAGCCTCTGGCAGTGAGGACTGGTAGCACGTTAGCCTCTCTCTGTCAATACCGTGAGCCATCCCAAAGGAAGTGGTCTAGCGCTATTGGTAGCACGTTAGCCTCTCTCTCTCAACACCGTGAGCCATCCCAAAGGAAGTGGTCTAGCGCTATTGGTAGCACGTTAGCCTCTCTCTCTCAACACCGTGAGCCATCCCAAAGGAAGTGGTCTAGCGCTATTGGTAGCACGTTAGCCTCTCTCTGTCAATACCATGAAACATCCCAAAGGAAGTGGTCTATAGTGCTACTGTGGACTGAGTGCAGCTTATTTTACAATGCTTTACCAAAACCACCACTCTTATTGTTGGCATCAGCTCCACTGGAAAAGAAACATTCTATTTAAAAAAACATCTGGTGGTGTATGCCATTGTTTGAACAGGCTGGTTCTCACGGAGAATAATAAAGGGTTCTTTTCAATTTGCAGATATGCTTTTCACATGATAATTCTTTGAAAACAAAAAGCATATTTAATTCGACATTCATGACAGCAAACCCTCAAAGCATACTTTATGTGAAATTGTAGGTTCAGACCCAACCGTGGGAAGCTAATCCATGCATATTTTATCGGTGGGAAACACTGAAAAGTGCCGAACTCTCTGTGCTGTATAGGTATGGGGTACGCCCTGCTACCCTGGAACTACGTGGATGGCATACCTCCCATTCCAACACAGTGGCCCTCATCAGAAACTAGCAAACCAGACAGGAATTCAATGCTCATTGCCAACTGCCTTTTTTCAATTTTTTTTTTTTTACAGCTGCAAGATGGAGTAGAGGCAGAGCTTATCAAGACCAGGCCTGGTACAGTGCTAGATTCCTGGTTATGGTTATACACTTTGTTGTACGTCGCTCTGGATAAGGGTATGCATTGTTGGGCTGAATGACCCGTTTTCATCATTATGTTATATGTTGTAATGTCATGTTATATGTCATTATATGTTATATGTTGTGATATGCCATGTGACATGTCAATTCATGCGTGTCCTAGAAAGTCTGGTGAGACGGGAAAATGACTTTGGGACCTGCCGAAAACCTCATTACCTGCCGCTATATGGCTACATGAAAACAAACGCTCTATAAATAGCATGCGTGTCCGCTAGCGTGCAACGAGGAAAGCTGCAGCTCATACCGAACTGCGCCAGGGCTGCGTCCAATTACATTTCAGATTTAATACGGAGCCGCCATAGGCCACGGACCAATCGGGCGGCTCGTCGTGTCGAGGGCCATTGTAACCGGTGCGTGTGAATCGCTTTCCCCACTCTGCGCTGGCCCTACGGTTTGTTTAGACGACGCGTGTGATGTATTGTGGACCTATAGTGCTTTGAGTGTCAGGGAGACGCACGCTCCGCCTGATGTCATTTAATCATAGCGAATCCGCGGTTGGCAAGGTAACGTGGGCAGCGGTCCGAGCATACGTACGCCGGTGCCTTGGCATATGGCAACCACTTAGAGCCAGCTGTGTCCCCGAACGCAGCACGGCATACGACACAATCTATATTCTGTACATGACCATGCATCTGTGTTGTTAATATTAATAATGTGTGGAGCTCCAAGATCACAGCCATTCAGCCGTGAGCCACTGCCTGACCTGGAGCTGAGGCTTATTGTATTGTTCAGAAAATGTCAACATTTTTGAACAAAACAAAACACTTCTGTTGAGGCAGCCACCGAGAAGAACATCAGATGTGAAATGTGTGATTGTGGACCAACAGTGCAAGGTAAGTATCTATTTAGGTAGGCAGGCCAGCTGGCTTGTACAATGTAAATACCTGCTGTAGGTTAACTGTCTGTTTTGTTCAGTTTAGAAGCTAGCCCAACAGCTCTTTTTTGGCTGGGCTGGGTTTACCTGCTTTAACTGCAGAAGCCGCCATGCCCGTGTTAGCTTCTCTTCCTTCGTTCACATGCTTTACACACATGAGCATATTTGTCTGCACTGTCCTTTTGCTCGCCTGCGCAAATCTTCGGGTCTAAAAGGACACATTGAAGCTTAAAATTTAACAGCCCATATGCCTGAGAATTCACTCGCTTGAAGAGGGGGTCTCCTGACCTCTTTACCCACAATCCTTTGCCTTCTTTAAGAGTTCCATTGCCGAGTTCGGTTCGGCAGTGGTCCGCGGTGTTCCGTGGCGTGCGGCCGCCTCCTGCCGTGCTCAGGCCCAGCGGTGCACAGCAGCGCGTTGAGCAGAGTTCACCAGCGTTCAGCGGTCTTAAACCGTGCTCAGTGGCGGGCGATGCAGGCCGGGCCCTGATGATTTTTTTTTGTTGCCGCTGTCTCACTCGCTGATTGAGTGGGACTACGCCGGTAGGAGCACGCCAGACAGATGGGGGGGTGCTCAGAGGCTATCAGGGACGATCATAAAGCACTCTCTCCCATCCCCAGCGCCTCTGCCAGCCCCCTCTCCTGGAGCGGGAGGGGGGGGGGGGCAGATTCATCTCCTCTGACACTTCTGGGTCTGGGTCCGTTCCAGTTTCTGTAATTCAGACGCTTTTTCACTTCTGCGTTCGGCAACAGCACTTTGTCCAGAGATACTTAAGAGCTGATTCACTGGGCCAGGCATTCATGAACTTTGTGTCAGACCGTGCACAAGATAGCTATGTAAAATGAAGCTGCATTTGCCTCCAACTTTGGCTTCTTAACGCCCTCAGCACCGAACCACAAAAGTAATAGCATTAATGCTTACTGGCGCCAGTGTTGGGGAAAGGTATGCTAAAAATAGGTCATCGTTTTACTGTCCTTTTCATTGTCTGCAGCAATATTTTTTAACGCATTACTGAAAAAGAAGCTACTTGGTTGACGATACGGTCGATAGGTCCGTACAAAGACTTCTTGATGGGTTTATGCGCTGACCGGTATAATCCTGATGTTGGCCAGGCCCGAGCCTTGGTGCTGCGTGTTCACAAATGTGCTTTTGATTTCACGGGACTCTTAAGTCTGTTCTGAAGTCCACGGTAGTTTTTTGGAACGCAGAGCGGGACAAGAATGCGAGCCCTTCGGTGGTGGAATGTTTTCAAGGGCAGAGCAAATATTGCCAGCTTTAAGGCTTTATCCTAAAATGGGAAGCAGCGAGCTCCCCCCCCCCCCTCCCGCCTCCTCCCACAGGGTCCTCAACTTTCAGCAAACAGTTACCGGGGCAACCGAACACAAACGGAACACAGGATTGGGGAGCGCATAAATCAAATCGACCGCCTCAAACGCTTTGGGGAGTAAAAAAAAAAAAAAACTTCCTGCTCTGGTAGGAACTGCCACCCCGACAACTTGACTTCAGAATGACTCACTCTGAATAAGTAGGCCGGGGGAAACGTGCGCCATGTATAATTGATTGGACAGTTCACATTCTTACGGCTCGGAGGCTCAAATGCCGTCCCTGTTCCTCATGGTGGGTTAATAATGCACCTGGCACAGGTGGAGCTGCGTTTCAGCGGCATCGAGACGGCCAGACGCTACAGATACAAATCAGCTTTTCAATATTTAAAAGAATTCTACTGAGGATTTGCTCGTTGTCTGGGACTCGGGGGGAGGGGGGGGGGGGCAAAGGCTGGGCCTTGTGTTGGTTGATGTCTCCTCCACCGATACCAGTTGTTACTGTGGTGCGAAAAACTGTGCTTGGCCTGCGGTCAGTGAGCTGGGATTGAGGCTGGCGAGCGCTAATAGCCCTTTACAGCATGCCACCGGTGGTGCATTTTTTTTCCGATGCGAGTCGGTTTGTCTCTCTCACGGTCGCGCTGACGCCGCCAACGTCAAGTCGCGGCGAACCTCTCGCGGCGCGATGCATCATTCTGTCACAGGCCTAATTCTGCGGCCGAAGGATTTCCATTACAAAGCGGCTTTAAAAGGACTTTATGAATCTCAAACAGCCGCGGTCACAACACCTAAAAAACCCAGAACCGATTTGCATTCGCACGCGACCGTCTCAAGAGCGCTCGAACTGCTCTTTTATCGTTTAAAAAAAAACAAAAAAACGATCGTGTCAAGTCCTGCGCTGCTCATTGCCGCGAGTTTATTTATTTATTTGTTTTAAATGTTTTATTCAGGACGCCTCTTTGGCATTCGACGGCGGGGGAGTCGGGGGACGCGGAGATCAGGTCAGTGACGCTCAATGATCAGAACTCGGGAGAGAAACAGCCGCGCGGGCGTGCGGGGAATGGAAATCTCCCCCCCCCCCCAGCAGCAGCACATGTCGAGGGAGGGAAAGAAATAAATAAATAAATAAAAAATATTGCGAAGGCGTGAAATTCTCTGATAATACGGGTCCACCGTGTAATCTGCAAATCGTATCCTGGACTGCTTAATTATATAGCTTCCCTCCTATTTGACTAATGAATATCTAATTGCTGGATGTCCGCTGTGTTCGAGCCACAATGAGAGAGAGAGCACGTCATTTAGGGTGGAAGATCCAAACTGGCAATTCACTTCTGTCTTGCAACCCTCACAAACTACATGGCCCGTCGCTTCCAGTATCACAATTTACCTAATCATGCCACGCCCTCTTAAAATACCCCCGAATGAAGCCCTGGAGTGCATCTGTTCCCAGGGTACCCCCCTGCCTGCTGTGAAATTGGGGCGCACGACATGACTACGTTTCCAACAGCAGACTGCGTTCGCTCCCACCCAATTACCTGCAGACGCACAACTGCATTGCATTTGTATCAAAGAGCTTCCTCTAAAAGGTTCTGATGAGACCAGAGTATGTTCTGGAGTTGCAGGAGTTTAGTTCTGGAAGGGGTGAGATGAACAGCTTCATTAAGCCCAGATCTGAGATCTGAAACAACTAATTGGCCCCGATAGAATAAGGAGATGGCTTTTGTAAAAGGTGTTGCTCACAATTTAGACCATGTAAAAAAAAAATCCATTTGAGTTCAGTAGGACCACTGGGCCTACTTGTCCATTCTAAATAGTATTACTGATGCATTGTTTGATCATGAAGCTGAAACTCTTGATCCAGACGTGCACATTTTTTTATGAATTCAAAGGCGTGTGAGCAAACCTTTCCATGACAGGAAATACAAAGCCTGGACATCCATTCAAATTATAGGCTGCACTTGCACGGCTATACCACCGAACTATATTCATTACCGAATTCTCTTATTTTAAGCTTACCATTCGTAGTTTTCCCCCCATATTACCATTCAGGAGGTCGGCACACACACTGAGGTCTGAAACCCATACCTTCTGCTCTTGTGAGAATTAAAGAGTTCGGCACCCCCGAACCGTGCATTTAACTGAGCTAAACTGACCTGCTGGGTGGGCTGGGTTGAAAAACTGAATTTGCAAACAGTCTGAAGTAAACATTACCAGACAAAGAAACTGTTCTGGTCTGTATTTAAGACTCTTTTTATTTATCAAGTCTGATGTTTACACCCTCCCGTGCTTAAACTAGGAGGAACATGAACACAAGCCTCTTGGGAACAAGCGTGTCCACCTCCTGCACAGCTCAGGGGATACATAACCTGATCTCACAGAACCGTTCACAAATGCCCAAACCATTTACAGTTAGCCAGACCATTATTTCACCCACATTGCTAAACTTTTTTTTAAAAACACTGAACAACCCTGCATTTTCCTGCGATACAGGCTCTGAGCTGAAAGAAACTACCATGGGAATTCTACTGCATCTCATTACTGTTAAATCAGAAGTCACCCAGTGCAACTGCTCAATGTAAATGCACCAAGCAATGGTTCATAACTGCTTGCTTGGTGCAACCCAGTTTCGTGTGTCCGTAGATTTGCGCTGACATTTTAACTTACGTTTGCAAAGGCATAAACAGACAGGACAATAAACCGCATTACCTGCAATACAGAACGGTAGCCAGGAACAGAATCTGTGGGTTACTGGCTTGTAGTTGCAATTAATTACAGATAAAAAAAAGACTATAAAATTGTCAGCAGTAAGGTCACAACGGATAATTAAATGGTGTGGCCACATTTATCAACAAGCTCTTCAGCTCTTCTCTGGTGTGTGTGTGTGCGCATGTGTGTCTGTGTGTGTGTGTGCGTGTGCGTGAGATGCATCAGTGACAGGCAGCGTGGGGATTCTAATGAAAAGGTCATCGGCGTAAAATTTCCAAGGACAGGCCTGCTTTCCAAGGAAATTACAGGGCCCTGGAGCTGACGTGTGCAAACAGGAAGAGAGAATCTCAGCGGCAAATAATGCAGAAAAGATCCCTTTTACAAAAATCAATGCCACAACATTTACCAACCGGCAATAAAAGTGATCGATGATGTCACAATGCACCTGTCTAAATACCTGGTGTAGACGCATCACCTCAGGTGAGGAGACGAAATAAATGCAGTCAAGAGGTGGCGTTGCAGTTCGCAGGGAGACGGACGGGCGAGCGGAAGGTTGTGTTATTGAACCCTGGGTCAAGTACCGCTGTGGTACTCATCCCTCCATTTTGAAAACGAAAGTAAGCAAAGAACAATGTTGCATTATTAATATGGCACCGATTGGTTTTACAGCCACTCTTATCCAGGATGACTGGCATCACCTGGGCAAGACATATTAGCCGGCAGCACTGCTGAATAATTACTGACTGGGTCGGAATGAGTGTCCTTGTCAAGGGGAAAAACAGGAGCATATCCATACTGTCGTACAGTTCCCCACAGACGTCTGGAAAACAACGTAGTACGAAGGGTGAGGAGCACAAAAGGTCAAAGGTCAAATGGAAAACCGCTCTGCCACAGAGAGCCATACCAGGGGACACACCCACCGCTGACCCATCCATGCCAAAAAAAAAAAGCCAGCTGTCGAGCCAAACCCCGACAGAGAGAGTAAATATTTAAACTGATGGCAGCTGATCTCTGGACCTGGGGCTTGTGTTTACAGCGATGATAACGAAGCACGGGACTCAACCGCAGCCCATAACTCTGCGCGTCGGCTCGAGAGCGGCCAGGGAGGAGCGCGGTGGCGGCGTGCCGCCTGCGCTTAAGCTCCTTCAAGCTCTTCTGCATGGAGAAATGACACCTGGGAAATGGAGTCTTTCTCCATGTGCCCCGGAACATTCCTTACTGTGCACGTCCCCCGATTGGTCGTGATCTCGTCAATCAGCGGGCACAAATGTTGCCAGGATACCAGGAAAAAAAACGGGCGGGAGGTATCCTGTGTGTGACATCCCATAATAAATCCGGGCCATCGCCTGAACAGGTTTAAATACCTGGCACCTGGTCACTGAGACGGGTCCCGTGGAATAAGGGGGTGGGGGGTGGGGGGTGGGGGCTCACAGAGCAAGCAGTCAGCTCTGGGTCATTGTGTTAAGGGGAGATTAACATGACAAAAGTCAGCAAGGAGGAGGGATGCCTTGGCTCCGAAAAGCAGGCCCATGAACCGCCCCCCCCCCCCCCCCCCCCAGTGCTAAAAGAGAAAGAGCCGTCTGTTTCGGGCCCTTGTTCCGCCCGGGTCCGGCTGACTGATCTGCGCGCCGCCAGCGGGAGGTCCCGCGGGGTCCCTTTGTGTTTTGGAACCCTGCGGTTTTGGCGAACGTCTCCCGGGCGAAGCCTGGCTGGCGACACGTCCCTTAAGTTTTCCCCGAGCTCAGCGACTTTTCTGAGATGCCCGGAACGGTCAAAAGACACCGCGGGGGGACAAGCGGATCCCGTTAAAACTGGTTACCGGGGCAACCGGGGGGTAAACACAGAGCCTGCTCCTCGTCGTGTCTGTCACTCAGACGGATGACATAACCGCTGTCGCACATACTTACTGTCCCGCTCAATGCAAAACGGTTAGCACTGCTGTGCACAGGGACGTGGAGCAGGACCACTGCCTGGGTGGCTGTACGAGGTAAAAAAGCCAATACACAGTAACAGAACATGTTCTCTGCTGTAGGGGTGTGGATAAGTAAATTAACTAACTAAATTACCAAAAAACAAGGCATCTATGGGGAGAAAAACATCACAATGGCTTCATTATGTGGCACTAAAACAAACTTGCCTAACTGAGTTTGCAAAAAAAAAAAAAAAAAGTGCAAGGCTTGTGTTTACTCATAAACCAAAGTTCAACACAGATAAAACAGATTTAGGTTTTTTTTTTTAAAAACAGCTAAGCAGTTGGAGCTGTATTTTGCAGCTGTTTGAAGTCGCATCTGCATTTGAGGTGTTCACAGGAGGTCTGAGGACACAGAAGTTAATGTTTGTAAGGAGCGAGCGTGTGGTCACTTTATTGTTTATTCCGTGGGGAAGCCAGACGAATGCAGAACACACAGTGCTGGATACGTACGGGGCGTGCACCTCTAATCCCTAACTGGGCGGATGGCATACCTGCCAGCCCCCTGATAATAACAAAAGAATGAGAGTATGCTCTTTTTACAGCAGCATCAACTAACACGACAGCTCTCACTCTCGCTCAGGGGCGACTGCACAGGCCAGAAGCATGACCCCACACGCAGCTATCAGATGACTAGCTCGATTCACTCCCACGGCGCTTTACGCCCAACCTTAATTAATCTCATTTCTTGAGCTCATTTTGTTTCAGTTCAGCCTTGGAGGTCCAGGTACGCCTTCTCAGCTCACTCCCGAGAGAAACCCATAAATTTGGGAGTCTCACTTACCCCTCTTTGTACAGCCAACAAGTGCAATCTTGCTTTTTTTAAGTACAAGGTGAACACGATACAAAGGCATGCAGAAATCTGATACAGCTAATGAGAACGGGTTTCAATTTTGGCTTGGACGGACTACAGCTCCCAGCATGCACTTGTGGGTCCAAGGGGACTTAAATAAATGCAGTTACACATTTGTAGTTTAAAGCGCATGCAAGCACAAGAGACCCCGGTGTGCAGCACTGATGGTCAGGAGGCACCTGATGGCACCACGCACTACAGCACCAAGCTCTTTTGTCCCTAATCTCTCACCGTAAGAGAAAGAGAGAGAGAAATATAGACAGAAAGAAATAAAGGTAGAAAGAAAGAGACAGAAAGACAGATAAACAGATACACAGATAAACAGATAGACAGATAGATAGACAGGCACTGTAGGCAGACATATAGATAAAGAGACACAGTTTATTGTCCTTAGTGAGGACAATAAGAACAAGAACACCATGAGTGTTCATAGTCAGTCCTGAACTGGAAGAAGTCTATGCTCAAAAAAACTGGTCACGGTAAACATGTACCATGACTAAAATATCACTGAATGTTATGAACATGTTCAACATGCAAATGGCAGTGTATGGCTGAATGACTTCATTAGAGGTTATTCAGAGATAATACTGCCAATGCAATTCCAAGCATTCTTCCTGCAGGTGCGTAGAATACCAAAGTGTCAATTACGCTGTTTGTGCGGTTATTAAAGTTCACGTAGGTGTAGCACATTATGTGAAAGCTCTTCTTTGTATGCATTGTATTGGAAGGCAAAGCCATTTACATCTGATTTTATGTGAACTGTCATTAAAAAAAGAATAAGAGCGAGATACTGTGTAGTACCTTAAACATAAAGGCAGTTATATAGCATAATTATAATACACTAGAGATAATTATCTGATACACAGATGTGTGTGTGCGTGTGTGTTTGTGTGTGTCACTGAGAGAGAGAAATAGAGGTTAGATGTAATTTATCTCACATTTACATCTGAGTGACCACAGCAAACCTAAATCCCCCAATTCATCAGCAGCAAAACCCTCCATTTTGTTTGTTCTATGTACGTTTCATTAAAACAAAATGCTTAAACGGGACAGAGTGAATACTGCGAGAGCTTCATTTAAGAGGGAACTCGGGTTTCTGTTTATCTCCTATATAAACACTGAATTCAAAGAATTCTTTAAAAAAAAAAACACACACCAGCAAAAGAAAGCCCAGAGATAAACCTTATTCTACTTAAGACCGGGAGTCTGGCCTTGATTAATGTCCATGCAGAAAATTCCGGAATTCCTTCTAAGTGGAGCGCGGACCTAGCTCGACCGGGTTGACACAATCCGTAAACATCCAGGCCTTTCCACCGGAGTAAACAGAGAGCATGTGACAGGGAAATTGGATCCAAATGTGTACACTTGTGCACACTATTTTGGTTTGTGTCAAATACCGAATATCTGAATATTTATCCTCTGAGTCAGATCGGGACAGGGGCTGCTTCAAAGGCTGAGAAAATGAGTAATCTTTAACAACAGACTCACAAACCGCCTCGGAGAATTCATTTGCACAACAAAAACTTCACCTTCTCAAATGCCCATTGTTGGTAACAGTTTGGTAAATAGCCTGTTTTGTTCGACAATCTCAGGGATCTGCAATAGTTATTTTTAAAAACTAATCAACATTTAAACTGGTAAAAAAATATTTATTACAAATATCTATTTGACACAGGGCTGCATAACACTATGGAAAAGTATTGTCTGGTGCCTTTACTAGAAATATCCCTTGGTGGCTTTTCAGTTTAAATGCAAATAAACAGGGGATTCAGATGTATAACACACAGACGTATGAGCATTAAGGCTGATGATAAAAACCAACGTCACCGACTGCATGACCAATTCAGTTGTGGAAAGACACGGAGATTCAAGTAAAACCACCGGAAAAGTTCACGGGAAATCCAGGGGTCGTACGGATGCTTCCAGAAAAGTCTGCAGTCCTTTCAAAGCGTTTCATCAGACAGCAGGCGTGACGGGCGGACAGGTGCTCCCGCGACTGGGCGTGTCGGCGAACACCGCGGCGCGGCACGGGGCGGCTCGACCCCGCGGGGGCGGGGGGGGAACGGGCGGGTTTTTTTTACGGCACGGCCTCCTCTGCGCCCGACTCGCGGCGCTCCGCGGGCCGCTAAAGAAGGAGAGGTCCGCGGGGAGCCGCGATGGCAGACGGCGGGTCGATCGCTTCGTGCCTGTTCGCCGGACGGGAAAATAGCGCCTCACGCCGAGGGACGACAAAGCCGGCCTTCCGCCCGCCGAAGCCCCCGCAGGCCGGGGGGGG
This sequence comes from Anguilla rostrata, assembly GCF_018555375.3. Lineage (NCBI taxonomy): Eukaryota > Metazoa > Chordata > Actinopteri > Anguilliformes > Anguillidae > Anguilla > Anguilla rostrata. The sequence continues at coordinate 4,742,070 of NC_057939.1, forward strand.
CGGGGGGAGGGTCACGACGGGACAGAGAGCACCTCGGCCGAACCCTCCACTGCGCGAAAGTAAAGTCTGGGACGTGACTTCGCCGGTGATGTAATCATTAAGTCTAACGCCTGAAAGGAGAACAACACTCCGCTTTAAGGTTCTACTAGTTTCTTAAAGAGACGGAACAGGTTTTAAGAACGGTTTCTAGCGGTGGTGGCACAGTGGTAATCCTCATTGGCAAAATGTTGCCACGGCTTGCAAGGTGAACTGACCGCTTATTTTTTTTGTTACAAGCAACTTTATACCCTCCCATTCCTTTCTTTTCCCAAAATTACCCAAAATAACAGGAAGTGTTGGTACAGGAATTGCAACCCAGCTGAAGCCATTTTCATAAAACTCTCCAACAGGTAAAGGTCATAGTGCTTCATGATCTCAACCAATTTGCTAAATTAATATCGCAAGTATCCCTAAGGCTTATGCGGCATACGTTCGCAGAGTGGTTACAGTGTCTCTGGAATTTTAATCGAAAAGCCAAATGTTGATCCTTCTGGAGGAACATCATGCAAATGATCAGGTTTCTGTGGGTTCGCCTTGGCCCTGCGCGCTGCACTTCTGAAAGCATACACATTTTATCACAATCTTCAAAATACCGGGACGGTTGTGTGGCAGTCGGAAAATAAATTCGGTTTCCCAACGCTGCCAAACCTGCGTTGTTTGTTGGAGTGGTCACAACCACCGCAAAAGGGTGCAGTATTCCCTTTAGCTGCCAGAAACCAGACATCTAGTGGATACAAATTATTTTACAGGATTAGGCAGTTGGGCAGTCGACTGTAGTGAAGGATCAGGGGAGCAGTTGGGATTCAAATCGATTGTTCTCCAGGCCCCGGGCCTTATTTGGAAAGGCATGTGAACATGAATGATTGAACAGGCTGACTAACCTCTCTGAAGGGAGTTGGTGCTTTGGTCCAATCAAGGATCCCAGATGTCCTGTACGGGGTAGCGGATACGCTGGCTACTCTTATCCGGAGTAGAAAACTTGCCAAAATAAACTCCCAGTTGACAGTGTCGCTGCCGCAATGCAAAATGCTAACTTTCAGAGACGCGTCCAAGAAAAATCTCCCCTTAAATTAAAAATAAAATAAAACAAAAACACCCCAGCCCCTGCCCTTAATGAACCAAAAGGGAAAACGGCGAGTAGTCTTGCCAGTGATAAACATACTCTATGACAGGCCTTTCACAAAGCTAGAAACTAGCCCCAACCACAAATGATTTGAAATGGCTGACTGCTTTTGTCATTCATTTGATTCTAGTCGGCAGATTGGATTTTTTTTAGGAGAATAATTGCCTGAAGAGGTCCATGTCTCATTTGGTATTCTGTTACTTTGTTGTGAGCAGGATCTGTGTGGTCCCAGCTCTTGCCAATCCCCTCCGCCATGTCAGTACCTCGCCATGCCACTAACAACCATCTGCTCTCCCGCTCCCTGCTCCCCGCGCTGGCTAGCTGCTGCTCCAGGGGGACCGCCTTCATTGCAGCGGCTAGGATTGGAGATTATTTCGAGGATTGTTTTACAGGCCCCTAGGACTTCTTAGAGGGTGCCATATCCAATCCAATCCCATCCCACAATGCATTGCAGTCCCCGAGAATGCCGCGGGCGGATTCGGGAAGCGGCGCATCGACCGACAGGGACGAGATTCCAAGGAATCCCCTCCTTAACGCGATTACCTTTTGAGCTGCACACACACACACAGATACAGGGCACTCAGCAAACGGCGATGGCTGCAAGCTAATCATATTCATCAGAATCAGATCCTGGCAAAAAAAAAAGAGAGGAAGGGAAAAAAAAAAGACCTGATAAGGCGATTCGCAGCACTATGAGCAATTAAACACCGCTTTAATGGCAGTTAGCCTCTCATTCTGCTGCAGCTGGGCCCATTACCGCTGATGACAGCCTCTATGCGTTCGTTTTTTTTGCGGGAAATTAAACGAACACCGGGGGAGAGACGGATAGTCCCTCTGAAGGAGCTGTAGTCTGAGTGAGACACACCCTTCCGCCACCATGGGAACGGCAACAAGCGTAAAATCAGCGGCTTAAAACCAAGTCTGCTTTATTATTTTAATCTAATCGGCCGCAGGCTATGCAAGTGTAAGATCCAGTTCGAGGTTACCTTTTTGTGCTTTCAGGGGGAAAATCCCAACCGACACACATTTTCATACGGTCTCACAATACAACTTTTAGACGGGAGTAGCTTCGCAGCTCATTTAAACTATTAAGAAGGGAAGTGGAACATTTTTAACATTAGCAGTAACAGAACTGCTAATCTAGCGGGTACAACCCCTGAGTTTTGAACCTTCTCAACAACCTCTCCTGGCTCACGTTACCACGGGGACAAAAAAAACAATTTGTCAAAAGTGTCTGCGATTGTTGAGCTTCTTTTCACCGAGCCGCCTCAAACTTCCTGCCACAAAGTGGAAACAGCCAAAGAGCGGCTCGTGTGACGTCCGGGAGGACGGCCGGAGCAACCCGATACAGGCGATCTCCGTGTGCCGCACAGACGCACCTGGAGGGAGGACTCCCAGGGCGAGGTTCTCTGGAGCCAGGGGCTTCGCGCGGAACAAAAGGACCAGCATGCAGTGCGTCTCCTTAAAGCCGCAGAGTTATCCTCCTGTGGACCGCTCCTTTCACACGGCCCTCAGACCCCAGCTGCTGGGGCTCTTCCTTCCTGTCTGCGGTTCTCCTTCCCTAGTGTCACACCCCCACCCGCCCCCCCCCACCCGCTAAGCCTGCCTACCTGAGTACCTGTCACAACATGTCCCCGGGTGTGCCAGGCCCCCCCCCCACCCCACCCCCCAATTACACTCAGGGCTGATACAGGGCTTAGCCACCTGCTTTAGAGGAAGGAGCACAGATGCACACAGCACAGGCAAACACACACAAACACACACACACACTTACACTCAGCACAAGCAAACACACACACACCCATACAAACTCACATAAACGCAGGACTGCACATACGCACACATGCATGCGAATTGGCAGAAGCCCATTTCCTGTTGGACATTTAAGGACTGAAAAGGCTTTGAGAAGCCCCCCTGATACCCATAGCAAAGAGCTCCTCTGCTGTCTGTATGCATCCCACTCCCAAGTGCATCCACAGACACCCCCTCCCCGTCTCCAGCGCAGGCTCCGCCCCTCCTCTCAGAGTCGCCTAAATGCCCCGCTCCGACAGGTGCCTCGCACGCTCAGATCACTCGCCGGAGAGCGGAAAACCCGCTAAACCGCGCGTCCGTTCAGCCGAGCTCCTCCCCCGCGCAAACAGGCATCAACACCCCGCGATAAGGCCCATCCGGGTGAGACCCGAGACTGCAGGGGCAGCAGATCTGCACGACTGCGTTACGCAACACTGCTTATTTGGTTGGCAGGACCCCCCGCACGCGTGACTCACACTGCGCATATTTTGCAGCCGATTTGAAGGGGTGGAGTTCAGCTGGAGCGCCAAAGCTCCATAATTACAGAATAAAGTGCCTTGTTTAAGAGCGCAGCTCAGAGAGAACTGTTTAGAAATGCAATTCAAAACCCATTAGGGAAGACTCCGATGGTCTAGGATACGGTCAGAGATTTGTGGAGTGAGGCAGTCTGCTACCCACAATCCCTTGCGAGTATGAATAAATGTTTTGTATTTGTCTACACAAACCCAGCCCGTTAAAAAACACAATGCTAATTCCAAATGCCTTTTCACATTCATTACAGATATATATGCTGAAGATATTTGAACAGCTGCTCTCCAGCCCTGTAGTGTGGCCAAATTGGAGTTGGCATCTAACGTTATGCTTGCAAGACACTAAGTAATATCAAATTTACTGAGATGGCAGTATAATTAAGAGAACTTAAAGCAGAAGAGGTTAAATAGCCTAGCTAACTTTAATTGCTTTGACCACAGCATTGGAATGTATTAATCTGAAATTAATCAGCAGTATGCTGATGTTTCTTTCTCCTCTCTCTAGCCTCATTTGGTCCCACATAAAAATTAGCATTTTTAACATTTTACTTAAATGTATATTGCCAATGACAACACAACACCATGTCTTTATTGTGTTCCTTTCCCCCCCCCCATGTAATTCAATGATGGAATTCTGTCCTTCTGGCACTTCCTGTTCATTGATAAGAATCTCGGAGCTCAGTCAGCCAGACGTCTGTCTTCTTCCACATGAGACAAAACAGTCACTACATCCATCTGCAGCGTTCCCGAAAGAACACGTAAGCATTTAATACACTGTCAAACAATGTCAGTGCAGCTTTGAATATCTGTCTTTGTTTGCCTAACTTCAATGTTAAGCACACTGTTCAATCCAAGCAGACTTCAGCCTTTCCAACTAGCTCTGAGGTCAACTACCTGAGGAAATGAACAAATAATAAATAAGTACAAAAAAAAAAAAATAAATAAAATAAAACCAGGATAAGCAAACCTGGATTTGTTTTGCCTCAGAGCTGAATAACAGCACATCATCACTCCACTACAATTCAGCCTCAGGACTGCATCTGTATTATATTAAAAGACGTGCAAAAACTTGCCCTCTGGAGAATTGTTTGCTTTTGGGCCATATGCAACACAAACAATGAATCTGTCCTGCCTTCTATTGATAGCTGCTAAAATGCCACAAATCTCAGTAAACAAATACGTGATAACGCTTATCAAGTGACTAAAAAGAAGGGGGCCTTTAGCTGTGCAAATGAAGTAAACATTCACATTCAGAGAAACAGAGCGATGTTTCATTCCCATCTTTCCCCAGTGTGACACGATAAGAGAGTCTGGAGCAAACAGCTCTTTGACACCGTCTCTGAAGATGTAAAAGGTTTTTTGTGTGCGCTGAAGAAATAAAAAAATGTGTGTCCAAACTGCAGAATCCAGAATCTCAAAATAATTCTCAAAGAAAATCTTCAGAGACAAATCAATACGAGACACTATCTCAAAGCCTTCTCAAGATCAGTCTTTCAACAGACAGTTTAAAAAGGCCACCGGCCTGCGTTATACTGAAGAGAAATGGAGACCGTCCGTCAAAATGCCACATTTTCAAAAGATATCCATCACAGTGAAGAGGGCAGAATGCGGTACACAAAGTCATGAGTCTAATCCTGTCATGGAAGTAAGTGTAACAGATTTTTTATTAAAGTGGAAATCTGAATTTAAAGTAGCTATGCTGAAAGCAGTCCTGGAACCAGAGTCAGAATGCTAACCATCTGCTTTGTCAGCATGCTAATTAATTCCTTTTTAATGAAATACTTCATACTTCAAAACACAACACACTGTGTCCCCACTTAATAAATGCACAATGGGTAGGACAAAAAAAAAAAGTATATTAAATAATTTCTGAAAACATTAACTGCAGTTAATTGGGATTTGCAAGTGAAATGATTGATAGTTTTTACGCTGGCCTCCTGTCATATCAACAAGGTAGCAGACAAGCCGCTGAAACAAAAGCCGCAATAAAAACTAAATGCCGATTTATAATCCTTCAGAAAGGCAATTTGGAGACAAAGAAAGAAAAGCTATATTCAATTAACTAAATGACCTTTAAGAATAGAATTAACTTTCCAGCCTTGTGCAGGAGTTGCACTATAAATCCCAAGGCTTACAAAAACAAGATTAAATTAGCTGAGATGGAAAAAGAATCGCTTTGAACTTCCCACTGAGAAGTGTAGAGAGGGTGGGGTGGGGTGGGGTGGGGGGGGGGTACTGAGTGCTTTAATCTTGATGTAACGGCTCAACGGCATTTCCGCTGTGGACGTGACCTAGCGATGTGCGCTATCAGAACACTGGACAGAGACCCCCCCCCTCCAGAGTGGGGAAACTGTCAACCCCATTGAAACAGTCTCATCGGTGAGTCTCATCGTACACGAGCAAGCTGCTATCTCAGATACGGAATGTTTGAGTGCCATCTGTAACAGGGAAGAATCAGTTCAGTAAGTCATCAGCATATCAGGCATACAGTACACCACAGTTACAATATGAGCAGGGCAGCACCTATAGTGTGACAGGAAATCACAAACACCAACTAATGTAGTTATCATGCATCCATGTTTGGGCCTTCAGTTCCCTGCAGTGGATAATTTTACAACCAGCCACACTTTCTCCACAGAGGGCCCAGGTAGAGTTTCAAGAGCACACAAAAACACGCAGTGGCCATTTCACCTGGGACTATTAAATATAGTAAACTATTTTTAGTCCTTGTGCTTAGAAACAATGTCAAAATAGCCAACAGAATCACAAATTACAGACTGCATAGTGCTTTTAAATGTGTAAGTATACACATTTTCTTCTTTGTAGTTCATGTGGATTAAAACAAACAAATTAACTAAATTAATTCAGCGTTGAAAATAGCCTGGAGGAAATTGTTGCAGTCCCTGATAAGGCATCAAAGCCAATAAATAAGTAAGTAAGTAAATAAATAAATAGCCAACTTTAAGTGGGTTGCAGTTCAAGGTTTCCTTTATCTAAAACGTCCTGGAAAAGCTTAGCCTTCTTTCCTGGGGGGTAAAACAATCCAAATTTGTGTAAGAACAGTGCTGCTCTTCCAGTATCTCCAGGGTCGAAAAAGTTATAATTCTTCCAATATATCAAAAACATTTGAAAGAATAAATCAAGAAATAAACATAGCCAAACTGAGGTAGACCTCCCTCAGGAGAAAGTCTTCACATGGCCAGGCTAGACAGGAAAAACTGCACTCCCCCCTCTACTTGGGTAGTCATAACAGCACCAATATTAATCAATCCATCAATGGATCACATTTTATTTAACATGGCCTCCTCATAATGAGACTGTCAAAGAACTCTATTTCTTGTTTTCAAAAGAAAAATGTCCGTGATAATCCAACTTGAATTGGACTTTTTAATAATCCAACTTCAATTTAATTCACAATAGACAGTGACTCAGCATAGGCCTGCCTGCTGAATAACATGAAATATGTTAACTATGAACTCAAACATCTCACCATAAATTTATACATAAGAGTGAAAACTAGAGATTGTGTCACAAGGGCAGTGTGGACCAATGGCCTGAAAGGCCCTCTTTATGTGTCAGGCATTATGAATGGAGCGTAACGGCAGGCATTATGAATCGAGCATAACGGCTGGACTGAGAAAGTTTAAGTGACAGAGCACTGAATGGATTCCAGCCTTGAGTGGCAGTATTACTGGTGGAAGGGAGGCGGAGATGGACAGGGGGTACTGGGACTACGATAGCTGGGTCCTCCAAAACACACTTAGTCCTGGATAGCATCCCCCCTGCAAACATGTCAGCTTACATGCAGGTCATAAACATGAAGCCCAAGGACTCTTATTTTGAAGTGGACACCAGGTCTACTATTTCAAAATGAATAACAACGCTTCTACTTTGAAATGAACGCCAGGGGCCAGGTCACCACCACTTGCCTCTGGCTCACGACACACAGTGCCACCTTGCTGTCTAATGAATGCACACTGCTGGCACTTCTCATACGGTAGGCCTGAAGAGAGGCTACACCAGTGATCAGCTAGTCAGCCCAACTGCTTTGAGTGTCGTAAATTCTCTGCTTAAGTGCTTACTGTGTCAATAACGACAGCCACCAAAACCCCAAATGAATCATCTCTCCGCATCACATCCTTCAGCCACCAGGCATTAGCAGTTAGCGGTTAGCTTAGAGAAAGCGGTGGAATGGAATGGACGTTGCCGTGCCGACAGCCAGAGTGAGTCACTTTCAGCCCAGAGATCAGGTGCGGGGGGGGCGAGGGTGCGGGGGGGGGGGGGTAAACCGCTCTGAGGAGCTCGCAGATAAACAAAGAGTAAAGGTCTTCACATTCCATCTGTGCACCGGCACTGGATGGAAACGACTCGCAGAAGCAAGTAAGAGAGGTGACTGCCCCCATCTAAAGTCCCCTGGGGGGGGGGGGGTAGTGCATCTCTGCTCTGTGTCTGTCTGTCTGTCCATCACCCCCCAGGCCAGGGACATATCTGAGACTCTATACATCCTTTATCTCATTGTGTGTCCAGCTCGCAGTGAGGGTCACACACACAGAGCAGGCTTTAAGCTCTTCATCGACAGCTTTTCAGAGAACGGTGGGGAGACGTGCCATCGCTTCTTCACTGGAAAAACCCAGCTTTTTTTTAAAAAGGTCAGTGCCCCCCTAATCCCCTTTGGGGAGGTCCAGATGCTTACGTGTGACGTGGGAAATCTGAAACCTGGCAGAGTGTCACCGAAACTGCCACCGTGCCGCGGTGCTGTCCCCCGCCTAGAACCCTGAGCTCCATCACAGTTTATAAAAGAGGAAACCACTGCCGTCTAGAGACCGAGGCTTGTGGTTCCTGAGGTCTGACGGGAGAGCAGGGGGGACTGAAGTCGGAAACGAAAATCCTTTGTGGGTCGTCCAGACCCAGCAGGGCTCCCTAAAGTCCAGCTCGGAGTGCGTGGGAAAAGGGAAGTTCGGAGAGGTCGTGAAATCCAGGCACCCTCAAAATCCTCAAAATGGCAGCCTAGTGCATGAGCCACCTTCTTGAAATGACAGCCTACTGTACAAGCCAATGCTACCCAAGAACACAGGGCCGAAATGCAAGAGCTGAAAAGACTGTGATTTCAGGAGGAGAACACTTCATTCGGCAAACCCAGCAGACGTTATGTAATGTGAAGTCTCAAGAGTTCATACTGTGACTATAGCAACACTCAACATACAACAAACACAAAATCAACAGTGGACCCTCTCCTGTGGTGATCTTAACCTTCATCGCAGACTATATTTTCCAAATCATCTGATCAGTTCTGCTCCAGAGAAATTGCTCCAGCATTCTTTAAAACATCACAACGCTGCAGAGTTGATGGAAAGTGGGGCAATTAGTTTTGTTGTTTTTCTTCCCCGTGTCCAGACGGGAATGTTTCACCAAATGAACGTGACGCAGGAACCGGACGGCACTGAAACTGGGATTTAATTGCGCCGTCGATAAGGCTTTTGCGTCATAGCTTCATTCGTGGGCCGACGTGCTCCCTGGGTGCTGGCGCAGGATCGCTGCTCCCCGTTTCGAGGAAATAAAACGAGTCTTTAATGCTTGGGTGGAGAAGAACGGTGTGGCCGTCCTCCCAGAACTCAAACAACTACGGCAGTTTAACGCACGCCACCTGCCATGTGCAAAAATGAAAGCCGAAAGATCGCAACGCTCTTTGGTCTAATGACGTTTGTTTCGTTATGATAATCTGAACTACATATCAGCCATGATGTTCTCACAGTCTTCTGGGGATGCGGTTATGTAATTTATGCCTTTATTATACTTTAGAGGTATTTATAACCTCATTGCGTAAGCAAGACCTAGAGGTTACAACTACGACTGAATTCCAGCCAGACATAAATCCATCGTAGAAAGGTGAAATTCTATAAAAACCAAGCAGCAACCCAGGGACCAAGTGTTTTTCTAAAGCACGGATCATTTTTCTTGATGCATGTCCGCCAGTATGAGAAATTGCAGCTTTTACTCAACCCACACACACACACACACAAGTGAAATAGTTTTAAAGCGATATTCTTTGACACATTTGTTTTGAAAATTGTGCTCTGAGCTTTTTTTTTTGTTTACAAGCCATCATCGCCCACTCAACAGAGGCAGTCCACAGCTGTTCGTGCTCGACTAATGCACATTACAGCGAGCATTTAAATTCATAATGACATACGATATCACGGAATTTATTGTTCAACGGCAAAAAAAAAAAAAGAACAGAATAACGATTTCAACATTCTACTTGAATAATTAAAACACATCAAAACTGGCAATCCTCAGAACAAAAGAGCAAAGGATCATGGGAAACGGCCTGCCTCACAGTACACAGCAGTGTACTGTAGCTCCTCAGGCACAAGACAAGCCTGCAATCAAGGGCCATTATCTCCAGGTATTTTAAAGCGCTTCTCACTCAGCAAATCACACGCATGCACACCTTCCCTGGGAGAAAATGCAGGGCTGAAAAATTCTTCACTCCACCTGTCGTGTTCCGGCAATCACTGCAAAAAAAAAAATCCACCTGACACGCCAACAGCGTACACCGTTATATTCCTGAGCCATTGTTTGACTTTCTTGAGGAGGGTGGGGGGGGAAGAATAAGAATATCCTTTAATTCCCCAGCTTCTACACTTCTACATCATCAGTAGCGTTTGACAAACTGTTCTCGTCTGTAATTGAAATCACATGTTCCATGAGCTACACCTATGGACTGATTTACATTACAGCACATCTGATTAACGTGTTCTCATAGTTTTTTTTTTTTTTTTTGCCATTTTCTCCCCAATTTAGTCGTTGTACCAATTCCCCGTGTGTATCACGGTCCTTGTCGATGCGCTATCCTTCTGTCGGTCTGGGGAGGGTGTAGACTACCACATGCCTCCTCCGATACATGTGGAGTCGCCAGCCGCTTCTTTTCACCTGACAGCGAGGAGTTTCACTGGGAGAGCGTAACGCGCGCGGAGGTTCACGCTATCTCCCCCAGATCCCCTCCCTGCTGAACAGGCGCCCCGACCAACCAGTAGGAGTCGCTAATGCAACGATCAGGACTCATACCCTCACCGGCTTCCCACCCGCGAACACTGCCAACTGTGTCGTAGGAACGTCTGACCGAGCTGGAAGTACCGCTGCTGGGGACTGAACCTGGGCCTCTGTGGTGGTAGGAGGGTGCTGTTCTCATACAGTTTTTGCACTCAACAGGGACAACATTTTTGCTTATAGTTAAAATGCACCGTCGTCAGACAGCGTCCCTCAGCCCTTAACGCCCATCTGTTGCAAGACTGCATTTCGGATGCTGCCCTGAAGCACCTTCAATGCCATGCAAAAGAACAAAAAAACAGCCGTCTTATGCAACACATGCACATGTGTCCCTAATAGTACCCTGGACACAAAACAAACACATACTCAGCTTCCCAAACCAATGCCAGGGTGCTGACCAGTATCGGCTGAAATCGCAGAAGATACTGAGCATCTGTGTGTTATTTTTTTGTTTTTGCGGGAGGCCTCTCCCCCTGCGGGTATAAACACAAATTCCCGACAATGAGTCACACACGTGTGAAAGAGACTGGCGGTCTACTGGCGGTCTACTGGCTAGGGGAAGGACACAAAGGGGGGGGGGGGGGAATAATGCATTTAGTGAACAAAAACACAATACTCTTCCAGCACAGCGAGAGTAAAAGAACATTAAAGCATACCAAGAGGATGAAAGGAAGTTGCTCATTGGTGGTGTGGAAGTAGGGATGGGCAAATTAGGCCTTGGGCTGCCTCAGATTTTTCTGTTTTTTTTTTTTTTGGTTCCACCCAGAGTTCTTAATTCCACAATTGGATCAATTATCACACCGCATTACTGCAGGTGACCACACTGTCCGGCCAAGCCGGTCTCACAGAAGGCCTGTTTATCGCCGTCCTTAGCCTCTGCTGGCCGGTGGGAAATGAGCCCGCGGCAAAGAAACTCTGAAGGCAGGAAATTCAATTTTGAGACTGGCAAAAAAAAAAAAAAAATGAACAAAAAAAAAAAAAAACCACATTATTATGTCGGGACGCAGCGCTGAATTCATTTGCCGAAACTCCTTTGTACGCCTACCACCCATCGGGGAAAATTACTTTGAGAATTAGACGCAGTCCTTGCTTGTTGATTCTTTATTTTGTAAACTGGGCCCAGGGCCCAAGAGAGAAATTATTCACTTATGAAAGAAACCAGTCACGGTCATATTCATGTTTGTGCTGCAAACGACAAGACTGGGTATTTGTTCACAAATAAATGATTTGCAGCCGGTGTGATTCCTCCCCTACTCATTTAATCGTGTGGTGTAACTGGATGTGAAGTGTTTTATGGGGAACATCACAGACAGGAAGTCCGTTTAATTTTCTGAATGATGCTGATTTGAAACCAAACCTTGTCATCCCATTACGCTGACTGCCACAGAGAAATGGACTAAATATTTTTAGACTCAGACATGTCCCCGTTGCCATTAATTGCAAAATGCGATCCCACAAGATATGTGCTTTCCTAAGGACACAGAACAGCTAATCTAGTTAGCTGCCGCCTGGCATTAATCCATAAAATCTAATTACGGAGTTCCCTTTTAGGATTTTCAAAAAGCAAATTATTTTCTTGACCAGGAGCTTTGTAGCGTGACCTTTCATTTCCGCGGGCAGAATATCAATCCCAGGGTGCACTGGGAGAGCCCTGGTGCTTCGAGGCCGTGCCACTCCGTCAGCTGGCACGAGGCGGGCGCACTCAAAAATCTGCTCGTCTGTTTTATGCACAGGGGGTCCCCACAAGTGGCAGAACCTCATCTATCAGAGTTCACACAAACATCTAGGGACTGCACAGCAAATTATGCATTTAAAAAAAAAATCACAGCCAAGTCTAATTTCATTTTAATTCCTGTGAAATGGGAAATATTTACATAAATCAACAAACATAAATTAGTCACGTGTCCAAAAGATGAATACCATCAAGCGAAGGCAGCTGACAGATTATTTATAAAAACCTCAGATAAGACCTATAAGGCCTGGAGGAAGAGCTTAAAACAGTATTCAGAGTCAATGAGGGTCTCTGGGGATGAGAAAATCCAATCTTTCGCCTCGGAGAGGTTTTTGTTTTTTATTCTGCGTGCATTCTGGGAAAGGTGCGCTCGCGAGCAAAGGTCAAAGGTTAATTCCTAGCCGGGGAGCAGAAGTGACCTCGCGCCTCGGCTTCCAATCGGCTTTCCGCTCCTTCTGAAAATGGAGGAAGCGAACGGACGGGGACTCATCGAAATAACAGCGGCCGACGTACCCATGATGCTCAGCCGTCCTACATATGGCACTACGGAAGAGCTGCATTACCATAGCGCCTGCCAAAAAAGTTTTAAAATACTGACTCTGGACGAACGCACATATTCTTGACTTCACTCCCCAATGTGAATTTCCATTGACATCCCCCAATAATGACACCCAATCAAAAGCAGCATCATCATCATGCAATTCCAGCCATTCTAGGCAAAGGCAAAGATTTTTGAGGGGACACAGGGTTCCCAGCTAAAATCAGCCGGGATTCTAAGCTTGTTTCAGATGGTTTATGCTGTATTTTCAACACTTCTAGCTGGCCATAGCTGGTTTATGCCTCGTCAAAGCTGGTCTCTAGCTGGTCAAAGCCGGCATAGTAAGCTGGTGGTCAAACTGGTGGACCAGTTGACTGTATAGGCTGGTCAGCAGGTGAAAGCAGCTAAAAGTGTCAAAGGCACATCTTAAACCAGCCTGACCAGTTTAGACTGGTTCAAAATGGAATTTTCAGCAGGAAGAGAATTAAGGGAATTTCCCCCTTCAACAATTTCCATCTCTTCCGAAAAACATTAATTACATCTGCACCACAAACGGCGGATGTCAGATCCGAATCTGTACTGAGGATCCGTGTGTGTGTGACGTGCCCTTTATTTACAAGAGCAGGCCGCAAATGAGCATTAGCGATACAAGTTCAGCCGCATATTTCGCATTTCACACGAACCAAAATTCACAAAAGCCGAAAGTCAACAACGATGAATCAGTTAGTGCATACCTAAAACACTTACTGTAAAATAACAAAGGGAGAAAATGCCATGTAAGCCCAGAGCCCACCTACATTTTACCTCTTCAGAGAGGAAATATGCACCTGTCACGGAGAGACAGCGCTTCGGAAATGTTAACGCGTTCATGCCCTGCCCGGGACACGACGTTCCTGCATTCCTCACCCGGGCTCGCGCGGAGCAGAAGAAAGATTAAGAGGGTGGCGGCTGCATTATCGGGACGGTTTGGGCCGGTGTTTGTCCGTTGTCAGGTGTCGTTTGGTACGTTTAATATTTGCTTTTTTCCGTGTCGTCCGGCGCCCCTCCCTAACGCGGAGCGGCATTCCCCAGTCCTGCCCGGGGGGGGGGGGGCGTGACCTCTGTTGGTCTGCTACACCCGGTGAAAAGGGCCCGGACAAGCCTGGTAGCACCTTGTCCTTTTTGGGTACGGGCGAGCGGCCAGTCCTGGAACAATAGGGGCCTAAATCCCCCCTGAGTCCAGCCCCGCTCCGCTGTTGTTTTTTGGGCCTTGCGCGCTCGTGCCTGGCAGCACCCTTGGAGGGAAAGGGGGGGGGGGGCATTCACCCCGCCATCTCGACCGTTTTTGTCCCATCACAAGGTCAGCAAAAGCCCCATGAAGCGAAGCTCACTTTTTTTTCACCGAACGCTTTGCGAATGGCACAAGGCGCCCACGTCCATGAGTCAGAGCAGCGCAACGCTCAGGGACCGTCTACCCAGGGCATTGTGGGTAGGGCACAGTGCCACCAGTGAAATCCCTGTCTGTACACCACCGCCATCCTCGCCAAACCTCCCAGCCCTCCCACTCAGGCGAGTTTTTCCACAGTGCACGAAACACAAAAGCTACCGAAGCTCTCCCCCCCGTACCTTACTCAGAAAACTTTCAAATGGTTCGCCAAGAGGCTGCTTCTAAGAACCACTGAACACGACCATTTTCGAAAGCTCTCATCGATGTCTTGCTCTCAGAACTAGAATGGTTCGCCAAGACCCTGCTTCCAAGAACCGCTGAACAGACACTATGATTGTGGCTCCCCATGTGACACATCTACTCGGTGACTGAATCAACATTCTATAAATGTTTGATGTTTTATTACACTTTGGGGCAACATTCTCAAGTTGTTTCAGGGGTTTTTTTTTTTTTTTTTTTTTTAGTTCATTTTTTTGTTGCTAGTGAATAGATTTCCCATGGTTCAAGCACTCAGACCATGCCAACAGAAACAGTCTAGTAATGCATTCAAGAAGTAACATAACAGAGATACAAAGCATAGCTTTCATATTTTTAAATATTTCTCATGTGAGGCAGCAGTTCATAATACATCCTTGGGCTACATATGTGCAGAATATACATCATTCGTGAAAAAAAATAACCCAGCTCTAAGACCTCCAACATGCTGAAGATTGCATGCATAACACTGCTCGTGCACCAGGAAAAGGAAAAGTTTGGAAGATTATTTGACTGATAGCGGTATGGCATGCTCCCTTTCACTCCCTCTCCCAACAAAAGGGACGCCATGTTTATTCATGTGTTTACTGTTCCTGGTGTTCGCCAGCAAACACTCTGCAGCACGCAACGCTCTACCTCCACCTCATACTGTATAATTTATAGCATCGCAGAAAAAGAGGAACTGGCTAGATGTACATAACATGCCTTTCTTTCTGTCCCAGTGGAGTCTGCTTAGGGAGGGGAAGTGTGAAGAGAGAGAGACAAAGGGAGAGAGAGAGAGAGAGAGAGAGAGATAAACAGATAGAGCTAAGGAGGGAGCAAGAGAGGGGAGAGATGGAGAGAAGGAAAGAGATAGAGATAAACAGAGTTAGGGAGAGAGAGAGATAGAGCCAGGGAGGAAGAGCGAGAGATGAGAAAAGGGGAGAAAGAAAGAGATAGAGATAAATAGAACTAGGGAGAGAAAGAGAGAGTGAGCTAGGGAGGGAGAGAGCGAGAGGGGAGAGATGGAGAGAGAGAGAGAGAAACAGAGAGTGAGAGAGAGAGTGAGAGACCTACATTATCCTTTTGTAATGAATACAAACGGACAAGCCTCAGTGTCTAATCACACAGAGAGGCCCCAATTTCCCGCTGACTCACAAATCTCTGCACTGACAGGAATGTTGGGCAAACAAGTTATGTTTGCACTATGAGCCCGGGGGAAAAAATGTGTTTCAGTGGGACAGCTTTACTGGGGGGGGGGGGCAGCCAGCTTTACTGGGGGGAGGCGGCCAATTTGGTCGGTCAGCACCCTGGTCCTAATCCCCCCTTTCGCTCTCTCCCTGTGTCACCAAAAGCCTGTGTGTGTGTGTGCGTGTGTGTGTTTGTCTGTGTGTGTGCGTGTGTGTCTGTGCGAGTCTGTGTGTGTGTTTGTGTTTGAACCACCAGGCCCTGAACCAAGTCACACTCTGCTCATCTTGTCCCTGCTGAGACCCTGTGGTGGTCTCCAGAAGGCTCCGGAAGCCTGTGCACAGGCACGGGCACGCACACGCACACGGGCACGCACACGGGCACGCACACAGGCGCCAGCACGCTGAGCAACGGCACAGAAACACTAGGGAACGTCTTGGCCTTCGGTACGGACATTTTTAGCGATGATATTTCAAAATTCTCACAACCGAGGTACGAGGGCAGGAAATCAACAGCTTTCCGCTCCATTACTATAACGTGGAACGGTCAATGTCGATTTACGCTGCGTGATGGAAATTGAATGGGCCACACGCCTATGTTGAACACTGAGCTTAACTGTAAAATAAAAATAAAAAATTTCCTGTAAGGAAATGGGTATTTCTTTTAAGGTAAACCCCAGCTTGAAGGAGACAGAGCCCAAATCATTTAATTAGAAGTGAAACATGTTTTGTCGAGTCCAAACACTGGCAATGAACCCAATAAAGCAAGCTGACTTCTAATCCGCTTTAATTCCATTAAACTCTTTTAGGACAAAGTACTCCCCAAATTACACTCTCTGCAGCGTCTAATAAGCAGTTTCAGCGGCATTGTTGAGTTAGGACACATCGCCATAGTTTCTACATCAAGTTCCTTTCCATAAAATTAGCGGCTCTACATATTTTGTGATTCTGCAAACACTTATGCATAGCAAACCACACTTCAAATATTTACCATCACATGCAACCAGTATCACAATAAATCAACCTTCTAATTTCTTAAAACTATAGACTGCAAACCTACATCTGGTGCAATGCTCACGTAATTTAACGTAGTCATTTATGTGAAACATCACACACGGTACAAGCACATAAATAAAATATGAAGCCAACCGAATAGACTGCAGGCCTGTTGAAACGCTTGAAAAATTCACAGGATAACACTATCTGCATGGAACTCTATGAGCCAAACACTGTTTAATTCAGTAGTGCTCGAACATCACCAACTCCCACAGAACTCACACATCACGTAATAAATATATTTCTGTGCAACATTCGTCCCTATTATTGGCATTAATACGGGCTAATTATTAGGATATTATGCCAATCAATGCATTGTCACAAAATACGATTTTCAAGAAGCCAAGAACCATCCATTGACCTACGGTGTCTTCCAGGTCAAAATTAATTTCCCTCAAATGACAGCACCAAATGGGTCTCGAGTTCCTTTCTGTGCTGTTGGGGACAGAAAGGCCTGATCTTTGAGGTCTGTTAAAAACATAAAGCATTTTGCTAAGCTCTTCCAATCAGTGCAACATTCAACCAGTGCAAGCTAACACTCAGATAACTAACAGCTGTAACAACCAAGCAATTCAAGCAAACAATATTTTTTTTCCAGCACAGAATGTGATGTGGAAATTCTCTAAATCTGGTTCTCAAGCCTTTAAAGCGCACAGTTTTTTTTTAAATGCTTGTCGTGAGCGGGAATCCTTCAGCCGTTAAGATACCGGGCCTGCGCAGCAATCAGACGTCAAGCGTTTTTGCGCCAAAAACAACCGGTCTCCTCAGCTTCTGCGAGTTAATCATCAGCGACGCACACGGCCGTCACGTCACCGCCCGCGTGACACGATGAGCGAGCCGCGTCTCGCATAAACAGGAAGCACAAACACGCCGGCCCACAAAGATCCACAGGAAGCACAAACACGCCGGCCCACAAAGATCCACTTTACAACTTCGGTCGACTTCCCTGAGAATGAGAGTGCTCACTCACCAAGGAGGCATGAGCTCGACATTCCAAAAAAACCCGCGCGATATCAGATTGTCGTGACCGTGTTTTCTCTCTGAGGTCACTGGCGGGAAACATTCCAAACTGTATTAAACTGCCGCTGATAAGCTTTCCCCTAAAATATCCCTGCATGACTCATCACCGCCGCATTCCTGAGAGGGTGACATCGAGCAAAACAGAAGTGTTTTAACAAGTCTATTTTTAAACGAGTGGGCAAAGACTTTGTCATCCTCAATGAAAAGACTGATTTTTTTTTTTTTTTTAAGAGACATTTCACAAAGGCTGAAACTGTCAGATTTAATACGGTTCCTGTCCATGTTGTCACATCCTCAGCTTTATTGCTCTCGCTATTCATGAACAGAATCGCAGAAAGACACACACAAGATGTAGATAAACGTCTGCCAATTAGTCGTGAGCACAGTGTGAATGTTTAAATCTGACAGCAGAGTCACATAATCTCTAAATACTTGCTGAAGAACTATTCATCTGGTGCAATGAACTATTTAGAATGAATCAAGCATTTGAAAAATTCAGTCGCCATTTTCAAATTCTTTACGAATAAGACACTGTACGTATCTATTCTGGAATAAGCCATCTAGTTGATGTTCCTTTATCCCAAAATTAATGCTGATCCTTAACATTTGAAAAACATCAAGCATCGACAATTACGGATGCATAACAATTATTAATTCATAATTTCGCAACCCCCAACTGAACACCTATATGCGAGGCTCTCGCCTCCTCCTCAGTTCCTCCATTCCTCTTCCTGAAGTGCATCGCATTCGTTTTCCTTTAATATCTACGATAAGTTTAACAGATCATACCCCAAACACTCACAGTGGGACACAAACTGTAAAAGATAACAACTAGCACTGCTAGCCAAAATATGATCAGGCCACATCAAATGCACTACTTGATGCCTACTCTCAGTAAACTTCTGCGCTGCAGTGACTCGGTCCCTGCAGTGACGCAGGGGAATGTTCACAGGGACGGAAATCAAAAAAGGCTGGGACGTCTCCGGAATGTGGGGACCGCTCTGCGCTCAAAGATGCCCCTCGTGTCCCCGTGAAACCCTGGGCCGACCCCACGCACCTCAAAGAGACGGTGGAAACGCACCAAAGGAGAGAAGCGGGGATAAGACTGCCAAAATATGCCTGAGACTGCTACTCCAGATCAGTGTCTATGAAATTTATTTGCTAATTTATACAGCCTTTCCCGGCAAGACTTGCATACCTTACATCTTTCATTATGTCAGCTGGAGAACTACTGAAGCAAAATCAGGTTAAAAGTTCCTGCTGGAAGATTAAAAAAAAAAATATTTAAAAAAAAGCCTTGACACACACACAAGATTCAAACCTGCAACTTTACTAATATATGGCCTAAACACTTCTGGGTGCAGAATAGACTTCTAATTGAGTTGTCTCTAAGTGAAAGAGTTGCTGTTTGCAAAAAAAAACAAAAAAAAATTCAGGAACTGAGGAAGAGCCGCTTGGCAAGAGAGCAAAATATTTCAATTTGAAGGCATCCCACAGAATCCAAAAATTCCCTCATTAATTTAAAAAAAAAAAAAGTGCCAAAAATTTGGGCCACGTTAATTTGGGTCTCAAAGGCAGAGCTGTGCCAGGACATTCTAATGCCCCACTGCTGAAGAACAAAATGGAGAACCATTTAACACATTCAGACACGCCATTTCACCTCCACTGACAGTCAGGCAAACTATCCACATTAAAATAAAAAACCAACCACCTCAGCAGAGTAATCCGTTTACAAAATATGTCCGCATGATGGCCTCTATTTTACATAATGAGATGAAAACGTGTATAAATAAGCAGAGACAGGATAAATAATAGGAACGTTAAGTCGCTAACTGAAAGTGACAGGGGTTTTCATTGGAAACAGTTCACAGATAGCTTGCTGAGTGTACAGACGTATGTACATTTCCCCACAGCACCACATTAAAATGAAGAATTGAGCACTGACTCATGCCCGCGTGGGTCTGTGTATAAACTATAAGAGCACCTTAAGAGCTGTCCTCCGCTTTGCTTACCATTACTTTTCCCACGAAATATCGACGCGTTCTCCAAACCGAGGGCTGCACCTTTTGATAGAAAGGAACCTAATAATGTTTGAGCTACAGTCAGTGTGAAAATAATAGGCCTAGCATTCTAGGCTTATCTACAATCGCAGCAAATGTACGTCGAACGGCAGAATTAATTGCCAATTACAAAGAACATGACGGCACAAGGCACAGGCCATACTTCATTTCCAGCACACTTTCAGAAAGCATAAACGCTGAATTTATACTTTGCATGTTAGCAGCAGCCTACACTAGCCAGGTCTCACTGGTGAGGAGGTGGTTGGCAGAATACCTCTCTCTCTCTCAAAGATTGATATAGAAGGTTTTATTCAACAGTGGTGTTTTCATGAGGCCTTTGCTCTGGCAGAAATGATAATATAATCTTTGCCAATGTTTCCAGATGAATGTTCTGTTTTTAAAATGTGTGATTATTCTATAACCTTCACTGTGTACAACTTTTTTTTTAAAAAAACACTCTAAAAAGACTTCATTGAAATGACCATTATCATGCAAGCCATTAAAAATCACTCACTCGCTCGCACACACGCACACACACACACCCTTCGGCTAGAACAGGCCAATGGTTTTGAAATCTGTACAAAGTGTCCCAGCAATCACTTTCAGGAAAATGTCTTCCCATGGAATTACTGGCTGGGAATGCCTGGGAATGCCAGACTCCCAATCAGAACTCCGTGACAAAGTGTGGATGTTGCGAACGCGCAGGGGAGTGACAGCCGAGGGACCTGCAGAGAAGGTCGACAGCACGTGGCCTCTGTTAGCGGAGATAAAAAGGACTGCTTAATGCAAGCAAACAGGGCTGGCACTGGAACGGCCCATGGGGGAGATCGAGTGAGACTCCTCCGTGCTGTCCACATTTTCCTCTCCCGGTCAAGACCCCCCCCCCCCCCCCCTCCCCGCACCCGGGCCCCCACCCCTCCCCAGTCAAGCCCCCCTTGCCCCCCAAAAGGAACGGATATTTCTTTCCCTTTCTCACACGAGAGAGAGAGAGAGAGAAAGAGAGAGGGGGGAGAGAAAGAGAGAAATGTAATGTAATATGACACTTTCTTGGAGTTTCTGAGGTACGATTGGCGTAGTGCAGATCTTCTGGTTACATCACTTCGCCGTTGAGCTATTATTATCTGCACTGATGATGGCTGCTTTTTGGGTCTTGACTGCACTGGAACAGCCAACAACACAGTTCTGGAAATGTTTTAGCTCAGCTGCTTCGAAAAAGACAATAATGGCAACAAACACGTCACAGCCATCCCTCAATAATAATAATAATAATAATAATAATAATAATGTGTGTACATATGGTACGGTCAGTGACTCCAATCCACCTTGGAAAGCCGGTATTATCCCATTAAATGTACATTTCCTCACATTCTACGTGTAAAAAAAGAACCAAATAAATAACAACACAATAGGCTTACATGTTTACCAACAACTTGGAAATAGCTGTATGTGCACGGAAACCCGGGCCAGATATTCCCACGTCGCGGCCTGGCCTGAACTCGGCTCGGCAAAGCCATACAGTGCGTCTAATTCTAATGACAGGATAGTCAGCCCGAGACAAGAGTCGACCATCAAGAGAAACTGCTCACATGCTAACGTTTTCTGGCTGAAGACAAAAAGTTTGGGGACCAGTATTTACGTAGCGTGTCAGACGAGGCACTGTCTCGTCTTGGAGTCAAATAGTTCCTCGTTATCTTGTTAAACTAGATACCCGCAGCTAGTACTGGCAAGAATGTGGCTATGTTTCAAAGTCGCCGTTTGGCTGAGCCTACCAGCAACCGCCGCTTTTCGTCGGCAATTGTCTTGATTGTATCCACCTCGACTGGCAACAATGGCGAAGTAATTTGAACTGTTACCCACACATTTCCAGACATTGTTGCAGTGTTTCCATTTCTATGTCCGACAGAAGGTCGTAGTGAGCACTAAAACTTGCCTCGTTTTTTATTTAAGACTGCGTGTAGGAAAGTGAACGTTTAGATCCGGGTTTTATTGTTGTAAAGAGCTGATTTATAGGCCAATGTGCATAATATTTGTCAAAATGCCAGGCATATTAATTCGACATACTTACTGCTACTGATCGGGTAAATCCAACGTTTGCTGATTTTATCATGAAAGTTTCCATATTACAATGGCCCAAACAAACTGCCAGTGTAGCATAACACGCATTAAAATAAATAAAAAGAGGTTTAAAGCATTCCATTCCAAATTGTGACTTAAACAAACAAAACCATCCAATATAGTCTGAATTCATACTGATTTTAAGCTTCGTGTATAAGCGTGTGGGTTTATTATATGTAGTCTATATTACACAATAACTGGGCCTATCAGTAACCTGTCAACAAACGAGACACAGCAGCACTCACCTCGTTGGACGGCATGCTGACAACACCTGTAGATCTCCGCTTCTCCCGCAACTTTCTCTTTTCTATCTGGCCCTTTCCCCTCCTGGCGCTGGGACCGGTGCTCTTCTTCTCTTTCCCCTTGCTGGAGCTAGTTCCTAGAGTCGGGCTCTCCGTGTCGTCTTCGACGTACGCATTCCCGCTGGACTCCGGTTGAGGGGTGCTTATTATTACTTTCTCGGGCTGGGGTGCCTTCTTCAGGTGTCCTACCGGGGGATCGGACCCCCTGGTGGCTGGTGTCGAGTGTGGGTCATCGTCCGGTCTCCTCAGGGCAGACGAGGAGGACGACCGAACAACGGGATGAGATGACGCGCAGTTGACAGAAGTCGGACCTCCGCGGTCCGGGTTGCCGTTGTTGTTTAATTCGGGGCTCTGGCTTGTATTCCGGGTCTCGCTTTTGCTGTTTGTTCCAAGCGAAGACGCAGTACCCTCCCCAAGCATTTTCTCATTTCTCATTCTCATTTTCTCACGTTTGGCTTTCCATTCTTCCAAAAAGTCCGTAGTCGCGCTTGATCTAAATCCACCCGTCGCCATGTTCCCTCTGAACGTTTAATTGGTGCCTACTGTAAACCGCACTGCTTGGTGTTTCAACTGTGCTAGTCTTTTCACAGTAAACAAACTTTTGTTTATGAAAATGTATTCCTCAATGCAGCTAATTGCACCACATTCCTTCAGTGAAACAGATTGCAGATAGTATCAGCAAACGTGTAGTGGTCTAAAAAGTAAAATAAATGGCAGGTAAAACGATACATAATAGCCTACATGTTCGAAACAACGCGGTAGTTAAAGTTGATCAAACTTATGTACCGATAGTCATTATCATTAAACGCATTCGACAAGCGTTCCATAATCACTTAATTAGAATAGTAGTTTAACCAGCTTTCTAAGTTTGTTCAACCTGATTAGCAACCACACCGTCCAATACAGGTCTGTGCATATCCCTGAACTTCTAGTCCCACGTTAAACTTTTCCCAAAAGTTTTTCTTTGGAAGCGGAATGGGCTATGCACAAACGATCATTCTAGTTAACTGTCGTCTAATTCAAAACATGTACCATGACAGTATACTAAGACTGCAGTTGTATTTTCGATTTGGCTTACCTGTTTTTCATGCGGTCTCCCAGGTGAACAGTCCGGTGGAATGAAATACGCGTCAGAGGCAGTTCGGTTTGTCGCACAGGCAGTTCGCAAGCTGCGCTTGCTCTGCCCCCATTCTCACGCGCTGAACACAGTCGAGCTTTAACGAATGTACCCGAACGCTGCCGGCGAAGAGACACTAGCTCGCGTGACAGCGAGGCAAGCTTTCACTTGAGGCAGTTTTCACCTACATACTTCAGTTGCGCGTGGGACACCGTCTGTTGTAACTGAAAATATAGTGTTGTCAACGCGAGCAAAAAAAACGAATGGGAGATACTATAGTATATCCATATGTTCCAGATACCAAAATATAGGGTATATATTTTTTTCTGCGTCGATGTTAACTTTGAATCGAATATTAGAACTACTGCTAGAAATTATGTGTATTTTTAATTGAATGTATTTTTATTTTCTTTCTTCGAAAGGTGTTTACTCTTGTCCTTAAAAATACATGGTAATTGCCTGTTCTTGCCTCTGCGGTCCGCCCACACAGATATCTCCGAGTTCAACGTACTTGTCTCACCAGTTGAATAACGCTAGTATCTTTAGGATGACACATTGTAGATTAGAGGGGGGAAATCGCTTCGAGGCTGTTGTTCCTGTGGGAACTGGGGCCTGGGATACAGAACAATTAAATATAAAAGAATATATTTACATTTTACTTGGTTTGACGGTTGACGGTTGACGGTTTGACGGTTATTGACATTTTAATACACACGCAGGTTATTATTTAATGCAACACCTGCACCTGCCAACAATTATAAGTTATCACGACTAATGGCTAGAGGGCATTTTTATTATTAAACTGATGATATAACACGCATAGCTCAAATTAATTAGTATGCACAGTCAAATTGGATTGCAGGCAGTTAAAGTACCACAGGGAAGAAAATGTCAATCACTTAAAAAACATTTTTTCTCCAATTACTGCATACAATTTACTTCTTCTTTTTCTTATTGACTGTATATCTAATGGAATTTAAAAAATATTCTGAACCAAGAAGGATTCTCGTATCCATGCAACAATGACGTTCTAACATTCCGTTAGTGTGAGAGTGAATTCACTCTTCGCATCACATCACATTAATGATGGGGGGGGGGGGGGGGGGAGTTATATGGCCTGTTTTGTAATATTGCTTGGAAGGGGGGGGGGGGGGTTAGGGTTAGGGTTAGGGTAAGCCCCCCTATCCACCCCTGTAAACTATGCCCCTGTAAGGAGGTGTAACACAGTCCACAGCAGTTCGGCTTTATCACATACACAGTCATTCCTCTCATGAATAGAGATGTTAAGCTGCCTGGCCTGGGGGGGGGGGGGGGGATTTTCAGTCTGTTCTGCAGAAAGAGACACTCTGTACCGCAGAGTGTAGGCATCTGCAGGTTAGCATAAGAAATCATTTGTATAGACTCTGCCTTGCACTTTGACTCCAAACTGTTCAGACAGAACTCCCAGATGAAAGAGGAAAATATTTTTTTCCACATCTGCACATAATCACCTTGTAATTCATGATTTTTAGAAGACAGCTCTTCTAAAAGTAAGAAAAAGATCAGATCCACCGAATGAAGGTTTCTCTTTTGTGAAGAAATAAATTCGTGCACAGTAAAAAGTTTTGAAACGGGGAAATGGTGATATGATTATATATACATTCATTGGTACACCTTTCTAGTAACTGGGTGGGACTGCCGTTTACTTCCAGAAAGGCATGCCTTCTTTATGGCATAGATTCAGCAAAGTGCTGGAAACAATCCCGCAGGCAGAGGTGGGCAAAGGAGGGCCATATCAGTTTCTGGTTTCCATGCCAACCTCTGGCCCTAATTGCGTAATTATCCCGAACATTTTTTACGGCATCTGATAATTTTAGCTACAGCTCTGGGAAAGTGCAAAAGTGACAGCCAAAGCTCCTGTGTCCCTACATGAAACGTTCTACTGTGATCTAATCTATGAGAGAAAGCAGTGTTGGTGCTCACAGCCAGTTAGCTCATTTGGCCAGGGTGACTGGTGGAAACAAAAGCCAGCACACACACACCGGCCCAGCAGCCCAGAACTGCCCAGCCCTGCCTCAGGGATTTTGGTCCACGCTGACTCGATGCGATCGCACAGTTGCTGTAGATTTTTCGGGCCACGTGTTCATGCAGCGAGCCTCCCGCTACACCTCATCCCCAAAGGCGCTCTGGTGGATTGAGATCTGGGGACTGCGTTACATCTGGGGATTTACCTCCACAGCAGCCGGACCTAAACATCATTTAACCATTTATAGGAAGTTCTGGAGCTCAGATGTGTGAAGTAGATCTCCACATCCTTCACCCCTCAAAGAACTGGAGGCTTTTCTCCTTGAAGAATGGTTCAATGTCCCACTACACACAAGGTTGAACTTGACCTTCATTAGTTACTTGGTATTCATATATTGTTAAGTGTTTTCATTATTTTGTCCAACCACGCACACACACACATATATATATGTACAGCGCCTACACCAGTTTTATCCTGTCACGCCTTAAATATCTTCCCTCTTCACCAATAAATTCAACACATTTATAACATAAAAATGAAATAAAAACATACGTTTCTCATTTACAAAATTATCCCCCACCCCCAGGTAGCCTGTTGTTAGCAACTGCAGCTCTCTCAGGGTTTTCCAACTTATGACCGTTCCTCCATTCAAATTTGCACTGGAGGTTTGCAGTTTCCAGGTTGTGCTGCAGATCCTCGATGGGATTTAAGATTTAAGGCTTGTTCTCGTTTCACAGTACCGACCTTCTTGTTTTTAAGCCGTTCCCTTTACAGATTTTTGTGTGTGCACTTGGTCATCGTCCAGTCGGAACGTGAATCTTCACTCGAAACACAGATTGTTTACGGCAGACTGAAACAGGTTCTCCGCACCCAGATAGCATGCGAATCCAGGCCGGGTCTGGTCTGATTCTGGCCTGAAGTCGGCGATGCTCGGCCGGACCTGGCGCCGATCTGGCCGGGAGTCGCTTGCTATCCGGGCAAGGATTTGCCAGTTTGGCTTCATCCATCTTGCCTTTGATGGAAATACGCTTCCCAGTCCCCCCTGCTTAAAAACCACCCCCACAGCATGATGCTGCCATATTTATTTCATTTTACAATGTAGAGAGCCACTTATACAGGTACAGAAATAAGAGAATATATCATAAATATTTAAATATATGTTAATTTGAATTTGCAACATAGGGAGGCAGGGGAGACACTTTCTGAAGGCACCATATAAGCAAGAATTTCTTTAAAAATACGTCGTAACATGACCAACGTTTTCACCCTTGTTGGGTACTCATCAAATTCCATTTAGTTAATCTCCTCACAAAGACCCAGAATGGGGTCGAAAGTTTATCATGTTGTGGTGTATTTAAAAATAAATTCTCGGTTATTTGAGAGCAACTCATGAAATGTACAGATTGCCTTTACATACATTTAACCCCTGTGGCATGGGATTAAAATTTCACTAAATTACCTGCACAACATCTGGGCCTAGAGGGGTCAGTTGATGAGAATGCAGGGGTAGAGGGCAAGAGGGGTGTACATGTTGAAAAGACATCAGTGCAATGCCGTTGGTGTGATGGATGTGTCCTGCTATCAACCAGGGAGGATGTTGTTTGCGTCCCGACCCCCGCACTGCCGGCCGCCCCCCCCCACCCCCCGCCGATGCAGACGCAGGAAAAGCGCAGTCTTTGAATTCCTCGACTGGAACGTTCGCGGACGGACTGAGGAAGCGTTGAGGGATCTCTGGGGAATGAGTTCCCTGAAGCTGGATTGCCCCAGTTCCTGGCAAAAAAAAAAGCATCTAAAGGAAAAGTTTTCACTCTCCGGGAGTTTATGTAGCGTAGTCATCTTTGGACTTTAACCCAACGCACAGGCACGCACGAACACACACTAATAATTTATTTGGCAGTTAAACATGAACAAAGGGTTCATTTTTTAAATTATAAAATTTTATCGCTATATTATTACCGGGCCCAGGACACCAATATTTCCAGAGGTTCAGGGCCCAGGACAATGTAACCGCCATGCCCCCCGAAACTCCCCCACCCCCCCAAACGGGGGCCCTGCTTCTATGGCTTCTCTGAGCTGTGTTGCACGTTACATGAGCACTGCGAGAACGTTATCCGTCCCGTCGCACGCGCGTCTGATTCCTATCCAGGCGCTACTGTTACAGGCGCCATGGCAACGGCACCTGCCCCTTAGATCCCAATGCATGTGCGACCTGTCCACCACCGACACCAGAAACGAATGAATGTTCATAACGCCCCCCCCCCCCAGCACGGTGGGGAAAAAAAGGTATAAAGGAAGAGGGAGAGGAGGGGGGGGGGTTGAAGAACCTGGCTGGCATTTGAACAAGGCCCTAAATTTAGCATCTGGTCTTAGGTACAGAGGTCGTTGCTGAAAATATAGCTGCATATTTCACATTTTTCCAAAGCTGCTTCCAGGAAGCTGAAGTGTGAAGGGAGTAAAGCGGCTATCCCTCACAGATGCGTGGACCCCTCCCTCACAGATACGTGGACCCCTCCCTCACAGACACGCGGACCCCTCCCTCACAGATACGTGGACCCCTCCCTCACAGACACGCGGACCCCTCCCTCACAGATACGTGGACCCCTCCCTCACAGATATGCAGACCTCTCCCTCACAGATACGCGGACCCCTCCCTCACAGATATGCGGACCTCTCCCTCACAGATACGTGGACGGTGCTCCATTTTGGCTGAAACCCACTTAGCATTCCAGCGGCACACAAGTGACTGATAAGTACTGCATAGCTCTTGGTTTAAAGCCAGCAAACAATTTCACTTTAATCTGTGCAAATGAAGTGCCACCTACAAGGGAGGCTTGATATTTTCTCGTCCACTGTTGGGACGACGTTTCTAAAACCTTGTTTTCTCAAAACACTAAATACAAAACAAAAAACGCAGGCAAAAAAATAAATAAAAATGCAAAACTCCGCAAATCGCTTACAAAAAGAAACACTGCATTCAAAACCATGTCATGTCCCGGTAAAATGGAATTTTGTATTCAAATGATTCACACACCATCATGAGAAATAGATATTTCTAAGAAGTAATTGCACACTGCATGATGTACACAGTGGAAAACACTGCGATGAATGGAAAACACTACTCTGAAAAACTTATCAGTAGGTTTATGCCTTTTCAGTCTTACTACTTATGTACAGTACCCTGCTTTAAAAGATTACAATGTAATTATACTCAAATTTAAAACACACAAACACAAATATTTTAAATTACTTTCTCAATATTAAGTACTCATACAGGGACATGCACAGGATATAAAATCTGATTGGTCTGGGGGGAAGGGGGGGGGGGTGGGCGGTGTGGGGGTGAGGATGGGGTAGATTGCGATTGTGGATTGGGGGGAATTGTGATTACAGGTAGCAGTAAAATACAAATGATTCTTAACTCACCAAGGTCCCAGTCCAGAAGTCCGGGTGATGAGGACGCTGGATAAGTTGAAAAATCATATATATCCAGAACAAACTCAGAGCCTCAAACTGCCATCCACTGTAAACAAAAGCAAACCTTACACTGAAAAAATGTTACTTTGTTATTGATATGGCAACTGCATGTGTGCGTGTGTGTGTGTGTGTGTGTGTGCATCGGTTTCTGTCTGGTCACAGGAGTCAAGAGTCACCTTTAGTTTTGTCATTGCTAAATCGCTGATTAATGATTGAACAATTAAGCAACAAATGTTCACCCATGCAAAGTCCATGAGGCCTATTCTTAATTAATTTAAGTTCCATGTGAAAACAGAAGATTTTATTCATGAATATTATGCCAAAGTTAGAGAACTGTGCCTCAAAACGTGTGCCACAGAATTTCAGTTAGAGTGAAAAGCAAAGAAACGCGTTTGCATTTTTGCAGAATTGGTATGTGGAGTTGCTACCTGAGCTTCCAAGTTTTGTCATTGTGTCTCTAACTCCAGTGTTAATGTGCAAACAACTGAGAAAAACGAATTCCACGAGTCAGTTATTACATACTATGCACCAGCATTATGTTTTTCTTGTATTTATTATATTTAACAATATTGTATTTACTTTTTTGTGGAAGAGCTGATTTGGAAGGAGAGACACAGTCTTTATTTCATCGCAGTATCATTTCGTGCAGTATTATATTTATTGAAACAATTTGGGTCAAGTGCCCTGCTTACCGTAGCCAGTATATTATATGATGGAAGGGTAAGCCAAACAGAATGGCACAGAGCTGGGACTGAACATTCTCCAGTGACTCGAAAACCATATAACAGCCCAACCATAAAATTGTCAAAATTCTCCTTGCTTCAGTCCAAAATTTATATCAAAATATAAACCGGTATAATGAGCGCTCTTGCTCAAGCAGTTTTTATGCATCCCACGGTGACTTTAAAGATATGAGACTTAGCTCTTCTGAGGAGCATAATCTTAAACTTGGCGCAGTAAAGTGTAAATGGAAGCACTTGACAAAAAAAAAAGTCTTTGCTCTCCTAGTGCTGGCAATAACAATCCTTTTCTTTTGAGATCTTACGAGTTAGAAACCCCCCGATGCTGTAGTTTCAGACGTCCATGAGAGAGGCAAACGTGCCCCCGCTATCTCCCCCTGCCAAAACTGTGCAACTGTGGCTGGAGCAGCAGACAAGCTTCCTGCTACATTAATGGAGGGGAAATCTAGTCTGGAGAAGAATCAGAAGAATGACTCCATCCCGGCAGAAGCTGTGACACTCAAACCATGACTCACAGGCTTCATGTGCGTTATGAGGGGGGGAAATAAGACCAAAACAAGGACGGGCAACATTACCCACGAGAAGGAAGTTGGTAAGAACTCCCACAATATTACGTGCCTGTGAAATTTGTCTGACTTGGGTGAAAGAACACCTTTATAAAGGTGAAAATAAGTTCCGGAGGCACTGGTTGAAACTGATGTGTTACTAAGTGCACAATCGTACAACAAGGAATCTGAATGAGTTTCATAAATGCTTTTAGAAGTGATTACTAGTGAAATAAACCAGCCTTTCACGGGAATTACCACAGACAAAATTGCTTCGCGTTTCAGTTTAATGCATAAATGCTAATTGTATACCTAAAGCGGCCTTTCTTAAATCATTCTTATTTTTGTTCTTAAAAATGTTCCAGTGAGAAACCAACACGGGATTCATGACACACGTGCAGACCTTTGTTTTTGTGCCTATCCCAGGTGTGCGAGACGATAAATGCTGACTCTGTTACTTTTACGTGCAATCCTCTCCAGGTGATTAGCATGAGGAAACAGTCAAAACAATCGAATGTGATCGTTCGCATGTTTCATGAATGAGGCACAATGTGTTCCCACCAGGCCATCCGATGGGTCACTGCAACCTCTTTCACATACGCTTACCATCGTTACCATGGACTCTGTAGTACATCTCAAATATACATACTACGGAGCGTGCTCTCCGACAATCAATAAGCTCTGGCTAACTTAGCAGCTGCTGATTGCTTCACACCAGATCGTTCAAGGAACAACCACACTCATTTTTTTTCCCCCAACTGTTGAATCATTAATTTCTTCAGTTGAAATGAAAAGAATGGCTTTCAGGCCATAGTTCCTTCTTAGGAATTCCCCATATTTTTCCTACAGCAGGCCGTGAATGACAGGGAAGTCCCAATGTGACGTTCCCAGGCCAGTGTATGAGGTCAGTGATGTTGATTAAACTTCATTGGCACCGTGTGTGTCAGAATTCCGTTTTAATGTTCAATTTAAAGCTCATGAAGATGAATAAAGCTACGTATATATGGTAGCCTATTTATTACTGTCACAATAATCATAAATAATAACAACACCTTCATCAAAAGGGGGTAATCTTTTCCTTTAAGATGACTGGCTCATCTGTATTTACTTCCTGGACTGAGCATTTCCTTCTGACACCATCGTTTCAAGCTTAAGCCCGGCTAAGTGCTAACCCAGTTTGCATGGAATGCATGGTATTTATGACATCATTCATGCAATGTTTAAAAAAAAAAAAAAAAAAAATACCGGACACCCTGCTTAAAAAAAAAACATCCTATGATAGCAATTCCGGGCCGCTAGCTCTCTGTTGAAGGCTCCTGCACACATGCAGCAGGCTGAAATTAGCTTTGCAGTCGCTAACGAGACACTGTCGGGGGTTTGAGCACTCCGCCCATTACGGAACTGTGTCTGCAGCCATCCCGGCCTTGTTAGAGCAAATTACTGCACAAATCCGTGCTCTTTAAAAGGCCTCGCCCCCCCCTGCTGTGGAGCCGAATCACAGGCCAAAACAAACGAGCCCAGATAAAGAAAGGAAGGAAGGAAAGCCAGCGGAAAGAGATGACAGAACTAAAAGAGAGAGAGAGAGAGAGAGAAAGTCACAGGAAAGAGGGAGTAGCCATTCCTTTTGTGCTAGAGGGAAAAAAATGTTTGTTTTATGGTTTAAATGTTTTTTAAATGATTTTTATTCGCTTTCATTTTAGGAGGGAAATTAGCTGGTCTATGTGCAAAATACTTACGCACCAGAGCTTGTGGAGACCTTGAGCTGCACACATACTGTAACGTTTACACAATTTCGCAACAACAAGTATAAATATTACATCATATAATGATGACAGACTCTTCACAAGGGCTATGTGCACTAATTAGTAGAATACAATGCGCACATCTTGGCTGAAGCTGAAAACTACTTTGAATTGCATATGCCCTTAGCCTGGATAAGTGTGTTTGACCGGGATCTGGGGGTAAGCATTATAACACGAACGAGATAAACCTGGATGAATCACATGAGTCAATCAGTCGGCCAAAATCCAGGCATAGCTTTGGAAGAATTTACCCCTTAATTGCGCCGATGACCTTCGGTATGCACTTATTGTACTTCACTTTGGATAAAAGTGCCAAATAAATGTAGTGTAGTGTAACGATGCCTGCGTGCCGTTGGTCATTAGGTGGAGCAGTAACGGTCATGCTGTTCTTTACATTCAGCAGGGAGCCATCACTTCACTGCTGAATATAAATAAATCACGTTCGCTAGGAGCAAGAATGTGACGACAGCCCTTCACTGACACACAATTCTGTTTTAATCGTGTCACACCACATACCATCTTTTTATTTTATTTTAAATATTTTTATGGGCTCTTCAGCTTTATTGGACAGGACAGTGCAGAGAGACAGGAAGGACGAGGGAAGAGAGAGGGAGAGATACGTGACAAAGGTCACGCGGTCGGACTCGAACCGCCGACGTCGCAGCTCGTAATGAGTGGACAGTGCTCTACAGGCTACCCCACCATCCCTTTCGAAAGCTTCCTGACCAGGAGAATTACTCAGCGTGGGTCAGGCCACTGAGGGACTGTTGCATGCTGGGATCATAATCTGTTTTTTGTTTTGTACAGGCATCTGTCCGGGACGTGCAGCGAATCACATCCAAAGAGCATCAGCGCACCTCAGTAGGAGGGTCAAAGGAACTTCTGAATTCGGCCTGTGAGTTACTCAAGTGGTTTAATTGGTCTAATTATTTTAAATGTACTGCTCTGGGCTGTGGTGTCCCGTTGCACAAACATGCTGTAATCCTTATAAACACTTCCGATTGTTATTTTTACTTGTGTAATGAGTTGTGTGCACACCCATGTCCGGGGGTGTTTGCATTTGGGGGGGGGGGGGGGTGGGGGGCGGTTGCTAGTTTTAACTTCCAACTGTGAAGCATGAACGTCAACCTCAGCATCTTGAAGATTAAAATACCAAAGTGGTGATGTGGGGAGGGTGGTATTAAACCATTACTGTAAGTAGGCACCATTGGAAAAAAAAATGATTGTAAGGTTTTCTGATTTCAGACAGTATATGAACATGTGTACTCAAAATTACTTGCTATCAATTGGTGTCCCAACGTAACCTCTCTGTCGGCTTCACGTCTGGAATCTGGTGACCTGGTTTTTCAGCACTAAATGGTATTCCATCATTCTGTGGAACTCCCACATCCTGGTCTCAGTCCCGAAAATCATATGCACCCCTGCCATGGACCCCCATCCACTGGGGGGATGAGGCTCTGTGGAATTCCTTTGTGGTCCAATAGATAGATGCAGTATGTATTTTATTTTAATTTTTTCAAGAACATTTTTGTTCATATTTGATTAAATTTCCTTCACATCCCGACAGATATTTATTCAATAAATTATAAGCTCTAAAAAATATATATATTATATTTTTTAAATTCTGGTCTCTCTGACAAGCCCCAGGCACTGAAATCAGCCGCTCTAAATTTCACCGCGCCAATAATAATTCCAATCTAACTGCAGCAGAAAATTAGATGGACGGGGGGAGAAGTGACTCTCGCAGGTCTGTTTGTGTATTTCGGCTGTCAGTGGGAGAGCGGTCTGCTCGTCTTTCAGAAGCAAGCCTCGGGAGAACAGCTCGACGCAATTACGATGAAATAAGCGGGAAACCTGCGGCCTCTCATGGCCGTGCTGCGTCTGCTGGGGGTAAATATCTGGTCGACACACCTGGTTTAATTATTTTCAGTGTTCCTGGGGTGTAAAGTGCGCTTCCTTTCACTTTCAGTAAAGAACCACAGGCAACCCAATTGGAAGGGTCCATTCCATAATCTGGTGCCTGCAATTCACAATTTTGCTTTACATGTTGCTTCCAGTAAACAAATATTGAGTGCGACACTCACCTGTTTTGATCCAAGTCTTGTCCTTTAATATGACAAGCATAACAACTCTAGTCTGCATTTCTGACATATTCTTTGCATTCAGTCTTACAGCATATGCTTGCTATATTCCGCAAAAAAAAAAAAAATATATATATTTATATTTATGTGGGAACCAGGATGAACTTGGGGAGCCAGAGTTTGTACAAACCCCAGACACAGACATGCCTCCACCGTAGAGCCGTACAAGGGCAAAGCAATGAATAAACTGTGCGTTACCTGACACGCACTCACACACGATCATTCACACCTTGAGGGAGGAGAAGACAAAAAATAAAAATAGAAATGACTAGTGCTCCGCGTTCTCAGGCTCTCTCTCACGAAGAAGAAGAAAAAAAAAGAAAAAAAAACTAAATACAATGAACAGGCGACTATAATTAAAACCATTCATTTTCTATTATTGTCATCTCTGCCGGTTCTATTTTTAATGCCCCGCCTGCCGTGCGCCAGTGTTGAGACCCATTGATGCATTAGCTCTGGTCAAGCCCATATTTTGACAAACCGCTTTTGGAATGCACATTTTGAGCGAGACACGAACCAGACCAAAATGCACTGCAAATCGCCCGCGCGATAAGTGGAAAAATACCAGTTAACTGCGTGACTTTATGTGATTACAGCACATACCACCGCTTATCCCCAAATATTATTTAAGCACGGTGAACTCAATTAAGCTCAGATGAAGCTGCTCCGTGTCAACTGATTGACCGTTTTTATAAAGTCGCAATTTAACGAGTGACTTCTAATCACAAAAAGCAGACGAGTTTGATAGAAGCAGTGAACCAGGTTGAAAATGTAATTAACCATGATGAGCTTGGGCCACAATGTTCAGTAAGAAGTGAAGTGTTTTTTCCCCCCTGTTTTGATTGAAGTTGTGATATGGTACACTGTGAAATCAAGAGAAAATCCAGTGCAGTGTAAAAGTAAAACAAAAAAAAACCTATTTGTTCCAATATATGAACGCATGTGCAAGTATGCATGCATGCATTTACTGTATATATGTCTTTGTGGATCACACTCGTTTGCATCGCACATTTTAGTAGACAGTAAGAACTATGATTTCAAGTGTATAGCTTAAATGATTATTTTCAGCCATCTGGGCACATAATACTCATTTCTGCCAATAATTATATTAAAAAAGACTTCTGAAATATTCTTTCTGCACCTGCTACTAATACAAGATATATTAACATACAGTTTTAGCCTTGTGATAAGTATACAGTTCTAGGACTAAGCAAATGGAGCAAGAGTCCACATTTCACTCCAACCAAAACATGTCCTGTTTTGATTGGAGTGAAATGTGTGGTCTTCCAGTTGCACATACTCTTGAATTACATTTTTAAGCAGACCAAATGTAAAAGTCATAGATTTTATGAGGATTAATTTGGTTTATGAAGCTATTAGGGAGCATAACAGCGGGGATGTGGCACACTGCTTGCACCTATCCGGAAGAAGAAAGCAAGCAGAAAAACAAACAGGTACAGTAAAGGGAGCTGGGACTCATTTGGCTGCATGATTCATTCAGGTGGGATTCATTTGGCTGCATGATTCATTCAGGTGGGATTCATTTGGCTGCATGATTCATTCAGCTGGGATTCATTTGGCTTCAGTGAGCCGCTCCTTTCCTTTTGAACGGCATTACATTGCCACCACCAAACGACTCCCATTTAAAAAAAAGATCCATACAAATGACTTGCTTAAAAAAACAAGAAACAACAACAAACAAAAAATGCAGGACTCCTTTCTCAATCGTGCCCTCGGGACGTACACGCTTGATTTGGAAAGTTTTTTAGCCACCACTCTCGACGCGGTGAACGAGATGAAAATACATCTCCAGAAATGTCCTCGCGAATGGAAGAGCCGTGCCGAGGGAAGAAGCGGGACAGGGGAATGTAGCTACGCCGCGCGGAGAAATGAACTTGTCAACGCTGTAAATGCCCACAGTTGCACACATCTCCTCACTAATTAAAGCGCAGCGATGCAAAACCCTAAGTGGATTTTCCAAAGAGGTAATTTCATGCCGGCTGTTCCGAAACATCCATGTTGCTCGAGCCCCGGAGCCCGGGGCGAAATTCTCCCGTTTCAAAAGGAGAAACCGCAGTGTTAAATGGAATTTTGGCAAATCCAAAGTGTGATCGAAAATACGCGTAGTGCGCGTTGGATTTACACTCGCTTAACTATCCTGTTAAAACCGTATCCAAGCATTAAAAACCGCTCCCCACTATTCCTGCTCATTATATTCGCACTCACAAATCCTGCAAACCAGCTTTCACTACAACCCATGTTTGATGTAGAGGTAAAACTATGTGCCTTGTCTGGTCTATTCTTTATTCTCACGGGTTAATCTAGATGCGCATTAGGTTTTGAAGGTGCTAGGAATCCTTTAAGTTCTCCAGACTCAAAAATATTGTCACAAATAAAAAACCGTTCAGTTTGCAGATAGAGTAACCTACATTTACATTCATAGTTGACCAATCATCTCATTATGGATTTATACTTTTTAAAAATTATTGGACTGTGTAACTATCGTTACGGTGCATCATTTCAGTTTACTTGAAGCACATCCCATCTCCAGAAATGATTCTCAACTTCCACATAGCCCACGCACTGATGTAGCCCACATCACCCACGCCGGTTTCTAGAGTGATTGAAAGGCAATAAAAGGTTTCATAAACCTGCGTGTTTCCAGCAATTCAGTCGGAGAAAACGCAACACCCGGTTGGAGGATTAAAAATAATAGTGTCCGTATAAAACTGTAGTTGGCAAACTGGTGACAGATGTGTAAAGAGATGGTAAAGTGAGTCATAATGTGTGCGCCTTACATGCCGCGACCAATAACCTGAACAACATTCTGGCCTCCACAGATTTGTCATACGTCACAAAGGTGAACAGCTTCAGACATCCAATAGGCTCTGGCCTATATTGCAATCAGTTCCCAGGCATTCCAAAACTACCTGTGCGCGCGCGCCTGTGAAAAATGGCTTCTGCACACCGTAGAATGTGAATTAGATCGACGTTGGCACCTTCAGTATAACAATTATGCAGCCCGGTGAGATGGGGGACCACTCCCGTTTTAACCACAGTTCGGGAAACTGATAACAGCAGTAAAGTTTTATTTACTGGAATTTTCCATATACCCATTCTGCATTGAACAATAACACAAGAACGACTGTCCCTGTGCACCTATTTTGAACGGAAAACAGCATTATCTGGCGGAGAGAAAGAAAAAAAGAAAAGAAAAAAACTGTAGACGGGTCGTGTGCCATCTACTGGCACCAAACTGAATGCGCATTTCGGATACCCGAAAATACCCGCCGTGACATTCATGTAACAATTAAATATATTAGACTATTTGCTTTTAGTGAACATATATTTCATTGGTGCTTATATGTGATGTTTCATATGTGCTTTTAATCACACGATAGCTCCCACATCCTTCAATGACAGTATAATTGTTAGATTGCTTTGAGTCCTACAAAAGGTGAAATGGAAGTACCTGCAACTTCACACCTCAAAAGTAACAGCATGTTTACTTACGTCTACACGAGCTGTCAAGTGCAAGTTGCAAGTCAAGTTTCTGGTAGCAAAAAATAAACTGAAAAACTGACATACTGAATTTCGCCGTATCGAATATCTTGTATATCAAGGGTTTTTTCAATCATGCCCATTCTCAAGATATTTTTTAAAGTATATTATACACAACATAGAAAATATTTACAAATTCTCACTCACACACACACACACACACCTATATTATTAATTTATGAGGAATGATTACAATTTTTCACCTTGCACATGGGGGACTTTCATTTTCTTTTTTAAAAACAGAAAAATACAAGCATAACTTTATTCCTTTTTATTTGTATATGTCAAAATACAGTTTTTTCTCCAAAATAATTGCGTTTCAGCAACTGGTTCCATGCAACGTCAAGGGTATGCTCTGCTCTACCAATAGAACCACTACAGCCCCAGTCATTTTACTTTTCTCCTCTTAAAGAATAAATAACGTTAATATAAAACAATAAAACGTCGGACAGTAGCGTTGCGTAGTCTGCGCGTGCACTCGGAACTAGCGTTCATCCTAACTTTACTGCTCGCGACCTTAACCGCCCAAACCTCACTCTGCCTCTGATTCTCCATGCACAATATATTAGCTAGCATCCATCATTCCCTCCGTCCAATTATACAAGATCAGTACATGACCGGAACATTCGCGTTGTTACATTATTATACATCGACATAT
Source organism: Anguilla rostrata (assembly GCF_018555375.3). NCBI lineage: Eukaryota > Metazoa > Chordata > Actinopteri > Anguilliformes > Anguillidae > Anguilla > Anguilla rostrata. The sequence continues at coordinate 4,780,316 of NC_057939.1, forward strand.
CCTGAGCTTGGTAGTCAGAGCACAACCTCCCACCTACACGGAACCTATCGCCAAAAAAAAAAAAAAAAAAAAGACAACTGCCCAGCGTTTGCAACTAAAAATATCCGACACGACGACCTTGTTTCGCGCTCTCTCTCTTTTATGAAGGGGTATAAATTCACATTTAAGTATACAATATAATCAATAATAATACAACAGCTAATGCAAGCTTTACAATGTACAATTGTCTTATTTTTGTAAATCAACTCCTCAGTGGTTGGTAGTCACAGCACAGTGCGCCAATATGAAGTCACTCACGTATTTTACAAGATGGCGTTAAGTTTTAAAAAAGGGAAAAAAGTAAAATGGAAAATCAAAACCAAAAAGAGGAAACTGCCAACAATCCGCAAACTACAGCAATATCTCTGTTCACTACAGTAAATTTAAAAGGCCACTGAAATGCATTTAATATATATGTTTTGATGCATGGTCTTTATTTGACATAGTGGTAAGTTCTCCTGCTCGGGACAGGACTCGTCACGCGGCATTAACAGTGCACGATGACATTGTAAAAGGACTGGGTTCAAAAACTCCTAGAATTTAATGACAACACTAATATACCACTGCTTAAAAAAGCAATCTTCCATCCAAAGATACTGTATACAACGTGTGAAATGAAGTGAAGCAATTATATTATTCTTGTCACAATTACTGTGAACATTAAAAAAAAAAAAAAAAAAAAAATCTGATCACAAAACAACAAAAAAACAAGACCAGTACTGATTCTGAATACTGATAGCCATCCCCTTGGTGAGAGCGGCTCTACTCAACTCAATGACTTTTAGACTATAAAAACAAAGTAGTTAAAACACTTTTTGTTATCCTCTGGAGATTGTATATTTTAATAGTAACAGACGGGCTTTGTCAAAGGGAACCAAAATGCATGCCATGTGCTGGTGTCAAACAATACATATATACAGCATCACTCAGTACCTGCTAAAACAAAGTGAACAAATACAGGGTATAAATCAACAACTACACTAGAAATTTAAAAAAGAAAGAAAATGAAACCAAACAAAAACAAAACAAAAAAATCTATGAAACGGGGAAGCGATGGAGATAAAGAACTGAATAATCTATTTCGATGGACTCGTTCAAGCATTTTCATAAAAATAAAAAAAATGCGTATTGCACATGAAGTGAAAGCTTAAATTCCGCCACAGTCCACCTGCTCTGTACAGCAAGAACTTTCCTTCCCGGAGGAAGAATCTCAAAGACGAAGTCATCGGCGGAGGGAAACATTTTGCGTGCGCGTGCGCGCCAGTGTTGCGGAAGAGGCGGAATAGCACGGAAATGAGATGCCGGAACGTCCAAACGGCGGGAAAATCAAATGGCGGGAGTGTCTTTGGGGAGACTTCTGCTGGGTGGCAGAGCCTTTAAAGAGCTGAGACTTCCTACACGGGAAGTAGGCGGGGCTTCGGTCACATGGGGCGGGTAAATGAAGGAAATACTCGTAAGAGGTAAGCAGGGGTGCGGTCGGGAAGAAATCACACAGCACACAACACTTCTAAGCTTGTGTTAAAAAAAAAAAAAACAAGAAAAAAGGAAAAAGACTGTGGCACCAAAAAAAAAAAGTGTCAAATAACTTCTGTGACAGCTGAGAGCTTTTGATGCAAGTGTTTTTTTATGTACAAACTAAGGCTTACTGGTTAAATATTTTTTTTTGAGGCGTCCCTGCCCACAATATTTTCATGTGCCACTGGTGCGGCTCTCTCTCGCTCGCGTGTAAACTTGGCGGCTCTGTCTGCACTGCAGCAGGGTGGAGTGGAGGAACCCAGCGGGGGGGGGGGGGGGGGGGGGGGCAGGGGGCAGGGGAGGGCTACTGGTGACTGTGAATGCGTGTGGGGGAGCCTTCTCGTAGCTGATGTCTGTCGCAATTAACGTCTAAAAATGTGCAATGCCACGGGTCGCTGCAATGTGTGTGGGGGGGGGGGGAGCAGGGCTACTTGGAAAGTTTGCTAATGACTCGAATCAGGGCTCCGTTCTCGTCCTTTAGCCTCTGGTTGTCCGCTTTCAAGTCTGGTAGCGTCTGGAAAAGGAGGGAAAGAGAGAGAGAGAGGGCGTTAAGACGTGCCTCCGAGGGTCACCAAGGGCTAACCACCAGCCATGTTCCCAACAATAAGCAGCAGGGTGTTATCTTAATCAGCCGTTCCTCCCCCTCGGCCCAAACGCGTCACCACAGCCCGGCAAAGGGCTCCCAGGTCTCTGCAAACCACTGAACATCCATGCAGGCCAATCTCCATGCCTCTCTGCAGCCCACCAAAAAGGCCTTCCCGGCACACCGCACAACAGACCCCGAAAACTCGAGCTGCATTGTGTACGGTCTGCACAGCCAAGAACCGTACGAGCTACTTCAAATGCTGTCTCTTCCCAACCTCGTGAAGAGAGACTGTGATGTAACTTGATTTGCTCCAGAAAATGGGGTATGACCAATTACCACTAAGATCAGAGACCACAAACCAAGGGATCTTTATTAATCCTGAGAAGAGAAGGTTTTTTTGCAATGACCCCCCCCCCCCCCATTCTAAGTCATTGTTCTAGAATTCCATTGCTTTCAATTACTACTAGCAATTGTTACATCAGCATCAGAACGTTCAGTTAAAAACATTCTAATCATGTATTTGTGATGTCACAGTTTAAAACAAATTTCCCCTGAGGGACAATATAGTATTGTATTGTACTGTAAATCAGCACTGAGATAAGGACAGCATTTGACAAGTGACCCGTTCCTGTTTGCAGCTCTTCATAGTACAGCGAGTAAAACAAAAACCAGCCAAATACACGTCTTTCCAGCAAGTTCCAGCATAGTCATTCAGCTATACATTTTGCAATCTAAAAAAAAAATGGTTAAGAGACATTTCCTTCTACTCCATTTCCATTCTGTTTGGATTTCCATTCTATGTCTTAGTTTCTAAGACAGGGAGACAATTAATATTTTTTTAAAGAAAATAATCTTAGACCCTGTACTGGGAGGAGACTTTCATTAAGGATCACGAAGGCAAAAAAAAGTTCAGAACTTCAGACACACCACTACAGGCAGGAGACGATCCAATCCGTACTATCAGTGATCACACACTCTCAATGAGCAACTTGCAAAACACAACCAAATAATTCAGAACATTTAACATACACCAGTTACTGTGAGAATATGCTAGTGTTCAGAGTAGCATCCGTTACCCCCAAAAAAAAAAAATTTATAATAAAAATGTGAAAGGTAAACTTTGAACAGGACAGTGATGAACATGAAGGGAACAAATCGTCATGCATTGAATGTTCACCATTAGTTTAGCCAAACCTCAGATTACTTAAGACTTCATGTTAAGTTTATGAAAGACGCGTTAAGAGCACATTTTATTCAAGTCTGTACTGTACATATTTACACCCTTACTGTCGTCAACGGCTTTATCAGACCGATTTAAATGAAATATTTCTCCACTGACATTAACCATTCAACATACTTCTTCCTGAGAGTCAGGTGCAAATCACACGATCACATCTTCACTTTTGAGTGATGACAGTTGGCGAGATGTATTTTAGACGTTAAGAATTCACAGTGAATAATATTATGCATTCCCGCTGTTCCCCGCCTGCTTTGAACAGACCTTGTGGGCTCTGCGAATCTAAATATTGCCACGACAAGAGTGGAAACTCACAAAATTAATTCATAAGAATGTCATTTAATTATCACAGGGCTCGTAAAAAAAACTGCAAGTAAGTGTTACAGTACCTGAACGCGTATACCAGATATCAAGAGAGTGAAGTCACAGCGCTAAATTAAGCAAACGTTTATAAGTTCCCAGGGGACGGGGCACGGGAAGGAAATGGGAGAAAATTTCCTCACCAGTAATGAGCGTAACAATCTGCAGACTTCATAAGAAGGGAAGCGGCAGATGAAGTCTAAAGGAGCCCAAAACTGACGGAACATCCGCACATTCCAAATGTGGCGGTTTTTATTTTTATTTTTTAAATGGCTTCGCAACGGTCGAATTTCGCACTATTTCGTAGGTCTTGCGAGAATGGCGGTTTTTTTGTGTGCAAACAGAGGTGCGGTGGGAACTGCAGTACGCTCGTCAACGCCACGCAGTGCAGCTGGTCCAAGTGTCACATTGCGCTGTCACACCAACCTGCCAGATATTAAACAGACCCCGATTCCGCTCACTCTCACCTAAATCTGAGATCAAGCCGCATGTGTGCCTGACCATTTATGAGGGTTGTCTTTAAAATGAGAGGTGTAGTTAAAAAAGAAAAAAGTTGGGAAAAACTTCTGAAAAATTATTGAAAATTGGGAAATGATTAGAGGATTAATTTCATTAGGCTATGGTGACCATGCTAAGTAACGTCAGTACCACTAATGATATTCTGATATCAGTCTGATATGCTATGGTACTTCTGCACGGGGATGTCTTTTTTAACGTTAGGACAGACTTAGGTTTCCAGATGAAACGTTCGCACATGCGATAGGGTAACGTTCACAGCCGTTCGTTTCCCTCCTTAAATCATTCGGTGAGCCACGAAACATGCAAAAGCGTGGCATCATGTGACCTTTCTGACACAATCAGGGAAAATGTTTACACCACCAACTAAAGCAAAGCACAACGCATTTAAAAAAAAAAAAGAATAAAATTAGGAGTTAGGAGCCAAAGCAGATTTAGCACTTGTAGCTCAACCTAGCGTCAATAAAAAGGGCCATTTCCAAAGCAGGTATGGAGGAGGCAGAGTATTAAAGAGGGTAAATAAATACAGGCTTCACGCTGGGGGCGCGGGGGCCTTCGACCAGGACAGCGAGCGAGAGCCTGGGGTCTCCGGCAGGACGGATGGGGGTCTGGTCTACGGGACGGGCGGAGACTGGGGGGAGGAGGGGGGCCGGGCTACAGGTCCGCCCCCCTGCAGCAGGCCTCGGAGAGCCGGACCAGCACGCGGACCAGGGCCCGGTTCTCCACCGAGAGGCGCTCGTTTAAACAGCGCAGAGCCCGCACCTGCGTTACCTGGGGAAGGGCCTGCGGGACGCCACAGCACAGAGAGAGAGAGAGAGGGAGAGAGAGGGGAGAGAGGGAGAGAGAGAGAGAGGGAGACAGAGGGAGAGGGAGAGAGAGGGGGAGAGAGAGAGAGGGAGGAGGAGAGAAGAGAGAGAGAGGAGAGAAGAGAGTAGAGAGAAAGAGGAGAGAGGAGAAGAGAGAGGAATAGAGACGTACGGACGAACATATGAGGGGAGTGGGGGCAGGGCCGAAAAAAAGCAAGAAATAGGAGAGAGAATGACAGGGTCAGAAAAAGGGAACAGGACACTGAAGGGGGAACAGGGTAAGGTTTGGAGAGGGCCTGATATGTGACAGACGGCGTTCTGAGCAGGACGCTCAGCGGGAAGCTAATTTCACAGCCCAAGCAGACTGAGCTGTGCGGCTTCACTACACATAACCAGCAGGCCAAGAAGAACATTTCTGAATGCAGTTTTAATCCAGTAACTCAGCTTTGCCTCCCAAACTCAGGCGTCCTGGATTTTCGTCCTGCACACCTCCCAAGTTGGAGCAAAAAACATCCAAGTCTGACGTTCCCTCGACAGAACGCCTGCGACGCGTCAAAAAAAAAAAAAGTGATCTAGAGTGACGGTGCCGATGCCCTGCTCTCTCTGCGCATCTCAGAAACGCCTCGTCCGCAAGAACGCTCAGTCCATTTTACAGGTCATACAAACTGAGGGTGAACGGGGAGGAGGGGGGGTGGGCATTGCGAGGGCAGGAGACAATCCTGACTCTCTTGAGAAAACAAAATTAAACGGGGGAAAAGCAGGCAGAGACAGTCACTCAAAGGCTAAGGGGCTCGGGGAGTCTACGGTCTTCAAAATGGCGAGTCCTGTGTTCTGGGAACCCGTCGCATCTTCACACTGATGTGCAGCCAATAGGAAATTTTGAACAGAGCCTCACAACACGTCTTGGGTTTTATTTATGTTTTTGGATATTGCTGCACAAGGGAAAGCCAGTACTTTGCTAATGCTTTCAGTATGGTCTTAAAGGGACAGTTATTATTTAAAAAATAAAATCAATCAAAAGCATGATACACACACACACACACACACAGGGCAGTACCTTTAGTTCCTCCTCCATCTCAGAGATCTTCCTTTCTAGAGCTCTTCTTTCCTGTGGGGACGGAGAAGGACCATGTGATTCATTATCAATATACACCGTACGACATCAGCAAGAGTCAAGCCTGTGCATCACACAACCAAGGAGCTTTCCACACTGCATCCATTTCCTTATTCAGTTTTAATGTGTGTGACGCTGACGCAATGTACCAGCATTGGCTACTGATTCACTACCAAGTCCACACTATTCTTCCAGTTTTGTGATGCCAATTGTATTTTGAGTTAGTTATCAATTAAAACCATTCACCATTAGTAATATTTATTAATATAGCTCAAGTAATACAACAAGTAATGCTAATCAATTTCCATTTGATCTATAACAGCAGTAAAACGAGAACAGTCGCGACTGAACCCACTACTACTACAGACGATGATGATAATAATGATGATAATAATAATAATGCCTATTAACAGGTAGAACTGAAGGCTGTGCTTTTGGCGTATGAAATATGGAGGACGATGGATGCAGGATAATGGATGCAGTGTGTGAACTGCGTGTGAAACAGGGTGACAGAGACAGGGGTGGAGCGAAGTGCAGCCTGAAACACACGCATGACCGTGAAGCAGGTCCAGCCAATAACAGTGGACACCACCCCAAATAAGGTAAAAGACCGCACTGAAGCATCATGGGATCAAGGTAGTTTAACCTCAAACGGATTCAGTGCAAAAATGTCCGGGCGAATATGCAAATGCAGGGTATTTATTTCAGGCGTTTATGGCCGGCAACCAAGCCAAAAAGACTGCCCACTGAATACCACAGCAATACCATGAATGAACGGAACTTCATCTGTGCTTGGACAAAAGGACAAAAACTGAACGGCTTTGAGTGAGTTTGAAATAGGATAGGTGAAACCTACTGAACAGATTGTTAAAAAAAGAATAAAGGGAAAGGGCTTTTGTCCGTTCACACACTAAAAATAGAATACGTTTTTGTGAATGAAAAACTAGTCAAACTGAAGGTGGTGGTGTTTCTGTAAAAAACAAAAAGACAAAACAAAGGTATGTGCAAAATCACTCAATAGTATGTGATATGACATTCCTCCTTCACATGTACCTCCGTCCCACTCTCTCAGACACACAATGACGCACACAGACACACACACACACACACACAGTCTGCCACTACCAACTCCCAGGAGGTGGACGAACAGTGTCTATAGGAACTAAACAAACAGGTGAAAGAAGGAGCATGTGATTCGGGTCAGGGAAAAAGGGGGGGGGAGGAAGGGGGGCTCCCCAGAGAACAGGAGCAGACGGTGAATCAATAGCCAGCAGCAGAAGGCAACGTGCTGTAGGAACTCGGGTTAGACCATACCACCCAGCTGAAATTGGGTCTTGCCAGTAACCTTCAGACATAAATCAGTTTGTTACAACACAAATGGGTAATGAGAGCCAGGGTGACACAAGGACATTCATTTTGATTCCACAATGATGTACAGGGAGGGTTCTTATTATAGGCCTACATTTACAAGTAACTACTGATGAGTATATCTAAAGACACAGGACAGTAAACAGGGGAGATCTTTACCCTTTTTTCCATTTCCAGCTGTGACCGATCAGCGATCCTCTCCTGCCGCTGGAACACAAGGCACACCTGCTTCAGAACCTTGGGTTTTTCCCCCATTATGACATCACAATGCAATCACAGCATGGACAACAACGAGCTGATGAACCGGTTCCACAGACGTCAGTAATGACCCAGGAAGGGAATGGGACAAGCGGAGTTCAAATGGACGAGACGACAGTCAACATACAGACACACGCAGAGCCATCTCATATGAGCCCAGTTCCCCCCTGACCACCTCCCGGACACTGACCTGCGTAGCCTTTTCCAGCTGCAGCTTCAGGTCCGACTGCTCCAGCTCAGAGTCGCGTAACTGGGCCTTCAGCTTCTCGTTCTCAGCTAGGATCTGTTCATAAAGCTTGGAGAACCACACAGCCTTTTCAGACATAAGCTCATAATGTTATACCGGAACTAACCTTCCACACAATCATAAAAGGTAGTACGTAGGACCTTACATTATACATAAAAATATACAAACACGTGAAATGACTAGGCAAAGATTAAATAATTACTCAATAAACGGGGCTGATTTTTCAAAGGGCGCCAATAGGTGCCCTGTGAAGTATAGTCCGATCCGATTGGACGAGAGGCGTGAGGGGGCGGGTACCTTTTTGTAGTCAGTGGTGTCGTCCCTCTCCAGCCTGCTCAGATAGGGCCTCCTGCCTTCGCTGTAGCCGCGTTCGTATCGCTCGGTAGAAGTGCCAGTCAGTCCAGAGTCGCCCCTGCCAAAACACGCCCGAGAGCACCCGCCTCATTTTCACAGTCCCAAGAACATCAAAAATCCCCAATCGTACGTTCACCATATATGTAGAGAAACGACTTGAGCCGATTTTAAAAGTGGCGGTAGATTTAAGGAGGAATGGTGGCAAGGACACACACGTACCTCGACAGTCGGTCACTCTGGAAAAGAAAGAAAAGAAAGAAGGGTATTAATTATCAGTGCCTTTCGATCTCAATGCCAATTCACACTGTAAAGCAAGCGGGGGGATGTGTGAGAATTTTTAAAAAATCATCCTGCTTTTCTGCTGGTCTAGACAGCGACGTCGGGGGAACCTGCATTATTAATCAGCGCATTATAATTTGGGGATGTTCAGAATGCCGTTAAGCCGGGGACCAGATTCAGAGAGGATCAGTCACAGGGCGGGTCACTGATCGCGTGCGACGTGAAAAGCGCTCAATTAAAACAAAACAAAAAAAAACAAACAAACAAAAGAGTGCCTTGGAGCACACCCCTCATCAGGCAGTCCCTGCGCGGTAATGGCCTCGTTCCTGTTTTGGATTCCAGACGAAATGGCAGGAGAACGCAGTGGCTACGCGCAGAACGCTCGATCTCAATCACACTCGCTAACAAAAGCGCCGTCGACCGTCTGCGTTTTTTAACTTGTCAGTAACAGGCACAGATATGCTTCATTTCAAGTGGTCAGCGATCTGAAAGGAACATTACTGAACTGTAAGTCGCATTCCCCAAAATCCCCAAAATTCCCCGAAATCCCCGTCTGATAAAGTGGGGAAGCCTCATTGCTACAGTACGCCCTTCATGAACCCGCTGATAATAAATGTTCTGTTGGATGTGATTACACAAAGGAAATGACACGGACAATAGAACAGGAAACTGAAAGTCGCGCGGCCCCTTCAGCGAAAGCAGAATTCAAAAATTTAGCGAAATTTACGCGCCCTCCCGTGCTAGCCAACCCTTCCAACTGAGGGGTTCCCCTCGTGTCTACTCCGGACCCGCCTGTCCCCAGGATCCCCGGTCTTTCCCAGCTCGCCGCGGCCCGGCGGAGCGCCTTGAAGGCAGGGGTAGGGGGTGGGGGGGCATGGGCGCGGGCCGGAGGGGGTGCCGCGCCCGCCAACCCCTGAGGGTCGGAGAAAGCGGGTCAGCGCCCCGAGTCTCTCTGGAATTCTCTTCTCTTAATTATAGACGTTAACCCCACCCCCCCCCCCCCGGCCCCAAACCCCCCTTCCTTAAAAACGGCCTTTCAGGAGCCTGGCCTCGTTAGCGGGGGGAACTCAAATTCCAGGAAGAGCTGACTGTTCTGGCCTCGGAAATTTTTCTCTTTTTCTTTTTTTTTTTTTTTTTTTAAGTACGGAGCACACACAGCAGATGAAAGGACTCCACCTATTCAGCCGGTTTAATCCAGCCCCTTTCAAGATGGCTTCAAAGGAAGGCGCTGGCTGCTTCACACGGGAGTCACAGCCAAAGCCAAAGCAAACAATCCGAGCCGCTTTTCACCGAACGCTACTGTATTTCTGTACTGGGGCAGACTCCCACAGCGAGCCTGTACAGACAGCACCATCGCTCCATACCGCTTTCACACAGTCTCCTTATGCTGTGTGTCTCTCTGGGTTTCACTTACTCCCACTGACAGGCAACACAGGCCTGGAAAAAATGCCTACTATATATAAACTAATCACAGCTGGGTGAGCATGTGATCATTTTTTAAACCCTTGATCCACTTCAAGAAGCCTTTAAATTACAATTATTTTTTTGCCCAGGAGACCAGCTGGCCACCGCACTACCAGATTGCCTTTTAATGAAACTCCCCTGCCTCCACTAACATAATCGCTGAGGGTCAGTTGGTAAGTTTTGTCCCCCCATTACTCCACCCAAGTGGCCCTCCACAAGCTCTGTGTATCAGAGAAGGGTCATTCTGGTGCCAGCTCCAAAAGGCGGGGTTCCAGTTGCCTAGCTCCAAACAGACAGAGCTTAGCGTAATACCAACCTTCCTCCCTCTTTGGTGCTAGACCACACCCCCTTTTGAGCTAGGCCCCTCCCATTAGGAGCAGCTCTAGCTGCTGGAAATATAGATCAGAAGCAGCTCTCCCGCAGCACGTGGTCTCAGATCGATCACATCACAGGCCCGTGAAGCTGAATAACCTGCACCACGTCCCCGTTGTTAACCCGAGAGAAAGCCTGCAAGGTTCAGGCCCGAGGAGCTAACCAGGCGACTTGCAGTCAAACTATCTAGCAAGGAAAAGCGGATTTGAAAAATAAAAAAATGTAGTTAATCTCAAGTGCCAGTTGCCAAGTGCATTCTTTTTAACAAAAACAAACAATAAATCATTTTAAAAAACACAACTGATTAAGAAACGTACATGAACGCTAACAAAATAACATAAGTAGCCCGGGTGCAACCCCAGGGAGATTATTATTTTTTTATCTTGCTTTGCCGCAGTCGTGCCATCGCGGCCTGATTAGCAGGTACGTGTGGAAACGCAGCCGCCAGCTGCTCATTTAATGAGCGGAGGCCGCCGCGCCTTCAGTGTGCGAGAGCCCCTTGGAAAAACAAACATTTGCTCTGGGTGCCGTGACAATTACAGGAAGGTGAAGAGAGGGAGGATGACTAATCCCGGAATCAGAGCCAGGAACGCCTCTCTTCTGCGCTGGGGGAAAGAAAAAAAACTTTCCAAAGCAGCACAGAGGCCCACCGCCTGCCCTCAGCTACGCAAGACACAGGGGAGAAAACAGACCTCGGGGGAGACTAAATCTGGGCCTAAAAAAATGTTTAAAAAATCAAAGCGTTCCTGAAAGAGACAGAGGGGAGCTGTAAGGATTCCCGCGGTCAGGAGGAGAGCGGGTCGGTATTCCAGAAGCACATCGGCCGGTTCTGCGGATCTCCCCCCCCGCCCGGCGCCCCCCCCCGCCCCCGACGGGACTCCCTACCTGAGCCTCGCTCCGGTTGCTGCCCTCCTCCGAATCCGACTGGCGGTCCGGGTCGTTCTCGTCGCTCTGAAACACAGCAAGGAGAGGCGCGGCGTCCTATCAGCCAACCTCTACGTCACAAACGCAACCGAAACACTGGTAGCATTTTTACCACATCATTTTCCTCTAGTGTGATAGACAGGACTGTGCAGCACATCAGCAGACGTGCCAGATTAGCATTTATCATGGGAACGGTGGACGTGCTTAAACGGCGCGGCTTTTGGGTCCGCGCTGGCTTCGCAGCCGCCAACCTCCTTTACAGATCGGCCGAAATCCCGCTAAAAACCCCATAAACCCTCAGAACTACGGCGGCTTCCACGCTTAGCACAGCACAGCCCTCTCTGTGGCTCACTCTGCCCAAATACTGCATGAGCGAAGGCCCAGAGCAGGGGCACTCCAGCCTGCCCCTTAGGGCCTGCAGTGCTGCTGGCTTTCATCCCTCCCCTCCAATCAGGGGCTGATTTAAAGCGGGTGCGCCTGCTGAGTGCAATTTCAGGCCAATCAGTGACATTATTGGCCGGTGTGCTCTCTCAAGGCAGGAGAGAAAGCCTGCGGTACGGCTGCCCCCCCCCCCCAGGGCCATATCTGAGTACCCCTGGCCATGAGGAACATGGGGAGAACCTGCGCAGCACTGTTAGGAGAGAGAGGGAGGGAGGGAAAGAGAGAGAGAAAGGGAGGAGAGAGAGAGGGGGGGGAGGGAGAGGGAGAGGAGAGCAGAGAGAGAGAGAGAGGGGGGAGAGGAGGGGAGATAGATGAAGGGAGGGAGAGAGGGGGAGGGAGGGAGGGGGAGAGACAGAGAGAGAGAGAGAGGAAGGGAGGGAGAGAGATGGAGAAGAAGAGAGAGAGGAAGAGAAAGAGAGGAGGAAAGAGAGGGAGGAGAGAGAGAGGGAAAGAGAGACAGAGAGAGGGAGAGGAATGTGACAGAGAGGGAAGGAGGGAGAGGAATGTGATGGAGGCAGAGAGAGGGAGAGGAGTGTGATGGAGACAGAGAGAGGGAGAGGAGTGTGATGGAGACAGAGAGAGAGAGGAGTGACACAGAGAGAGGGAGAGGAGTGTGATAGAGAGGGAAGGAGGGAGAGGAGCGACAGAGACAGAGAGAGGGAGAGGAGTGTGACGGAGGCAGAGAGAGGGAGAGGAGTGTGATGGAGACAGAGAGAGGAGTGTGATGGAGGCAGAGAGAAGGAGAGGAGTGTGACGGAGGCCTGTGTGATGGAGGCCTGTGTGATGGAGGCCTGTGTGATGGAGGACTGTGTGATGGAGGACTGTGTGGTGGAGGCCTGTGTGGAGGGGCTTCTCTTACGTCCTGAGTCCAGAAGGACACTCCGGTGGAGCGCCTCTTCTCCCGCGGCCGGCGCCGGTCCCGTATGGACCTGGGCTGGGACTTGTCCTCGCCCTCCTTCTCCTCCTCCTTCTTATCCAGCTCTGTTCGGGGATGGGGTGAGAAAAGCGAGACGGGTCAGCTGGTCTCAGATGACTCACACAGCGACCCTGCACGTCCAGACCACTCAGACTGACCGTCCGGGCGACGCCATTACATTCAGGGCCAGACAAAAAGAACCTTCACAAGTGTGCAGCTTTGCAATTAGCACAGAACAGGAGTGATTACGCACAGCTTGGAATAACACGTCTGTGGAAGGAGGCGGTAAACGCTGAAAGGGAACCCCGGGGAAATGTATTTAGACAAGAGAGAAGAGAGCAAACGGAAGGAGGAGAAAAAATAAACTGTCCCAGGGGTGTTTTCAAGCCGAGTGTTTTCAACTTTTCGAAATTTCACCAGGTTTTTAAAGTTTGTGAGTTTATTCTATTTGATGCTTTTACGAAGCTTTTACGAGAGGTGGGTGGCGAGAACTCTGATTTGCAATAACGGTGCAGAAGGAGTTTGAATGAAGCTGTCCAAAGATGCTCAGCGTAGCCCGTCTCTTCCCCTGTCCCGAGGCGAGCCTGAACAGGCAGAGTGCAGACATGCAGATCTGGCCACGGCTCAAACCAAACAGACCGGGCTGTAAGACGAGCTTTGATGCGATTTTTGCGATCTCTCAATATTAGATTCTCCATTTTAGAACACAGCTCCAGGCCCACTTCCATGCTTAATAATATTCCACAAGCTTATATTAAGAACAGAAACAAACTTTCACATTAAATACTTTATTTATAGGGCTTTTTAGACCACCAGACTTGTAAGATTTCCCGTGTGAATTTACTGCAGAGGGGGGCCACCATTCGCCGATGAGAGGGCGGAGCTCGGTGTGGGTGGAGCTCTGAGAGACTGGAGTTTTTAAGCGATTCAGGGGAGGTGTTAATGATTGAGGTTTGTGAAAGGTCAAGACATATGGCTGGTGTTGAGCCCTGAGTGCAGTGTGTACACGTGTGTGTGTGTGTATGTGTGTGTGTGTGTGTGTGTGTGCATGTGTGCGTGCAGTATGGGCACTGTGTGTGTGTGTGTGTGTGTGTGTGTGTGTATGTATGAGTGTGTGTATACGTGTCTGCGCATCTGATCTGTCTGGGTCTCCCAGGAGCTACTTCCCTGGCTGGCATAGGGTTAGGGTTAGGTTCATGCATGTGTGTGAGTGTGTGTGTGTGTGTGTGTGTGTGTGTGTGGGTGTGTGTGTGTGTGTGTGTGTGTGTGTGTGTGTGTGTGTGTGTGTGTGTGTGTGTGTGTGAGAGTGTGTGTATGTGTGTGTGTGTGTGTGTGTGTGTGTGGGTGGTGTGTGTGTGTGTGTGTGTGTGTGTGTGTGTGTGGGTGTGTGAGAGTGTGTGTGGGTGTGTGTGAGTGTGAGAGTGTGTGTGTGTGTGTGTGTATGTGTGTGTATGCGCACGTGCCTGACCTTTCTGGGTCTCCCGCGAGGTCCTGCCCTGGCTGGTGTAGGGTTAGGGTTAGGTTCATGCATGTGTGTGTGTGTGTGTGAGAGTGTGTGTGTGTGTGTGTGTGTGTGTATGCGCACGTGCCTGACCTTTCTGGGTCTCCCGCGAGGTCCTGCCCTGGCTGGTGTAGGGTTAGGGTTAGGTTCATGCATGTGTGTGTATGTGTGTGTGCGTGTGTGTATGTGTGTGTGTGTGTGAGTGTGTGTGTGTGAGTGTGTGTGTGTGTATGCGCACGTGCCTGACCTTTCTGGGTCTCCCGCGAGGTCCTGCCCTGGCTGGCATAGGGTTAGGGTTAGGTTCATGCATGTGTGTGTGTGAGTGTGTGTGTGTGTGTGGTGTGTGTGTGTGTGTGTGTGTGTGTGTGTGTGTGGTGTGTGTGTGTGTGTGTGTGTGTGTGTGTGTGTGTGTGTGTGTGAGTGTGTGTATGTTGGTGCCGTGGGAGTGTGTGCGTGTGTGTGTGGGTGTGTGAGAGTGTGTGTGTGGGTGTGTGTGAGAGGTGTGTGTGTGTGTGTGTGTGTGTGTGTGTGTGTGTGTGTGTGTGTGTGTGTGTGTGTGGGTGTGTGGGTGTGTGTGTGAGTGTGAGTGTGAGTGTGAGTGAGTGTGTGTGAGTGTGTGTGTGTGTGTGTGTGTGTGTGTGTGTGTGTGTGTGTGTGCGCGCGTGCCTGACCTTTCTGGGTCTCCCGCGAGGTCCTGCCCTGGCTGGGGTAGGCCGAGGTGATGCCGCTCAGGCTGTTGGGCCTGTTCAGGGAGCTGCCGGAGGAGGACAGCGAGGCGGAGGAGGCCGGCGTGGGGGCGCTGGAGGTGGAGGACGGGCGGTAGCGCTGGTACGTCTGGGGAGGGGAGCGGGGCCGAGGTGAGAGAGCAGCGAGGGTACGAGTGCAACGCTGGTCACGGCGCGTACTGAGCGGTTAAAAAACGGTTCCCAGGCCGCGTCTCCGCGGTCTGAGCACGACACGAGATGACCGTGCTCACGGGATCCAATCAGGAGCCAGAATAAAGCGGGACCAGAAAGGTCTTCTTCAGAACCGCGGACGTTGGAACACAAACGTACAACTTCTCACGTGTCCACAAGCTAAGAGACTCAACAACTTGACTTTCGCCCGAATATAAACATGCACTGGATGCGCAACAGATCTTCATGTCGTGAAGTTCTCGTATTCGAGAGGGACTGAATCTCAACAGTCCGTGTCCTACGGCGATTACACGCAGAACAAATGGGAAGCATGCGGTTGACAGCAACAGCGACCGCAGGCACTGACCTCTTCATAACTGCGGTAGCGCGACCTGTAGTCGTCCTCCTTGGTCTCCGCCTCCTTCTTCTCCTCCTGCTTCTCCTTGTCCTGCTTCTCCTTCTCCTCCTTCTCCTTCTCCTCCTCGCGGGCTCGGGTCTGGCGGCTCCGCCCGATGGTCTTCTCGGCCTCCTGGAGGTCCGTCAGAGTCACGCCCTGCAAGGCCACGGGTTCGAGGGTCAGGCAGCGTGGTGATTGGGGGGTGGGGGGGGTATGGGATTGAGGGCGAGGGCCGCAATGGACCCATTATAACATGTCGATGAAGCTAGCGTGCAAAGGCTACACGGCAGGTTCCACTGAACACCAGCGCAGGCTCCAGTGGTACTGTACCGCAGTTCCAACAAAGACGCCAACGATCATCCTCCACTTCAATAGAGAAAAAGCGCTTATTTTAAAGTGGCAGTGGGAGTTTAGCGAAATGCTAAACGCTTCCGATGGAACCGAGCAATCTGTCAAGTGGACGATTTTAAAGAGCACACCACCGTTTGCGAAACTTCTGATTCAGCGTGTTGGCCCACACTGTGACGAGGTGAATTCATTTCACTCAGCACAACAACCCGGTTTCATTTCCAGTTCAGCCAGCGGCCGTGCAGCTGGGATCATTCAGGCGTCCCGGACAGTAATGAACGGAATTTATTATGTCCGTTTATTTGACTGCACGGGCGTAAGGCTCAACACCGAGCTAAATCAAACGGTTATGTCACACAAGATCACACAGCTGAT
The DNA here is from genome assembly GCF_018555375.3 of Anguilla rostrata. Lineage (NCBI taxonomy): Eukaryota > Metazoa > Chordata > Actinopteri > Anguilliformes > Anguillidae > Anguilla > Anguilla rostrata. The sequence goes on from NC_057939.1 coordinate 4,796,629, forward strand.
CCAATTTCAGAGTAAACTCATAAGTGCGAGATGGGAAAGCTCAAAACAAGCTTTCCTCAACGAGCCACGACAATTAGCGCCAGCATTTTTGTGTTCCTCGGGTTTTTGCGGACTTGCACGTCTACATCATGGATGACGCAAACAACGGACTCGACAGGACTCAGACTACCCTAGCCTACAGGGACATCTGGAGGCTGGCAGCTGAAGTTCATGCAGGCAGCCTGATGATCAATCAAACCCAGGTACTTTGCTGGACGTAACAATTGTTCGTCCATCTGCCAATGTGAACTCAGTGCACTTGTTTGGCAGTTCAAAGATCAACTTCAGACTCCTATTAGACGATGACAAGACACTCGTTATTTGTCAAAAATGTCTTTTAAGCAAATGTTTCTGTTTATCTTGACATTCTCCAGACAGATTTGAAGAGGCAAAAGACGTCAAAACACATCTGGACGTTCTGTTTTCTTTAAAACAACAGAAAGAACGTTTCCCCGCTTCTTTGCCAAGAACTAAAAACCTCAAGATGGAAAAACACATTCCCATTTTATGCATCTAGTAAACATGCATAATTAACACAGCAAAAGAACATGTAATCTAATAAGCGGATTTGCCGGGACCAAGCTGAGCAGCGCCTTTAGTCTTTACTGCGCAGCCATTGGAGGCCGCCTGGAAACGGTTACCGTGCAGGAAGGAGAACAGGAAAGGGAACCATCTAATCTCCTGCCGCTTACAAACAACCGAACGTTTCCCCAGAAATGGCCGCAACGCACTGGAAATGGTATGTACTGCCAAAGACGCAGCAATTTAGGGCCAAGAAGGAGCTGGTTCAGCCTGAAGACAAAAGGCAGTACGGACAACGACGATTAACATGATCTCAAAGATTAGCATTACGACTGGATGTGGGAGGGGCTAGGAAAGTGCAGTGAGAGGGACCATAAAGGGGTAATTGGGGGGGATCAGAAAAGGGGAGTGGGAGGAGTGAGGAAAGGAGAGTGGGAGGGGCCAGAAACTGGAAGTGGGAGGGGCCAGAAACTGGAAGTGGGAGGAGTGAGGAAAGGAGAGTGGGAGGGGCCAGGAAAGAGAAGTGGGAGGGGTCAGGAAAGTGAAGTGGGCTGGGCTTGCCTGAGTGGAGCGTCTGGACTGCCTGGCCTGCCTGGACCGGGCCCTCCTCTGGGACTCGGACTCTTCGTCCCGGACGGGAGTGAGGTACGATCTGCCCCAGGAACACAAACACAGGTGAGCAACGCCTTTAAGGATTTACACCAAATACCAAACACTCTCCACCAAATACTAAACGCTCCCTCCATCCACACACTAAAAGTTCTCACTGCCAATCAATGTTTTCTCATCAAAATCCAAAGCATGCTGCCCATGTATGAATGATACACACACACACACACACACACACACACACAGAATTTTAGACTGTAAATTAATTGCTCTACTCTGAGCTGAAATTGCACGTACCCTCAAACACCCTCGTATCCCTGGGGACGACTAATTTTAAACCTTCCACAAAATAAACTGTCAGGAGACTGTAACTGCCTTAAACTTAACGGCATGTTCTGAAGAGCTTGAGTTCAAAACCAAAGCTTTAAACGCATGCCTATGGCTCATCCTCAAAGACGACAAATCCTCCAAAAAAAAAAAAAAAAATATATATATATATTTACAGGCGAAGTCTGGGACCAGAAGCAGTAAACAATCATAAACTAACGACCCCAAACGCTTTCCGTCACTTCCCCAAGAAAAGTTCCTTCGGTGGAGAAGAAACCGTATTTCACGCCATATTAAAAGCCATATTAGTGGCTTCGAGGAAGCGCATCAGCTTTTGCAAGAGCCCTTATAAGGACAACTTGCGCTGTCAAAGCTTAAAATATTCCCACAGCAGGTGGCTCCCTTCACCAGGGACTTTCCTGACCACAACCAAAGAACTTTATTACAGAGCCAAATCTGAAAGAGCTGGAAAACATACACATGCACTCTTTCTTTATGCAATCTGCATGTCCATCAGGGGGAAAACTCCAGCTGCACACTGGATGACTTCAGCTGTTTATGCACAAGGGCCACACTAATTCTGCATGATTTTACATGCTGATGTCGGAACTGAGTCCTGCAGGAAAGTAAAAACAGATTGTGTATGTTTGGGAGCATGTGCGGGTTGTGGTGCATCTGTGTGTACGTGTTCATTCATGTGAGTGCGTGTGTGAGAGTGTGTTCGTGGCAGTGTGGGTGAGTGCGTGTGTGCGAGTGATTGCGTGCGTGTGTGTGTATGTGAGAGAGTGTGTGTGTGTGTGTGTGTGTGTGTGCACGTGTGAGTGTGTGTGTGTGTGACTGTGAGAGTGTGCGTGCGTGTGCGTGTGTGTGTGTATGAGAGAGAGAGTGTGTGTGTGTGTGCGTGCGTGCGTGTGCGTGTGTGCATCTGTCTAACCTGCGCCTCTCCCTGCCGTCAGACGAGGGGACAGTGCTGGTGCTGGACGTAGTGGTGGTGGTAGACGCTGTATTTACAACCGTAGGAATAACTGCAGCGGACTCCTTATCCGCACTGTCATCTGTCCAGAACCTGCACCAGACACAGAAGCTTACTAGAACACAGGCTAGTAGCACTTTTCCCCATGCACTCCATTCCATGCACCTCCATATGAAAAGGCTACTCCTTTCCCAGTCTGTGTTTAAAAGTTGAGCAAAACCTGTACAAGTAACAAGTAACAGCAATAGCTGAAGTGAAAGCAAAGCTCAGACAGCATCTAGCTGGCGGACTACGCACCCTTGCCAGGGTAACCGACACGGCTTTGCCTTCGCACATCATCCGTTTCTACGGGAGTGACGGCGGTGGATTGGAACCAGCAACCCCTCGGTTTCCTGGTGGAAACTCCGCCTACCTGCTGGTGATGCTGGAGGAGCCGGTGCGGGAGGAGGAGGAGGAGGTGCCGGTGCCAGAACCGGTGCCGGACAGCAAGCTCCGGGTGCCCGATGGCGAGGTAATGGAGGAGGAGGTGGAGGTGGTGGTGGAGGAGGTGGTGGAGGAGCCCAGGGCGTCATCAACCCTCCTGCCAAAAGAGCTGCTGAGGAGGCGCAAGGAGACACGTCAGAGAGACGGCATGAGATGGAGGGAGGGAGGGATGGATGGAGGGATGGAGGGGGAGGAGAGAGGAAGGGATGAGGAAGAGGGAGAGAAACAAACACAGTCTGTCTGGACTACAGTCAACTATTTCCCACATTAAAGTCAAACGCAGGCACACACATGACTACAGGGTAGAACACATGTACACATAAAAGGGCCAAAAACAAAGCAAGCATTTTCAAATGAAGTACTGTTAAAATGAAACAGGCAACCCGTTAAACTGCAGAACGCTGAGCGTGGGGCAAAGGAAGGAGAGCCAGCGGACGCTGCCGAGCCAATACCTTCTATAGATGCTGTACTGGGACGAGGGCGATTGCCATGGCTTAGCGTTACAGGCGTTAGGGTCCAAGCTGGTGGCGGACGAGGACTTTGCCGGCACGTCTCGAACGCTGCTGCTCCGCCCTATCGCTAGCGAGTGGGACGTGCTGGCATGCGCGGCGAGCGAGAGAAGCGTGTTAGCGCACACACACACACACACACACACACACACACACGCGCGCACACACACACATGCGCGCACACACACACACACAAACTTAACACACACGTAGGACAAAAAGGCAAAACTACTCCGGCCTCTGGGGTCCTGCCTTCATTTCCTGATGGTCGTCATGGTTACGTGAACAATGAGGATCCATATGGGGCAATATGGGGCCTTCTGCTATAGGGGCAACTGGATTTTGTACTTCGGTTCTTATTGTAAGTATTCAATCCCTAATACTTGGTAAGTATCCACGATGACCCCCACTTTAGTTTACAAATGCGTTTAGCGGTGGAATGTTCAGGAATGTCACTGCCCCATTGAGGGACTGAAACCTGCAACCTTCTGGTTACAGGTCTGCTCTTTTTTATCCCCCCCAGGGGCTTCTGCCGTGAGCGTGTACTGTCCGGCGAGAAGCGAGGGAGTTTGGCGGGCCAATTGAAATGAGGCAGGAGCCGGTACGGTCACAGGAGAGACACGGGAGGCGATGAAACAGACGCATTTTTTGCCCCTGGGCAAAGCAGCTCTGCTTCATACGCTCCGGCGTGAGCCTACGGTGACGCTAGCACTTAGCATGCACACTCGTGTGGTTCCCACGGGACCGTGAGCAGCAGAACTTAAAGACAGGAGCTAAAAAACGCACGCTTTCACAGATGGTACTCAAATGAAACGGTTAGCTCTATGTTATTTACACGTGTGGAAATGCATGGCCTGAAATGTCATGAGCCGTGGGCTGAAATGAAATGACCGTGAAGTGGTGAGTTGTTAAAGAAATGGCGGTTTAGGAACGAAGGTGGGCCACCGTGAGTGTGTGTGTTTGGGTACGTGTATGTGTGTACATGCGTGTCTGTGTGTATGTCTGTGTATAGGTGTGTGTGTGTGTGTGGGTACTGTAAGCGGAGCAGACCTGCGCTGGTAGCTGGGCGCTCTGTATGTGTGTGTGTGTGTGTGTGTGTGTGTGGGTAGTGTGTGTATAGGTGTGTGTGGGTGCTGTATTGGGTACCTGCGCTGGTAGCTGGGCGGTGTGTGTGTGTGTGTGTGTGTGTGTGTGTGTACTGGGTACCTGCGCTGGTAGCTGGGCGCTCTGTTCTGGGAGGCGGTCCCCTCGCTGTTCTTGGCGTCGTCGTCCCAGCGCCGCCGGGTGTAGGAGCCGCTGCGCACCAGGCTAGCAGCAGAGTCCCTGTGGGGCAGAGCTACAGTATCAGCAGGGCTCTACACACACACACACACACACACACACACACACACACGCACACACTCTTACACACACACACGCACACACACACGCACACACACACACACACACACACACACTCTTACACTCACACACACACACACACGCTTACACACACACACACACACACACACACTCTTACACACACACACACACACCTGGCCTCCATCCGGCCGGCCAAACTCACACATTAACGCTCAAGAGATAACGGCTTCCAGAGCAATTACCGTTTCCCGCTCAGTGATCTATAACCGGCCCTCGTCCCTGGCTAACGGTAATGCCAGTGTAACGGTGGCAGCATAATAACCGGTGCTACTGCTCAAATCGATGCTAAGACGGCTAACGTGCTAACATGCACTGCCCTTATTTAAACTCCTAGGGCTCAAGACAAGTTGGTTCTGCCTCCAAGACGCTGAGAAACAGATTTTATCTAATAGCTTAGCCCGTTGGGAGAGGCAGAACTTTGAAAGACAAACTTAAACTTGCACAAAGTAAACAGTGTTTACGTGAGCACAAAGGCGTGGCTGCAGTATATGGGCTTCGTGAGCACTATACTTTAGAGGGACTCTAAAATAACTACTGAAGTAGTCCGTCTTCGCCCTCACCTGTTCTCCTTCTCGTCCGCGTCCGACGTGCTGGCGAATCTCCGGGTGGGGATGGTGGGGGCGACGTAGGCCAGCCGCGTGTTCTTCTCCTTCTCCTGCGGGACGGAGGAGGGCGTTCATAAAAAAACAGGGTTTTTAAAAAAAAAAAAAAAAATGGTAATCCACCTCTACAGCACTTAGCCACTATGGATTACCGATAGCTTTCTACAGCGAGTAGGGCAGGCTGAACATAATAGCACAACTGGAAAAATAAATACATTTGAAAAGAATTCTGTTTTGAGAACAACAGATCAATGTTTTAATTAAATCTGGCCCAGGAATGTTGTTCATGTTCATAAAAATCAATGTTAAAATGTTCAAATAAATCGGCTAGAGTTATGAATGAGTAAATATGCAGGACAAAAAAAAAAAAACATGAAATGACTCAACGATTCCCTGCCCTCTCGTACACTGCCTACCTCCATCCTGCGTGTGGTCAGAGGGTGGATGATTAGTTAATGTAGTTATTGTAATCATTTCTGGTATAACTTTTAGGTCTAATATTCTAACTATCTAATATTTCTGTGGGAAACCCTGAAAAGTGCCAATGGGTCAGGGCTGTATGAGCCAATTCTTCTAAGCTCCATAAAGGAATGTAGGAAATCACTAATGACATAGCTTTGGAAAATGGCTCGTCAAGTCGTAGCTCTGGACAATTTCTATTGTTAGTATTAGTTTTATTTATTATTTTTTATAATTAACTTTGTTTTACTTTGGGTGGCACACCTCCCATTCCAACAGGAAACCCCCTAAATGGGTACAGGAAAGCGTGCGGCCCAGGGGGCGGCCGGCCTCTGACCTTCTCCTTGTCCTTGTCCTTGTTGTCCAGCGTGGAGGACAGGCGGGGGCTGGAGGCGGAGCGCATCACCCCGGAGACGTCCTTCTCCTTCTGCGCCTCCTTGGCGGCGGCGATCTCCGCCAGCGCGCCGTAGCTGCCCGTCTTCCGCAGGCCCAGTCGCCACGACGACGGCGACTCGTCCTTCCGGTCGTCCTCCCTGGAGGACGCCTTCCCGCTGGGAGGAGCCTGCTGAGGGGGGAAAGGGGGGGGCGGGGCAAGGTTGTCAACGGCGACGCATAAGGGAGGTCAAACCTCGAAAAGGCTTCTTTTGAAACCTCAGCTGAGAGACAGCGGTTACTGGACTGAGGATCCCGACACTGTCGACATCGGGTCCTGTGAGGCACGGCAGAACGGCATGATGGGAATGTTTGAGGAGACGCTCGCTCTGCAGTGTGATGCTTAAAATACAACCAAAAAATGAATATGGAATATCGTGTAACACTGAACATTAACATGAAGAGTACTTTCACCTCGACACAGGCTGAAATTATTAACAGATATTAACAGACGCAGGACTGAGTCTGCAGGCCTTCGTGTTAGCGCTGTGAACAGTATCAGGGCACGCGGCAAAACCGACACTGAAAACAGACGACAGTGAGACACTCGCATTTCCACAGAGAGGCATTAGCCTGCAGCAAAAGCACACACCCAACGGATTAACGAGCGGTCGACGGGACCCGGTCGACGTGTTAATCGGACCATGCGGGAAAAACCAGCGAGCTGAAAGGCTTTGGGGTTAGTGTGGTCTTGGGGGTGGTCGAGACGGTTAGGTTGAGCGGGCGTTGACGGGACGGGGGGGAGGAGGGAGGGGGAAAGGGAGAGGGGCGAAACTCAGGGGGCACACCAATGTCTCACCATCGGTTTTTTGGGCACAAGAGAAATGCCGGTTTTGCGCAAGCCCTTACGCCAGAGTGCGGGATCGCTTGGCCCGGTCACGCCCACGAGCGGAGCGACAAAATCAGACTAAACCAATCGAGACAGGACCAGCGATGAGAGAGGGATGGAGAGACAGACAGACAGACAGACACAGACAGACATACAGACAAGAAGAGAGCAGCAGCAGAGATATAACACACTTACAGGGTGAGGGAGGAATGGGAGAGGAGGACCGAGAAGTGAAGCATCTTTGGCTCACGACACACTACACAATCTTTGCTACAGGAAAACTGAACCCGGTTGAACCACAGTCGGATCACAACCGGAACCGGCAACACCACGATTGCTGCATGAGTGTCAGAAAGTCAGAACACCATAGCCCAGTTTCTAGTGCCGAACTAGTACATCATACTGCAGCCGGATGTGTGTTATGTGTATACTCAACTTCAGGTGAAGACACAAATTTAGCCATGTTTCACTATGGAAACGCACTATGGAAAAGGAAAGGCAGTTATTTTATAACCCCATGGGGGACTGCAGTCAGAAACGCTGACGACAGGCACTTCTCTGACTCACAAGGGGTCACTGCAATCAGCCGCAAATGGGATGTGGCTCACAGCCAATCAGGAAGTGCAATCAGGAGAAGGAGCTAAAGACCACCGCTATAGGCAGCTTCCTTTTATAAACCATTCTGAGCTGAACAGGCCGGCGGGTTTTTATTTATTTTTTTGTGTCATTTCTATTCCTTATATGGCCCTCTGAACGCCAGGCCGGTATCTCACTGGGTATCCATAATAATAAGTGCTATTCTAACTACATAGAATGCAGTTGGCATTTCTCACAGCTGCAGTGCCCAGTTTCTCCTGCAGATGGCAGCAGTAGCACAGGAAACAGAACACACAGGGCACTGGAAGTGGTGGGGCGGAGGGGGGGGATGTGATTTGCTGTAATCCCTGTTCTGTCAATTTTGGCTCCTCCCTCATGGTTCTGAGTACCGATTCGCTCCTCGTTTCCAGGAACACCTCCCCCCCCCCCACAACTGCTGTCACAGTCAGTCTCACCAGAACCCAATTAGTCTGCCTTACATAACTATGTTCCGAAGCAGTGAGCCAGTTGCTAGCCAACAACCAAAAATTTAAACAATCTGTCTTAGCACTGACAAGATAATCAAAATATCACTGGTGACCTTGAACATAAATGCAATTTTTGTCTAAATGTGAACTATTGTTCTGCAATGACAGGTATGGCATATTAAAGCTACTGTCTCAATACTCCTCACCAGTATCCTGCCCTTATAAATCCATCAACAGGGGGACAGCAACAACACCACAGAGGTTATGTTTCCATGACAATTCAGCAAGCAATTTTCTTTTTCTTCCATCCAACCAAAATGAAATCAGTGACAGAAATCTCACCACTGCAACAAAGTGAACCAAGGCTTATAAGGTGTCTGTTTGGGGGGGGGGGGGGGCGGGTCAATGGCAGGGCGTTTGAACCAATCGGTGACGGGTTGAGGATGACTTGGGCTGATTGGGGGGAGGGGTGGGGTCCTGGCCGTACCTTCTTGACAGGCGAGGTGGGGGTCACCTGGTTGGTGGGGGTGGTCGGGGAGGACACGGTGACGCTGGGGGGCGCGGAAGGTGTGCTGTTCGTGCTGCTCGTGGGCTTGTTCTTCTCTGGAACACACAGGGAGACACACACACACGTCACACACACACGAACACAGCATTTAGACCTGGAAAGGGTCACCGCGTTTTAAACGTGTTCCTCCTAGGGTGGCCTCCACGAGATATAAAACCCAGGGTGAGCGCTTGGTTGGACAGGGAGCCACTGCTTCTGTTTGTACCTGCTTCGGTCTCCGACTCGGAGTCCTCCTCCTCTTCCTCCTCGCTGGAGCAGCTCGACTCGTCCTTTTTGCCCTCCTCTTCCTCCTCTTCGTCGGCCTTCTCCTGCTCCAGGGACTCAATGCGGGGGGCCACCTTCTCCGGCACCAGCAGGACCGTCTCCTCACTGAGGGAGGGGCAGAGGAGGGGAGGGGCCAGTTTAGCCGCCGCCCACATCACATGGCAAACAGAACGAAAGAGATCGCGACACAGAGAATGGAGGGCAGAAGGGCCTCGCTCCAATCCTCCACAAAACTCCATACCGCCATTCCACCAACGAACGCCAACGAAGCCCAGGAAGCTGCAGAAGCCCTGCAGCAGAACTGTGACAAACTGACAAACGCAGCAATGCAGCGAGGCATGCCTGGGACATTCGCCACCCAGCCACCATCCCCCCAGCCCAAGTCCACCCCACTCTGACCCTCGCCCCGCGCCAGCTTGCCTCTTGAGGGGTTTGAGTATCTGGTTGTTGTCGGCCGTGGTGGTGGTCTCGATCAGAGGAGACTTCTTCACGTCGCGCTTCTCGCTCACGAGCTGAAAGACAAGACAGAGAGAACGCGTCTGTGAGCCCCAGCTGCAGCACCCGCGCAGCAGGGGGCGCTGTTTAGACCAGCTGCGGCCTGACAGATCAAAACAAGCAAGCGCTCGTCGCTCGGGCAGGGGCTACATTCTTCCGCATAACAAAAAAAAACAAGAAAAAACAAAAAACAAAACCGGTTTACCAGAGTCTGCTTCTTTTGCAGTTCTTCCAAGTAGCCGAGGACATCTTCATCTGCCACATCAAAGGCCGTCTGGCCCTGAAAGGGAACAGGGATGACCATCTGCCACGACGACCCACCATCAAAACAACACCAATAACCAAATACTCCACATTCACCCACCGCGCTCAGCACCAAGCACACAGACTGACGACCCACCATCAAAACAACACCAATAACCAAATACTCCACATTCACCCACCGCGCTCAGCACCAAGCACACAGACTGACGACCCGCGCTCGACAGGACCGCACGGAGAGGGAGGAACGCCGGACCCTACCACTTTGTTGATGGCGTCCATGTCGCACAGGTTGTCCACCAGGATGCGGCAGGACTCCTCCTTGCCCCAGTGCGCGGCGGCGTGCAGGGGGGTCCAGCCGTCGTAGTCTTTAATGTTCACATCGTACCCCGCCTGGATTAAAAGCCTGAGCGCACACAGAGACAGAGACGGGAATAGCATCAGGGGGATTTAGGCAAATCTGGCGCTCTCGGATTCGGGCTGCTCAAATCTGGCAAAGGGAGGACTGGAGTTCTGTGATATTTAACTCTGCTGTGCTCATTTCAAACTGCTCACAAGTACGTGTGCATGCACCTCGGCGTAGGGGGTGGGGGGTGTTCGGGGGGGGGGGGGGACTCACTTTAAAACCTCGGGGGGACTCTTAAAACCTCGGCGTAGCCTTCGGGGGGCACTTAAAACCTCGCCGGCTGGGTGCGCACTTAATCCGGCCCGCTGCGCACGCTGCGCGTCCGCGACTTAGGGCATGTTATCTGGCGCGTTCAGCCCTGCCTGGCGTCCGCGCTGATCGTCCTCCTCCCGGGCGCCTGTGCACGCGGGGGGGGGGGGCAGCGTTAGCATGTACACATATACACACACATATATATACACACACACACACACACACACACACACACACACACACACATATATACACACACACACACACACGCACACATATGCACACACACACACACACATACACAAGCACCCACACACACACGCACACATATATACACACGCACGTACACACACACACATATATACACACACACACGCACACACACACATATATACACACACACATATATATATACACACACACACAACACACACGCACACATATATACACACACACACACACACACCCACTTATACACACACACTCGCACACATATATACACACGCACGCACGCACACACACACACACACACACACGCACGCACGCACACACACACACACACATATACGCACGCATGCACACACATACAGACATAAGTATACCCACACACATCTCCTTGTTAACTCCCATTTTAACAGGAGAGCCACCTAACCGGAATAACTAGGTGTGAGGAACAAGGCAATCAATCAAGTCAAAATTAAAGGGACCTTTCACGAACTCTGAAACACAATAGCCAAATCTGTTACAATGCAATCAGATCTGTCATGTCTCATCTGATACAACAACAGCCCGTCATGTTTTTGCCTGCAGTGTTTTATCAAACTTCCCAAGGGGAAAAAAAAGAAATATACCTAAAATCATATCAGGCGAAACAAGCTACAGCAAATGACGTGTAGTCTTTAATGAAAATTTTTAAATGGTAGAAATTTAACCTTGGAATTTGACATCGCGGCAAGCAAATTCTACACGATTTTGAGGAAAGGCTTCAGTAACTCAGTAAAGTGCATTTGGAGTACGTAAGGAAATCATGTTCAGAAGTAACTTCAATAGTATCATCAACTGATGGCCTAACCTTAACAAAACCAAAATGTTGAGTAACTCAAATTGAGTTCCTGACATGAACTCAAAGAAATTAAATACTACCCCCTCACATCAACACTTGTAATAAAAGGGTGCAGGAGGGGGGAGGAAAGCACAGTCAAAATTCTTCATGCCAGAAATGTAAACAGACACAGCAATGCAGAACAATAAAAAGAAAATGGGAGTATCACCTCAGTATGTATGAAGTGTGTCCTATCTACTGTACACTCCAACAGTACTCTTAACCATCAGTAAATAGGCCGTAGCTATAGAATTGAATATTAGACACGGCATCAAGTAGTTCAAATATTCTCCAAGTCTTCACGACATTAAACCGCAATCCTGCAGGTTGACAATCAAGCATAAAACGCAATACCGCCTCTGCACACCAGAGGGAGATGCTGGCACCCCAAATTTGCTGACCTCTTTTTTAAAACACACGTTAACTCTAAGCCGTCTTCACCACAGAGTCTTTATTTTGGTACGTTCTGTGGACAGCGGAGGCTGATAAAATTCGGAACGACCCGAGCGAGACGTCACCCCCCCGGCCCTCCGCCCCGGAGCAGGCAGCCGCTTCCGAAGACGTGCGCTCGCTTGTCCCTACTCGACGGGGATGCGCGGTAAATCATCATAAGCAGTAAATTAGCACAGCTGTTGAGCGTCTGTGGACTGGCTGTTCTGCGGAGTGTCTGTGGTCTGGCTGTTCTGTTGAGCGTCTGTGGACTGAGCTGTTCTGAACTATGTAGCCACAGAGCTGCGGGATGCTAAATGAACTGTTTCAGATAGGGGTGCTGCTGGCTTTGCACTGAGGCGAAAGCTGTTGCACTGTGAAATGGGTTCAGAGAAAAAAAATAACAAATAATTAAAAATAAATTAACTGCAGCCACATTCGAGCAGACATGCTAATTTCCTCTCTTCTGAGCATTTGTAAAAAAAAATTTGTAAGAAAGCCATCCCAAGACAAAAGTTTAGCGTGATGCAGTGTACCTGGTGTGGACCTGCCACAGCACAGCTCAGCTCTACACCTGTGAGTGAGGTGAGGCCAAGGTGCAGGTAAAGGCAGTGAGTGAGGAGCCAGCCTAAGCCAGGAGTGAGCCAGTGCTGTGGGTGTATACTGGGGTACTGCGTGCTGGCTTCAGCACAGCCCTGAGAGGCCTGGTCCTCTGAGCTGCTGCTTACAGCCACAGTGTGCTGTCTTTCTGTGAGGGCCCAATCAATTCCTACCTAAAATCAGATACCCGTGTAAAATGACCTCTCACAAAATATCGATCATGGTCCTACAGTGATTTTTTAAAATGGACGCCACACCCCCCAGGCTGTCATTAGGGTTAACACTGTAAGATGTTTAAAAAGACCAATATACAACCAATCCCTATTACACACATTCACTTTATCGGTTTTGAAAGCCCATCACAGGTACAGTAAGGAGAACAGGCTGAACGGACGGCACTCTCAGCATCCGGCTATGAGTTGAGTTTCCTGCTCTTCTGTGTGAAACGCTCTGCGTGCCCTGAACCCACCCAGGCAAAAGGGAAACAGCAAGCGACAGAAAAGCAGAATCAGCGCCGCGTTTCTTTGAAGAGAGATGTCTTCGTGAAACACTTCGGTTAAAAACCCCAGATATTTTCTTTTCTCTTCTCTTCTGAGAATCCCACGGTCACACTGATGCAATCAGTTAAATCAGGGAGAGCGCACGCTTTCTAATTTCACCATCGTCCGAGATACGTAGCAAAAGGGGAAGCATTACTAGCAGCATATTAAGAGAAGGAGAATGGAAATGCAGGCCTATGAGTGGAGCTGGACTGGGTCAATGTTAGCACAGTCAGATGTGAGTGCACAACAGCATCTTTACACCCAGTACAGACTTTTCCCAATGACGCATAAACTGTCCAATCCCGCTCGTTCTAACGGATGCCATTCGCCCCCCCCCCCAAAAATATAACAATTATTAAAAATCAGAGGGTGATGACCACCCTTGCTTCACTGACAAACGTTGAGACTGAGCAGAGAGAAACCTGAACAACAAAGTCACTGGAAGTGTGGAGCTAGCTGGAGAAAAAGTGAAGATAAGTTGCTCAAGACCTCCTCGAGACCACAGAAGAAGAAGGCCGGAGGCTACTGGGACAGGGTTTCGAAACTGCATTGAGAAACCGCTGCACATTTAGGCAGAGCATGGAGCGTGGGGAACGGGGCACGCTCCTTCTCAAAATACAGCCGCTGGGGCTGGCGAGGAGTGGAGCGCACAGATTTCGCAACGCCGTGCCCGTCTTCTGTGAGGAAAAATTAATGTTCGGGTCAGCGGGAAACCACTGAGGGAAAAAAAAAAACACACAGAGACACACACCGCACACACACCGCCAGGAAGGACAACGCATGGGGAAGTGTGAGGGACGACCGGGGGAACCAGCATGGCACACGGCAGAGTGGAGTTTTTGGGCATTTCTGAGAAACGCAACCAAAGTGCCACAACAGACCTCACTCCCGAGTGAACTGCCTGGGAAAGATCAGGACCCCTCCTCTACCCGCATCCTACTTCCTCATATAGTGACAGGCAGTCACATGGTCAGTGAGGTCATGTGAGAGTCTGGGTGGCAGGGGAAGGGCCTGATTGGTCAGGGGGCACGAGGTCACAGGTGTGGGCCTGTACTGCCGGGGCGAGGGGAGGAGTCATCTCCACAGACAGGCACAGGGTTGCGAAACACGGTGACACAACACGCCGCAAGCGAGTGGAGATCCACTCCGGCGGGAAACTCTGAGGTGGCGTATCCACGGCGACGGCTGAGACGGACCCTTTCACTCACGAGCAGAAACTGACAGCGCGTATAAATATCACACGTCATAAACACTTCCGTCCCGTCGCCCGCCGCGTCCCCCGAGCGCCCGTACCGCTCTCAGAGACGGGCGTGTTTCCACGTCAGCGGCACTGACACGGGAGCGCCCGAGGGAAGGAGGCGCGGCTGTCAGTCAGCGCGATCGCCGTGGAGACCGTCCGCGCGTCGCTCCCGAGCTCCGGCGCGTCAGTCAACCCCCCCCCCCCGCCCCCCCCGCACCCCGCCCGCCCGCGAATGAGACCTGACAGCTGCCATTAACAGTGGCGGTTAAGCCCCCCCCCCACGCGCTTTAGAGCACGTGCGATCGGGGGGCGGCACGGGGCGTGGGTCATTAATGCCGAATTCTGTGTTGCCTGCAAAGGCCTCAAGGGCCGGTGGGATCACGCTCTACAAGCCCCCCCCCATCCTGGCATGCCAAGGCCGTGTTGGGGTCACTGCGGCGGGATGGCGGGTGTGAGTGAAGGAGGAGTGCGGAGAGGCGAGAGCCCCCCCTGTGCCGCACGGCCTCATGGGATACCGTGGCGTGTCTGGTTACAAATGGAAGCCTTGCAGTCCCACTGTCTTCTCTTAAAGCTGCATGTGGCTGCTCTGAGAAGCACTGGCAATTCATGAGCAGCAGCAATAATTTTAAAAAGTAATAATTATTTACCACCATGCTCATGGGAAAGTCAATGTAAGCCTTTGACCACATCAGAAACATATTAGCTGTGGGGTGATGAGGTTTTTTTTTCTTCAAATGCCACCCATTACTTGTTTTGTGTGAATGTTTTAATTTGTCATTCTAGCGAAACGAAACAGTGGTGGGTCCATAAAATATGGTTACATAATGGTAATGGAAAAGGCTGATAATAAATAGCATAAAAAGACGATAAAAGGACTGATCGGCTTGCCTTCCATCTCGCTAAAGACTTCTCCAACACTCGGAGGAGAAAGTACGACAGGCTGCTTTTAAATTAAAAGCAGGCTGCGTGCAGCTCTTCCAGAAGCCATTTCTTAGAAACAAAAAGAAGCTGAGCCAATTTGCATAAATTTGTGTGCAAATTTGCCTGAATTTCTGAATGTCCCCCCAAAAAAGGAGGAAGCTGCGCTCACTTCGTTATTACACAACCTTAACCTGAGCGGACCAGGCTCGTGTTTCAGTCATTCTAGTCACAGTGCTGAGGGTGAGAGACAGGCTGGATGCACTGGGAGAGCCCAGTCGCTGGTGGGTTTATGGGGAAACAGCCAGAACAGGCAGCAGAGAAGCAGAGGCACACCTGCTCGCAGTCTGAGCGGCGTATCGCTGGATACTGGGCCAGTCACAGCCGAGGAGGTCGGCAGAGTGGGTGGGGGGGGTGTGGGGTGGGGGGGGGGGTCCCCTACCTTGGCGGTCGATCTCGTCACGGGGGTGGGGGGGTCGGGTTGGGAGGGGGTTGGGGTGGGTGGGGGGCGTAGAGGCTGGGGGGCCACCTGGCGATTGATCTCGTTCTACGGGGGGGGGGGGGGTCGGGGTGGGAGGGGGGTGGGTGGTGGGGTTGGGGGTGGGTGGGGTGTACAGGGCGGGGGGGGCCCTACCTTGGCGGTTGATCTCGTTCTGCAGCAGCTCCTCCATGGCCTCCTCCTCGGCGATGTCCAGCGGCGTCTCCCCCTCGCTGTTGACCACGCCCACGTGCGCCCCCTGGCCGATCAGATACCTGCGGAGGCCCACAGGGGTTCAGACAGGAAACAGGAAACCAGGCAGAGGCCTGCACAGGCTTTCAGATGGGCTCCTTCACCCAAATTACTCAACGACAAAATACTGTACCAGCTAGGGATGTGAGGACCAGATCAAATTTTACTCTAGAGAGGTTTGTCATCTCACATGGAAGAAAGCTAGCTAGCTATCATCATGAATTCAGCAGTTATAAGGACATCATCCAAGACACATTTTCATATTTATGCCTTATGCGTTTAGCATATGCTCTTATCCAGAGCGATTTGCACAGCATACATTCTTTTTCCATACAATACATTTACACAGCATAATATTGACTGAAGCACTTCAGGTTAAGCACCCTGCTCAAGGGTGCAACTGCAGCACCCCACCAGGAGCTGCAGGGCCACTTCCCAAATCACTGGGAAGTGGCTTTCATATGCAGGACTGGGCCAGATCCAATCTTAACTTTGGACAAGCGACCTTAGAACTCGGTTACCTCTAAAACTGAGTGGGTGAAGAGCATTTGAACTGAAAAAAAGAATATTGAGAATATTAGTTTATTGTGGCTAATTATTAACTGCCTAATTAAACTTACACAATTAAATGTAACCCAGGAAGATATATACAGGAACCTGCGGAGTATGTATGCTGTGCATGCATGATGCTTAGTCCCTGTGAACAGTAAACGTAGATAAGAGAGGCCAAAAAATAAAGACCTCGCTCAATTAACATCCAGGGACAGAGTGTTCTTGCATCAATACCCCATCACAATTTACGTTCCTTCTAAGCTTCCCTGCATTGTGCCAGTGCCCAGAACGCGCGGTGTACACCACACACGTCTGCGGGCGCGATGTTCTACTGCAGGACACGGTCTCCTTTGACCCAGTGCACTGTCCGTCTGGCCGGCTGATAAAAAAAGCACAGACTGAAATGACTGGACCAGACGAGTAGGCAGCTAACATGCTCATTTGCAAAAGCTGCTTTTCCACGTGGGAGTCAGGCTAAATGCTCATACGCTGGAAAAGCAGCCCAAAAAATACCACCAACGCCTTCAGGCTTCATGAGTCACGAGTGTGGGGCAGCGTGCGGCTGGCCCGTTCGGGCGCCGGTGCGTTTACAGGCTACGAACCGCAACGCGTTTCAGGCGGTTCGGTGAGCCAACCCGGCGTGCGCGGTTTAAAACATCTGATAAATCTTCGGTGGAGTTTTCATTATTATAAGTTTGGGAAAACGCTGAATTCCAAAAGCAGTCTCGTCCCTCCGCCTGTCACAGGGCTGCTCTTCCACGGTATTTAAATGCTTTCGCTGATGACCCCCCCCCCCCCCCCCCCCACCCCCACACCCCCCCAACACCTCTCCCCCACTAACGTAGTCATACTCTCACTCTTGCTCTCCCTCCTCCTCCTCCGCACCGGCATCTTTTTTTCGACCACACAACAGCGTCTGTGGATCTTGGCCGGGGGGTTACAGGAGTCTTGAGGAACCGCAGACCGGCTCTGAATCCGCCACACCACGGACCCGGGGCCTCCAAACGCGTGATTCAGAGCGATGAGAAACGCAGAGCGCGACAGTCACTACCACGGCCAAAACCACTTTCGCTCACAGCCAGTGTGTTCAGAGCCTCTGCGGTGTGGGTCTGGTTCTGACGTTACAGCGGGGGGGGCATCGTACGCCAGTCCAGGGGGGTTTAGCTCTGGTTCCCTTCAATCAGCAGCCAATTAAGACCTGGAGAACGAGCTGTGCGGCCTCCAGCCAAATCAATGACTTAATCAATCAGGCCCAAACGCCCGGGAAATCCACACTGCGTCCCTCCAGGACTGGAGCTCCACACTCTGCGCTAGAGGGCTGTGCGTCCTCTGTGTCTCCTAAAGATCCCTGCAGGCTGGCTGCTTCTCGCCCAGTTTTGAAAAAGATGCCCCGTGACTAATCGGCCAGTGACTGACTCGGGACGCGTGTCAATCTTCAACCCCCGTGAGCCATCCGGACCAATACACCGCTCCCGAAATCCGCCTCAAATTTAGCCAGAAACAGCCCTTAATCAACGAGGGCCGTTTATTGCAAAATAAAAATAAATAAGAGATGAATAAACACACATGATTTTATTTTGCCACATAAATAACCCAGATGGCTCCTCTCAGGGAAGTACTGAAGCAGTGCATCCTCAGAGTGGGCTTAGGAGAGACCAAGACGAGACGCTCAATGCAATATCCCCAGCCTCTTCAGCCACAAGCGCTTCCTACCTCAGGAAATTAACACGCTCTTCTTTAATCCGGCAAGTGTCTGAGGACATCACAACACTGCAGGGAAGGCAGGCCAGATGGTACAGCACTGTGGAGTGCACAAGTACACAAGTGCAGGAGTGCAGAGGCGCCACGCCGCGCAGGCCAGCTCGAAGCTCGTTAAGACAACAGCGACGGCGGCGAGACCCGATCGCAAACAATCGACGACCAGCTGCGGCAACTCGGAGCTGTTTTCACAGGAGGCGTTTTGGGAGAGCGGGGCTGAAACGCGATACGGGCGAGCAGAACCGGGTCACGGAGCGCGGCGGCGGCAGCGGGGGGAACAATGAGCGCGACTTAACCTCCTCGGCTCTCCTTCCCCGACTCGAATGTCAACCGACAAAAAAATCTCCCTTGCGCTCCCATTTCTATAAACGGCATTTCCTACCTCGGGAAAGGTCAGGCTGAAGAATGCCGGCGGGTCACAACGCGATATCAGACCCCCGAATCTTAGCTACGAAAACAGCGCCGTGACCGTGGCTCCCTGAACGGCAACCGCAACGCCGGAGGAAACGAGCCAATCGCAAGGAACGTTACTAAGGAGGTGAACACGGGGGACCAGCTCTGATAGGCGCACACTGGTACATGCGGTTTCGCCCACTACAGCGCCCTACCCGTGTTTCCACGGACACCGCGACCTTCGGCCGCAGAGGGCGGGGGGTGGGGGTGGGGGGGGGGGGTGGCGGCGTTTCAGGACACCGCGGGTGTGAATCTCGACCGCGTGCTCCCGCGTGGTGAAACCTTAACCGCCACCGCGTGAGAAGGCGCCCCGGCTGGGTTTTGGCGGTAACCGGTACCGCGCCAGCAGAACCGCGGTCGGCGAAGCCCGCGACCACACGGCAGACGCCTCGAACGGAACGGAAAAACCCCAGAAAAGGCTCGGCCGCAGAGCGAGGCTCGCAGCGGGAAGGTGAGCGTTACACACGGGCGAGACGGCCGGGTCTCAAACCCCTCACCGATGACCTTTTAAGGCTGCGACTGCACTGGCGTCTGGTCCAGGCGCTCGGGAGATTCGCACTCAAAGGTTCTGGGCTGAGCCGGGTGGGCATCTGCTCGGTCTGCTCCGGCAGCTCCCTTTCCCCCGGCCGCAGTCTCGCTGAGTTTTTTTCTTTTGTGGTAAATTCAAACACGAGTGGATATTACCGCTCGTCGCGTCCGTCCAGCTTGCGGTTCCTGGAAAGGCAGGCAGTGAACCGACGAGCCGTGTCCGCCCCGCCACTGTGCTGAAGTGATTTTGCCTGGCGAGCGCGACCCGGAAGCAGGAAGCGATCCCCACTGCGTCGCGTGCCAAGCGGCAGACCAGTTACACCCCACTCGTACAAAACGGCAACGGTTCTTTAACCCTTTAAGGTGTGTAGTGTTCTTAACGCTGACGCAATAATCACTGCTAACCATTCAAAGCAATGAGTTCTAGGACACAGACTCTATTTTTTTAAGACTGTTCCAATCTCGGGACATAAAAATCAGCTTGAAGGCTGTGCTTAACTTCCACCAGTGCCACGCTTAGCCCTCCGACACCACCATTACAAACGCGTTTAAAACAACTGTTCCCATTTCCCCTTGCAAAAACATAAAGTTAAACACTCACTTAACTGCAACAACTTTGTTTTTAATTAAGGAGAAACAGACATTTGCTCGGCGCGCTAGTTCAAACATACTTCTTGATCAAACGTTTAAACGATAAACAAAATTATGACGTGATTAGCAATCACACATCACTCAGGCCTGGTCTTGGGCCTGGTTCTCCTCTGAAGTGTTTTTGTGACGGTATCCCCTTAAAGAGGGACAGCATCACGGACGGAATGAGAAACGGCGACAGCCTGCAGCTGGCGTTCGCCGACATCTTGGCAGCGTTTTCTCTTGGCCTCAGGATTAGCGAAATCTCTCTCGGCTAGTCAAGCGCTGGCTCGCACGCGGGGTGGAGGGTTCGTCTTAACGCACTTTACCGCACTGTTTACACGTCGTGACACCGAGGTCGGATAAATGCCTTAATCCTCCTATCGCCAGCGCGCTGCTCGAATTTAAGGGGCAGGACTGGCCTAATACCGATACCGGCAAGTAGCATCGGACCAACACCAACGCAGTCGCATAACAGAGGGGGTATCTGATGGCCTTAAGCGAATTCAAAAGCGCTTCAGTCTTTTTCCAGACTGGAGTCACAAACGAGAGAACGGACGGACAGGCCGTCACCACAGCGCGGTACCGCGGGTGAAACGCGACCTCGCGGGGCTTCTGGGTCGGGGGTTCATCGCTTCCGGCTGCGTTTGTGCGGTCGACACTCCAGCACCCGGAAGCCCTGCGTGGGGCCGGCCGGAGGGAGCACGGCTGACCTCACTCAGGTGTGGCGTAAAGGAGAATAGCCACACAACAGCCTGATAAAGGTCAAAGGTCCGTTTCAAAGGGAGAGCCTTACTGGGCGATGTCCATGTAGCCGCAGGAGGCGGCGGCGTGCAGCGGGATCCAGCCCTCGTTGTCCGGCTGGTTGACGCCGGCCCCGTGCTCCACCAGGAAGGTCACCATGTCCACGTTATCGTCTATGCAGGCCTGGAAAGCACAGAGACATGTTTTAGGAAAAAGGGAATCAGAAACAGACCCCCGAACCACTGAGAACAGATTCATCAGTCTGCATAGGGTCCTTTAAAACTACCACGCTAAAAAGTTATTTATCACAGAGGCCTCAAAAAATTATTTTATTTATGGTGCAATGACTTTCATTTTCAGACAGACATCCTGAAGGCGAGTGTAGGCGAGCGCTATTAATAACACTGTATGAAATGACGCTAATATCAATAAATAATAAGCATAAACCGACTAAGTCCCCCCCCCTCCCGAAACCCTCCCCGTCTCAGCAAGCCCCTGTAAACCCTGCGGGTTGCCATGGCAGCACTGGCCTGCCACGCATGGCCATCTGGTCCGAGTCCTTGCCCAAATT
Source organism: Anguilla rostrata (assembly GCF_018555375.3). Classification (NCBI taxonomy): domain Eukaryota; kingdom Metazoa; phylum Chordata; class Actinopteri; order Anguilliformes; family Anguillidae; genus Anguilla; species Anguilla rostrata. The sequence goes on from NC_057939.1 coordinate 4,817,942, forward strand.
TGGGCGGCTCACCGCACCGTATATGGGCAGAGGGAGAGAGAGCCTGTCCGCGTGGCTCGACCGCCCGACCATCTGCCGGAGGACAGGGAGGAGGAGGAGGGCCAGGTGCAGACCACCTCCTACGAATCCCACTCCCCCCCCGAGGCAGTCGGAGCTCCGCCCACTGCACCATAGGCTCCGCCCCACTTCCGCAGGGCCCCAGCATGCACAGGGGCTTGTTGACCGGGCACTTGGCCTCCGCGTTTCACCGACCGGCCCTTTCCAGTTAAGCCCGATGGTCTCAAAACCAACAGCTAGGAAACCTGTGTTATGTGGTTTGTTACACCTCGTGAACATTTGTCAAATTTAAGCCTGCAGTCTAAAATTATTTATGCACTTCCTTTTCCACTTCAAAACTGCTTCAGGATATTTCGACTAAACTCACAAACAAGTTTGCAAATCTTTCTCTTAGTAAAGGTGTCCGTACGGCCCGTTTTGAATTGTGAAACTACTCGGGGGGATCAGCACAAGCCTTTTCCGGAAACTTTCCTGAGTAAGACGCCCCCCCCCCATGCCTTCTGTACCTTATGCTCTCAGACAGCTTTGCTCCCCATTTTCTTTTCCATCTCCCAGGCCGAGGAGCAGCTATGCGCCCCGAGGCTAGCGCAGGCGGCGCTAGCTCGCTCACCTGTGCGTCACGCGCGTTTAACAGAACCTCCGCCTACGCGCCGGGACCTCCCTCCTGCTGCTGATCCAGCCGTGTTTACGACGGCTAAAGGTGCCCGAGGGGCCCTGCCAGCGCAGCAGCCACCGGTGGAGACGTAGGCAAAAAAAAAAAAAAGCTGCATTCTGTAGCACCTACTCCCGCCTGAACACCACTGAACACCTGAGACAGGCTGACATTTACAAGATCACAAACGTGCGATTAGAACGTTCTCATCGGAACATTCTGATGCTGATGTCACAATCGGCGCTGGTGACTGTGAAGCGGCGGAGCTCCAGAACACCGACTTCCCGATTCTGAGAAACATTCTGCCCTCCAAAGGGTTAAAATGATGCTGCTGAGAGGAGGAGGGGCTTCGCATTCCTTGCCGTGGAGCATTAAGGGCAGTTTTTTTTTTTTGTAATCACAACAAGACGCTACAGATATGTCCCTTTTGTGAAGACCTGAAAGGAGATGAGGCAACGTTAGCCTCTGCGGCGGCGCGGAATGCTAGCGCAGAGCCGCGTAGTGTGCCGCCGCTCTCCCGCAGGCCGGGGGCCCGCGCCAGGCATTCCGGGAGCCCTCGGACGTGTAGCGACCGAGCGCGAGCGCGTCCGCGCTCAAACCTGTTCCGCCGGCGCCGCGGCTCCATCTTCCACACGCCGGAGATCTGTGAGTCACCGGCGCGGCGTCAGCGCACACACGCGCATACGCGCACCCCCACCCCCCCCCCAACCCAGAGCGGGGGCGCCAATCAGGAAAACACCGGACGACCGCTTTTAAAGAACACGTCCGGTCTCCCCGGCGATCAGTCACCACGGCGCTAGCCGCCGGTGGGCTCCCGCGGCGACGGCACCCGGCGTTTGGTTGCCGGGCGAGCGGGTTTTTTTTTTGTTCGCGGAGCGGCAGCCAAATGCACAGGGCCCGAGGAAACGAAAAGCTACGCGTGAAGTTAGCTCGGAGGCTAGCGTCGACGCGATCGCGATCACAACAGCACAAGCGCAGGAGCGGGAGCAGGAGCAGGAGGGTGTAACCCAGGCCAGCCACACACAATTATCAGCTCCTTTTATTAGCCCTCTTCCAGGTGTGTGTCAAAGGTGCAGACCTGCTTCTGCACACAAGCAGCTGGACAGGAGCCTGCAGCTCTCATAGCGCTCCTCCTTTCTGACACGTTTGCCCTTTACAGAGATGAGTATTTACTCAAGGCAGTTCAGGGAAAGTACCTTGGCTCCAGGGTATAATGTCAATATTTTAAATGGGACGTTCCAAACCTGCAACAAACCGGGTTCACAGGCCCAGTTCATAATCCCAACTGCCCAACCGCACTTCCAAAAAAGCAGGCAAACCAATTACCCGTGACAGAGGGGCGCTCGGGCCAGGAACACGGGACCAGACACGGCTGTGTGGTTTTTCAGCTGCTACCGTGCAGCTCCCTCCGAAATGTCCCCGGGGGGGTCCCGCGGCTAACGCCCAGCGCCCGCCCCCCCCCTCCTCTGGAAGACGGAGACGGCACGCGTGGGCGCGGTGTAGAATTCCGCCCCCGGCTTAGCGTGGCACGTCCCACCAGGCCGGCGTGGAATTTACACACAGCGAGTGTGACTTTAATTAGCACCGCCGAAGACCCGGGGCTGGCCCGGGGCCAAGCGGGGGGGGGGGGGGGTGTATGCTGGTCTGTGGTGTAGCGGGTGCGATGGGGACCTGCCCTGGACTGCAAGGCCCAAGGCCTCCCTATTCGGCTTCTTCAAACAGGCTATTCTAAAGGCAAGAGTGCAGACTTCTGGGAAACTGAGTGCAGGTTTCTGGAAAATTCTGACCCAGAGGGCAGGAGAGGATTGTGGGAAATGTAGTCCACACAGGTCAACATTAAGCCCCCCACACTTGCCACATGATACTCGTAGAAAGACTGAATGCAGAATGCTGTTCATATACATGTTTCCAGTGAAGGGATCAGGCACTGCAGCGAGTTTAAAATCTCTGCAAAGCAACAGTGATTTCATGAAACTTTTTAGTTTGTGTTTTGAACTCAAAACACAGCGCCACCGTGTGTTCTATTTGGAGCGATGCTGAAGGGCTGCAGCCAAGCTGTGTCAAGCCGGCAAGTTTGCATCATATCATGTAGAATGGCAAAATTTAAAAACTGCTTTTGTGGAAAGGCCACACCAATTGCAAGTGCACTGGCACACTGCAGCCTTTTTTTTTTTTTTTCTTTTGAGGTGTGGCAGTTCTCTAATATCGACTCATTCCATTCATTCATTCAGAGCAGCGCGTTCGCGTCGCTCAGCGATACCACGAACCCATTGTTAGGGCTGAATTTCTCAGCACAGGTATCATGCCACAGAAAACCCGCAGCATGACATGCCCAGGCAACAGCAGAGAAAGGAAACAATGGGGGGGGCGGGGGGAGAATAATACGCTGCTTTATTCTACATTCACACTCGGCAGAGACGTACCAAAGGCAGGAGAGCAGTGACCCGTTCAGTTCAACTTCCAACGCAGCGATGGAATCCGCCACCATCGGCTGCACCGTCATCACCGCTGACTGACTTTTTAAACTAGCTAGCACGTCAGCCATCTTGAAAACCGATCTCCAGGATTCGCATGAAAAGCCGCATTGAGGCTGAAGCTCCCACTAAAGCTAAGGTTTTAAAAGCAAACCGCCACAACCGAAAAAACCAGCAAGCGCAAAGGAGGCACCAGATACGACAGCAGAGTCAACACATTTTCTACAGCAGATATCGTACACACATACACGCCGAGCCTGCAACTCTCGCAGAGCACAGTCCTGCCATCTTCCCTAGCGACAGGTCTGCTGTCTACGCACGCATGTCCAATGCAACACGGTGGGCAACATCTCCTGGGTTACAGCCGGCAGCGAGGGGTAGGGTCATGGTTCAGGGGGGGGCACGTTCGGGGGGGGGCACGAGCGAGCACACACGGTCTCTCCGGGTAGCATTCACACATCCTGACACACGTCCAGACTAGAAGCCACTTATAAAATATTGTTTCTTCTCGCTGGTCGGTGACGTCAGAGCCCTGACACCTTCACAGAGCACGGCTGGGAGGGGGGGGGGGGTCTGACTCAGATTACAGTATCTACCCAGGTGGGCGGCGGTGTGAAGTAATGTGAAGGAGGAGTCATTTCATTTAACGCTTTTAACTCAAACACACTCCATATGCACGAAGGGCGGGTTAAATAAGCTTGTTCCTGTGTCGTTTCCTACCTTCTGCTATGCGAGAAGTTTCCTCAGACACTACTGGACCCATATCTATCTGGGGGTTCAGGCCTGGTCTCCTCAGAGAAAGAGTGTCTGTGTGACGTCTGCGTTTTCTGTAAGGAACTGCACTGTACGAATAAATCTGATGTGACATGATTTGATTAGATTTTCTAGACCTCTGGAAAATCTCATTCAGAGGGAGAAAGGAATACAGTCCTTTGGAGTGTCGCAGGAGAAATGGGGGGGGGGGCACTGGATGGGTCCGAACCGCACATCTAACCGCCTGAAGAGAGGCCCAGCTCACTTCACAGTTTATTAAAGTTGAACATGCCCGCAAGCAAGCAGCCGATTAGCCTGAGCTATCTATAGATTAGCTTAATAAAGCCAGCCCAGACTCCACGGGGTGAGCATGGAGAAGACCACAGCGCTAACAAAGCCGCGTCCATCACAGGCGACGCTCGAGTCCCAAAATAACCACGGCGGAATTCGCGGCTCAGGCCCAGGGCCGAAGCGGGAGAGATGGGGTGAAATCCCGTCACAAAAGGGACCCCCCCCACCCCAAAAAAAAAAAAAAAAAGTGTTTCAGTGATGTCCGGGGCAGTTGCCGTGGCGATGGGGTCTGAAACAGAAGTTGGCCCTCGCTAGGTGAATGTAAATAAGAAAAGGGCTTTATTTTAAGGCGTGTTGGGGTCGCTCGGAAAGTCGCGGGACAGGAGTGTTGGACCGGCGCCAGAACTCGGACCCCGGATGTGCTGGTCACACGGAGAGGGCTCAAGCTCAGAAACGGATCGTGTATCATGTCAACTGAGATCATTAACAGTGCGTTTATACACAGGCTCCCCATCCGGTTTGTTTACAGCTCTGTCATCTTCACATTAAAAAATGATCTCCTCCATTTTGGCTCCATATTCACGGTACGGGCGCCTGATGGCTGCAGTCAGAACACAGCCAGCGCGGCAACCGGCGGACCGATGGGGGAAACACACAGATAACACGTAAGGCAAGCGTGTGCTCGTAACATGTGAAGCAAGCGTGTGCTCGTAACATGTGAAGCAAGCGTGTGCTCGTAACATGTGAAGCAAGCGTGTGCTCGTAACATGTGAAGCAAGCGTGTGCGCGTAACATGTGAAGCAAGCGTGTGCTCGTAACATGTGAAGCAAGCGTGTCGCAGTTTCCACTGACGTGCCGAGCGGCCGGTGCTCTGCCACCGCGCAGGGTCACGTGACCACACGCCCGGCCACAGCGATGGGCGCTGGAGGAGGCTAAATATAGCCACACCAGGGCACATACCTCGCGGGCGGGCACCGCACGGGGGGTTTTTGCGACAAACCGAGAAAACAATTTTTAAAGAGACCTGAGGAAGTCCTGTGATGACGGTGAAACTGTTTTTGCCGAGTTTCTCCAAAAGGACTTTCCAAAGATTAGGCCTACACCTACTGAAAATCTGGAGGCCTGGAAACACTTGCAAAGCAGTCAAAAAAAAAAACAGCTCGGTATAGGAGGACTTCATTATCAAGAATTCCCACCCCCCCAACCCAAAAAAAAAAAGTAAAAGGGTTGGAGGATTGGAAGTTGCAGTGATGTCACCTTTTCAGCTGCAAGGATGCCCTTTGAGCGTCCCCTCGGACACGCCGACCAGGAAGTGAGCGCAGACAGCAATTACGTGGCCCCATGACTCATAGATACAGCAGGATTCATTAGGCAGGTTACATAATCCGCCCGCTGGACTGGCCCCCAAACAGCCACAGCCCTGGACTGCACCAGCACAGCGCCACACCTCACATCTAAAGGCACATCTGCCAAAGACTAACCGAATTAAAGACGTCCTGCTCATGAACCACCTTCTGCTACTGACACTTAGCCTATATCTCTCCGTCTTCAGCAAAATGTAGGCTAATTAGAAAAACATCCGGAAATGAACCTTATCAGTAACCGAACGAAAGCCGTCGTGCTCACGAAGCACCTTCTGTTACTGACAGCTGGCGGCTCGGACTGAAGGCCCGTGATTCACCCACAGCACGCGTCACTGCATGACCGTCACTCGCACAGCTCATACTGGGGTGTTCTTCCCCCTTCCACACACAGAGAGAGAGAGAGAGAGAGAGAGAGAGAGAGAGAGAGAGAGAGAGAGAGAGAGAGAGAGAGAGAGAGAGAGAGAGAGAGAGAGAGAGAGAGAGAGAGAGAGAGAGAGAGAGAGAGAGAGAGAGAGAGAGAGAGAGAGAGAGAGAGAGAGAGAGAGAGAGAGAGAGAGAGAGAGAGAAAGAGAGAGAGAGAGAGAGAGAGAGAGAGAGAGAGAGAGAGAGCGAAAGAGAGAGAGAGATCACCACCCTCCCTCTTCACGGCCAGCTATTATTTAATTAATATTATTTATTTATTTAAATATTTAAACATGTATTTATTTCATAAATCATCGTGCAACGTTTTCAGCCCTCAGGGCCTCTTCAGTAGGAATCATTTGTAAATCGTTTGTATACCTGATAAAAAATAAAAAAAATACTGTGACAGCTCAAAACTTGGTACGATAATTTATGGAATAAATACATTAAAATTATGAAAGCGGAACCTACCGCAGCGTGCTAGCTATTCTTAAACAATACTGATAATCTTTTTAAAAAAAAATTTTACTCGGCACCTGGAGATGCCACGTCCGCGTGTGCGTATGGGATTTCCCTAAACCCAACACCCACTTGAAGAAGGGCAGTCAGATTGTTCCATACTTTAAAAGGCTCTGCGCCTCTCCACTGTTCCTGCAGAGCGGTACAAGATGTGCGACTGGCGAACGACCTCACTGAGCACATCGCCCCTGACAACGGAGCAAAACCTACACCCCCTGACGCCACCTTTAGCTACTCTATCACCTCGCCGGAGAGGATCTTCATACACCCGCCAATGAAAACACACCGCGGGCCAACCCCAGAGAGAGGGGAAACTCAGAACTCTTATCGTCCCCGAGCGCTTCACGCCACACAGCCAGGGGTCCCTGGCGTACTCCCCCCCCCTTGCCTTGACCCCCCAGCCCTGACACCGAAAGCACCTGGCGCCATTTTAGAAAAGGAAGAAGAAAAAAAAAGGCGCACCTTTGGTTCGAGCGCGGCCGACAGCGAGCGGCGGCGAGACGGCGCTGGGGGAGGGGCCGGTCCGGAACGCCCGGAATTCCAGGGCCCCGTCTTCAGCTGCCACGCATTCCTGCTCCACCCCCCTCCCCCACCTTCTGGTGAGTGACAGCCCCTCACCTTGACGACGCGGCCCATCGCCGTGACGACAAATAAGGCCCTGGAGCCCTCCTCCTCCTCCTCCTAGCCCTCACTGCTGCTCAGGGGGCCCCAGCAACGGGAGTGGCTGAGCCGTCTTTGAGACAGGCCTGCGCTACGTGCTACATGCTAACGCTAGGCGCTATGTGCTCGCGCCATGTGCTAGGCGCTACGTGCTCGCGCTATGCGCTACATGCTAACGCTAGGCGCTATGTGCTAGGCGGTACGTGCTCGCGCTATGCGCTACGTGCTCGCGCTATGCGCTACATGCTCGCGCTATGTGCTACATGCTAACGCTAGCTGCTGAACTGGTGTGACTGAGCAGCTCTTAGCGCGGCGGCGTAGCTGCGTAGCCGAATTTAGAACGCGCCGCGCTTCGCTCCGAATAAATCTAATTCGGGCCGCTCCCATTCTTCCAAGCCCTGTCAGATGAAAGCCTTATCGCCGCACACAGCTCCGGGAGGAAGTATCCCCTTTCCGTTATGACCGTCCGCCATCTTTGGGACTACTTCGTCCAGGAAACCTGTCGTTAGCCTATATCTCTCAGTCCACAACAAAATGTAGGCTAATTACCAACATCCACAAATTAGCCTGTGGATTACATAACGCAGCTCTCAGAGCTTAAGCCCTCATCGAGTTTAACAACAACATGCGCATTGCTAACAGAGAAAAGGAAGAGAGGACCTAAAGGACGCCCAAACAGTTGTAGGAATTCTCATTTTAAAAAGATTGCTTTAATAATTTGGTGTGCGTTCAGAGTGTTTAGAGGAGACCCAGAGAAAGAGAGAGTTGATTACAAAAGCAGGCGCTGACCCCACAAGGCAATGCTGTTAGTCCTGTGTTACACTTCTTTCTCAGGAAGGACTAAAAATTTCATAACAGAATCTATATCACTTGCCCATTAATCTTTATAATTTAAACCAACAGCCTGTCAGGGTGATGCATAAATGTATCTAGTGATGGCAGGTCCTTTTGAGCATTCATCAGGAGAAAGAGCTTTGCAAACAGGGCTTGCAGCAACATAGCTTAGCAGCAACCGGAATCCTACAGAAATGAAACAGTTGGGATGGGACTCCGCTGCCTCCTAATAAACAGCCTTGGCCATGCTGTAGACTACAGAGAGGGGCTTGCTGACCCACGGCAACAAAAACATTTCTCCGCATTACATGGGAAATATAAAGGCCATGAAAAATAAAAATGGAACTATGGAACTGCCGGCTGCCAGAAAACAGACACAACGCCATTCTATGAAAAGGCAGCAAGAACATAATGAGCACTGATGAGCATTATTATGCAATTTCTACAGCTACTGGTACTACCGATCACTATTGCTGCTACTACAACTACTAACTGTGGCAGTATTTCAGAGCCAAGAGGCAGGCTTTCCATTGTGGACACAGTGGAGCTTAAACAAGCCATAAAACTATTCAAAAAGACACAATAAACTTATTCAATCCGTAAATACAGCAGTTAAAAACAGCCCCAGCAGAATCTGACAGAGAATGAAGTTTGTCAACTCCTGCACACTTTCTGTGTGCGCAGGATACAGCTTTCACTCATTCCCATAGTGGTCAGGGAACGTTCTATTCAAAATTTGGAAATTAAATTTTAAGACAGGCATGTAGGTTTTTACAGCCAACGTCTCATTCAGGAAGTCGTTTTATGAGGGCTCGCTATCGTTTTCCTCTCTCCCAGCTGAAAGGAAATTTCCAGGCTTTTCTTGTATTTTTAGAACGAGGTCGGCGGCCCAGTTTGAAACGAGCCCCCGCGGGCCGCGTTCGGCCTGACGAGCGAAGAGCGTCTTACGAGCCGCGACCGCCAGGCTTTTGTCCCTCCAGCCCCAACCCCCGTCCTGCAGGTGAACTCCAGGGGACACGGGCTGCTGCCTATTGACCTGAGGAAGGGTGGGGCTCTAGAGGGGCAGAGGTACACAGGTATCCGCTCTGGGACTACAAAGCAGGCTCTATTCATCTTCAATTTTCTAAAAAAAAAAAAAAATGTGACAGCAGTTCATCTTCATGTACCCTCCATATACTCTCACAGGCTTAGGCTACATTTGTAAATGCACAAAAAAAAAATGCAGGCCTCAAATACGAACATTATGGCCACAACTGAGTATCTCAGTTAGGAGGCACAGTACGACAAACCATCACGAATGACTCTTTAAAAGCGCGAAGCCATAACAAACGAACACAAACGTCAAGCCCGAGCAGATCTGTGATCTGTGATCTGCTGTGCTTCTCCACTGGCTCAGAGTGTCCTGTACTCTCCATAACTTCCTGTATCTGCTCGTGTGTTTTGATAAAGCCTTTATCGCGGTTCGCAGAAATTAAACCAGCAGCATCATATCGGAGGCAGACAGCAGGTTTCACTAGTTCAGTCAGTGACACACACACAGATGAAACAACATTTTGTCAAGTGCATGAACTTTTCAGGAAGCAGGAGAAAAGCAAAACTCTGTTTTATGAGTCAGCTTCTAATTATGAGGCGGTAAAGAATAGACGGACTTTGAATTTGAGAGCGAGGGCCTCTCTTTCTTTTTTAAAAAAGCCGGATCTGATCAGCTTTCCCATATAAAGCAAGCAGGGCACAGAAAACGACCACTTCTACAGGCCAAAGCCAGAGGCTCGCCCTCTCCCCCCCCCACCCCCACCCCCCAAACGCCCCCCCCACCCATTTCTCCAGCCACCTCACGCTCGCAGGGCCGAGTCCTCGTGTAACATACCAGTGGAGAAATTCCCAGATAAGTAACACCCCGGCCTCAGAGTTTCAAGGATCAGCCGGGAACACCGCCCCCCCGTGATGTCATAGGCAGAGGAGAATGCGGGCACTTCCACAAAAGGAATTCCTCGTTACAGTCCCTGTGTGTGTGCTGTGAGTGCGTGTGTGTGCTGTGTGTGCGCATGTGTGTTTGCGCAAATGTGTGTGTGTGCATACTGGGTGTGCGTGCTGTGTGTGTGTGTGCGTGCATGCTGCATGTGTGAGTGCGTGTATGCGTGTGTGTGTGTGAGCATGCGGGTGTGTGTATGTGTGCCTGTGTGAGTGCACTCCCCTCTGTTTGGCCGGGCCTAAAAGGCAGCCCCTGTGCTCCCGCGGGGGGCCATGCAGAGGGTGTCAGCAGCCAGGGGCCCAGCAGCTGGGCCTCTCCAGCGTGGAGGAGCCTGGGCCCGGGGTGCTCACAGAGTCCCTGGCAGAGAGAAGAGCGCCGCTGCCGCTGCTCCTGCTGCTGCTGCTCCTGCTGCTGCTGACCATATATGGCCCTGGGATTCCCATGGAAAAAGCAGACCCGCACAGGAGGAGGAGGAGGGGAAAGGAGGAGGAGGAGAGGAGAGGGGGAGAAAAAAAAGAAAAAAAGACGTACAGAGACGGTCCCTGCACATTTCATTCGGGTTTATATTCGGCAGCCAAAACAAAAGCGGCACTCAGGGGCCCCGGTCAGTTTCCCCCAGCCCTTTAACTGCCGGGGGTCCGGGGGAGGAAGACCAGGAGGAAGACCAGGAGGGAGGAAGACCAGGACAGAAGGGGTGCAGGAGAGGCGGTACTGCCCCTCAGGCCCTCTCAGGCCGAAAGAGGGACGCTGTGACGGGGATGAAGGGTCTCAGTGTGATTCAGCGCTCAAACACCCCGTCATCGGTGCACTCGGCCCCCTGCCGCTGGCCGCCGGCCCCGCTGCGGGACTGGAGGGGTTAAAGTGAGGATGCGTTTCCTTCAGCGCGATGCTCTGCGGCTACGCTAACTCTGCGCGGCGCGCTAACTCTGCGCGGTGCGCTAACTCTGCGCGGTGCGCTAACTCTGCGCGGTGCGCTAACTCTGCGCGGTGCGCTAACTCTGCGCGGTGCGCGAGCTCAGTCCGGCGCGGTGCCCGGTGCGGTCTCTAACAGCGCGGAGCACGAGCCCGCCTGCAGCCACCGCGCAAGGCAAGCTCAACCCACATAGCTCAGCCGGGGGGGGGAGGGGGGGGGGCAGATGACTATCAGACAGAGCAGCGCTTCCTGCTCGGCTGCGTGGGGGCGCGGGTTCTCCCTGCAGAAGCACGTCCCGGACGGTTGGTGTTTTGGGTCAGCAGAAGCAGCCAGTGTACTTTTATGGAAGCGGTCCCGGCAGATCAAACAGAGGGGGCGGGGGGGGGGGGGGGGGGTTCCAGGGGCCGCACTGATGAAAGCCGGCTTCTTGACGGGACGGGACAGACCGCTCAAACCGCTCGCGAGGAAGCCAGAAAAATAAACAGCCACTTCCTGTTCCTCTTCTGCCCCAAAATCTTTCCTTCCCACAATTCTCCGCCTCAAACGCTGGACTTGCACATCAGTCAAACCGGTGACACCTAGGAACTCGTAAATTAATTTTTAAAAACGTAACAAAAACATGGTACCAAAAAAAAAAAAAAAAGCTATTGTGGTCACACTGCGGTTGTGATTTTTGGGGTAGGAAGCGTCTCGCTACGCCCCAGCGAACGTAAACTCACTCAGGACATTGCGGGCTTGTGCCGGCCTTTTTCGGGGGAAACCTCCAACGAACGCGTCGACCGAATGAACCCTACGGATCGGTAATTATGCAGCAAGGGAAAGTTTTTCGGCACGGGGACCCGGAGCCTCGTCTGAGACGCGGGGGGGGGGCCACGCGCGGTCGCTCTCGCGCCCAGCGGCGTGACGAACGGCGACATCAGTCACGGCACCTGGAAGCTTTAATCGAGCGCAGGCGGCTTGAACGGCGTCCAACGCCTGGAGCCGCTCTGACAGCGCGCGGAGACCGCAGTCACAAGCGCACCTGCAGTCCCCCTGTTTACACTGTGAGGTGTGTGGGCCCGCGCTCGCCCTGTGATTGGCCTGCGCGGCACACGTGACAGCTGTGCCGATGGGAGGAGGAGGAGGAGGAGAGCGCGCACTGTGTGAGGATAATGCGCTCCTTCCTCATTAGCGCGTGTGTGTGTGTGGGGGCGGGGGGGGGGGGGGAAGCCCTGTAACCTGTAATTAAAGGCTCAGGCTTCGCGGGAGTTTTCACTGCTGACGTCACAATGGCTCTCTGCAGCAAGGCAAACGGATCAATGCCATTAGGACAGGCCAGAGGCTCACGCCCTGCTGCTCCCACTCTCTGGCTAAGACAGCAAAGTAAATTTCCTATTACACCCTCCACAAAAAATACCCCAAACTCTTTTTCTCCCTTTTACTGAAGTCATTTTTCCTATAAGTAAGAATGCAAAAAAATTCTTACTTTATTGTTATTTGTTTATTTTATCATTTTATTCATTTATTTATTTGTTTTGGGGAAGGGGGGGGAGCAAAATGCAAGCAATGCAAATACTAATAAGAGGAACATAGTTCCCAGTGTGGAGACGATGGTCTTGCACTGACAGAGCAGAGGTGTCAATGCCACGTCCGGGAGCAGCCACCTGATGCCCGTGCTGATCCTGGAGCGGAGGAGAGCGGGCGCGGGGGGCGTGGGGTGCAGGGCATGGGGTACGGGGGTGCGGGGCGTGGCACACGGCTGCATCCTCCTCTGTTTACAGAGCGCAGGTAATGGTTTAGCTACAGGGCGGACCTGTTCTGGAGCCATTGTTCCCTCGCTCTGACAAGAGCCCAACACAAACAAGTCAGAGCGGCTAATTTTAGTGCGCTTCTGGGAGAGCCTACGCTCAAGACGCAAGCGGCATTCTTTTCTTCAATAAAGACAGCCAAATATGGAAAACGGAACTAATATGGAAAATTACCATTACTAAACAATAAGCAAATGCCCCAAATTTAAATTAGATTCAAGCAGCACTGTACGACTGAAATGCACATAAACTCTCAAAAATCATACGGAATGCAGACTACTCTTTCCTCAAAGGAGGTCACTGGAGAGAGGTGGCTAGAGCCAGAACCGTCACAGAGAACGCCTTCCCTCTGCAAGCTTTCCTTTTCCTGTGCTGAGCTGCCACAGCCACTGGTACTGAACACTCCTGAGAACATCAGGGTTTGTTAGGGCTGCTAGTGGTCCATTTACCTCACCGGACATGCAGACAACACTTCCCTGGTTGTGTGCTTCTCAGAAGAGAACGTTGACATAATTTCATCGAAACTGTTTTATATTACTCAGTTTGGGAGGGAAATTATGATTTATGAGGACTTCGACCGCATTGAATTTTTCCCCATTCCCCCAAAACATTCAGGGTTTTCAAGGCTTTCAAGGGCCCTCCTGAGGTCAACCCCTAATTAGGCTATCTTTCAGAGAACGGCCCAAGGAGTCCCATTCCAACGGGCCTTTCGTCAGACAGCTCAACTCCACGCCCAAATTCGATCGAGCAGCGAGGAGAGCCAGAAAGGTCAGGTGTTCCGTGTCCCACACAATTCGCAGGGCAGAGTGTTCCCCTCGGCCAAAAGCACGGGGTCCCCTCGGAGGCGTGGAGCAAGCCACACTTCACGAGGCTGCCTGAGAACACGGTGGAAGCACCCAAGATGAACTCACGAGATTCGCTGAGGTCAAACGCTGGAATGACCAATCAGGCGACTCCTCTCTTACTGAACATAGACTTTGGAGAGAAAGTGAGAACAAAGAAGCAGGTGCCAAATGATGTTATCTGATAATCGTGAGCAGGTCTTGAAACTTCTACTTTACATGCAGAATAAGCAGCTTTTTAGGGAACTAAAAAGTTCAGTTTGAGAAAAAAAAAATCCAAAGGTCTAGCTGAACGCGTCAAGTAAATGACAATTCGATGGACAGCACACTGATGATTCATGAATAATCCGTCAACAAAATGTCAGTGATTTCTTTTTTTTTTTTGAACAGAGAACAACTTTATATAGCTTCCAAATACAAGAGAAAAAGTGGCCAACTTTGGCACAGATAAACCTTCATTTATCTGTGCCAAACGTTGGCATGCCACCACGGGGTCTGTAGTCTGCAGGTTATGCCGTACCGGCGAGGCCAGCCAAGCACTGGGGCGAATGTCAAAACCAGTGAGGAAATGGCATAGCAGGGCAAGAGCTGCATAGCCAGAAAGGGTGTGGTGTGCAAGACACCGGCGACTGTGATGGAATGCAGTTTATTTTCTGATGGAACTTTGCCCTTCGCTGGGGAGGCCCTTTGACCCAGAGGTTTCAGCACCTCCGCAAAAAGCCCAAGCTCAGGGCCAAGGCACTACTGGGACCAGAAAACAAAGAGTCTGACAAAGGGAATAAAACAAAGTGTGAAAACTTCTTGATGTACCTATTAAAATACTCTGGTCTAGGAACAGCATTTGCTATCAATTTTACGAATGCCAATACATAATCAATTAAACCAAGTATACACCATACTGTATACAAAAATAATAATAATAATTTTTTCATTCTCCTTTTACAAAAGATTTCCAAAGACAGAAACATGCCTGAATCTGAATCTGGGCCATTTTGGAGGCCCCATCCTCAAAGGAAATCAAAGGTGTCAGAGGGCGGGAGATGAGGCAGCCGTGAGTCGTTGCCTTGGCAACGATACAGGTATGACAGAGCCTGTACAGTGACAGGAGATCTATGAGAGTTATCTTTCCTAATGGGGCATGACTCAGGTTAGGAGCGCTCCGCTCACTGGAGTACGTGCCTACCTCTCTCATAAAAAGACTGTTCTCATTTTTTTTTTTTTTTTCAGGAATTTTGCAGAGTAAGCAAGCCGCACACAAGCCAGTTCCAACCTGCGATAATGCCTGCCTTGGCTTTTGGGACCAATTTTCCAGCTGCCTGCCACTTTCCAAATCTATACATTAACGTTCAGACTAACGGCAGACTGGAGGCACTGTGCACACAACCTGGTCACACCTCAAGGGTCTCTTCTTTTAAAGGGATGCACCGATACCAACTGATTCCCAACTCATGGGGAAATTAAGTCAGCAGTTCTTTACTTAAAGAGTCAGACGACCCGACCTGGCTTTGTGGCGTTAAACCAAAATATTGGTATAAAGTGGTGTAATGAATGAATGATACGCATAAAGCAAACCACCGATGATGTCATTACATGTTCCTCATGCATCAATCCGGTGTTGTGCAAAACTGAAACACGTAGCATTACAGCATTACTCACTCCCCTCCAGGTGCAAAAGGGCAGCTGCTGGCTTTCCCTCCATTACAGGCACACAGCAGACGCTCTTATCCAGAGCGGCTTGCACAACTTTTACACAGCATTTAGGCCTACGCTGCATCCATTTATACAGCTGGATATATAGTGAAGCAATGCAGGTTAAGTGCCTTGCTCAAGGGTATAACGGCAGTGTCCTACCTGGGAATCAAACCTGTGACCGCTAGGAAAAGCAAGATCAAAATGCTCATAGAGCGTAATCCAGCGATGCATTCCAAACTATGACACTTGAATAAAATTGTTCTTGCAATTCAGGAAGAACAGCCGATCACCAGGAATTACTAAGCATAAGATCCCTGTCTGATTACAAGTGCTCTGTATTTGGGTTGACTCTGAGCCAGTCAGAAATAATTTCCCCAAGATTATAATGTCAAAACAAAAACACGTCAGTGAGTTCAAATTGTCACTCAAGAGAACCTCAATCTACCGGGGAACAATGGGACTTACAACAAGCTCTTCCATAGAACATGAATTTAAAACAGCAAACAGAATTGGTTGATGAGGAAACAAAAACCTTTTGAAGACATCTGACAAAATGTACCAAGAATTCACGAGTGCCACTGTGCCTTGGGTTGGGGGGGTGTTTGGTTTGTCCAACTGAACACATTCCCTGGGGCTTCCCCTTACAAATCCCTCAGAATCCACCTACAGCTCTAATCAAACGCAGGCTACGCATTAAGATGATATTTTCAGATAAGCTGTCATTCACACGCCAAGTACTGCCACGTGTTCTTTAAAGTCCTGATTTAAACGTGCTGCAAAGGGTTCTGGGAGAAAGTGAACGAGTATCCACTCCTCGAACCCCAATCCTTTGATGATCCTGAAAGGTGGTCTGCGGCAGCCAACAAACAATAAGACCAAAAAGTGAGTTTGCTCGTCCACGATCACCTTTCTGTCCAACTCAGCCCTGGGGATTATTTCAAGTCTCACCTCGCGCCCCTTTCGAGCGGGACTTGGCGACCCTGTGTTGACCCGGTGGCATCCCCTCGCTGTTCCCCCACAGAAAAAGAGTTTACAGCTTCAGCGTTCAAAATGTCCACTGATATTATTCCATTTTTTTAATAAACTGGGCTACACCGTTCACCACTCACAGCATAGTCTGGCTTTAACCTGCTTTAAGTTAAAAAAACAGGCCGTGTTCAGCAGCAGTCCTTATCCAGGGCAACCATTTCCCTGAAAACCCTTCTCACTTAAGCTGTACGTTTCCCCGAAGCTGTTCAAGGTGAAGAATCTTACTCACTGGAGCGACAGCCATTCCTGTCTGAACTCGTAACCTTGCCAAATTCAAGCCCGGCATCCCCCCTTGAATACAACATAGGCTACTTAATTGCAGGCATTCCAGTTTACAGCCAAGAACCGAGTGGCATCGCACTCCTAATGGCAGTTGAAGCAGAGCTCATGATGACACGAGGTGTGCCTGGAATCCCGCCTGTCTTAAAGGAGCCAGATCAAGTTACGGGTATTCCTGAGGTCGTGGATGCAACAGGATTCCTCCAGGTTTGCTTTTCAAAGGGATCCGGGGAGACCAATCGGGCAACATCCTAGCGGTTAGACCAATCGACAACATCCTAGCTGTTAGGAGACCAATCGGGCAACATCCTAGCGGTTAGACCAATCGACAACATCCTAGCTGTTAGGAGACCAATCGGGCAACATCCTAGCGGTGGGAGACCAATCGAGCAACAGCTTAGCAGTTGGGAGACCAATCAAGCAACATCCTAGCAGTTGCTCTACTGGTCAGCCGAGCTGCCCTGCTGCAACTTAACTGAGCAGGATTGGTTTAAAAGCAAGGCAGAGATGATCATGTCATGACGTGAAGCTCTGCCAAGGAGAAAATAAGAACGTGGCGGGCAGGTTGGGTCCATCTCAGGATTAATTTCAGGGGAAGGCTTAGGCCCACAAATAAAGACTGACAGAGCGGCGGTGGTCACTATGCAAGTTATGGCACTTCCTGTTTGCAGACGCACTGAAATCAGGCAGCAGTTGTTGCATGTGTGAAGCGTTGAACATCTGCAACTGCCCTGCAACTATGTAACTAAAGGGTAAAAATGTGTTCATTTCTGATGGTATTTTAAGCAACAGCTATGAAATAGGGAACAGGGGAAAAAGGGAAATGTATGCCGCTCCTGACATTTCAGCACAATGGACATTTATCGTTCTAGCCTTATGTGAGGTCTTGATATCAACCTTCTAAAAAGGTTCCATGACACACTTCAGTGGCACATACGGTAGATCCATCCTGTGAACTCACAGTTTTGACTAAGTTTACCAGGCTTCAGATACGGCCCACACTTTCAGTCAAATATTGGTAAAGCATTCGTCAATTTTAAAAAGGGGTTTCTATCAGATGGGATCAAAAACTTTACTGGTGTGTAGAGGGCTTCTTAAGACAGGCCGTGAGTGTGTGTGTGTGTGTGTGCGCGAGTGCGTGCGTGTGTATGTGTGAGTGCGAGTGTGTGCGTGCGTGCGTGCGTGTCTGAGTGTGTGTGTGTGTGTGTGTGTGTATGTGTATGTGCGCGAGTGCGTGTGTGTATGTGTGAGTGTGTGTATGTGTGAGTGTATGTGTGAGTGCGAGTGTGTGTGTGCGCAAGTTTGTGTGTGTGTGTGTATGCGAGTGCGTGTGTGTGTGTGTGAGTGCGAGTGTGTGCATGCGTGCGTGCGTGCGTGTCTGAGTGTGTGTGTGTATGTGTGAGTGCGAGTGTGTGTATGTGTATGTGTGCGCGAGTGCGTGTGTGTCTGTGTGAGTGTGTGTATGCGTGCGTGCGTGTCTGAGTGCGTGCGTGCGTGCGTGTCTGAGTGTGTGTGTGCGTGCGCATAGGGGGGAAAGAGGGTAATGAGGGGAAACGCGCTCTTTTCGCGGCAGCCTCTCCTGTGTGCAGTGTGAGGAACGCCCAAATCGGATGGCTGACCGGAATGTCACCCACCCGGCCTGTATCTCCACATCTCTCTGCCGCTCATTCACAACCTCCAGCTCCTCTGCTACGGGCTGCAACGCCCCACACAGGGGCTCAGGACCGCTGCAACACCCGCACACCGGCCCAACACAGGGGCTCAGGACCGCTGCAACACCCCCACACCGACCCAACACAGGGGCTCAGGACCGCTGCAACACCCCCACACCGACCCAACACAGGGGCTCAGGACCGCTGCAACACCCCCACACCGGCCCAACACAGGGGCTCAGGACCGCTGCAACACCCCCACACCAGCCCAACACAGG
The DNA here is from genome assembly GCF_018555375.3 of Anguilla rostrata. Lineage (NCBI taxonomy): Eukaryota > Metazoa > Chordata > Actinopteri > Anguilliformes > Anguillidae > Anguilla > Anguilla rostrata. The sequence continues at coordinate 4,836,392 of NC_057939.1, forward strand.
GGCTCAGGACCGCTGCAACACCCGCACACCGGCCCAACACAGGGGCTCAGGACCGCTGCAACACCCCCACACCAGCCCAACACAGGGGCTCAGGACCGCTGCAACACCCCCACACCGGCCCAACACAGGGGCTCAGGACCGCTGCAACACCCCCACATCGGCCCAACACAGGGGCTCAGGACCGCTGCAACACCCCCACACCAGCCCAACATAGAGGCTCAGCACCACCATTAGGGGGTCTCTCTTAGTAGGACTTCTCTTTGCATCACACCTTATCAATACGACACTCTGTGCTGTGTGGAAAATTCAAGCACGCCTACACTGACTATGCTAACTGATCAAGACCCAATGAGTGAATTTTCAGCAAATAAAGCCTTTATTTGGAATTAATACCATATAAAATACGGTTATAATGCCTATTTGATGTGGCTGATCAACAAAATAATCACACTGTGAATTTTCCATCTCTTTCTAGGACAAACTATGCGAAAAATGTACTTTTTTTCCCCCCCAGCTGGTTTAGAAAGAACTTTCCATGATATCTTTTTGAAAAAAAAGAGGATTCTAAATGTAAATAGTCAGGGCACTTTGGCTCAACTCCGACTATGAATAGCGATTTCTACACGTCACCGTGGATTCTTTTCTTTTTAACAGTAATCCACAAGAGATATCTTAAAAGAGGGGGGGGGGGTGGAAGTTCAGAGCTATCAAAACAGGGCCCAAAGATATGACTTCAGGCACTTCAGGTCCACTCGTAGAAGCAGCTCAAAAGTGGGCAGTGATTTGTCGTTTCCTGTTGTGGTTGTTTTTGTGACGCTGAAGCCCAGAGAGAGTGAATCACGGGCAGGCGGTCGGGCGGGCTTGGGCATTACCTCTGGTGCCACGCCAGGGGCTCGGGGCACAAAGCCACCCGAAATCCGGAGCCACTCGCGCCCTGTGCCCAACTCAGAGGCGCCCCCCCCTGGGACTGCAGCTTAAGGGACACCTCCGGGGGCAGTATATATAGACCCGCCGGGTCCACAGAGCCACACAGCGCATTTGATCAATTTGTTAAATCTTTGCCTCAGGTAGCCTACATTAACTGCAGGTCGGTTCTTTAACCATTTAACGGCATGTGAAGGTTTGCCGGCTCTTACTGAACCTCAGTGCTTTCTTCGAATAGCCCTGCACATTGTCAGTGTAGGTCTACCTGCTCTTAGGTGCTCAACAGATTTTAAATCCTCAGGCCTTGAGGAGCAGGGATCCTCAGTGGAGACTCTCTGGAATAACTGGCAGAACAGGACAGCGGTGGATCGGAGGTGCAGTCAGACGGTGGTGCGTGAGCCCCATCGCAGAGTGGAAAGACGTCCCACCTGGACCGAGCAGATCGCCGTCACACCCGACCCCACCCTTCCCCCACCCACAGATTAGCGCCTTATAACGGAAATCCCCTCACTGCCTCCTGCCCTTTGCTCCTTCAAAGGTTAAGGCGTCATTTTATATTTTTCTAATGATCGACATCTCACAAAAATACCAAAACCTACAATGAATTTATCCTACCAAAAAGGACTGTCCTTCAAGCCAACGCCAGATATAGCCAATATCCCAGAAGTCATAGAACTCCATTGTTGTCCAAAAAAACTATTAAAACAAGTCAGAGACATACTGTTAGTTTGGGCAGCTTAACTCATCATTATGATGAACCTGGCCTTCGTACATTTTACTGAAACAACTTTATGAAGTGACAGCAATTGCTTTTTCAATATGTGTGAAGCATTGAATGTAAATGCATGGCATTGACATGATGAAAATAGTCCCCATGGAAAGAAATTTGGTAAAAACTATGCTGGCCATGTTTATAGTGATAATAGGTTGCGTTTTCTTAAAATGTGCAAAAGCGCTGGCTGGCTAGCCAGCGAGCCGGCTCTCTCTCTCTCTCTCTCACACACACACACACACACACAGTGACAGCTCAGGGCCACAGCAGACGCGCACGCCGGAGTCTCAGCTGTCCTCCAAATTCCTTCCCCGCTCCGCTCGTTCCGGGAAAGGGGTCCAAAACGAGCCGGCTGGTCTCATTCTGCAAGCGCGTGCGGAAGAGCGAACCGGCACGCCGTCCCGCTTCCAGAGCGGGCCGCTGCCACCGGCCTCCCGTCCACAGAAAGAAAGGCCTGCGTCGGAGCCTTCCGTGAACCTCAGCGAGGTCACTCAGGAAACGAAACAGAACGACCCCCGCGATGAACTGAAGGGGAGGCCACTTCCAAAGCTGGGAGATCCGGGAGTAGGCCCGCAGAGCCGAATAGCTTGTGCAGCAACGAAGACGGCGGCAGCAACGAAAACCCGAAACGCAACGCGACGCCCTTGTCCCGGGACCCCCCCACGGCGCTTTGAGAAACGGACCGACGCACCGCTCAGCAAACTGGGGCTCCTGCACCGTGAGCAAGAGGATGACATCGCCAGAGATTTTAAAGGAGGTCACACGCACACAAAAAAAAACCTTACAGGCCACTCTCTCGTTTCTCTGGCGCATGCCAGAAGAGACGCTGTTGCACAGAAACCGATGGTGAATGTGTCACAAAAAACGGCAAACAGCAAATCCCTTCAGGGCTGCAATTTAAAAAAAAAAAAAAAAAAAAAAGCTGATGCATTTTATCAGACAAAGCCCGGTTCTGTTTTCCAAAAGCCTGTGTGTGTGCATGCGCAGTTCTGTTACAGTGAGTCCTCTCGCCCCGTTAAGAGAATAGCAGGAACCAGCATGCAGCCACCACACCGAGTTCAGAATCTGATGTATTTGATGCAGCTACGCACATGCCCAACAAGTGACAGCTGCGATGGCATTCCCATGTGGCCCTACAAACTATCTGCAGAACCACGGGACACATTCACAGCACGACCAAGACGACAACGTGGAGGTGAACGTCCCAACACGCGCCAAGACTGAGGCGGTACAGCGCGCTTCATTTTATAGCCAAACATCCTGCCTGCGCATATATGCAAATGATCATCTTAAACCGACGGAATGCACGTGCTGGCTTGGGCCTTCTGCTCTTTCACCTTCCTGACCTCCATTCAAGTGAAATGTCCTGCACTATTATCCCTGCTAATTTTAGCACACAACTCCAGCTCTGGTAGCTAAAGTAAAAGCTATGAAGTATCCCCAACCGCCGATTCAAGTTTTACACGGCTGTCCTTAAAGCTATCCGTGGACTGACACCAGCTTCAACGATGACTTCATCACCGAAGGAATAAAAGTCGTAGTTTTGTCTCATGTCACACGCGTCACATACGAACTAGTTAAGGTTAGCCCCCTTGGACATAACCTCATACAAGAAACCAAACCTAATAGTCTGCACTGGAGGGTTTACATTTAATTGACGATTGAATTCATAATCGGTATCTTCAAATCGAGCGTAACTTACAAACAGACAGGGTCATGACGTCAATCACATTTCTTTACAGTAATAAAAGATATTTATCCTCGCCAACAATCTCAACGATTTGATATTAGAGTACGAACAGCACGCTTGATTCTTGGTCTTCTTTGTAAAGAACCTCTGGCCTCTAACCTAAAGCGAAAGCAATTACATTGATGTGTTACCCCCTTGAATGGAATGTGGAGGTTTCTATACAACTAAAGGGCATTCTTTCAGAAGATGTATACGAGCTGGCTAGCATTACAAAATATTTCGCAATTATCAACAGCACACCTCAGCAGGACTGCTGTCACTGCAATTCGATATGAGTAAAAACAAGTAGATGAATACAGTGTTAGCTAGCAAAACAAATACCTGAAATAAGTCAAGTAGTGCAGCATTTGAATTAGTCCTGCTTTTGCATGCAATCTAGTTTAAAAAATGTTCAGTTTCACACGGGAAATGTGTGTAATGTCAGACGCTAGATTGCGGACAGAACCAAATTGGAATATATAGTAAACTAGTCCCAGCTGAAACAACAACTATAAAACCACATTACACAAACCTTTTTCGATAATTGTTTTGATAGCTAATAATTACCTAACGTTAGTTCGCAGTACAACGAGTGCACTGATGTAACAGCCTGTCGCTTCCGAAGAATGCGGCACATGAAAAACTAGTGTAAAGCTAAAAATATTGCCGACGATAATGCACCACTCCCCAACATAATAGCAGAAATTAGACCATTTCTATACAAATAAAAATGTCACTGACCAATTCCGTAAGCTAAATTAGGCCAACTGTCTCATTCGCATGTTTGCAAGAATCTGTAACTTTCCCGTTTCAATGAACTGACTTGCAAGCAAAATTTCACCTTGTGCGTGCAAACGTCCTCCCTCCTCCACAACTCACACTTTACTTGCTTCTTAGCCGGACACTTGTGTATTTTATGCTTTTTAATAAGACATAATTACGTGGCATGGCTAAATATTCACACTTCTTCAAGCTCGCAGGTAGTCAGTGCCAATTGCCTTAGATGTCCATAACAAAAGCAACAGAGAGGAAGCTAGTTAGCTACAGCACAGATCATACAGCTTAGCTTAGCTTAGCTACACCACCCAAGCCACCGAACTATCAGACTTGACACAGCTAGCAAGCCGTTTGCAGTTTTCCAGCTAGCAAAGACTAAATATTACCAGTACGTTTACTCCTTTCGATTCGGGTCGTCAGCGAAAGCGAGCATCGAGATGTGAGAAATGTAAACCAACAGACAAAATATGACTTTTTCGGCTTTTTGTCCCTCATTTAAATTGAGCCTACACAACCCAAGGTTGGCCCTGTCCGCCACTGACGCTTCCGCGCGCACTGTGTAAACACACATCGGACGCTCCTTTCCCAACAAGCCTGGACTTTAACGGAGCTAGCAAAGGTTAGGGGTTAAGAGAACTAAGCAGAAAGCTAGCCATACAGACCTGATGTAGAGCTGTAAGACCGTCCACATTTGCGTAGTTGATGTCAGCTCCCCGGTCCAGCATCCTGAGCACCTCTTCGGTGTCGCCACTCGAACAGGCAGCCAAAAAGACGGCGCCCTCGTCGAACTTCACCTTCGTCTTCTTCTTTTTCAGTAGGGGCGGCTCCAAGTCCGTCTCCGAGCCCAGCCATCGTTTCAACTGTTCGTTCCTCTTCTGCTTGGCGTCCGCCATCTTCATCCCCTCTCCTGCCTCGGCTTCTTATCTCTCTCCGAGGAAAGGATATACTGCCACTATCCCACAGCGCACTGGGGCGTGGGAAGAGGAGGGAGGGGAGGGCGTCTGGGCGGCTGGAATCGCGTTCCATCATCTCGCGAGAAATTGGTGACATCATTTTAAGATCTGCAGTATCACGTCATCGTCAGTGGAGGCAACAAAACTGACGCACATGTAGATCGGTTTCGATAACCAAAATAAATAGGCTACTAATTCTGTTATTCCTGTTTGGGCTATATCTGCATGTTAATGAGTTACTATAATAACGTTCGGCTGTGGCTGCTGTTGTGGTTTGTTTAATGTGATCTACATGAGCCAAACCAAGTCAAATTCCTAGCAAGTATAAACTTGGGCCAACAATCTTATTCTGAAAATGCTTTCATTTTCTGTAAAGTGTCATGGTCAACTATTCATATTTGAAACAGGTTACATTTTTTTATGAATTATTTGATAGCTGAAATCAGTGAAGTACTGAATTCTGAAATCAGTGATGTACAGAATGCTGGAAGTGGCGACACCTGGTCATTGAAGTTAAATCATTTTGTGAAAAATGAAGCGTTCAGTGACAAAGAAAATGGTGAAAGACAAAAAAATCTGGGTTCTTCTGTTTCAGGACAAAATCACGGAGTTCATAGGTTTGGTTGTAAGGAAGATCAGGATATACAGGAGTTCTCCAGGTACAGCGCTGAGAACCAATTTCCCTGAGGCCCCCAATAAGCTATAATAGAGTCTATCTCACACATCGATTTTAGGGAAACATTCAGAGACAGAAGAAGACAATGTTCTCATTTCACTGACTTTCATTTTGGTCACTTTTCTTCCGCACTGTGTTTTGTGGAGCATACTGTAAGCGTACTGTTCCCGAAAGCAGAACCAGCACATCTGAAAGCAGCAATATGAGCCGGCTTATGTTTACATGGCGAGCGCACTGTGAAACAAGAAGTGAAATCAATATTGCAGAAGCACAGCATTAGCAGAGACAGACAGAGAAAATCAAATCTTAGATGTCTTCTCTCCATCCCCTGGAAGCAGCTAAATACACAGCTGCTGGTATCATCGTGTGTGTCCTCATTATGAGATCTGGTCTCAGGCGTATCTCATAATCCTTCAGTCTGGTGTTATTAATAGAAAAAAAAGAATAATTAAAAAATTAATATTAACATACCCGTAGCCCTGAATCAATCCAGAGAATAATAAAGATGTAATAATAAATAAATATAGTAATAAAAATACGCTTTTTGATTAAACTTTTGACCTGACCCCGTGAATAGTATTGAAGCCAATACAGAAAAATGGTCTTGTTTCAATGGGTATTCTAACAAACCACGTACCAAACAAATACACTGACCTGCAGGAAATGATTCTGTGCCTATAGATTTGATCACATATGCCCTGTCATTATCAACTGTGTGCACATTGGCTGGCGTAGAAATGGCCTTTATGCCAATCACTGATTTGAGCCATTTGTCTCTTTGTATTTTGATATCGTTTTAGGTATTTCCATAATTGGCTAATGCTTACTGTAATTCCACAATCAGTTTCTGTCCTGTTTATCCACAGAGGACAGTTCTGAGTATATACACCCAGATCCAAAGAGAAAAAAGATAAAATCACTACTCAGATAGCTTCCACAATGGTGTGGATCAGGACAGCAGTTCTGGATGAATTGTTGGGTTTCTCAATGCTTACATAAGCTTCTTTCATTTGTATCTGCAAGAATAATCTTCTGCTAAAAGCCCTTAGATGGACAACGTGCCGATGTGATATGGAACATCAGCTGGATCCTCAGCATAGTTGATTAGATTACACTGAAATGCAACAGAGTTAATTCTCTCAGTCATCATGCTCACACAACTGTGAAACCAATAGGGAGACAATGAACTGATGGTATGCAACAGCTTAATCAAAGGGTACTTCTTTTCCAAAGTTTTTCCTTATTAGGTAATTAATTGGCTTCACACGGTCAGAAAATATTGGGGCAGCAATGCTCTAACATCTAGTATAAAGCCTTCCCAGAAGAGCAGAGGTAGTTATAACAGCAAAGGGTGGACCAACTCCATATTAATGCCCACAAGTTTGGATGAGATTTTGGATGCCAGGTGTCCACATACTTTTGGCCGTGTAGTGATTGTACCTCTTCAGTATAATCCCGATGTTGAGAGAAAAGGCTGACGTGAATGAAAACTCATTTTTTCACTGAAAGTTGTTGTGATGTTCTATCCACTATGTGACACATGGAAAGATTACAGGAAAGAAGTCTTTCTCATATAATTTCTACAACATTACAGAAAAGCAGCAATGATATGTATCAGTTCTGGGGGTGCCGAAGACAGCTATTGTCACACCAATGGAAAATATTTTTAGCCACAGATAGACGATCAGCTTTTCTGCGAATTCTGAGGCTCGGATAAGAATTTCATAGGTTAGCCTAATCTGAACAAAGCCGCACTGGATTACCGAGTCTATTTGATCAATTTTTTCCACATGAACTGTCAGGGAGCTCCCAGGTAAATAAAGACGTATGAGTCATACTCCGAGAGCATCGCCACCATTCGAATAAAAGTACATCGGGAAAACAGATTCTTGTGTACGCCTGTCCCGCGCCGTAAGGTACACAGACGAGCAGTTAAAAGCCGCAGACCTCTCACAGGTATTTGTGATGATTCGAAACGAACACTTGAAGAGTTTGGAATGTCGAGTGGACGGGCCCTGCCAGGGTGGTCTCCCGAGGCCCTGTGTGTGTGTGTGTGTGTGTGTGTGTGTGTGTGTGTGTGAGTGTACGGTGGGTCGGGGGGGGGAAAAAAACGCTTTATTTTGGCGCGGCAACGTGATGTTATTGGCAGACGCCCATGTGTACATGGCAGCCGGGGGGCAGGTGGTCTGTCTGCGTGAGTACCGTGGGTATCAGGCCCCTGATGCAGAGACCGCCGCTCCACGGCCCAAATTTAGGTGCAGTCATTTTCCGCCGATATTAAGTTGATGCAGGACTGAAAACAAGAACATCCCCGAGGGCCGTTCTTTATAGAAGTGCAGTCAGAGCTATGTTTAGCGTAGGTTCGAAAAGGATTGTGGGAGTTGGTTGCTCAAGTGACTGTGCAAAAAAAAAAATAGTCTTAACACAGATGCTCACGGCAAACCTTGAGACAGACGTGTGCCTGTCCCCTGCTGTCTGAGGCCACAAGTGATGTCATTAGATACATTTGACGAAACCAGAAAGACATTTCTAAGGGCATGTCTTTTCTTCATTGCTCCCTGTAGGGCAAACACACCTGGCAGTGAGGAGTGAGAAGATCCTGTGTCCGAGGAAATTACATCGATATTGACGTGCGTACATGAAGATCATATAGCAAAGCTTTCAGCAGGCGAACAGGCTTTTTCATTTTTAATCAACTGCGAACTATCAATCATACAGCATACAGATAGGTCTGACCGCAGCCAACTGAGTTATGCCGATTGATGTGGGTGCACGCATGGTGCAGGAATTAATTGGATGGCCAGTATAAATGTCAGCATAGGCAACAACCCAGCATACTGCATATAATGTGCATAACATTCATAATACACGAACACACTGTAGGTACGATTGATGGATTAAACATCTATGGTATCACAATGCAGTATGATTGACAGGTTAAACATCCATGGTATCGCAATGCAGTCCAGTGTCCAACGTCTATGGTACCCGAAGGGTGGACGAGGCCCGTTGTTTTGTTGATATCCAAAGATGGGGAGGAAAGTGAAAGGTAAGCGGATGTGTCGTCGGGGGCAGACTGAGTCACGATGAGGAGCCCGGCCGGGCGGCCTGTTCTGTGTCCACCTGACTGCGCTGCGCTCAGCGGGATATTAAGCTTCTGCTTACGCAGGAGCAGGACCGTTCAGCCACGAGGGTCCCTCTCAACGTGAGTCAATTCCCTGCGGGAAAGGGTGCGACTCACAAGAACCAAGCGCCACGTGAAATCCTGACAAAGAAACACTCAATATGATATGATACACTCTATAATATATGAGCATTGGCTTTACTCTGTTAACAATCCATGCAATTTACCAAACAATGGACGAGTGTTATGCATGATACCGTAACAAGGTAGCAACAGTATGTCTTTCCACCATGATGACGGACAGCAAGGAGCATCTTTGTGTATAGAGACTGACAACAAAGCTTGTTCTGCAGTACAGAAACTCAGAGAAATTTGATATCTATTCAGATACTGGGGATGAATGCCAATTCTGTACGGCCCTCCGCATTCAATCCTGCAGGCAAGATTCACTTCCGTGCTGGTTCCGGATTACAGTTTCCAAGACTACAAGACCCACTGTTTGACTTTCTGTGGTCACATGACCCACAAATGGGAGTCATGTGACTGGAGAGTTATGCACAATCATTCCAATTCCACTGGCCTATTGCTTCCAACGTTCCCATACAGTAAATATTTAATCACCCAGCCTCTCCCATTCCGCAGCTGTATTTACACGGCTCATGAAATCCTCATTAACTTCTCATGGGTAAATGCATTGACGGCCAAGTTCTAGTCAGACCAAATGTAACTGTAATGTACAACTGTTACACTTTCAGCATTGCAGGGGTACCAGAGGGGGTACCCAAGAAGACGAAACCAACTGGGCGCACCGTGGTGTCTGTTTTGCTCCCTGTATTTGCCTGTCAAAGTTGTAATGAAAGATGAGCTTGAGGCCCCAATGAAAAGAGACCCTGAAAGAGGCACTTAATCAATTGCCTGCATTTTGCCCCCTCATTCACCTCACTGTGTGCCACCCGTAGCACGTCCTCTGTAGTGTTTTCAGGGGCCTAATTCGTACTGCCCACTGTTACAGTGTCCCTGCACCTCGAAAGGACACATCCCGGGACGCCTGGAAAGAGAATTCAGTAAATGCACGGGAGGCTAATGTGCCGCATGCGAAAGGGCTGGTGGCATTACCTGCAAGACACCTGCAGTGCTGTCCGTCACTAAGGAGCTTTGCAATAGCGACGTGCGTTTTCATTTTTGTGTGCAAAGAAAGAAAACAAACAAAGGGACGATAATGTACGGTAGAAAGGGGAAAAAATGAAGTAAATTGTGAGGAACAGAATTTTCTAATGTGGACACACTTTAACCCAGAATTTTAACTGGCTTACCGTTTTTGAAATTTGTCTGCCAATTTGCCTTCATTTAATGGAACTTTAAGGAGGTAATGTGCCGTTTCATGACATAGGTGCTTTACCGGTGGCGATGTTCACGAACATGAAAATTTCAGTTACTTTCAATTCAATTACAAAATTGCTCACAATTTTTCAAAAAGCTCCACAGGTGCTTCCCAAAACATTGGGACACCCGCCGCAGCATCGGACGAGGGCCGCTGAAACACAAGCTCAGGCAGGTGGTGTACAAGCCCCCAGCAAGCCCTGGGAGTGTTGCTAACTACAGAGCAACATCGGAGTGAACCCAGGCACCCAGGCCTTGTTGCCTGGTGTCTGTTGCCACGGCAACAGCTCAGCATGTCACATACTTACGCCCCCCCCCCCAGACCAGACGACCCAGACCGCGGTGTTATCGTGGCGTTAAAAATAGTGCACTTTGATGCTGTTGAGCTGCAATAAGTAACGGAAAAAGAATGCGACGCGGGCAGTCGCAATCGCCATCAATTAGTCACTGTCCGTTTTAGAGCTCCTGCCAACCGCGACTGGTGGGTGCAAGTATGTGGCGGGGGCGACTTCAGATGCGGCCATCTTGTTTTGGGCCCTGCTTCGATGAAATGAAAAGCCTTCACGCGAGGCGTCCGTAGAAGTCTCGCCTTGAGTTCAGAGGTAAAGACTCGCAGGTGAACTTAAACTCAGACTTCACGTTCATTTCTCAGACTATCATGATCAGTCCTGCTTCATGTGATGTCATACTGTATGTCATACTGCATCTCTCGCTACCGCCAAACCGCTGTAGAACTGCGGGCACGTGACCCAAAACTGCGCAGGACTTCTCTGTACATGGAGTCCAAAGGCGTTGTGGTGAGCGCTTCATGTGTAACCCGTGCATGTCTCACACAAGCCTGCTGTTGTCGCTCTGTCACTCAAGCCCTTCTCAAGCCACTCAGGGGAGAAAAAGGGAACTGACCTGCCCCCCCCCCCCCCCTTCTGAAATTATATGTTCACATGCACCATACAATTTAGGAGGAATACAATAAATACTGCCATATTCCAACTCCTGCCCATCTTTAGAAACAAACTGATGTTCTCAACTCTTCAGAGCACCCCAAGGCTCCCCTGACCCCCTTCAGATATTCTTTCTTTCCTTCCTTCTTTCTTTCTTTCTTTTTTCACTAGAGCTCCTTTTCGGGATAATGCTATAGGTACAGCTGTGTAAAGATAGGTTATCTGTCCACTGGTACTTTTCGTTACAGTAAAAATAGCTGTTTGTCAGGTTAAAAATACACTTATTGATTATAAATAGTGTCTGCTTGGTGATTTTGCAATTTTTGTATTCCTGGGAGTAACACTCATGTTCTCCATTATTATCTGTCGCTCTGGATGAGAGCATCAGACAACTGATTGCAGTGTAATGTAATACAATAGTCGATATGTGAGCTCACTCACTGACATTACAGAGACTGGACCACACCACAGAGAGTGTGGAGATGTTTCAGTGGCTGTGGTGTGGGGTTGGTATGTTCTCACGTGGTCATGTGATAACAACATCTGGACCTCTGCGAAGGTCATACGTCAAGGCTCCCATCATGAGTTCTACTGCGTTTGTCACGTGAGCTGTTGCAACCAGGCAGAACACCATTATGGTATCCCTGTGCTAATGGCATATTAGCCAAACCAGTTAGCTATCTAATTTGCTATAGATAAGGGTGTCTGTGAAGCAAACTAAAAATAACTAAAACAATCTGGTTAATTATCTGGTTGCAAAATTCTAGCAGTCCCACAGACCACACTCCAAGGCCTGAGCAAAGCGCCCTGAAAGAAAAACCTGCCATACCCAAACAACTGACCAATGAGGCAAAAGCGTGATACCGAACTCAGTAAATAACTCCACGAGCAGCCAATCGGCAGGGTGGCAGAGTTACTGCGTGTGTGATGCACGGGGATTTGAGTCTGACAGCTCGTAGGTCAGAGGTCATAGAGACCCATGCAGGGGCTGGAGCCATTCCTTACGGCCGCACCCCCGCCTGCCCCGAAGAGCCGCCGTTGACCCTGCGAATCTGACCCCCCCCCCCCCCCCCCGCCAGCCCGTCTCCATCTGTTTGTGGCTCGTAACTCGCGCTCTCCGATATTTACACCGGCGGCCGACAAGTGTTTTGGCATCCTGCGAGTGTAATATTGCTCTACGGGGACTGGACATTACACTCCTTAAGAGCCTGAGGAGGCCAGCTGGGAACACTGTGTTAACTGTGCCGACCGCAGGCAGAGACGGCTCGCTGAGAGGACCCCTGTAAAAATGCACCCGCGCATCCCCCCCCCCCCATCCCAACCCCTTCCCTGCCCAAACCCAAAACAAGAAAAATAAAAATAAAAATGGCCACTAAGGGCCCGTAGAGTAGACCTGTCGCCGAGGTTTGGCGGAAAATGGTCTACTTTCAATGGCTCTTAATAGAACTAAACAGATTGATAACATGAGTGCACAAAGGGTACACAAATATAAATATAACAACAATAGCATTTCTATGCATATGTGTTTTACCTTTGACATTTACACGTAACTTAACACGGAGAGGAGAGAACACAAACATTACATGGGTCTTTTTTTTCCCTTTTTAACAAAAAAGTATGACCAAGAAATAGTAATATTTTTGAGCTTATTCTCCAAAACGATTTTGGCATAGAAAAGGCACAATTTTCTGAAAACACGCAAAGCGTTCCTATCTGAGCTGCTGTTCATAGGAATACAGTGTACTTTTTCTGACCAGCGATACTGGAAACGTACAGCTTAACAAGAAATCAGCTGTCAGAGCGACCTTGTTTCGGTGAGAAATTAACCAATTACAGGACTGGTCTAGAAACCCGATGCTGATTGGTCTAAACTGACAGCCAGACGAGTAGCAACGAGTCAAGCACAAATCAAGGGTGAAGGCCTTTACCGTTGTTCATTCTTCAACGTCCTGTGATTTTTTTTTTATTCCTGTGATGAGTAAGGGTTTTGCAGAAGTGTTTGAGTGTGTTTAGTTTCTACACTCACAGTGAATCTCTTTTCCCAAAAGTGTAGAGAGGACCAGTTAGGAGAACTGCTTACATCACTATGGTAATGCCAGTAACATGTTTAGAGGATGTGAGGACCTTGTTTTATGGTATCGACCTTTAAGTTTGAAACAAACTGCCTGAGGCAGCTACTGACTGAGAAAACCCAGACGAGAAAGCCGCATGGTTCATTCAAAAGAGGTTTTCTCGCTTCGTTAGTTTTCATTTTGGTCTTGGACTTTTGGATTTTTTTTGTCTCAAGCTATGTGTGTGTGTGTTTTTTTTATCATTGTTTAAAACAATTGCAGCATAACATTTGAGAACATAATTCATTTTTTCATGAAGCGGCGTTTGTATAAAGAAAAAATTCTCCACTCTCCAATACTTTCCTTGATGGCCTCCACTTAGAGACGCAGGATGACTTACCAGGTAGTTAATCAACTTCTCCAGATAGCGAGAAAGAGAAACAGAAATAGAAAGAGAGAGATGAAGAAAATGGCTCTCCTGTTTTGGGTGGTGAAGTTCCAGAGTTGCTTTAATATCAGGTTCAGTGAAGATGCCTCTGTGAACAGTGGCCAAAGGCCCTACTCACTGACTACTCAATTTGAGTTCCATTCAGGCAAAGACCACAAGCTTTTAACTGTGGGTCAGTGGGTCCATGGCCGTTGGGCACGACCACCCTGGGGTCAAGGGTCAAGGGTTGAGAGCTGTCTAAGATTTTATGGGCTACCCTTAAAAACTGAAATATCCCCCCTGGCAAGAAACACTTAAAAAATACATTCACCCTCCCATACTGGCTGTTTAACACTTTGAAACTTAAATGCAGGCATCTTTTTCCTCATTCCACAACATTTTTTCCACATAGCCACCTGTAGTAATGTTTCAGTTTTTTCCTAAGACAAAAAAAAGGTTGCCTATTATTAAAAGTTAAAGTAAAAATACGGCTTTATTGGATCGGAATAAGAATTTGCGGATGTTGCAGGCATACAGAAGGTGCAGTTTCTTCCCCTCTAAAAACATGACACTGTGGAAAGCGTTTGGTCTAAAATCGGCATTAGTTTAAGCCAAAAACACAAAAACCATTGTGTTTAGTTTTCTCCCAATTAAGAATGCCATATTGTACTATTTATATTGTATTCATTGCCATGACATCCTCAGTCAGTTCAGAAGAGCACAGCCAAAAGCAATACTATCCTCTCTGAGGCAAAGACTGCCAAACACTCCCATTCTCCCTGCAAACCACCAGCTTAGCTGAGCAGCCATTGCACTGGAGAGGTAAAACCGACGTGCAGTTTATGCCTGCAGACAACAGGTGCCCAGTCAGCCAGGTGAGTCACTCTTGCCTTGTGTCATGAGGTGAGCATGACCCAGCAGACCGAAACCCTCCCCCTTTTCGGAAGACCGCAAATTAAGCCATCGTTATAAAAAATAAAAATAAATTTAAAGGAGAACAAAAAACTAAGCCAGCTGAGTCTGCACTGGCAATGCTTGGGACACTGTGCCAGTGCCATTCGCTCTTCACCCTGGGCGGCTGCGCAGTTTTTGCTGGAGGATTTTGCTGCTACTCGGAATGAAAGCGATGGATCAGAAAGTAGTTAATGACACCGGCAACCCGCTTCAGCCGAGTTTGAATCGGTTCCCGAAACAAAACCCAGTCAACCCTGCGACTGTCCGAGGCCAAAAGTGAAGAACAATGCTCTGCGTTATTACCGTGGGGGCCTGCCATTACACCCCAGACTAATATATCCATGGGATGAGCTAGCAGGCAGCCTCAGTGCTGAGTACAATCACTGCGAACTGCAAGTGCTCAGTACTGAGGGTGTGGCCTCTTACCTGACAGGGGGGAAAAAAAGAATTGTTAAGAGAGACAGAGGATGTGGAGTTGACCGTGTTGTGACAAGATGTTGAAATTCAACAGCTGAATGCTATTATTATTATTATTCTGTTATTCTTTTGGCACATGGCTTCCAAACAGTTACACCGTCGGGTGCTGATTTTAGTTTTAGTGACTTTTTATTAATGTGACTTATGGGCCAGGAAAGAATTTTGTGTGTGCACACAATCTTTTTTTTAATTTTTTAATTTTTTTTACAACAAACACAGATAGTTTATTCAAATAATGCTGGTTTATATTACGTGCACATCCTTTACTAACTAATAATAATAACAATATTATAATTAATAGTTTACCCATGTGTTTCTCACTTGCCTCCTGTTGACAATGAGCAGATGCTGTGATTGGGCGATGGGTTTTAGATTTGGTTGACGTGCATATTCAACCAACTTTTAATTATTTACTTGAAAAAAACACACAAAAATGTACAGTATTTTATGTTTCCTAGAGCCATTTCTAAACATCACCTTGGGATGTAATAGGAATCACAGTGATCATTAATAGACCAAGGAATCTGCGATGGGACATGTTTATTGGCAATGCTAAAATTTCAAAGCAGTGTTAAGGCTTTGGTTCACCACAGACAGACATGTCCTCATTTAACAAATACAGCTAATTGACTTTGATCCTATCCAAAACACAAGTCTCATCCTTCGGATTTATTCTCAGACAGCTGTTTCTTATTTTTTCTTCCATCAAACTATACTGACAGTTCACACTTAAACCCTGTAATGCGATCACCACGTTTTAGCTATATTTAGTGGAGGTAGACTGTGATATTGATGTTGCAGATTTAGCTAGAGCTGGACATTTTCGAACACAGCTAAATTTAGAGGAGGAGCAGTAATTAGGTCAAGGTCGGTTACGTATACGTCTCCGAACTGCGATTACACCAGCCCTCGTCTACTCACATCCACTCCATCATTTAACCACGAAGCCTCGGTCATTCCTGCAGTGAATGAACGTCTATACGGCCAAGCAGTGATGTCACATCCTCATTGTGTGAATGTGCTCGTGCAAAGAAAGTTTGTGTGCTTCACCTCTCAGTATATACTGTGATTGTGTAAAATTGGAATACTATGACTGATCCAATATACAAAAGATACGTTCATGGAATTAGTTTTGCATTTTCGAAAAGATGAACGTCAAGTCATATTGATGTAACAAAATTCTTTTTTCAAGTCCTTTAATCTTTTTCTCTCTAAAAAATGTCACTAGACTGCGATTAAAAGTAATTTAAAAAACAAAATCAAGAGAATCCATGATACAGTCAGTCTAATTCTGCTCGACTCTTGTGTTTGACTTTCGTGTTGACATATGTAGTGTAGACAGAGCTTTGCAGGGTGAACCGCGTCACGTTTGTGACTGACATTTTGCATGACGTGTGGAATTTGTGAGAAGCCCGTGACAAGTTCTGATCTGCTCTTGGTTGCTGTTACCTGAGCGGAGCGGAGCGGTGGGGAGGAGGAGGGGATGGGGCAGGGTTGCGGTCCCGCTCACGGATCAGAAGCCGCTGTGCGTCTCTAGCTCGTCCCGGTCATACCCGCTGTCAGAGCTCCGTAAATCACGAGCAACGACAGAAACGTTCTGCTGTCGCCCCAGATAAACTCCCACCATGCTCTGTTGCATGCGCATTGTGTTTTTCCGCATGACCGCGTGCACACGCACACGTGCCTGCATCCGCATATACACGTACACCAGCATGAAGGCACACGACCTCACATGCGCACCCGTCATCAACTTTGCCTGATGTCAGTGAGTTCACAGCAATGAACACTATTTCCTTTCATTGCTAGGGATTTATACTTTAATCCTACCTGCTCCTGAAAGGATCCAAGAAATAATCAAAGAAATACGTCAAATAGAAGTAAAACTGATAACGCTAAGTTCAAATATTAAATGCTGGATATTTTTCAGAATACGTGACATGAAGCTGACATTTGTAATGGCTTGATATACACCCAAATAAACCCATTTTAATTAAATATCTACTGTAAATCCTGTAGATATTCCAGTATAGCTACAGGTCTGAGGTTCTGCCATCTTTAGAAACTAGAATTCATAAAATAGATGTGAAGTTAAAGGGGGTCATTGTATTTCTGTGAGGAAACAAATCCAAGGGAAAGACTTTGGCCTGAAATGTAAAGCATTTAAAAATCTGCCTTGCAAAAATCATTCACTCTGTAAAGCAGATTCTACGGAATAATTTCCTCTGGGGTTCATTTTTAAATACTAACTGTAAATGTTCTTTGGAGATAAACAAACTTCTTTTTTTTAAACCAGGCATAAACATAGATATTTATTTTACGATGTATCATTGCAAGTTCAATGACAGCAGTAAAATAATTTGTAGATCTTTTTTAAATTAGTGTCCCTAATGTGCATTTGAAGCCTGAATACACAATAACCAAGGGTCTAAGCATATTTCATTGTTCTTCCTCTGTGTCCTCTACCAAAGCTCAACCCTCTCTAAGAGGCACAAGGAAAAAAGCAGTTACTGTTATTTCAGTATATCGCATGAATCAAGAAGAGGAAGGACTGCACAAGTGTCCTGTTCACGTCATTTTTAAGGAAGTATTTTAAACGGTACTCATATAATAGGCATACAGATTTGATTTGTTGCAATAAAAAAAATTCTGCTGCATTTCATTAAACTTCTGACCTAGTGAAAAGAATTTAGTTTTCACTGTCATATTGAAATCAGTTTGTATTATCATATATCCCCTTATATATCAGAAAAGCATGCTCCTTCTAGTTACACTTTTAAAATCATTCAAACCTGTGCTACTAAGTTTGACTGATGGATTTTCCACTGAATTGTGAGATTGAAATTGCTGACAATTTACCTTAACACTCTCTACTTACATAAATCAGCTGACTGTTTTATCAGCCGTTATAGCTGGGTTTTTTTTTTTTTTTCAAAATCGAGAGCATTTGAGGGTACCCGAGACTCATTTTGCCTGTGTAACATCCTAGTTTTGTCTGACTTTGCTGGGACCCGGTGTTGGCAATCAGCCTGACAACCCTTAAAACTGGTATACAGTAGCATATAGGGAAGGAGTAAGACACTATTTAGTCTACGTTGCATTAATTTCTTCTCTGGAAAAAAGTAATAATCGAACAAGTAAACAAACAAAAAAAAAAAACAGAGACCATTGCATCAAATGGAAAATTGCAGAAACAAAAACAAACGGTTTATTTAGAGAACGGGAGTGACATCATGATAGCAACCCCCCGCCAGTGAACCGGGCTAAAAATAGCCCGGGACCTGGACTCGCTCG
Source organism: Anguilla rostrata (assembly GCF_018555375.3). Classification (NCBI taxonomy): domain Eukaryota; kingdom Metazoa; phylum Chordata; class Actinopteri; order Anguilliformes; family Anguillidae; genus Anguilla; species Anguilla rostrata. The sequence continues at coordinate 4,854,868 of NC_057939.1, forward strand.
TACATATATGTCCATGAAGCGTGCGGAACATTCCGGCGATATCTGCAGATGGCTCGCAGATTCGGGGGCACCGAGGAACGACGACGGCCCGTGTGCGTCAAACAACGCTCAGTCACCCAAGAAAGCCTTCTCTCTTCCCAAAGTTTGCCGAGTTCTAGGGGTCAATCCTTTTTTTTTAAATAAAAAAAAAACTTCTTTAACAAGGAGGGGTTTTTATTTTGACAAAGAAGCCCTGTACAATAGTCTCTGGCAAACCTTCAGAAAACTCACTGACACACAACAGCACACCAGCTGCCGTGTGAGAAAGACTTTTCTGCCTGTCGCTGCAATTTTTTTGTTCTCCGATTAGTCGTAATTTTTAATGGATTGCTCCTGGGGTCAGACCGGGGTCAAAGGAAGGAATCACAGCTGAGCACAACGCACTTGTTGGTCAAACGGTGGTTGGAAGAACCCGACATGCCATATCTAAATCGACCGCAATATCAAGCGCTTAAACAGACAGGAAAAGCAGGGTAAAAGCCCGCTGAGATGGTGCCTGTTTAATTGAGAGCATCTTCTGGAAGCACATAGCATGCTAGCTAGGTGAAAAGGGAACGTAACAGAAGTTGCTGGTTCTGATCGAGCGGCGAGGACTGATGCAAACCTTTCAGCAAAGACCAGTTAGCTGAGTTATCAGCCCCCATTATGTAACTTCTTTTAAGATAATTGTGGAAAATGCTGTAGTGTGTGTCTCAGTGTCAGTGTAGTTTTGTATGTAATGGTCTTCCCTCTCAGCCCACCAGGATTCTCTACAAAGATGAATTAATGAAAAGATAAGAGAGAGTGACCAATTACAGATTGTTAACCCAAATACCCCTGTCCCCTCCCCAATCAAACTCTAAGTTCCTATACTTCTGGCCTGCTTGCTTAGCATTCAAAAGTGAATTCAAAAGTTAAGCATAAACAAAGGGGAGAGGCAGCCTTTTTCCCTTATGCCCTAAAGTTGTGATTCTCTCAGAATCAGATATGCAGCATCTGTTGACTTCTAAAGCTGCATATTTTAAATGATAACTGTACAAATGTCTTCCTTTCTTCTTGGCCCACCAGGGTTCTCTACGAAGGAATGAATTAATGAAAAGATGAGAGAGCGGGGGAGAGAGAGAGAAAGACAGAGAGAGAGCGGGAGAGAGAGAGAGCGAGAGAGAGGGAGGGAGAGAGCGAGCGAGCTCCTGGGCATCATGGGTTCTGGCCTTTTATGGAGAGGTCCGCTGGATTCTGCAGAAGCACTGGCCTGCTTTCCCAGGCAGGCCTCCCTTCTCCTCTCTGGGGAGCCTAAGCCCACAGACACGGACCCATCACAGTTTTTCCCATCAGCCCCCACTCTCGCACCTCACATCGTCCGCACACACGGGCTTGTCCTCGCCTCAGAAACATGAACTATGTCTCTTCTCCCAACCCTGCATGGCAGTGAATGGCATCTCCTTAGCTCTCTGCCCGCGTATCCCCAGATTAATGTCTCTGAGTTATAGTTCTTAACAATATTGATTTATCACCGACGCTTATGAACCAGCTGAACCATGATTCACTTCTTTGAGCTTTACTCTGCAGCTGTTGTTTTTCTATTGCTTAATTTATCGCAATAAAACTGTCACGTGAAAGGCGGCACACTACTTCACAGCCTCATCACTCTTTCTTTGCATCATTATCAACAATTTAATCATTTCACAGACGCATTTAGCCAAAAACCTGTTTCCAAAAAGAGAATTTTACATGGTAAGAAAACCCTACCAGAGCTAAAAATGTAGGGATTGGCAAAGTTACACTCAAATAAGTGCCACTGTCTAGTCGCATGCCTCAAGACCCACAAAATAAAGGGAGTTTAGGTTTTAAAAAATGGAAACATTACGGTATAGTCAAAAAAGGTGGGTTTTCAGACATTCTTAGCAAACAACGTGTGAATGTGCCATTCTGCATTCTACAGTCTACATTCTAAATTCTAGCGTGGCAACAAGAAGTGGCTGTCAGGTGCTCCAAGAGATCGGACAGCCAATTGGGGAGCGATGGTTGAGGTGTGTGGGGAAACCATTGGCTGACGGCAGGAAGAGGGCGGTACCATTCCCTGCTTGGTAATTGTTATTGAATGCAGACAGGCAATGGAAGCCATTAAAGGGTGTGAATAAGTGGTGTGTCATGACCTACTGTGGTCCTTAATGACCCCATGACACTCATCACAAAGAGTAGGGGGTTCCCTAGCGTCCTGGCTAAATTCCCCAGCCTGGCTCCCTCAACCTGCCACCTAATCAACCCCTTATTTAATTGACTAAAAGTTTTACCTCAGCCGATGCAAAATGGCTGCCGTGCATCACTCAGGTGGGTGCGACGCATTAGTGGTGGCTGAGGCGAGGTTCCCCTCATCACTGTAAAGCACTTTCATCCGACCTTTATCTATATGAAGTTTCATTCAGTCTTGTGTGAATCTGGGCAGGTTGACGGCCACGACACTGATGGCACGGGCTGTTCAGCTGAAAAAGGAAGGCGAAAGAAAAATTATCAGGGCTTAGATGAGTTTGGACAAGGCGTTGCATAGGTGTAATATCAATAATCGGATGTGCAGTGAGCTGAGCACTGAATGATTTAGATTGTATGAGGCATGACAGCAGTTGGATATCACTTCCTTACTACCGGTACTATTTCTAATACAACTGGTACTATTATTCCAAATACTGTTTCTGTTATGTCTACAACAGCTTTATGTAGCATGACCGCTACTACCACTGATACTCATCACACACACATACACATATATATACATATATATATATATATATAAAATAAACAAAGAAGATGTCTTATTATGTTTTTAAATTCTGCTTTTACCATTAAAGGTAGTGACCCTGTTTTGTGTTGCAGAAATGGCAGTCACAGAGAGCAGCTATGTTTTTAAGACAGACACAGAAGAAGGGAGGGCATGTTCCGTTAAATGTGAATCAGAAGATGTTCTTCAGTCGGCTGTTCGCTGCCCATCAGATAGCGGGGATGTAAACTCGGCGATGTTCCGGGTAATAGGCTATCGTAACCGAAGTCCGCGAGTCCTCACCCCCCCCTCCATTCCTCGCCCGGCCGTCAGCCGTTTCGCAGGCGACCCTCATCTCACCGCGACAGAAGTGCAGGCTCAGACGCGTCATTTCCCATCATCCTTTGCAGCGCTTCAGCGAGGCTGCGGATGGATGTTTTAAAACCGTCTTCTCAGCTATTAATAGCGACAGCTGGAAGTGGACACAGAGTTCAGCGAAAGCCTTGTTCTGTTCGAGCATTTCTGTTAGGGACAAAGAACGAGAGAGTTTTTGCATACTTCTGTCAAACGTCAGCTCAGTACAAGTTCAAGCAAAAGAGGCTTTATTTTTACTTACACCTGAAGATGTTGATGATTATGTTCTAAGCTTTATAATAATCCTAAAGGTAATTTCTGTCATCGGCAAAGCTTTATAAAAATGTATACATACTTAAAACTTTATGAATACTGCAATTATTGTGGTCTGTATCTGGCATGCAATGATGGGCAATTGTGGTGTCATAAGACTTTTTTGTCTTTTAGTTTTGTAACTCACACCTTTGAACTAGTCATAGTGTCTCGAATGGATAATAGCCATTTGATTGGACAGCATTGGCCTGATATTGACAGAGCATGGACCCCAGGAAGTCTTGTTGTCCCATCAATTCCTCTAACCCTGGTCAAGATCATAGCATAACAGAGACTTTCATAAAAAGCACAGGACATAATCAGTTCTGAAGTAAAACTTGTTAGATCAAAACTGAGCAATTCGATTTCTCAATTCAGTGAACATTTAGATGCCTCTATCCTCTTCCAGGAAATGATCGTATTCACCAAATTAATATTAAATCAACGAGCAGCTGAGTCATGTCCAGCTGGGATGGACTTCCATGTTAGCCTCCCCTGTGGTAACAATTTTGTCATGCGGGATAAGAAATGGAAAAATGACCAATTTGCCAGGACTGGACCAATACTTCTGAATTTAACTGCATTACTAAGACAATAAACATAAGTGACAATATAATCCATTTGGCAAAATGGGCTGAAATTTATCATTATAGGCCCGTGAAAATACGTTTTGGACGGCTAATATTAGCTATGGGATCCGAGCCTTGCCAGAGCTGGATGGGGAGCTATGGCAGCATTTCTATATTCTGTATATTTATATATCCTATTATAGCTCATCCATTCTTTTCAAGCTCAACTGTTTTTTTCCCAAGTTTTGGTCTGTGTCCTGGACCAATGTGTGCTCTGAGTTGCTGCTGACTTCATCCCTCTGGCTCGCTTAATTTTTTTTTTTTTTTTTGTCATCATAACAAAATTAAGCAGTTATTATTTTTATTTACATCACAAGTAAATATTTAACAATCATCATCGCACTTTGTGTGTTAGTTTAAAAATTCTGATTCAAATAATCAGTTTGTTTCTCACGAAAAGCCAAAAAAAAATATTGTGGCCTTCAGTTACAACGCTGAACATATTGCTGAGAAGGAACCGAAAAAATGTTTACATCTGAACTTTTTACCCGACAAGGAAATAGAAAGATGGTGCTGGGAGGTGCTCACAGGCTGCAGATTGGGATATCATTATTTCCCTTGGCAAGCAAACATACCCAGGACATGACTTTTTTTTTCTTTCTTCTGTTTAATAAGCAGTCCTCAAAGACAGATTCCCTCATTTCCATGGCAACCGCACTACTGTATTCCACACAAAAAACCCAAGGCACTCCCGCCCCCCCGCCCCCACCCCCACCCCCCGGCCAAGCCTCTGGCACAGAGAGCGACTTCAATTACCAGCAAAGCTTTTTTTTTCACCTGCTGCAGCACCTAGTATGGTCAAATGAAACGATATCGTAACCCCGAGCAACTCCGGCGCAGTAAATCTGAGCCGCGCTAGCCTCGCGCGCGCCGCGCAGCGCTAAGACAAGGTCACGCCGTCACATCTCGCAGGTGAAGTGTTTCCATCGGGCGACGGGGTGGAAACGTGCATATATGGTATGGTTTTTAATAAACTTTCAACTTTTGCGGTGGGTGTGGGTGGGGGAGGAGGGAGGAGGGAGGAGGGAGGGAGAGGGAGGGGGGCTTGCTGCAGTAATGTATCCCAGAATCCTTTGCTCGTGTCAGCCGAACATACAGTAGAAACTCCCTTCAATGGACTGGGCTTTGGGGGAGTGGCTGTCCACTGTTTAAGTAAAAAAGTGCCTTTCATCTTCTTGTTGTAAACCAAATGGGTTACACAGTGAATCCACAGGCTCCACAAAACAGTTGCAGAAATGCATCAGTGAAACACAGAGCATTTAAAATTAGTTCCTTGTGTGGTCTGGAATGAGCAAGGACAGCTCGACAGCCATATAGGCCGTGTGTGTGTGTGTGTGTGTGTGCGCGTGATGTACGTGTGTGTGTATACGTGTGCTTGTTTGATACTAGCTGAGAAAAGACAGTAGTGTAGTCAAGGTTTATCAGCAGCCCTGGATGTCTTCTGCTGGAGAGGCTTTGCTGACAGCCAGCTCAGACTGAGTAATTACCCTCCCCTCTCTGACTCATCAGAAAGCCGGTCATCTTGTCTTCTTCCCCTCTCGAGGAATCAAAAGCCACGTCCCTGTAAATACACTTCTCTCTCCCGAGAGGACTTTGGAGCAGAATCCGCGCTATAAACGTCGTGGAGCCGACAGCGACAGGCGTTCTCGGCCTAAACGTGGCGGACAGAAGGAGAGGGGGTGAATTTTGACACGTACGTACGTACGTACGGCGTGCCCGTTCACCACGGTTTAGGTTTTCGCGGAACTGAGGTTGCCCACGCTCGCAGGGATAGCGGGCGCTCCTGTGCCGCTACGTGGTAATTACGGAATCTGCTGGCATGCACATGCTCTGTCACACACTCTCGGCGGTTGCTAGGGAACTGGATTTGTAACAAGAGGCCCGCATAGCTGCTTCCCAGGTGACTGTGCTGCAGTTTTACCCTGGAGGAAAGTGTTTCTGGAATTGCTCAAGGTTCATATACAGCTCTGTAAATGGATAATATTTAGAAAAGTATATTTGTATTTAAAAATCTGATAGTTGCCATCTACTAAAGACCATACTGCAAAAACCAAAAAATAAGTCAATCTCACCAAGTATTTTTATCTTATATTCAGACTTAAAATCTTATTTCAATTACTTTCTCGCTGAATAAGACAAAAAAAAACAGGGTAAGAAAATTTCACCTGTCAAGCAAATAGCAACTTAAAACAAGCTAACATTTTCTACTTGAGAGAAAAGATAAGATTATAAGTCTCAATAGAAGACTAAAACCTTTGTTAAGACAGACTTTGTTTTTGCAGTGCTCCCAGTATGGTCTACCCAGAGACTGAAACCTATAATATTGCCATCGGCACAGAGAAGCCTTTGGGCCTGTGAATTTGAATATGGATAACCTCCAATCAGAAGAACTCAAGCATAGCTGACCCTTGATCCCTGGCCAGCATAGCTTAATGGGGAATATCGACCTATGAATTCACAGGGAGATAAGGCTATGATTTTTTTTTGCTTGTCAACGACGCCAGCAGTGCTCACCGATGCCAGGCAGAACCGGGCAGAGGGGACTCCATGTCAGTGACTGAGCCCCAGCTGGGCACGAGTCCTAGGCCACGGCCCCACAGAGAGAAAGATTACATTAACAAATACTTCACTGATGTATCTTGGCTTATGTTGTCTGTTTGTGCGGCTGAATGTTTGCTGAAACCTTGGCTCGATGGCAGTAGGGCCCGTGACCAGCCTTCTGTCAGAACCCCAGCTCTGCCACAGCTCCGCGCTGACGACGCAACGGAGGCTTCTTCTGCTGCCTGACAATAACAGAAGCCAGGTGCGTGTCTGACCAATCGGATACTGTAAATACAGCACTCCCCCCCCCACCCCCTCCCTCCCCGTCCCCCCCCCTCCCCCCCACCTGCTCATTCCTGTAAATGTCAGGCACCGAGAGAACGCACAGATGAGTCACGCGCCTCTGCCTGGATTCCCAAGATCCCCTTTGTCTTCAGCCCCCCCCGCAGGCCCCCCGAGAATGGCAATGGCATGGGCTCAATGCCCCTTTAGGCAAGAGAACGCCCCCCCACCCCCCGTTTCCCGCCCCCCATTTCGCCTGCCCCGTCAGTGGTGGGGGGGAGGGGTGGAGCCAACCGCTCATTCCAGCTGTGTTTGCGTTAGCAACGTGCTGCGTGCCCACCGCATCGCCAAATCGAGCTCCCCGCAGGGGTGCGCCAGCGACCGAGGGCACCAGGGGGCACCCTCGCGCTTCGTGCCGTAAATCCTGTTTCAGCCCAAGATAAAACGCAGGCCCCCCCCCCCCAGCTCAGGCCTCAGGCCTGATACCATGCTGGTCTTTTGAAACTTTTTTTTTTGGAATTGAACTTGACCCGCCCCCTCTCTCCTCTACTTGCTGGGTATGAGTGTGAAAGAATGAGCAAGCAGAGGTGAGGAAGCACTTGTGCGTGTGAGTGTATTAATTAGTGCTTCTGATGCTAATGGTGATTCATAGTAACTAAAGGCTCAGTCTCCAGAGTCATTGTAAACATGCCAAATCATTTGCACTGAATAACTACAGTGTTGTAGACAACGTTATTTCTTACAGTGCATGAAGAGTTTGACTGTCGCCTATTTCAACATAAGTTTTCCTGCACATCTTCTGAATGAACCTATTTCCCATATCATTATACGAGTCCAAAAGTGATGACATAAGTGAAGTTTAATGGGTAATTATTCACTGTCTGAGAACTTTTACAGAATCGGTGCTGTTCATCGAAAGCGCCGTCTCTTGCTCAAACCCGGGCTGCGGAGCGGTATCTGAGCTTTTCCCATGGCTTACATGGACAGAGTGCGGAAAGAGAGCGGCTTGATTTACTACGGTTTACTCCAGCGATGAAATCTCGAGGTGCAAGAGGACAAAATCCAGGAAGCAGGGAGGGGAGCGCGCCGCTGACAGACGCACGGGCTTCAGACACTGCGTCAGATCGATGTTGGGACGCGCGTCAAAAGTCCTGAAACAACTGCCCTTGTGTACACGCGAGTGTAAACATTTACCGCTGCATGCAAATTCAGCGTGAATCGTCACGAGCCGAGCAGGCCTCGTGATGCAACACGAATATTAATACGGACGGGATGGCGATGCGTCTTTGAAGCACACTCAGTATGAGTGCGTATGTGTGTGGGTGTGTGCGTGAGGGGTGGGGGGCAGGGGATGGGGTGGGGGGGGGGGGTCACACAGCAGGGGGAAACATCTTTGCTGTTGATGGGGAACAGGCTGCCCATTTGCGCGATGAAAAATCCAGGGAGGGGAACACACAAGACAGCTGGATGAGGTCTGGCTCTCGACTCAGCAATGTGTGTATATGAGGACATATTAAAACATTTATTACCGTACAGCACTTGATCTGCCTTCAAAAAATACTGCAACAACGGATTTCTAAATAGAGATCAAGATTACGTCTCTGTTGACAAACATTCTAAGTTTTATAAATCATTTGATTGCACCGTGCAAGTAGGAGTTCAGCAGACATTCAGCTCAGTTTCAACTTTGCCCATTTACTAAGTCTTATTACCTTATGCCACAATTAACCATACTCATATATAACTATAATCTTTAAAACAACATTGACCATTTTCATAGAATGATCCGTCTGCATTAAAACATCATATGTCCTCTGCAGAAATGACAATAGTTCTAAACAGTTGCAGTGAATTACCAGAGTTCCATCTGGGATAAATGTCTGAAATGCACCAGCCACCAATTTATAGTATCATGTGCAGTAGTACTGGAGAAAATAAATTGTCACAAGCAAAGATTATGCCTCCCCCTGGTGGACTGTAGGCAAAATGTCAACAGTGTAGTGGTAGGACAGTCGGGTGTCCCTAACCGGTACTAACACTCTGAAAACATTTCACCAGGTCCATGGCTTTACTGCTTTGCAATCAACCTCAGATACAACATTCAGCTCACCAGCTCTATTCTCTGGAGAGCTGGCCTGATTTTTCTCAGTGTGTAGACTGAATGGTGCTGGCTTGTAAGTGTGATATAAGGGATGTGTACGTAGGAAGAACTTCAATGAAAACAGAAAACGTGATGTTGGGTTTATTGTACTGAACTGTCATTGGTTTATTGTAACATTATCTCTTGGACAACACAAACTGGTTCGCATTTCCATAAAACCACATAGCACACTTGTTTCTGGACAAAACTAAGCCCAACGACTTGTGCTAAATAAACAATGTTAAGTTTGTCACTATTGTGATTTGTTTAAGAACGTCTGCTAAATTAATATACTGTAATACTTTGATACGTACACACAATAAGAAGCGAGTCCTTTGCCACAACCATAGACAACCAGGAAATTAGTTAAGAAGCGCGTTTAAAATTGTCGTAAAATATGCCGTAAATGAGTATGAAATTGTCGTACAAATGCCCCTGATTTTTGGACGGTGGAACCCTTTCGGTCTCTCTGTGCGACTTTAGCTGAAATCAGGTATGTCTGCGCTGAGTGCTCCATTAAAAGGGTTACATTTATGACTTTTTTTAAACATTAAGGAAATAACTTCTATATCATTTTGTTTAGAAACATGCCGGCTAAAGGTCCTTTGCAGTCTGTCCAGGTATTCGGACGTAAAGTGAGTATAAAACATTTTTGTTTTAACGTGAAGCTGCTGTAGTTAGCCAGACCGAGCGCATAGCTGTTTCTTTATACCGTTGGCTAACGTTAGTAGTTATAGGCATATGGTTCAATAATACATTTTGAGAACGATAGCTAACTACACAACGTTATTTATACGTTTTTAAATGGTAGATATCGGTGTTTTAATCCACAATGATACTTCTAAGTAATGGGTTTAGGGTGATACTATGTCGTGGCCTAGTTCATATGCCAAACCCCGAGCTAGCGGCATGAGGTGTAGCTGCAATTGTACACCACGTTGAACTCTAATACCATGATGCTAACGCTAGCCTTGTGCTGTTGTAGTATTTAAGCAGTAATCATACTGTTGCTGTCGGTACGGGCTGAATGCTCTAAAGTAACCAGTAGAATTCATTTAAATTTGATCATATTTGGTTGGTTATATGTTTTGTGGTTAGCTAGGTGATGTGAAGAGTTGGACCGTCTAGCCTGACGCATGCTGTAGCTTGTGCACTAGCCGGCCGCTTAGGCTATTAACTTAGCTACGGTACAATTTGGCTGTCAGTTTTCGTAGACTGATATCAGTTTAAGCGTAATGTATAACATTCGACGTTCAGAATTGTTTAACGTTACTTGTCATTTTTGTTTTATCCAAGTACGTGCCTATCAAGCGGCAAATTGACTTGATAGGGATGTATATCATCTAACGGAATGTAGCTAGCCAGTTCGTTAGGGCTGCGTTTGAGACGGATTACTAAATAGTGGTGAATGTATCCAATCTTAGGTTAAACAGCTGTATCCACAAAGGACCTTGTAATCTTGGTACGCACACAGGCAACCACCTAGCTAGTTCCTAATAAATGTTACATATTTCCTGGCTCGTTGTAGAAAACCGCCACTGCCGTCGCTCACTGCAAGAGGGGCAATGGGCTCATCAAAGTGAACGGCAGGCCTCTGGAGATGATCGAGCCGAGCACTCTGCAGTACAAGGTGAGCCGGAGGGTCCTAGCACAGTCCCTTCATAGTTGTGGGGGAGGCATGTCGACCATGCTTTTAAATTCCCTGGTGCCTTTTAAGTACATCCTCCTGTGTAGTGTGGCAGGATGTGGAGTTTCCTTTTCATTCTGGAGTGTATCAACTTGACTCTGCTGGCTGAAAGTATCTGTTGACTGCACCTGTGTGGCCATGGACATTTGTTTTGACCAAAACATTGCTGCTGAGCTTTTGATCTACACTACTGAGCTGTTGATGTGCACGGCTGATTCCAGTTGGTTGCACACTTGTTCTAAAGGAAGCTCTGGAGTTCAGTGAATATATAAAGCCCAAGCAAATTTTTGGGACAACTCAACCAAAGCCCCTGCATGAACGCTCAGTATGAGAGATTTCCTGCCTGACTCAATTAAGCTCTAATCCCACACTATCCCACAGAGCAGTTCTCTATGCTCTTTAAACACAAAAAATCTCTACTTTATCTTATATGAGAGTGATAACTTTTCCCCCTGATATGTGCAGCTGCTGGAGCCAGTTCTGCTGTTGGGCAAAGAGCGCTTTGCTGGAGTGGATATCCGAGTCCGGGTGAAGGGTGGCGGACACGTTGCCCAGATCTACGGTAAGAGGCTGGATTTAACTGGCCAGTGTATCTGTCATTCAAGCAACTGGATCGCTAAGTAACCTGCCCTGCATGTGTTATATAGCTTTGTGGTGTTAATGTCTACGTATTATGCTGTGTGCTTTAAAATATCTTCTGTTAGAGCTTTGTGCACTTGACCGTTATAACGATTTCTCTTCTCCCCTCTGCAGCTATCCGTCAGGCAATCTCCAAATCCCTGGTTGCCTACTACCAGAAATGTAAGTGTTTAAAAAAAAAAAAAAAAAAAATTGTTTATATACGTACACCGCAACATTTCATCCAGTTTTGGGGCCAGTTACAGTAGAAATGAAAATTTGTGGAATAATTAGAATTTAAACATGTTGAGAACTCAAGTGAATTCAGTAGAATTGGGCTGTGTTCTACATATGCACTAGTTCTTATCAGACATTCAAAATGATGGTAGCCAGTGACTTAAACTGCACAATTTGCCTCTTCTAAATAAGCACTACAGTGGTGAATGGCTAACCTAGTAAGGCCACCTCAGTTTATTGCTTTAAGTGTATTCAGTATTCCAACAGCGTTATGTACATATACTGTGCAAGTATGAATAATGCCTATCAGAACAAAACTAATTTCTCAAGTCATGGCCTGTTTTTAAATATTTGTCATGGCTGGCTGACAGGAGAATTATTACTGATAATACATTATTACAACCTCACAACCTTGTGGCTATGAACCACTGCATCCTCACTGCTGCGGCCCAGTGTTAGTGAGGCTTTGGTCTGCTGCAGTAGCCTGAGCTGCCCTTTCCTTCCAGATGTGGACGAGGCCTCTAAGAAGGAGATCAAGGACATCCTGATCCAGTACGACAGGACCCTGCTGGTGGCCGACCCCCGCCGCTGCGAGTCCAAGAAGTTCGGAGGACCCGGCGCCCGCGCTCGCTACCAGAAGTCTTACCGTTAAAGTTTCTGTACATTTTCATACAATAAACGGGATTCGAATGTTTACCTTCTCGCGTCTGTGTTTTGTCATGAGAGCTTGTGTTTTGTGTAAAAAGCAGGTTTCCTTCAAAAGTTCACAGATTTGATTTATGAATGGTTTGCTGTTGTAAAAGTTAATGACTTGTTAACATTTCTTAATAATATGGATCCAAAAACTTTTGAAGTCTTCAGACTGTCAAATTAAAAGCTTGAACTTTGAAAATCTGTGACATGAAGCTTTGAATGTCACTCAAGATAATTTTTCATTTACAAAGTGCTAATACTTTGAGAGTGACAATTACTAGAATGGTCTAACAACGCTAACTGCTTTGCTGTTGTAAATGGGGGGGGGGGGGGGGAAGTGTAGAATCAAAAATAGAAAGCCATTGTAACTTTCAAACCTTTTATTTTTTAAAATTGGCAATTGCTGTGAAGTGATGTGTTTGTCACAGGAGGGCAGTATTCAGTCATTTAAGTAGGTTTTATAAAATGAGATGCTGCTTTAAGTTTTATTTTGGTTTATAGTTATCTCTGCCTTTGGATTAGAAGGCCTACTGTGTTACATGAGTTTCTAAAGATGAATGCTTAAGTACTGGTGGAGCTTGTAATGGGCTGATTGAGGAAGAGAGTACAATCCATAGACTATATAAATACAATCATCAACTCCTGTTGAGCCCCCTCAGTGCCCCCTTGTGGTAAGGAGGGTAAACTGCTGATTTTTCACCACTAGATGGGGTCAGAAGACTGATGAGGCAGTGTTTCAAAGGCAATGATTTAACCCCATTTCACCTCGGCCTATTTAAAATTACTATTGGGTGCCAGCGTCTATTTTAAAATGGCCAGTGGGGGTTGTAAGAACTTAACCTTTGCAGGCACTGCAAATGGCTGTTGTCTTGTTCTGTGGTATTATGTAGTCTTAAAATCCCAGTCCCACTGAGGTGTCTGCCCCAGTCAGTGAATCTGCCCGTGTAGTGCAGAATCCTGGCTGTGGTCCAGGATGAGCTATTTTTCATTCCCGTTTGTGATCCCAGTACTCAAAATAGTCTTAATTAAATTAGCAGTTTAAAGAGAAAAAAAAAAAAAATCTTTCAGTAGTAGTTGTCTCTGTTGTTGTATTTTGGTTTCAGGATATTTTTTTGATATGACGAAGAGAGACTTGTTGAGTAAATTATGTTTTAAGAAATTTGTCACTGATGTGTGTGTGTGTGTGTGTGTGTGACCTAGTGTGCTCCTAAGTGATTGACGCCCGTAATAAAGACATGCAAAGAAAGCAGTTTAAAAGAAATAATGCGGGCAATGAGCTGTGCTGCATGCTTGAAAATGGGATGTTCTTTTATACTAAGAAGCAATGGCTTTTCCAAGAAGATATGTCACAATTATCCAGACCCCTAATTTCCCTACTTTGTGCACCCTGCCTATGCAAGAATAACGCTACTGAGTCTTCTGTAATGTTTAATGATGTTTGTGTACATACTGGGGGGATCTTCCATTCCATTATGGCAGTTGCAAAAAAAACTTTATTTTGTGGCCAGTTAACCATTTGAGTCAGTTGATTGTGAAGTATAATTAGGATCGTTGTCTTGCTTAAAGGGCCATTTGTGGCCAAGTTTGAGCTGCCTTCCTAGGGTGTACCTGGAGCTCCTGGTTTCATTGACCTCTGCAAGAACCCCAGGACCAGTAATTGAAAAGAAGCCCGTAATGACAAAGATCCACCACCGTATTTCACCACACGAATCACCTCTACTTTTTGGCTTCTTGTGATGCCAAACCCTCTGCTCATGAGCGTGGCCACAAAGCTTTGTCTCAGTTTTGGTCCCATCTAACGGTAACACCCTGTTCCAGTTGGCGTTCCAGTGCACATATTGTGCAACATGGAGGGGGATCTTTGACGTCATTTAAAGTGGACATATATTTTTAAACAAAATGATGTTATTGTAATTAGAATATTAACAGCCAATGTTCTTGAATGATGAAAATTAAGACAGCTATCATGACGCATGAATAGCAGTCATCAGTTGATTGAAGTGTGTCTGTTTCAGTCGCAGACAATTTTTAAATAACAAAATGGAGCAAAACAACAATGAAAAAAAAAACATGAAATAGTATCTAGAATATATCCTTCAGTCCCACTGATCTCTGTTTACACATGGCAAATAGGCTGCAAACACAAGCTCACACCATTCATTTCCTTCATTCACACCCTCGCTAACACCTCAAATGACCCAAACGGCGAAGGTGTCGAGTCAGGGTGCATTTTGGCCGAAACGCCTCTGGCCCCACGGCCACTTTCTCCGTCAGCACCTTCGCTCTGAAGGGGGACGGGGCTGTGCCGTCAGCCTCTCTCTCTCGCCCCATATGCCCTGATGTCACCCAGGTGTCCCCTGCGCTGGACGGCGGGGGCTTCTTAACTCACGCTTCAGGGTCAGGGTGTGGGGGATCAGAGAACAGTAGCCAGTAGCACAAACAGACGCTGGGGTCACATGAGAGGAAATGCAGTGGGGCGGCATGCTGTTGTTGTTTATGTGTGTGTGTGTGTGGGGGGGGGTTTGGGGGTGTTGGCTGTTTTGAGAGGGGGGCAGTTGGGGGGGGGGGGGTGTTGCCTTAATGAGGCACTTGGCAAGGAGTTGTCCATTCGCCTTTGGCAAATTTCAGTCATGTCTAACCACTGAGCATCATATTTGAAATTATTTAATTTTAGTCAATGTGGGGAAAAGTGTTTTTGCTTTTAAACTTTTGTGCAATTAGATATTTACACAAGCCTAACATAAAAAGGGAATAAGATATTCGGTTTCTTCAAATAGCTTTTCATCTTGAAAAACAAACACATTAAAAACACATTAATGCAACAGATTGAATTGGTACAAGATAGCTAATTAAATAGCATTAAACTACTGAGTTCCTCAAATGAAAAAGTCAAAACTAATTTCAAACATTTCAGATTTTTTATTATGGAAGTCATACATTGTGACAGAAAACTGTAAGATGTAATCAGTGAATTACAATTTATGGTAATCACCTTCATTTTCCAAGTGCCTATAATTTTACACCCTTTTCATATGGACTAGAATATGTATTGGCAGACTGAGAGGCAGTTGACCTCTGACAAATTCCAAATCCTTGATGCAAATGTATAAGCATTAATACGACAATTACACTGGAATGAAAACACTCTGCACATAATTGTTATCTACTGTTAACCAAAATTCATATGCTACTAGATGATAAAAACGTGACATACCCGATGCCATACCTGACACCGTTCCACCTGGATTAAGCCTCTGGTTTTGTTACAGATGTTTTGGGCATGGCAGGTAGACCTTGCCTGCCCCGTCCACTCCCGCTCTTTTCTTTTGCCCGTTACTGCGGTAACCGCCTCAAGGCTGCCCGAATTCAGTTACAGTTCGTACCACAACTGAAAAAGGCTCAGTGACTGGTTTTTCTGTCAGTGGCGGTGAGGGAGAGCCGGGGTCTCCCCCGAGGGTCAGCTCTGAAGGCCTGGTCCACATTCCTGCCCGCTGTGCTAATATCACAGTCACCGGCTCTCCGCAGAACCTCTCGGAGTTGAGGAGACCTCGGCTTTAGTCACACTTCCCCGGCCAGCATTGAGTCATTCTTAATGTATTCATCCTAGACTTGAACTAAAAGGGGATTAGTCTCAGTGTTCAGACCGCTGGACCTTCACTTTCCCCCAAAAAACCTCCTTCTTCTTCTTCTTTTTTTTTTTTTTTTAAAAGACACGGGCCGTAGCCCTCCCCAACCTTTGGAGCCGGAGGAGAGATTATGTGGGATGAAATACGTCCCGCGATGTTTTCGGAGGGCCCGCTCCTGAAACTCAATCTGACCTGGGGGGTCAATGGGTGCTTAACACACCTGCCCCCCCCCCCGCCTGTGGGACAACAAGTCCAGGACCCCGCCGGTAACCTCTTGAACGCTTCGGGTTCTCGCCTCGCACCGAAACGATCCAGAAAGTACTGACTGTGGGAGGTAGTTGTGCTTGGACCTGCGGGTGGTGTCCCTGCAACAGGCACGCTGGTGTTCATTCAGTGGCCTCTTAAACCTCCATCGCTCAAAGGTGATCTGCCACGTTCAAGAATCCCGTCTCATCCATCAGCAGACCGTGTTTCTGTGACCTTCTGAAGCATCAGTGACCTTTTTTAAGTGTCGTTTTTACAATTTATTTGCGCAGGTAGCCATCGCAGGACAGGAGTCCCCGTGTCACGCTTGTATTGTCCTTAAAGCTGTGGCTGATTTATGCTATTGTGTAAAATAAGCCTTAGTTCCCCATATATCTCACCATGTTCAGCTTCAGCACAGGGCATAATGTTCCCCACATTGGCTCTTGGTTTTTCAGTACAGCTCCACCCCCCCTATTCTCAGATTTTGTAAATGTCATTATAAGAAGTTAAGGTTGATTGGTTGACAGTTGAAAGAAGACTGTTCCTGGCTAAATCTTGCTCCAGAGATACCGACTTTTTATGATATTGTCAAGTCTGTACCACCTGCTATTTCATCTAATCTGTCAGTTTGAATCTGTGTCATTAAATCACTGCTACCCTGAGGTGTGCCTGGAGGTGTAGTTAATACTGCAGGAGCGCAAAGTCAAAAAATAAAGGTTTTCTGTGATCCGCGTACCTTGATAAAAAAACAAAACACCTGTGATTGGACAGGTACGTGAAAAGGTATTTATTTCTACAGGAAACAAATGTACACAAACTCAATACCATTGAGTTCCCTGGAAAATATGTCAGTCAGGCCCGTAAGTGTTACAGTACAAGTGCATCCATTCAAACACACCTTTCCTGGATTTAATTTCAGGGTACTCTTCGACCAGTAAAGCTGGTTCAGTGGGGAATGTGCTTCCTTCCTTCTCCCACCACCTTCAGCTCAATCCAGTGTAGTCCTGAGCTGGGCCTGCCTGCGGAGCACGTCCTGTGACCCTCACATGAGTACCCAAATTTCTGCTGTGCTCGGGCTGGCCGGTCTAGCAGGGAAAAGCACAGGGCCAACGGGACGAGGGCCAATCAGGAGATCGCCCTCATCATGTGTCATAGTGCCAGCTTCCTGAAACAATACTGGCTTTGGCCCCGCCTCCTGCAGGGTCTCTATTTATACAGCCAGGAAGCATGCGCAGTAATAATGATGCAGATGTGCTTGGGTCACCACAAGGTTATGTAATAATTTTAATGCCATCTTGTCATTCGAGACAATCTGTCCTTTATGGAAAGTAAGTTTTTAATCACCGCTGCAAAATCCAAGCGTAAATCCGCATTGTGTGTGTTTTGTCCTGACAGAGATGAATTTGCCCACAACTCTCCTGGTGACATTTACCACTGTCAGGTGTTTCAGTGTTTCAAAAATAACGTTCTGCAGGATGGTGAAGGTGGGATGAATTTTGATTAAAATCTGCCTGCTGCAAGTTCTGCACGCAAACCTCAAAGGTGATTGCACAAATCTGCATAGAGAAACATCAGTCAGTTTGAAGAAGAGGCAATTTAAAAAGCTTTGCATTTTTAAAAGGTTTGTCTCAAGTTTCTGAGACACTCGGAAAGGGACACGGGTTTACAAACCTTCCCATTAAAAACTTGTACCTTTAAACGAGGACTACATCGTGTGCATGGCCTGGCTTTTCGGTCGAGCAGACGTGACTGTGTAACCGCTTCCTGTGTCACGGCCTTCCTGTACCTCACGGTTTTCCCTGCTCTGTCCAGGGCTTTGGCCCGGGGGGTCAGAGGTCACGGCGGATGGCGAATCAGACGCGTGTAGTTGATATGAGGGGGGGGGGGGGAAGACTGTACGCAGGCGCCGTACGCATGACCCGCCGCCCCCGCTCACACACACCCGCCAACGGGGGGCGGATGCTCTCCAGAAACATGGCACGCGTGACGACCGCTTTCGCGGGGAAGTGCCTGCCAGAGCTCTCGCTGAGGAAGGAGGAATTAGCCGCGCGGAAAAAGTGATGGGTTTTCCTGATCCCTCGCCGCCCGCCGACCCGAGGGCCGGTTCCCCCCGGGCTCCGGGGGCCCGCATCCGGGGTCCCGCGGCCCAGAGGAGGGGCTGACCTCCGACCCCCCGGTTGGAGGAACCGCATTCCCGAGGAAAGAGGGGATGGGAGCGTGAAAATGGGTAAACGGTGGCTGTTAGTCACAGAAAATGCATTACACAGAGGAGAGGAAGGGCCCGGATAATGTGGGGTTGAGAGATTGGGGACAGGCCGTTTCTGGCTCAATAAATAGCCCAGATTTATTAGCCCTCCGGTCGCACTGACACCTCGTCCTCACACCGTGTGCGAAGAGTTCCTGGCAACAGAAAAATCCCCAATCAGTGCCCGATAGTTGTCAATTGACCACATAGGGCTCAGCGATAAAGCCCGTTCACCGGAAGTGTGACGAAAGTGTGTCCTCACGAAAAGGATTTCCCGTTTGTGTGGTCTTTCTCTGTGTCTGCTATAAATGAGGGGATTTCAATGGGAAATGCACAATAATGCAACAATTCTGTGTTTTCTGCGAATGAAAATGTGTCTGAATGTGCTTGTTTGACAGCTACGATTCTTCAACGTGAACATGCTTCTGAAAAGGCTGGAATGTAAGCCTGAAGCTAACAGACCACTCTGTCAACTCTCCGCCAAACGTCATCTATCAACGACTAGCAGATCCGTTGTTGATATTTGACAGTATTGATCGGGAGAAAGTGGCTCATTCAGTGCTAATGCACTGGTTCAGTGTAGCGATTGTGTTTTCCAGCACTGAATTCTGCCCATACGACTGTGGCTGTGTCCATTTTCCCCTCAGGGCTGGGGGATAGAGGCCTACATCTGTTAGACAGCAGTACACAACAACAACAACAACCACATAATGCCACTAAAGGTTGCCTAATGGTACAATCACCAACTGCCATAATGCAACCTGCTCCAGCAGGAACACTAAATGTGTGGGAATCTGGCCTTGAAGTAAAAAAAAGCACGATCACTTTCACCCCAGATTCTCCATAGTAATTAGTAGGGTTTTAGATGGTGAGCTCCCTATGCTTAACATTGAAAGTTCTCTAGTTTATCTCTGGCATCGACATTGAAATGATTTCCAGCTCGATGCATTTTGCACTGTTAAACACTTGCATTTGGGCCCCTTTTAGGAATACTCATATGCAGAAACTTCTCTTACAATAGGATCCTCCTACTGCAAGATCGAGAGGATGAAAGGAACACGTGAACTGGCTATCTGGACATCATAGAGGATACGGTACCATTTAATTCCTCTGTACACCCATGACAGCTGTATGAAACAAGCAACCACTTTTGAACCATATAAAACAATATATATTTTTTGTTCCATTATATATAATCTGAGTGCTAAAAGAATAAAATGAATACCCAGGAAGGCTGTAAAGTGTAAAACCTGGAATATGAACATTTAGGCCATATTTTATCCTCACTTCACTCACTACAAACAACAGAAGTAACTGCAATAAAGGTTGAGTGTTGCTGGTACTTTTTCCATTAAGATGTTATCAGGTTAAAGGTACAATGGGGTTCTGACTGTTTACTTAAATGCCAATATTTAAAACATGAAGCAAACCATCTGCTTGCATTTTCATTTTAATGCTCAAATCTAGCGAAGATACGTCCAGACGAGCCAGACAGAAAACGCTGACCTTTAGATTAGATTGCCCGAGTGGAGTTTATATTCGGGAATCGTGCCGTTGTCATAGCGCCCACTTCTGTCCACAGGCGGCCGATCGAGAAAAAAAAAAAAAAAATCCATAAATCAAGCAGAGCTAATCTGCTCTGAGAATACTCTGCACCTGTAACATGGGTGCTTCTGTACCACGGCCAGAATTTCAGTATTTCAGCCAGAGGCAAATTAGGTATGAAGGGTGGAGGGGTTTGTGTGTGTGTGTGTGTGTGTGTGAGAGAGAGAGAGAGAGACAGAGAGCGAGAGAGTGTGTGTGTGTGTGTGTGTGTGTGTGTGGTGGGTGGTGGGTGGGAGGTGGGGTGGTGGCGGTTGGCTGGATGATTTTAGAGAGAGGGTACTACTCATAAATGATGTAATCATAGCCATTAATAATGGGATATTTGAGATCGTGTTGCTTCACATTCCAGTAAATCAGCATCCAGCTAATCAGAGTTTTGTGTTGTGTAATGGAAAGAGAGCTGGGCCTGTAACTCAGAGGCTACAGGTGGGATTCCCAGGTGAAGGACTGCTGCTGCATGCTAATGCAAGGTCCTTTACCTGAACTGCTACAACACAACATATAGCCAGTGGGTTGCATGCTTTACAAAGTCATCTGTGCATTCAGATAACAGCATCAACTAAATGTAGTGTAGGTGAAGATTTATGAGCATTTCATTAGCAACAAGCTGCTACAGTGTCTGGCTTGCAGTAGTATTTATAACATTTTGCTCTGACAGACTCATGCATCCCAGTGACAGTTAAACTCAAGTTGGTGCATTTCCCACATTTATCATGTACACAGTTTATCTTCTGTTTAAATGTTTATGTGATTTGCGAATATCTTCATATTTGTTTTAGTGTTCCATTGGAAGAAAAATGTTGAATGTAAGCCTGCATGTTTACACTGATTGAAAACAGAGGGCGTGGCTTTCTGATCTGTCAGTCATGTCTTATTATGCAACCCGTCTTATTTTCACCCATTGAAAGCTGCAAGCAACAATCACCGTTGGTGATGAAGTATTTCAATGCAAATAATTCACATATACAGATACTGAATGTGGGGCACGATAGTCAAAGCATACTTTGTGAAATCCTATTAGTCTTTCCTAATTACTGCTTAGTTGCAATGTACTGAAGAAGGGGGTACGCATGACAATTATATTTGGTCCGATATCTCGAAATATTAACAAGAACAAAACCAGTTGGCAGTTTTTGGCAAATAATTTGAGACATATACTACAATAATAAGAGCCGGTTCTAAGCATAGGTGACAAGCGTGGTTGCCTAGGGTACCGTCTGTCTGAATGGGTCCCAAATGCAGGGGAGGAAATAAATTTGAAATCCATGTATTATGTTCAAAGTCCGCCCCAGGGTGGCCGAAAACCTCAAGCTGCGCCTGATAAGAATAAGAACCAACAGCCAATCATAGACTTCAGGCATGTTAAAAAAAAAAAAAGCTTTTAAAAAAACATCTACCTGTTTATTTACACGAGTTAGAGAATAAATGCACACGATTGACTCCCCTCCGCATGTGTTTATATTGTAGCTGCTTGTGCTGAAGCCAACACAGCACATAGAGAGAATGCTGCTCCCACTGCTGCCTCCGAAGTGCTCATTTTATTCTTATATTTCATCGCAGTGTGCACCTATTATAGTTTATGCTTCCACAATAAGCCACAAAAGCCCCAGGGAACCAATCACAAGTCACGGTGACCCGCAGTATAGGGCTGAATTGTTGTGGAGTGTCAAGTGGAAACCCTTGTCACTTGCTGGTCACATAAATTCACCTGAAAGTTTATGTACCGCCTCCATTCAGTATCAAAGTTCTCCATGCGCCACTGAGCTTTGTGGACGATGAATGAAGCAAGGTGCCCGATATTAGGAGATAATTAATTTCCTGTTTGTCATACATGTTAGTAATTTGATTAAAGATGTAAAATAAATGATGGTTCTAATTGTTGTTGTAATTACTGCCTTCCATTTATTACGTGACAGCTAGGCCTTGGAACTCTTTAAACTGCTATCAGCTAAAATAGTAATTACTGTTATTTGATCAGTGTTCCTTTCATGGATGATGACTGGTTATAATATTTGGCATAATCATGATGTTATGATGCTCCAACTTAATCTAGCTATGTCAGTTTCAATTACCACTTATATCCACAAGCAGAAAGCTTTACATAATATTTTCACCGTTATCGATCTGATGTCTCATACACCAGTGCATTTATCATTGTGAACATTGAGACTTGATTTTGCTAGTCTCAAGATCTTAATTTGAATTTTCAAGGACAATCATTTCAAAATACAAACTTCATGATAGCTATGGTCAGCATCTCAATATTGTAAAATACCTAGTTTAGATGTCACAAACTCACAGGACTGGGAATGCTGCTTTCCAGATCTGGCACCATTGTCCACATCGCTAATGGATGCTGTTATGTTCTCTTTCATAGTAATTCGCTCTGGATAAGATCATATTTGCTAAATGAATGTAACATTGGCCTACACTGGCCTTTATCATGTGTAATTTAACACCTGTGTGGAAACTGCAGTAAAATATAGGGAATTTGTGAAACAGGGGTGATATATGAGCTATCTGAGGGCTTCACAGAGCCAAAATGGAGGCCGCCACACGAGGAGCCTAAATGATCCATCCCATTCAGAGAATGCATCTGATTATCCAACCCCTTGGCAACTCATCACTTAACTTCAGGACTGTGAAATTTATGAAAATGCCAGAATTCCTTAAAAATGTGCTCCTCGTTGAGAAAGAATGCGGGACATCCCGGGGTACGGAAAGGCGATCGGCAGCTCCCGAATTTAAAACTGCAAAAAACAACAGTTTTAATGAAACAGCGCTGGTTGGGATTTGCGCAGTTTCAGAAACAATGCGCATGAACTGGACCTTTACATTCTCAGGGTTTAAATGTCTCTAAATCACAAATATTTTATAAGCCCCAGAAGCTGAATAACGATATTCCCAGGAGACCTCCCAACTGAAAAACCACAACAGGTTCCCCCAGTATATACGATCAGGCAGTAAACTTTGGGTGGCATGTACAGAGAGAGAGAGAGAGCAATTAGCCACCATAGTTTGTTTTGACTGGGAGTTTGTGGACCACATGCCACACAGTAGGAAGCATGGAGGAGATTGTGTGGAGGCTGTAGGTCCCTGATGTTTGTCAGTAGGGACCAACACAGGAGCACGCTTGTAATCAGGACTTTAAGGCGCTCCCAGTGTTGTTAGACTTTTCTCAAAAGCACAAGACAGCAGTTTTGGTTGCGGTTGGATTCGATTCCTTTTTAGTCCAGTCACCATTGCAGGTTTTTATAAGGACAGGGCATGGTAGTCAGGTAGTGTTTTTTTGTAACGTCAGTGCAAGGCTATAGCAGTAGTGCTTGAGGATTGCACGGGTGTTACCGAAACGTTACTTGTCTCCGGGGTTACGATGTGTGTGGCGTTCCACCTGTTGCTGGGCTGTTTGTGGAGGTTCCTCTGAGGTGGTCCACACAGAGGAGGAATACCCACCCAAATGTCCCGTTATTATTTATAAAAGGGGTGGAATTTCAGAGGAACAACTGTCACCCAATGTCAAAGTGTAACCCAGACTTTCTAAATTTAGCAGGGAGGTTTTTATGACGGAAACAAAAGCCCTGTTTGCACGAGACTGCTTTTAGCCCAGGATGCCCTGCAATTGCCTTTATTACCTATTACTCTCGTGTTTTAAATCCTAAACCCACATCGTCCCTGTCCGTCATTTTCACTGATCGAGGGAGTAAAAATTCACGAGCACAAATTACCTACTGTTTTCCAGTCAAACAGAGATCATACTAATCTCACATGATTGGACTCAGCAATTGTAAATGCAATTTGTTCACTTCAATTGTGGCACTAATTACTCCTTCGTTAGGAACATGGAGACTCTGCCAGACATAATTGTTAGTTCTTTAAATTTCATGTTCTTGACCACACCAGTATGGAGAACAATTTATTGGAGAAAAAAAAAAAAACACTAAGCTCTTAGAAGAGGAAAATCTCACAAATACATGAAATTAATAGTATGTGTTGCCAGAGTTAGTAAGACTGCTTTCTATATCTCCATAAGAAATGAATGGGATTGTTATGTCCAAAAAGCCTTCCTGATAAAGCCATTTCATATCAGTGCTTGTTGAAGTTCACTGTTTTGACTCAAATAAATCAGTGCATGTGGTAGTGCAGAAAGAAAAATGCTTATAAATAAATCGCTTTTCATTTTGGGGGATATATAGCCTGTTATATTTGCAACTGCCATTTGCAAGAAAAATGCTCATTCCTTATCTGAGCTGCATGAGCCAGAGTTAAAAAAAAATCAATGCTATTGGTATAATGCTTACCTCTAGGCATTGTGTAAATTCAGAAAGTCTTCAGAAACCAGATAACAGCTACAGAGGTCCTAATTTTATTTTACGCAGGCAGGTGTCGGGGCAGTAACAATGCATTGGTGAAGACAAGATGGCGGCCGCAGTTTAAAATCTTCACGCGAGGACCTCAGCATCAGCAGTGACTAATGCCAATGTCTCTCTTCATGCATTCTTAGAATATGCTTATAAACGTGTTTCCTGAACGATCTCTCGAATTTTAGGGCTCTCTGGGGGTTCCTGTCCCGGGGCAGGCCGGCCGGAACACAAGCTCCAGGACCAGGGCTGCCTCCGTAACCGCTCGCTAACCTTACCCTCGACCTCCCGGGCTCCTGGGCACTCTTCAAATTTCAGGACCGGAGAAAATATTTGTTGTCCAAGCCCCAAAAAATCCCAGAGCTCCACTACCATGCCACCCATAAATCAGAGCGAGCGTGACGAACGCGTAGGTAAGATGAGCCGGAGCCTGCGAATCACACCCCCCCCCCCCGTGCCCCCCAGCCCCCCCCCTCCGCCCTCCCCAGCCCTCCCCAGGGCCCTTAGCATGCATGCTAGCGTCTCGCCCGGGCTCAGACTGCACTGGGGCCCGAGGAGCGTATCGTAATTAAGCAGTGATGTCAGCGCCCGGCGCCCCTTCCACTCAACGGTGGGGAAGATTACGCCGGGATCAGGAGATTAGCGGCAGACTGCAGTCTCTGCTGAGACGGGGCGCAGAGGTCAAGGGCCAGTTTGGATAAAGAACTCTGTATCTGATAGTGTGAATAAACATTTCATTCTATCCTGCTGAATTTTGATGAAAAAGAGAGGGAATTTAGCCCCTAATAATAATAATAATAATAATAATAATAATAATAATAATAATAATAATGTGTATATTTGCAATTTTTCTGTTTGATTGAATTGCTGTGGACAGATTTTTCTTTTCTTTTTTTCAACAAAAGCACATTGCTGTGGTTGAAGCACATTGCTGTGCACAATTCTAGGCATGAAATCAACCCTCGATCGTATTGTTTGTTTGTCTTTCTACTCTGGAGTTTTCATTAATAATAAAGAAATGGAAATCCATGCTTTGTCAAACGTAAGTTCACATAAAATAAGTTCACCTCTTCCTCACGAAGGTAGCCTACACTTCCACCATTTTGACTGTAATATCACTATGGATACTCTCTGTTCATTCCCCTTTGTTTCCGTAACCCTTATTTATTACCGAGCTAAGTTGTCTACTCTAGTAATTTCAACACAATGACCTTGATCAAGGACAAAGCTGTCATTGTGCTACGCAACAGTATTTCATCCAGATTTTACTCTCAATCCTTGCTTCACCTATGCACAATGAGGTAAGCCAGTACCCACTATCATCACCTGCAGTAGTAAAGTTTTCAGTGTTGGAGAAGCTGAGCTAAGTGTGGTTCACTCTGTGCATATCTCTCTCGCTCTCTCTCTCTCTCTCCCCCTCTCCTACTCTCCCTCTCTCGCTCTCTTTTTCTCTCTCCCTCTCCTCCTCCCCTGTCTCTCTCCTTCGCTCTTTCTGTTTTCAGGCCTTTTAGGAAAGAGGAATATAAGAATATACATCACGGTAGGCAAATGGAATACCAGAAGTATTTCTGGCTTTTGTTTTTGCCATTAATCACTAAATAAATCATTTTTATTTTCAGGATCATGTACATCAGGATTACAATGCAGTAAAAACCTGAAAAATGTCTGGCACTCCATGACTAGGCATGCCTACTGCTGATTGGCTGTGAGACCCACACTAGTGACCACCCATTCCAGGGGGAATCCTTGGCATGTTGGCTAAGCAAAACTGCTAGGCTCTGCATGCCCATACCCTAGAACTACATTACATGTAAATAGACTACAGGAAATGAAATTTATTCTCCCAACAAAGACACACACATTACAGTGATTCACAGCTGATTTCAGCTGGGCAGAGTCTACTACTTAGAATAGTTTAATTAACTTATGTCCCTAATATTTTAGAGTGGGGTGGCACAGGGAAAATTGTGGTACATTCAGTTTTGGATGGCTGTGCAATACTTTGTCGTCTATGGCTGTGTAAGCAAAGTGCTTAACCTGAGTTGGTTCAGTTAATCCAGCTAAATAAATGGATTATATGTAAGAGAATGCAATCATCTAAATGCCTCAATGTACTGCAATTCAATGTATGATATTCATTATGTAGAAATATTCAATTAAAAAGTTTTCATGCTGCTTTGCAAAAACATTTCAGAAATGGGCAATTATAGCCTACCATCATTCTTCTTCTCAATTCGAAATACACTTCTGTTATTTTAACGCTGTGATCCTGACGCGACAAATGACTGAAGTCAATAATGTCTCACTGCAGACTCCCTGTCCCATTTGACACTATCTGGTTAGTTTCTTTTGGAACCAGTTAGTTCATATTGAAATTCATGTGTGTGTTTTTTTATTGTGACTTCACTGGTAACATTACTCCACACTGAGTTACGCTATTTCACCGTAAGCTAATATTTGGAGACTGCTGTTTCCTGCAGTGTTTAGAGAACAGTAATACTTTTCCCAGGAATGAGATTTCTTTTATATTATCTTTTGCCATCTGAACTTACTCCCAGAAGCACTTTGATATCAGCAGACCTTTTCTTTTTATACCAGGCACTTATGGTTAGTGAAGGGACACATCAGGAGTGCTGTAAGTGTAGAATAATATTTTTTAAAGGCTTTGACTGAAATGTCCTCACTAGTTCAAGGGGAAACAATTCAATCCCAACGATACTTTGCCCTTGACTTTAAATTCAAGATTTTGCTAAAATAAATCATTGGCTGGTCATTAAAAT
Organism: Anguilla rostrata; assembly: GCF_018555375.3. Taxonomy (NCBI): domain Eukaryota; kingdom Metazoa; phylum Chordata; class Actinopteri; order Anguilliformes; family Anguillidae; genus Anguilla; species Anguilla rostrata. The sequence goes on from NC_057939.1 coordinate 4,881,994, forward strand.
TAAGAAACAATAATGTGGAAACACTCAAAATATTCAAGATTTGCTCAAATGTTTAACTGAAAGAAGAGAGACAAGATGGCTGCAAGAGAAAATCGCACTCACTCAGACCCACTCAATCATAATAACAGGTCTGGCAAGCATTGACTACGGTTTGAGTTTGTAATTACAGTTATTTCCTTATATTTACGTTTATTCGTTTGCTTTATACCTCTAAATTAATGTGCCTTTAGAGATTGTATATAGAGTGGACTATATTGATTGGAATCATTGCATACATCAGTGTGTGCAACTCTCACGTTGCAGCTAGGAATTTTAGCTTTTGCAGTCAGTGTAGTTTCCCTTTCGCAAGTCCTGGTCTGTTTACTGTTATGTAATTTGTTTCTTTCCGGAAGCTTCTGAGGTACCTGCAGACTCAGCAGCCTAACAAGGCCCCTCCAGAGCGGTGCACGAGGTCTCAGGCAACAGATCTCATTCTGTCTCGAAACTGGTCCGAGGACCACTTCACTGACCTCGAGCCACGCATGCAGCAAACCCAGGCCACACGTTTCCTCCACAAACTAGCACTCTCTACAAACTCAGTAAGAGTTAAAATATTTTCAAGCAGTTCCGGCGACGTTGTTAGAACACTGGGCACTGGCTGGCTGTTTGCTCCTTCTGAAAGCTCAGCTTCTCCCCACTCTGCCTTTGAACTCAATACCTCCAGATCTGGCAGCATACAGATGCGTCTATTATTTTTCCATGTGGCTTTGAAATTCAATCCTTTGCGTCTGACCAACCCCCCCCCCCCCCCGAGCCCTTGGTGTTGCAGCCTAGCGGGTGAAAATAACCAATCTGTTTGCCTTCCCATTAACGCCGTTCCCCGAAGAGACTTCCACAGTGCATTTGAACTGCTTCAGCCTCTGGGGGGCTCTTCTCCGAGCTGATTGGAGGAGATGGTGACAAAGGGGGCGGGGGCTGGAGCTCGAGGCTCGACGCCAATGGCGCCACTTGGCCGCGTGTATGAGAGAAGAGACGCTCTTGTTTGTGTAAGCTTTGGACGGTAAGTAAGGGAGGTTGGGACTGGGACAGACGCTATCTGGTACGAGCCGTTTCGGAACAGCTGCTCATCAAGATCCGCCTCTCCTTGTTCACACGACTTACTGCCGGCCCACAGGAACCAGAGGCTCACCGGTCCATTGGCCTGCATGCGGGTTACAGGGCTGGGCACTGTCATCATATCCAGGGAATTAGTGACCTTTGACCTCTTGCAGGACTGAAGATCTATAGTCATGAGTCATGACTCATGACTATAGATCTCATGACCACAGAAGAAGTGCACGACCTTGTGTAAATGCAGAACTCTGAGAACCCAATCAGCTTGTGGCCACCGAGGGAAGGAGGAAAGCTATGAACTATTGTCTCCACTGCTTATAACCCATTATAACCCCCTTAAGTCATATATATTGCTACTGACAGGAGAAAAAATATGCAGTTAGTGGGGCAGTGAGAGTGAAAGAGGTTCTCAGGTAGTCAAATAATATTAATATGAGTTGAGGGTGGTTGAGTTACATATTTTTTAGTGAACAGGCCTGTTCAAAGATGCAGTTTCCATTGCCAGGTAGAGCACTGCAATTATACACTGATGAATAAGGCACTTAACCTGAATTTGCTTCAGTAAATACACAGCTGTATCAGTAGGTTGTATGTAAAAATCAGTGCGCTGTATACATATTTCAGGTTAATGGAGGAAAACATTTGAGTATGTTTTTGAAGACAATGAAACAGCTGTCTGGAGGGCAAGTGTCTGAATGAAAGTATAAGATATCTTTAGCCCATGGTGTCTGCTGAAAGCCAACAGTCAGGCCACCTCTGCTGAGCAAATGACCAGGGGGTCATAGGTTCATATCTCCGGTGGGACTCAGCTCTCGTCCCCTTGACCTGGACATTGAACATGAGTAAGGCCAGTGCCAGATGCCAAAATGGATAAATATGAACCCTAGGAGATCTCAGTTTCCCCTAACCCAATAAACAATGCATTAGCCTGGCTTCAGCATAAACCCAACCAAACACCCATCCAGCTGAAACAGAGCCTACATCACCAAAGCAAAGCCCATATTTCTGAAACAGAGGGAATCAATAACTGAAGCAAGGAGCCCCTCTGACAGAAGCATAGCTGAGCTCGCTGAAGATCACGCTCGTTTTCAACCCTATTTATAATCTGACTTTGCGATTTATGTGTCCCCATTTGTCAAGCAATACAGTAGCCCATGTCCTAAAGACACCTCCATAGAGTCAGAAGGGCTCGTCACCTCGAGGACAGACGGATGTGTGCGGAATGTTCCGGAAAGTTCTGCCCTGTGACTCCGGGTGCGAATGCTTTGTTTTCCATTGGTACATTCGTGAAGGTCTTTCTGTGCAGTTTGTCCCGTGTATTTCTGTGCCCCTGAAACTCAATCTCTGGGAAATTACTGGTGCGGCCTAACGCTGGGATTATTGAGAACGTTATGCCAGGAGTGTTAGGATAGCGGGCATATCCACGGCAACACGAATTACTTTGCAGTGGTTTCAGAAAATACATCTGAAAATCCTTACATCTGGCTTGTTTCATGGTCAGTTAATTTTCAGTTTCTCTGAAGGGTAATCCATACACACACACACACACACACACACACATGCTCTATAACAGTTCAAAAGGGTGTAATGTTTTCATTTTTTAGAACATGACAGTTGACAGTTAGTGAACCACAAGCGGTTGTCATACTGTTTCTCATGGGAAACCCATATAGAAAACGTTTTTGTTCTATGAGAACAGGATTTTACTATGTTTGAAATTTCCAAATTCCAATTCAGAACACTGAGGCACATATATTTATTGAATAATGGACTTAAGGTCCGAGATAGTTCACTGTATAGCTGCATCGGAAACCTAGTGTCAATTCAAATACAATTTTACAGCAGACTGCATTACTGTCAGTTTTTAAATCAAATACCCATAACACCCATATCACATAATCTGGAGCTACTGAAGCATTAAATATAAAAAAAAACTATTTATAGCTCAAGTGAATTTTATGATAGATCAGAAAATGCTGTTAGTACAGAATGTCTGAAAACTGCATTAGGAATTAACTCGCATTGTGGATGTAAACCTTCTGGAATGGGAATCTGCTGGCAACTGCTACTTTACATAAGAACAGAAGAATGTGTGATGAAGAGAACTTGTTTACAGTCTAGCAGCAGGGCAAGCCTAAACCCACAGTTTGGTCCTTACGTTCCATAACACATTTCTTTTATGAAAGCATTTCAAACAACAGTAAAATGTTTAATGTTCCGCCATTAGACACCTTTTCCCTAAATCTGTCATTCAAAGTTAAGGATAAGCCACAAAACTGTCGGAATTAATTCCACTTTAATTAACTCTGTACTGAGGCAAAGTTTTGTTCACCTTATTTTCTTGGAAGAAATCCTTTTACCGAAAAACTTTTATTTTTCTTCCCGTTTAAGTTGCTGACAGTGGTGCATAGACATCCGTTATGTAAACCTCTGGATGACAAATATTTATGGCAAGTGCAAGGAGCTGGAACACACAGTACTGTCCTGAAGGGAGAGTCAGCACTGCTCCGTTGCACAACTGCCAAGGACAAGTTGGCTTGGAACTCTGTCAACAAACTGTTGTTCACGGTGAAGAAGTGGATTGTGGGAAAGCAACAATAACGGTGAGACAATGAACGAGAGCAGCAGCTGGTCTCCTTGAATTCGAAAAAGTAGAAAATAGAGTTTTTGACCACCAATGAAAAAGGCCAGTTTATTCTGAATGAATTAATTGCGTTTATTGGTTCAGTTAAAGAAAGAACAGACATGCACTGGCAGCCATACCATTGTCAGCATTCTCAATACTCATCACTCGCAGCTGTATTTAAATAGCACGGCAGTTACAATGCTATTCAGGTACACAAATTGGACAGTTATCATTTCATTACTAGCATGCTTACTATCAATCACAAGTTCACAAAACTAAAATTATTTGAAATTATTGGCCTGTTCATTTCCACGACCTTCTAGTTTATAATACTCGTAGTAATACGTCGGTCAAATACAATTCAGCAAGCACGCCTACAATTACAATGTTGCAATGCACATCTTGATGCTAATTGGCTTTTCCTGAGAAAAAAAGTCTCATTCTGTTCTTCTGAATGATCCTGATTTTTGAATGAAGACGACTTTGTTGTTTATGATTACTACAGCAGGGCAAGTTGATAGCTGGTACACACGCTCCCTAAGGACACAGAGTATGTAGAGTACTGTGAAATTCAGCTATTATATGACACATTGACTGGGATGCTTGTGTGGTAATACTAAACGTGTCGGGTGTCAGACGTTGGAGCACACTACAGGCCATGCCTCTCAGTACACATTACTAGACACTAATAAAAAAGAGCTCTCTGTCTCTTTAGAGAACTTTCACCTTTAGAAATTGATTTTCATTGCAATGCTCATACATAATTCAAAATGCAAATTTTGATGACATTGCGTTCAAAGTCGCAAAGTCCTCCATGTGAGTTTCATGCTAAATTGTGTATCTGCATTAGTTTGCATTAAAATGTGAAATATCCATAAAGGTTTTAGCTATGAGAATTTTTAGAATATTAGAAGTTATTATAAAATAAAATAAATTCATATTAATCCATTGTCATCGCCTAAAGTCTTGCTATTTTTGTTTTGTCACAAAGTACTGCTTCTAGTCAGATCTCAGATTTTAATCAACGGATGCATTTTCACTTTGCCTGTTCAGGAGAAGCTGTCAATCAGGTTGTTGACAACAGCAGAAACCTGGAGGCTTTAAAAAAAAATTAATTTCCTTTATTATTACATTTACAGACCTTCACATGGTCCTTGATGCCATTCAATGATACAACAAACCCAAGTCTCCAGATAATAAGGAGAGATGTTGCAATCCGTACGGAATCGTACCAGACAACTTTGGGATAAACATCAGAAGGTAACCGTCGCATGTCTGAAATGGCACTGTATGTTTCGCCTGGAGGTGTTAACGTATGCATTTGTTTATCGCATGAAATACGCGGACAGTGTTTGGCAGGCGTCGCAGTAAACCCGGGGAGCTTGATGAACTGCGACAGCCAACCGCGGGGTTCAATTTCACCTGCTGGCTATATATAAGCCATGTGACTGGTGTCACCGGGCTATTTAAATGCTATTGACAGAGCCGCCCCCCCTTGAGGGACGGTCAGAAGCGCTGGAGCCGAACTCACCATGATGGACCTTTTCGAGACGGGCGCGTACTTCTTCAACGACCTGCGGTACCTGGAGGGGGACGGCGGGCCGCTGCAGTGCCTGGGGGCGGCCGGGACGTCCCCGCTGTACGGGGCGCGGGAGAGCCCGCCGTCGCCGCTGCCGCCCCCGCCCGGCGACGGGGGCCTGGCGGGGGAGACGGGGTTCGAGACGGGGTGCGAGGACAGCAGCGGGGAGGAGCACGTCCCGGCCCCGCCGGGCCTTGGGCCGCACTACCCGGGGCAGTGCCTGGCCTGGGCCTGCAAGACCTGCAAGAGGAAGTCGGCGCCCACGGACCGCCGCAAGGCCGCCACGCTGCGCGAGCGGCGGCGGCTGCGCAAGATCAATGAGGCCTTCGAGGCGCTGAAGAGGAAGACCGTGGCCAACCCCGCCCAGCGGCTGCCCAAGGTGGAGATCCTGCGCAGCGCCATCAGCTACATCGAGCAGCTGCAGGACCTGCTGCACACGCTGGACCGGGAGGAGCGCGCCCAGGGGAAGGACAGGGCCCACTGCGGCGCCAAGAAGCGGCACGTGAGTGCGCCGACGCTGACCTGAACACGCCTCCTCATTAACACAGGAAATAGGTATCTTATAATACAGGAAATAAGTCTCTTATAATACAGGAAATAAGTACCTTATAATACAGGAAATAAGTCTCTTATAATACAGGAAATAAGTCTCTTATAATACAGGAAATAAGTCTCTTATAGTACAGGAAATAAGTATCTTATAATACAGGAAATAAGTACCTTATAATACAGGAAATAAGTACCTTATAATACAGGAAATAAGTACCATACAATACAGGAAATAAGTACCTTATAATACAGGAAATATGTCCCTTATAATACAGGAAATATGTACCTTATAATACAGGAAATATGTACCTTATAATACAGGAATGTATTATATGTCCTCTTCTCTTAAACATTCATGGAGAAAAAATACAGTTCATTTTATTTTTGAGCATCATTTGTATGTACAGTATGGTTTTGTGTGCATGTGTCTCAAGAAATTATAGTCATAAAATGATGCTTATTGATGCTTGATTAAGAATGACACTTGTTAATATTAGAATGTTAGCATCATTTATCGTCAAATGGTATTTCAACATTAATCAGCGTTGATTTTAGCATGAGTAATAAGACTAATAGCCCATAATAGAGTTTCTTATAGATCTTCTGTGGGTGGATGTATGGAATTGTGTGGGATTGAGATTCTGTGTTTTCAACTTTTAGATCCTGAGTACTGATCACTTCAGAGGGGACAGCTCCCATGGCTGGCAGACCATGATCAATCACAGAGAAGGTCTGTATGCCATAAAATCTGCCTAAGTACTGAGTGTGGGGGCTGCGGCTGGATTTAACAATGATCACTTAGCTCACTTTTAAATACAGTACACTTACTCGTTCGTTATGTGCGTATGCATATTCGGTGTGTATGTGCATTATCTATATTTTTTAATCATTAGTGATCTTTGCATAAACGTGCAAATTACAGCGCAGTCTGTATTTGGAAGGTGCTGCAATTGTTGTTTTGGCTCTGTACTCCAGCACGTTAGATTGATTTGAAATGAAGCAATGAATTTGAGGTAAAAGTGTTAGCGGTTAGCTTTAATTTAAAGGTATCTATTTCCAATGATCCATGTAGGGATTACAGCCCTTTTTATACACAGTACCCCCATTTTAGGGGACCAAAAGTACTTAGACAAAGGAACATAATCTTAAATAAAGTCATCATGTTTGGTACTTGGTCGCAAATTCTTTGCATTTGATGACTGCCGGACGTCTGGGACCCACAGACATGACCAGACGCTGGGTATCTTCCGTAGTGATGCTCTGTCAGGCCTACACTGCAGCCATCTTCGGTTCCTGTTTGTTTTTGGGGCTTTTTTCCGACAGACTTGTCTTCAGCAAGTTAAATGCATGTTCGATTGAATTTAGGATGGGTGATTGACTTGGCCAATGAAGAACATCCCACTTTTTGGCCCTGAGAAACTTGTTGGTTGCTTTAGCACTGTGTTTGGGACCATTGTCCTGCTGCAGGGTGAAATGCCGTCAAATGAGTTTTGAATCATTTGATTGGGTCTGAGCAGATCCACCCAGGCTGCTGTCAGCGTTCAGTTTGAGTGGCAGCCATGCATGCCTAAACCATGACACTACGTCCCCCATGTTTCACAGATGAGTGGGTGTGCTACAGATCACAAGCAGTTCCTTTCTTTCTCCGAACTTTTATATTACTTTGGTACAGGTTAATACCCATCTCATCTATCCATTAAAGTTTAAAGTATTGCCAGTTATTATAATTATTTTTACCAGTGGTTTGTATGTTGTGGTGAACCTGCTGGGATTATGCTGGTGTCTTCTCTATTTTCATCTTTGACACATCTGGGTCTGTAGTCTGGAGAGTGCTCTTCATCTGTTTGACAGTTTAAAATGGGTTTTTCTTGAAAATATTTTTCGGTCATCCACTACAGTAGGTCTTCTATGCTTTCCCAGGTTGTTTGCGATTGTTGAGCTCACCGGTGCATTCTTGCTTCCTAATGATGTATTAAACTATTGATTTTGACATATCCAATGTTCTGACTATGGTTATGATGGATTTGTTATGATTTCTCTACTCCATGATGGTCTGCTTTGCTGACATTGACACTTCTTTTGTCCACATGTTGAGACAACAGCAACTCCAAATGCAAATGCCACACCGTCAATCAACTCTAGACGTTTTCTTAGCTTTGCATGAACTAATGATGCAACAACACACAGTTGGCCAAGAAACAGCTGTTCAGCCAACTGTCCAATTACTTTTGGTCCCATAACATCAGAGGGACTACATATAAAAATGCCGTAATTCCTACACAGAATATGGTTTTGAATATCCTGAAATTAGAGCTGATCGTCTGCACTTTGACTTCATGTTCATTGTTTAATTTCAAATCCAATGTGCTGGAGTACAGAGCCAAAACAACAAAAACTGTGTCACTGTACAAATACTTATGGACTGCGCTGCATTTACAGTTTTCGTAGATTAGATTTGCCTCATTGTTGTGTATCTTAGATTTACCCTATTGTTGATAAAATTGTAGCTAACAGAAACCAAAAATAAATTATGCATACATATTCAAGTGCATACAAGCCTATAAATAATAAATGCCTTTGTATATATTCAGATGTGTGAATGTGCTCCCTGTCCATCATGCTGTGGATCTGAAAGAGCTTTTTTTTCCCCCAGTCGTTTCAGGTCAGGCTGCTGAGTCTTCGGCCTCCAGCAGCTTACACCACCTCTCCTCTATCGTGGCCAGCATTTCCACCGAGCCGCCAAAGGAAGAGCCCAACCAACCGGCCTCGGGCACATGAAATTCCGCCAGGAACCATTTTATACAGAACTGACCAGAGCTATTCACATTTCCATTGCGCCATTTCAAATGGCTGAATGTCTAAAATAATTTATTCTATGACTGCTCAAGTTTTTTGTACGCTTTTGTATCGATATTCACATGAGCTGTAGGCTACTAGTTAGAACTGGCATTTCTCATAACGTTTTTTTTGTGAAAAAAATTGAGCAAATGCCAGTTTACTTTTGTATCTTTTGGAAAATATGTTAAAATGCTTTAATATTCATACATGTTGTTTTTAGGAACACAAATAAAATAAACATCAAAATATGAATTTCTTGTGAAAACAAGTAAATGATGTATATTATAAATTATAATGATATATTTACTGCTGGAGGAAGTAAATTGAGTTGAAACAGAGCAGCTTATTTGGTGCTCTTCAAAAACAGAGTCACTGCTAATCGGAAGCAAGATTAAACCTTTTTACTAGTCGGCTGTCATTGGCACTGCAAGCTGTAAACGAACTTGTCCATGTTGAAAATGCTGAATTAAAAAAAAATTTTAATTGAAAAAATACAACATTTCTTTAAATGCGAGAATTGATAGCAAATCCTGTAAACCCACCCACCTGTCACCATCCAGCTTTTTGCGAGATTCTAATTTCTCTTTCTAATCTAAACAGCTCAGCAGGCTTACTTTACGACATACCCCCTGATTGAGAAATGGAGTTTGCTTTACAATGCATTTATCTGAGTTGGAGAGGGTGCGTGTACATAGATGTTCTTCCAGGTTTTCCAGACATCACTGATTGTGTTATTCCCACATAGCTTAACCTGCATCGTCGTCTTCCATTTCACATTCCGTAATGGCAGTGGATGCTGTGAATGTCTCCAGCGTCACCCTCTTTCTCTGAATAGACATGTGACTACCGGGGGTTAGTTGAAGTATCCACCAGAGGCAACGTGTTTACAGCTATTTAAAGAGCGTAAAATGACACCAGAACCCCAGAAATAGTCTTGGTTATGTCTTTGTGGCAGCTGCTAATAAACAATCCTCCGCCTCCGTTATTACTAATAAAGTCATCGCTAAACTTGTCCTGACAGTTTGAGCGGAAATTAATGTTTGAGTATTTGCATTTGCATTTGCCTAATTTTAACTCAACACTTTGTGATACATTGCCAAAGGTAAAAGCTGGTCATCCAAGGGCTATTTAGGGTAGTCAGGGGATGCTCTCTCTAATTACCTTTATCTATTCAGTTTGATGCAACAGGTTTCTTTTTGTAAAAATTAAAGTCTTAATACTACATTTTCGGAACTTACTAATGCTTGCTGTCCATAATTGGTCCGTTGCCTGTCTTTTTTCTCATGTATCTGTCTATAAGCTTTTAAACATTTCTATCTGTTTTTGAATGCCTTGAGGGGTGACTTTTCTTTATGTTTTTTCCAAATTGGTTATTTACATGATTTTTATTGCACGTTCTAAATATCCCTTGAGTACAATTAGTTGAACACAGCCTGTGATGTGTGGGTTTGAAGAGAACTACTGGCTCAGGCTCCCAGAATGCACCGCTGCCCGGTGACCTTCCTGCTGAGAGAAAGGTCACGAGGTTCTCGTCTCTGCTTTGATCTCACGGCCCAACGTGGTGCTATGACAGATTGAGCGCAGTGACTCCCGCTCCGCCTGTTTGGTGCCCACCCTCCTCTTACCAGAGCTGACTGGTGGCCAACTTCACACAGAGGTGGGGGGTCGGGGGGCGGGGGGCGGGGGCTCTCCATGTACAGTGAAAGACATCGGGAAATACGAGGTGGTATAGCCAAAAAATCTCCTGACCTATTTGCCACCGTCAGCAACTGTGGAAGCATCTGGAGAGAGGACCTTATTGTACGTCGCTTTGGATAAAAGCGTCTGCCAAATAAATGCAATGTAATGAGTGAGTGTATAGATCGAAGGGAGGGTAATGGCGAGTATATTTTGGTGATTGAGAAGGTGGGAGGGAGAAGAATGGCAAGTCTGGTAGCAACTGAACATTTACATTTCACCGAGACAGTCCGACGTGAAAATTCCGCCATTAGACTTTTTATCTCTAAGTCAATCAAAGGTGTATCAGTTTCTACCTTTGTAATCCATCGGTATGCTTGTGCTGGGACAAAATATTAAAAAGATGCTGTATCCACTTTCGCACATGATAAAGAGGTCTGGCCTTCCCCGAGCAGACACCCGATACGTTACCAAGGTGTTTAAGTGCTGCCTTTCAAAGCAAATCTTCCCTCCCACACTGAGGACGCGTTCGCACTTTTCCCAGAGTGGGACTGAAATTGGATATCGCGCTCCATAATATCACTTTAATACGATTTGGCCCACATCCCTATAGCAGCAGCAAACTGGATTTCCATCCTATTGGTAATACTACTTACCGAATTCTGTACCTCAGTTCAACGTGATCGAGTTTAACCGCAGGGAAGCAAAAAAAGAGGTTTAAATGCATATCCTGCCAATATACCTTGAACTAGGTACCGAGAGAAAGATTGCCCGAACAGAGATTGGTGCAAAAAAAATAAAAAATACTTAACTGATGTATGCCACTGCTGATTTTACACCCAAACTCCCTCAGCTCATCAGGCACTGTTTCAGTAGCCATTTTGTTTCATGTGCTCTGTAGATGCAAAATGCAAAGTCCTTCTAATTTTTTTGCTTAATTTTGCTAAATCTCTTGTGCTTCATTCAACTCAGCCTTCTTCCAGTCTCATGTTCTCAGCACAACAACACCGAAACACAATGAGGAAGGCAATCGTTTGATTTGTGTCAATTTTGTAGGGGTTGTTTGTACTTTTTAAACCTACTGAGGGCAAGTTTGCACTTGCAGGCTCAGGTCTGTGGCCAGCTTTGGCAAAGCAGATTTCATAGCATTTTCTGACCCAATTTTGGATATATTTACCTATTTAAAAAAGAAAATCAGTATCTGGGCTAATGACTGCTAATTTAGTCATCATCCATTTTGTTTTCAGGTCGCATTGAAATGTGCCACACTGCTAAAATTATGTTCTGAAGCTCTTCGAAAGTGTGGCCTTTCGTCAATGAAAAAACAACACAACTTTGTTTGGTCAAAAGATTCTTTGACGGCTGCAACAATCCGATAACAGTAATAATAGTGTAATAATAGTATTGTCTTTGGCTCCCGCCGCCCTATTGCATATGATATCAGCGGGTCTCACATATCAAGGCTAAAGAGCATCAGAAATTGCTTTTTTGCCTTATCTGATTTCTTAGAGATCCAGCCTTAATCCATTCTTCCCCAACATTATATTTGGCAGCGCATTTCACTCCTCTGCCAGACAAATGGTGCTGCCAATCACCGGATGAGTTTCTGACGCATAACTTGCCAGGAAATGTGTTTTTTTTTTTCCTTTGGGGCTCCTCATTTTGGAAATATGATAAGAAAAACAAGTAAGCAACACAAACTGTCATAGACAACACATTGGATAGTATTTACCAAGCTCATGTGCATAAAATTCAGCGTGGGACTTCTCATTGATGCAGTTGTTTACATTTTTATCCAAGCACAAGATTTGTCTTTCAATGGTGTAGTAGAACACTCTGGACTGTGCAACAGAAAATGTGTTCAAGTCACTGTTGGTCAGAACAGAGCACTACAAATCTCTGAGCCTAGTGTCGATACACCATTTTTAAAAAAAAACTTTTTGTCTCATCCATGCACCTTGTACCTACTACATTCGATAAGTCTTCTCAAGGACGTGAGGATTATTGTGTGTTTTTCCAGTCGTGGGGAGAGTTTTGTTGAGGTGTAACAGAGTTACGGGTAGAATTTGGGAGAATGAAATACAGTTTTCTTCTCCTTCTGCTTCACAGTAAAGTGTGACGCCCACCTGGATGCATGTCGGCCATTTTATAACAGAACGGTCACCATATATCAGCTAAGATGGACAGGGAGGGAGAACACTTCTTCAGACAAGAGGTTGAGGTTAAAGTGAAGAAGAAAAAAAACAAATACATGGATCTATTGCACAAAATCCGTGGAGAAAGTGCACTTATCGATAAACCGATAACTATATGTCCAGGATAACAGGACTTACTGACCTATTTCTTAAATATATGTGTCCAAATAGTTTTAGAAATATACACTATAAAGTAGCTGGGGGTTATGGGGTTGATGTCATTGAGAACTGAGATTAAAGAGCCCCTTTGCCCTGCACTTAACATAGCCTCTGACCCCTGACAACCTTGGCGGAACGGTGTTTCAGACGCACCGCTGTTACTGCGCGACAGCGAACAACAAGCCTGACCGATAGCAGCGCACCTTTGGCCTCCTTTTGGGCTGGAGAACTGGGGGAGAAAAGACCATGGCAGTCACCATAGGGGTCCTGCATCGGTCCCAAAGTGTGTGTGCCTGCGTGAGAGTGTGTGTGTGTGAGCGTGCGTGAGAGTGTGTGTGTGTGTGTGTGTGTGTGTGTGTGTGTGTGTGAGTGTGTGAGTGTGTGTTTATGTGTGAGAAAGAGAGAGAGATTTGAGATTTAAAAAACCCCTTTATTGGGACATTGTTCAAACGTGGTAATTACAGTACTTCAAAAAAAATAGAACTGATGAAACAACAACAGCAACAACAACAAAACAAACAAACAACCACCACAGGCGAGAGGCAGAGAAAGTGAGCGAGAGAGAAAGAGAGAGAGTGAAAGAGAGAGACAGAGCGAGACAGAGAGAGAGAGAGACAGAGAGAGAGAGCAAGAGAGTTATTTTTTGTATATTTATGTATATTTTAACTCTTTTAATGCATCAGTTCCAAAATGCCGGGGCCATTTCTGCCCTGCTTGCTCGTCCCAGGCCAGGCAGGTCTCCCCTTCACCCAGTGGCCGTTCCCGGGCCCCCACCCCTTTGATCTCTCCAGCAGGCCCGTTACCCATGCTGGCAGCATCAGTGTGCTCCTCAGTGGCACACTATGGGACCCCTGACAGGAGCCCAGAGGCTGCTACTGCTGCTGCTGTGTTATCTTAGGTGTGCTCGTTTCCCAGGGGAGGGATGCGACCAAACGTCCAACACGTCACGTGACACATCCTCAATATCCTCACCCTATCCTGCTCATTTAAATAAAACACACACACACACACACACAATTGGAGTTTGGGTGACGTCATTGATGCGTTAAAGTATGTGTTATTTAATTGAATTTCGTGCAACCTGATTTCGGGTGTTGTTTATAATTTCATGGGAGATCGCTAGCACATTAGAGCCCGGTCGTTAATTGTTTTTTGCGACTCATTTAAGAAAAGGCTGTGCTTCCAGCACCTTCTCTGGTGCGAGGGCAGGGCCATTTTGAGCAGCGCTTTTTTTTCCCCTGCAGCGGTGCGAATCGGAGGCTGAAATCTGACACTCTCCCGCCGCAGCTGGGGCGCATCTGTAACGGTGCGATTTGTCTCTGTCGTAAAATCAGAGCCCTGCACTCTCCCGGTGCACAGAAGGGGGGGGACGTCCCGTCCCCTCAACGTTCGGGTTAAGGAAAGACATTATGGTGACTGTTAAATCTTAATTGCGTTTTAATGGAGTAGATCACTCCTTCCCTTTCAAGGTGGAGGTGTGCTTCCCACACCAACACTTGTGATGTCATAGCAAGTAACGCACCTATCATGAGTAAACTCTTATGAAGACTAATGCAGTCGTGTTAATTACTCTCCTGTTTCTAAATCCACTTTTTGTTACATATCTAATTATTTCATTTCTTCTAGATGTATTTTATGGTCATATCTAGAGACGCAAACATTTATAGTCTATTTTTAATTTTTATTTATATTTTGAGGGGAGGAGCGTAAATCAAAAGGCTTTGAGAGCCTAAATTTGTACACCCAACAAATATAATACCCTGACTAATACCCTGCTGGCTGCCAGCTTTTATTTGGCTTTGGAGAAACAATGCAAATGACCATCGCTATAGCTGAGAGGGAAAACACCAGGGAATGCATGCTGTGTGTGGGAACTCAGCAGGGCCTGGGAGGGGGTGGGAAGCTGCCCCCTCTGCCCCCCCCCCCCCCTTGGGGCTGGGCAGGGGGATATGGTAATTAGATCTGGCCAGTGTGGCCCCACGGCTCTGTCCCGGGACATATAAGAGGGCCCGGCCTCAGTAGACCCACCACACCCCTCAGAGACCCCGATCTCTTCCCCCTGACGGCACACACACACGCGCTCGCTCGCTATCGGACCGTATCCATGGAGACCCCGGACCTCTTCTACGACAGCTCCTGCATGTCCTCCCCGGAGGGACGGTACGGCGAGGGCGAGGGCGAGGCTGCGGGCGAGGCGGCGGGCATGGTGGAGCGCGAGGGCGAGGACGGGCACGTGCGGGCGTCGGCCGGCCGCTGCCTGGCGTGGGCCTGCAAGGCCTGCAAGCGGCGGTCGAGCGTGGCGGACCGGCGGCGGGCGGCCACGGTGCGCGAGCGGCGGCGGCTGAAGAAGGTGAACCACGCCTTCGAGGCGCTGCGCCGCTGCAGCACCGCGCCCGGCGGCGGCCCCGCCCAGCGCCTGGCCAAGGTGGAGATCCTGCGCAACGCCATCCAGCACATCGAGCAGCTGCAGGAGCTGCTGCTGCGGGAGCAGGTGCACGGCTACTACGGCCTGCCGGGGGGGGGCCGCTCCGAGCCCCCCAGCCCCACCTCCAACTGCTCCGACGACATGGTAACCCGGCAACGCCTTTACCTGCGCACTGTATGCATGCACTCTGTCTGTCTGTCTGTCTGTCTGTCTAACCTTATAGAGCTCTACCTGACTTGCGTTATAGAGCTCTATCTGTCTACTCACATACAGCTCAACTTTACCAGCCTAACCTCATAGGGTTCTACCTGTCTAACCTCATAGAGCTCTACCTGCCCAGCCTCATAGCATTCCACCTGCCTGACCTCATGGAGCTCTATTTTACTTGTCCACCTGCAAAAGTCTGTACTCTACCTGTCTAACTTCATAGATTTGTACTTTACCTGTGTTTCCATATTGGTCTGTATGTTACCTGTCCAACTTCATAGATCTGTACGTTACCTGTCTACCTCTAAGTGTCAATCTGTACAGATCTGTACTATACATGTTTATATATGCCAATGGATTGAGTCAGGTATCTATAATTTACTTGTTATCTATCTACTATACGTTACCTATATGAATCAGTACTTTATTTGTCAGTTTGTCCATATCTACACCCTACTCATCTATATGTGTGAATCTGTATTAAATGCTATACTATATAGTCCAAGGACATGCAAGTTTGGTTGGAGAGAGATTTAACATTTTTTTAAAGATTCTGTCTCTCTATGGATATTATATTTTTATCTTTATCTCACTTTATTTTGGTTTTAGATTTTATTGTAATTTCTGTATCAGAGCCACTAAGGCCAGGCCTTCAATCACCATTTCCCCTTAGCTTTTATTTGCAAATGCCAAGTGCTTCGGTTTCTTTTTTTCAGTGAAAACTTTTTTAAAATGCCTTTTAGTGATCACTGAACTCATGGAACTGTGTTTGGGAAGAAAAGTAAATCGACCATTAGTGACTGACACCTTGACAGGGCTTGTCACAAGTGCTAAAAAATCTCGTCATCAAAAATCTGCATTATAAAAAAAAAACTATGGATCATAGAATATAACTGGCACCTAAAATACGTACAGTATATTAGAACTGAAGATGGCTTCTGATGGGAGAGACGCTGTGATGGCGTTCTCACCAGGAGGCGTTTTTTTCACCGTATAAAGCCTGGAAAATCCACCTTACAGAAGTCTGGCGGAACACTATGTGCCTCCGCATTCCTTCCTGACTGCACTGCCGCTTTCCTGGTGCCAGGATGTTCCGCAGATTTACTCGAGGGAAGTGTCATGCAATATCGCTGAGGTTTCCAGTCAGGCAATTGATTCGTCATCCCCGAAAATGTGTGTGCGTGAGCGCGCGCGCGCGCGCGTTCACACAGATGTGAGTGCTTGTACTGTATGTGTGTCTGTGCGTCCATACAGATGTGTATGCGTGTGCGTGTGCACAGACAACATTATTTAATTAATACAGCCCTCACTATAGGGGGACAAGTCTTATAAATATTTCAAGTGGTGTTTTTTTTCAGTCAGCCCCTAAAACTACATTGCAAACTTGTGGAAATAAATGTTGTGAACATCTGAATACTGGAGACTCTTGGTTTAAACAGCCTTTACTTTCCAGAAACGTAGCAGAAATTGCCCGTTTTAATTCCCATCCTTCTCCCGCAGGTTGGTTGCCGCAGTCCTGTTTGGTTGGAGATGAGTTGTGGAAAAATGAACGACTATGAGATGCACAGAGGTAAATCGCCATGCTATGTGTTTTTTTCAGTATACTGATTCTTTGTTTAGTCTACATGACCACCGAACATAACGCTGGACGCGAAATTAAAGTAAACAGAATAGGGACACTTTTTAAACGAATTACTTTGAAGTTATGGACAAAATGATTACAGGTAAATTGAATGGAGACCAGTATGTTTGGAACAGCAGAAAATCAATCCATGAAGATCATTTCAAACTTTTTTTCGTTTTCATGATAGGCCTATTGCAGAGAACAAACTGAACATATGTTCACATGTTCCCCAAGTGCTAGATATGACGAACCCACGATGATTTTGAATCTCACGGTTTGACGTGTGTGCATATACCGCTTCGCCAATGCCCTTTCTGGCTACATTTTCATTAGCGCTCTAGAGAGAAAGGGGGAGAAAGAATTCAATTTAAAGTACGAGTGGACATTAAAGGTCGTCACAATTATGAAGCGACTATCAATGGCTGAAGATCAACCCTTTTCTTCTTCCTCCCACGCAGCGGGCTGCGAGGACGGGACTCCCACGGCGTCTAGTCTGGCGTGCTTGTCGGGCATCGTGGATCGTCTGTCCTCGGGAAACACAAACTGCCAAACGGGGAACTCGGCCGCCCTCTCGTCTTGCGGCTCCGACGGCCAGCCCGGCACCCCCGAGAACCCAAACAACAGACCGGTCTATCACATGCTGTGAGAGACTCCATATGCGCCGACCAAAAAAAAAAAAAAAAAACTTTTTATAATATATTTACTTCGCGCTACTATTTTCTGTGGATTCTTTCAATCGATGATTTTATTCCCACACAAGAGTGAACGTGAATTTGGCACGTCCCCCACGACTGTATTGTAAATAATAACGTGCATAAGGGCTCATTCCAACATGTTGTAATCGTCCCGTTTTTTTTGTGTCTGTTTCATTCTCAATGCAACGTATTTAACTTAACTTTTTTAGTAAGTTCAATATAGCTGATTTTTTTAGCATCCATTGTTATAAATGTGAATAAACTGTATTTATGTTAACCTCCTTTGCTGTCTTTGTTCTCAAGGAATGACACAGAAATCCCATTTAAATCAAGCAGCAGTGACATTAAAAGGCAGTAATCATTAGCACTACAGTTGAAGTGTGAATTGATCGTTAAATGTACTCGTTAAATGTCCCTCATAAAGCACTGCTGCCGTTCGTAAGAAGCCAAACTGCTCGCGCACACGTCGAGTGAATGAGAGGGGATGTAATGGTAATTGGTTTGTTTACCTTTTTTTTTTTTTTTGGAAGCAAATGTTGCCCACAGTTAACACTTAGGAATCACAATTTACAGCAAATGGCCTGCACCTTAAAGAATCACACCTGGACAGACTGGCGGAGAAGCATTATGTGTTAAATAAGAAGGAAAAGGCAGGCTTGGGTATTTCCCCCCACTAATAAGGCTTGATGCTGAAGCTGTCAAGAGCACAGCATTAAAAAACCACCCATTTATAAAAATAAAACTAGGAACAGTGATGTGGGCCATTTTATTCACTGATACATTTTATGCAAAATACTGTCAGCCATTTCACAGCACTCCCAAAACATGAATTATAAGTGTCCTGAAAATGCAAAACAGAATAAGAAAAACTGGAAAATGTGTCTAACATTTAAGGAATACCGTTTAAAGGAGCTGGGTGTGATTAACAGTGTACAGCCTTTTTGCTGTAAATTTTCAAAAACGACTTGTACACATTATTACATGCATGAACATGAAGACAGTTATGTAATTAAAAGATACATAACATTGAATGTTAAACGAGATGTTCCTAATCTGTGATATGAGCTGATTTATATCTATGTGGTATGGACACTGACAGCTTTATAAACTGCATCCTATAGATCTATAGCTTGGGACCCTGTACCGCCTGTGAAATGCTGTGACAGCTTCTGGGTGTGCGAAAGCTGGCCTGTGCTGCAGTGCTACATGGGCCGTGCCTCTATCGCAATGCCAGGCTTCTTGGCACAGGCTGGCGGTTCTTTTTCAGGAAAGCGATACGGGTGCCTGCAAAAGCGATTGGATGTAAATCATTTTTCATAGTGCCCCACCCCCCCCGGGCTATAATTCATAAACATCCGTACATCGATGGGATATGTGATACAAATTAGTTAAAAAGGAAGCGTACTGGGTAGAGAACGACTTTACGAATAATGTATGTTAGACAATGTTAGATGAATGAAGGGCAATGGTTAAACTGAAAGACTTTCTCCATGATTTGAATAAACTGAATCGCAAGGTAAGAAAAAGCAATTTTATGAATATGTGAGGAAATGAGAGTAAATGGGAGTTGGGGTGGTCAAACCATCTCACATATCATATACAGCTTTCTGTACACAAAGCATGAAATTTGTTTGGAATTTATACAGTAATCAGATGTGTAAGGTAACATGGTGAAAAGCTACTGTTTTTTAAGATGGCAACATGGGGCACAGAAAGTCTATCAAACTTTTAATGATGCAGAAAATTGTTCACTTGCTGGCTAGGATCCCACAATGCACCTCTCACCAGCCACCTACTGTGCTAATGACATGCATAGGTTATTAATGACAATGAAATTAACCTCTCTCTCTTGCACTTGAGGCAAAAGAATTTGCATTGACACCTGCAATGATGCATTTACACCTGCAGCCCGATGGATTCTGGTGATATGCAAATGCAAAGTCATAAAAATATTGACAACAAAGTGTTTCACCACAAAAAACGTATACTTATCAGTAAATTACAGATTTATGCAATGAAACTAGCATAATTTGGGAAATAAATGTAGGGAATGCAATAATAACAATAAGCATAACTATAACCATAATTTTGCTCATTATGCACACAATACGTGTAGGTACAGTTTTAGAATGCTTATTTTCATCCGAAAACACAAAATGCATTAAGAGACAATTTTTCAATAAAGAAACCAAATATCAGCCCTCTCAGAATTGAATTAATCATGTCTAATTCTACAGTGAGTCAGAAGAAATCTAGATTCTATTGTGCACTTCCCTGGTGGAGTACTGACGGAGGAGGTCAAGCAGCAACTTGGCTCAGCATTGTTCAGTACCCAGCTCTGCACTTTTCAGCTTGTCCATGTTACTGTACAGGACGAGCTGTGTCCTCATCCAAGGACGATTTGTCTTGCCAGTGCGGCTGCCTGTCTGGTCGCCAGTTTTTCAGACTACAAATACACCTGTGAAATGACACACATTGTCTTTTTTTTTCAGGACAGCCATTGAACACATGCCCAGCAGAAAGGCTGCCATTACATAACATTACAGGCATTTAGCAGACACTCTTATCTAGATATAGATTTGTAGCGTTTACACATTGCCATCCATTTATACAGCTGGATATGTACTGAAGAAATGCAGGTTAGGTACCTCGCTCAAGGGTACAACGGCGGTGTCCAACCCAGGAATCGAACCTGTGACCTTCAGGTTACAACCGGTTCCAGCTCCTCACCCATTATACTACACTGACGCCCCTGATGAAATCATGTTACAAAATGTCTACGGCCAGCCAGTGAAGCTGCCTCACAGTGAGAGTTACCCAAGCCAGGGCACAGCAGTATAAACTGACTCACGAGCTCCCTCTTGTGGACAGTGGTGAAAGCAGTAGATAACTGCACAGCATCCATAAAGCGCTTCCATACTGCACTCAAACAGGTCCCAGCACCTGTCCCAGCAGCCACCTACGACATTCTAAAGTTCAATTAATTTCATTAACTGCCTTATTTAGTTGTTCTTGATTTTCTTTGCTCAACGGTATCAACCAGTGATCATGTCTCAGGCCAACAGTATTGAGCATTGCTTTTCCATCTCGAGTTTCTAATGGAATGCTTACTGTAATCCAAAACAAAGCCTCTCGGTCTCTGTCTCTATCTCTGTCCCTGTAGGTGTGGGCTAGTTGAATGACACGGCAGACCACAGCCTGAGGCAGAAATGTAGCTCTTTATTGGCAGGGTCAGCGGGGTTCTGCTAGGGATGTGGCGCTCAATACTCACACATCACACACAGTGTCAGGCTGTCATATATCACTGACGCGCTGTTTCCCAGCACTGCTCCGACCCAGGCCTGCTTCATATCAAACGATCACAGAAGCAGAAGCTTCGCTGCATCACGGTGACACCTGTCATCTTGAGTGGCGCCTCGAACCGATACCTGCTCAGCCAATGCTCGTCGATCTGTCAGCTATGACTGACCTGGGATCAGAGGTTCTTCTACTCGCATATCTTTCTCTCCTTCTATTCTGTGTTCGTGGAAAAACAATGGATACTGGTGTATTTGTGCAAAACCTCTGATTCCCGATCAGCTCTTTCCTTTCCCTCTCACAACTTGTATAAAATGTATAAAAATGGTCCAAATATGCCACAATTTACTGCTTTTCATAAGGGGTGATCTGTCATTATGTAACTAAGCATCAATAAGTTCAGGGGTCAGAAAGAAAAAATCCTGCCATGTGTTTCTTCCACCCATGAACTCAGCCAGCTGATTTTACTAATTAGTTCTACTTCCTGGCTGAAGAACTGTGCTAATTGGCAAATGCAGGTGACTGGAACAAAATCCTGGGGAGGACTTCTACCTTTCTGGACCTGGATTTTCCCACCTCTGCTAAGGAGACAGAACTGGCCACGGCTCTTCCTGGAGCAGCCAGGTTTTCCCCACAGCTGCACAGCTGCGCAAACAGAGCAGGCCAAGCGTGCGCTGACAGAGAGCTGGGCACCGTTGCCTCGTTGCAGGCCATGCTGCCAACAACATGCTGGCAAGAGCTCGGCATCTGGGAGTACGTCACGTGCGCTGCCTTGCTCATATCCTAAATCTGGTGGTTAAAAAAAAAAAAACATTGGATCAGACACCTGAGCTCCGAATCATTGGGCTGGGGGCCAGGAGCGTTGTCACAGCGTTTAGGACAAGCTGCAAAGCAAAGCAGAAATATTTGTGCGGTTCAACGGATGATGGGGCAGGCCAGTAACGAAACTACTTCAAGAAGAGGAAAGCAGGTGAAGAGGCAGCACCTACGATGTGCTACAGTGGTAGTATGATCCGCGTGAAGCTGTTGGTGCTGCTCTGGCCAAATTAAACAGCGATGCTTCCCCCTTCTGCAGCACTGATCATGAGAAAATAAGTCCTTGCCCCATTTAAATATGAAATAGCTGAGACGTCTGAAGTTAAGGGGACATCAGCATCCAAGCTCATTGCCGTTGTCCGGATGATCCGGCACAAAGTGTCTGAAAAAACTGCTCAGTTGACACGGGAATTGTCCTGGCAACTCGCTAAGCTATAATAGCATTCACTTGATATGAGTATTAATGAACATTATAAAAACATTATCATTCCCTGCTAATTAACTGTTGCAGTTCTTAGGTGTGGCATTGAGTCGGTCTGGGTGTTGGCTATGGTAACATTTCTGGACCCAAGATGACTGTCTATCCCCTTTTATACAGATTGGCAAAAAAAAGACATATCACTGCCAGCTACACTGGTGCCTTGTGAGAGAATATTTTCTAAGGCTGGTGAGGTTGTTAGCAGAAGCAGAAGCCGACTGAAACCTCGCACAGATGAAAAAAAAATCTGTTTCTGAACAAAAACCTGTGAAAAGATTTATTGTGTTGCATTGTGTATTTTATTTTTGTGCTATAATGGCCATGAGCAAGCTTCTTCCACACACTCGCTCACAAACTGAATAAAATGCCATCCCAGACACAAACACAATTCCCTCTTTAATGACGCGGAAAAGCACAAAATCATTGAATTATGCTCACGAAACGCATTTTCTTTTCACTTCAATAACCATAATTATCATCATTATGACAATATGTTTCATTTGTACAACACGTTTTATGAATAGGCTCAGAGGGGGCTTTGAGAATGCATGGCAATAGCATTAATATTCAAAATCTGAAGCTTACAGTCAAGTGGTAGTGTTTCACTAATTTCAATTCATCATCACTGTGAAGATTAATGACAGGCATTTTTATTGACCAGAAGATGCCACTAGAGAATTGGGTGTCAAATGCTTCATGACACAACCAATTCAATTGCTTAAACTGTCATTACTTTTCAAAGCTTTGTTCTGCCCAAATACTAGCTTCTGGCCAACTGAACACAAAAAATAAAGCACCCACACAAGGGTTTATACAAAACATAAAAATAATAAGAACACCCTTAATAACGACCCTGCAACCATTCAGAAATCACTGCAGCTTGCCTGAGCAGAATCTTGTCTGGCTTACCATGCCCTCCTTTTAAAAGGTCTGAGGCAATTAATAAATTACCAAATAAACCAATAACAAAAGACTTTGCCATAATTAAATAATTGATCTCAAAGCAGGGACCAATGAATTCAAAGAACAAACAAATTCCACAGCCTACTACCTGGCACCTGGGCTACACAACTGCCCATCATTATGGTAGCTGATCCCAATTAATTAAGGGTCTTAACGCTGCTTTGGGGAAATGGCTCCCTCTGCTGGAGGAATTTCATCATGAATTCGTATTCATTTTCCCCACGGCGAACAGGAACCGTCATATGTCTACATCTATGGCCTTCAACAATATGCCCGTAAACCTAAATATATACACTATTCTTTTTTTTTTTTTACAATGTTACAAATGTTTTAATGACTTTCCTGAACACAAGCACCCTGAACTTTCCCTTTAGCTATTTTTTTCTTCATCTGCCGCCCTGTGTTTTCACCACTGCACTTGCTGCCTAATTGTATTTGTAAGGTTGAGAGGATACATGTTGCACTCATACTCTGTTTATATTGTGAGAAGGCTGCAAAGCTAACACTGTGTTCAAAGGAATAGGTGCCAAATATGACACAGCAAGGGCAGCCAGATGAGCTGCATTCACACACATACGCACACACACACACACACGCACACAACCCATGAAAGAAGGTTTTAGGTAGGTTTCTGACAGAGGTGAGGTGAGCAGGTGTCTGGCTCAGGTGTGTGTCACGCTGTTATTAGAACACAAACTGTCAGGGAAGACCAGCTCAATGAATATTGATTTAATGACCAACGCTTCCTCAGTCCACAGAGAGATGAGAGTTTGAACTGCATCCAGCACTTCGATTCTCTCGATGAATTCTCTTCAAGCTGGTGAAAGCTGATATATGGGCATACACTCATTTTTTTAAACACACTTTGTAACAAAAAAAGAATCGCACAGGCATTGATGCATTTCTAGGGGGACTTCACTACTTTCAAATGAAATCAAGCAAAGCAAAGGACAGTTTCAGCACTATCTCCTGCCCCTATAGGAAAACCATTGTATATTTCCACCTGAGACTGTTTACTTAGGCCGTTTTTCTCAACCACAGCCCTGGTGGATGGTCAGTGACTATCTATCAAGTCCCACGTAATGATACGATAACAGGTGACCTTACACCTGATCCCTCACACAATTTCTCACACATTTTCTCTTATTTTCGCTCCTTTTTTTGGAAAAACTCCACTTCATGTTTAATGTGAAAGGTTTCTGTTGGCCTACATCGACCTTTGGCTTGTCATTATCGTTACTTTTTCAAAATCAATCATCCATACATTTGTCCTCTTTCAGTCAGCAATTCAATACGTCAGCATTATTGTCCTGTCCCAAAATATGCCGCCATTTCAACATTTCCTTTATCTCAAGCTCCCATGGTTCATTTCAAGCTTTTTGTCAGTGATGTCAATTAGATGGTGGTGAACCACTTTTTCTGTGGAAACTGTATTACAGTGTCAAACTAGTTTTCCCAAAATGGTTGCCAGAAGATTTTTTCCCCCCTTTCAAGCCTCACAGAGGCAATTTAGTGCCGTTTTTCAGTTAAATAGCAAGTGCTTTTCTTTAAAATTGGAAAGTGCCAAAGTCTGTAGAAATGACAGGAAAGGTTCTTTTTTTCACAGGTGCTACACCATCGCACGATATCGTCATGGTTACTCCTCACCGCTTCCTGTCGGTTCCATCAGCAGGAGCTGGAAGGAGCTTCTTCATCCCCGTTGGAAATGAATAAGCTGGATCGATTCATTTCTACATTTCAAAACACAGGCCATATCCAGCCGTCAGACCGTGTGTCCTCAATTATTTGAGCCCCCGTCCTGGTTTAAAACAAAGAGACCTGGTCGTTGAGATTAGCGGTACATTAAGTTCTGATTCATCGTCATTAGTGAAGGCGGTTTAAAAAGCAGTCTGACAGCAGAGCCAGACCCTGAGGCTCTCACCATTATATTCGGTTAAAAACGGCACCGTCTCCCCGCCGCACTTTGAGCAGGTGACAGTGTGTTTTGGCGAGCGCCGGGAGCTGTGGGCGTAAGTCCTCTTCGTCAATTGCTTTACAACGAGCTGAGAAACCGCGGCTTTAAACACTGAACGGAACGGAAACTGACAATTTGATGAGTTAATTCAGTTTTAATGAGAAATACTGCCACGAGGACTTGTCAAAATACCCATCACACAGAAATGGCTCATTGTGTTGCTCTTTCTATAGACACAATTGCTCTATAAAAGCAAAAAACCTTTTCCGATTATGGCACATTTTATCAGGCTAGACTGCAGAACATTATCCTTGGGAAAATCAGTCATGTGACAGCATAGTCAAGCACTGGTGCAGGATGGGTAACTTGGTTGGTTTAGTCAGCGAGGTGGCTCATAAGGGGCCATTGCGGCCTCTATTGTAAAGGCTGGCTTTCCCACTCTGCTGACAGAGAAAGTATACAGCCACAAAGAGATACGTCAAGCATTTTTTTTTGTTGTTATTGTTATAGGTTTGGCAAGTATAACCTATTTGGTAAGGACGTCCTTGAAGAGAAAGGTTGCAGACTGGAGAACTGCCAGCGATGCAGAGCGATTTCCCCCCCCAAAGGGCAAGTGGCCATTGGTCTGATGAACTACTGTTCATACTTACAAGAACAAGTTTAAAAAATGTACTTATATCACTGTAAACCCCTTCCCTCGCTTTCAGCCATTTTGGAATGGAAAAAGGTGTACAATTTCACCCGACTAGTACTGATTAATGACTTATAGAGAAGGTTTTTAAAAAATTCTATTGACCATCTATATTCCCTCTTCATTACATCCAACACCCGCTGCTGATTGCCTAGGAAACTGCACGACTACATCAGACTCTGAAGCAAAGACTACTTAAAGGTTTAAAGTGCAGAGAGCCGAGATCTCTTCATGTAATGCAATAAATTAGACACCAGGATTCAGACACAAGCAATTTTGCGAGGTAAGATTTCAAATGCCAGCGGTTCAACAACCTCAATGTCAGTGCGATGACATTTAAAATGGGAGTTTCAATTTCTCCCACAGCCATCCTTGGTGCCTTTTAAGGTTATTCAAGGTCACAATCTCTACAGGATTTACAGTGCATATATACAGTACAAGATCTGTCTCATCATCATATAACCACTGCTGGACTGAATAACCGTTTTCTCTCTACATCTTGGTTTGCTTTCCATTACCAGTGACTGGTGAGCACTTACAGAGGCCCAAGATTCTGCTTACTTGAGTGGTGACTGAGTTTATATTCACATGAATAAATGACTAGTGGAGCTCTGGAATGAAAATTTGTGAGCGTAAAACCAACCCACTCAAATGGAATGGGACTATATGGGCTGACTACTTGTAAAAAAAAA
Source organism: Anguilla rostrata (assembly GCF_018555375.3). NCBI lineage: Eukaryota > Metazoa > Chordata > Actinopteri > Anguilliformes > Anguillidae > Anguilla > Anguilla rostrata. The sequence continues at coordinate 4,908,551 of NC_057939.1, forward strand.
AAAAACAGCTGTTAGGTTTACTTACATTTATATTTGCTTTTTTGCCATCTAATAGACACTTTCATCCAGAGCTAATGTAATTGTTTTTTTAACATACAATCCATTTACACAACTGGATATTTACTGAAGACAGCAACAGCAATACCCCTCCTGGAAATCAAACCTGCAACCTCAGAGTTACAAGCCCAGTTGCCTACTATGCCACACTTCTACCCCAGTGCACTTTTCAATACAGCCATATCAGCAACATGCAAAGCATCAGCTTTCTAGGCAAATACCGAAAATCATTCACTCTAAAACGGCTCACACCATTCACCAAGTAAAAAGTCATTGTTGACATTCAATATTGGTCTTAAAGTCAATGTATGTCATGCTTGTGGGGAAACTGACACATACTAAGATAACACATAACTCTTCCAGGACAACACATTTACCTGGAGGGGTTATCAGGACCTGTCGCGGTGAGTGATGGGCTAAGGGGAGGCTGTGTTTCGATCACACTTGTCATTTATTAAAGGTATACTATGCAGGATCTTTCTTTTGCCTTGCTGTGGTCCTGTGTTTACAATCAAAGAAGTCTCCTCCCCCGCTCACTCACCCTGAATACCTGATTTTGAAAGAGACTGCCAGAGAGAGAGACTGCCAGAGCATCATAGATATGCCTGAACCATTATTTAATGATATTTTCCAGGTAAAAATCCCGCACAGTATGCCCTTTAGTTATTAAAATGAAAGTGAAGCAGATGCAGACAGAATTGGCAGCTTAATAAAAAAGATAAGGCGAGTGAATAGATAGCAATAAGGAATAGATGTGTAGCAACAACACCCACTCAAGAATACAAATTTTAAGAGAATAACTCTGCTGGCAGATGCACAAACGAGCACTGGCAGAGAAGCAACAATAGCCTTTCATTTATTTGTAGCTTATTTAATGAACCAGGCTTTCCCTTACACCACACTGAATTTTCTCATAAATAACCCCTCTCTTTTATTCATGAAGAATATGGTCTAGTATCCGATGCAGAGACTGCCAATTTATTTAACCACTGAAAATCCTCTTTTCATCTCGAATGAACTGTACCTTCTTCTGCGTATTAATTATGCTGGTTTTTATAAGAGCTTCCACGCTCCTGCACGGCTCTGAAACTTACAGGAAGAACATCAAACCCCTCAGATGTCTCGAACACCTCTTGGGATTGTTGTGTGAGGGCACACAAGTGTCACACTAAGGGCGTATGGAAGCTCTTCTTGCCCCAAAGACAACTGCGCTCTGGGGATGGAGGGGGGTGGGGGGGTTACATATAGTCCACCTGAACGTGGCCTCTGCCACCAAATTGCTTGCAGCCAATTACAGGACAGCAGCAGCCCACACGGGGACAGCGAAAACACTTCACGGACCAACATGGAGGCCCTCCTACAGCAGTGCGGTGCGTGGCCATCGACATCGGAAAGCGTGGTTTCAGAGCGTCGCGACTACCGATCCAACCGGTCCGGCACGGCGCGGCGCGGCGTGTCACACCTCCACGAGGACGCGTCCAAGAGGTCAGGTGCTGCTCACGACTTCTTCTCACGTGTAAGACCATCAGTCTACGCAGCCGCACGCAATGACGTGAACTTTCTAAAAATGAAGCCGCTAGTGCTGATGGAAGCGTCGTCATCATCCACGTCAATGGGCATCCACGAGCACGAGCAACTACTGGAATTTACAGTCAAATTAAAGATTGGCCCAAAATGTTTGGATAAATAAACTGTCACAGCTAGGCTGAACCGAGCATCAGGCCAGATTTCAAAACTTACACAGCACAAGAACAGCGGACTCCCGTGGACATAATGCAACATTTAAACAACCATTGTTTAATACACACAGGTATATATTTATTTATACAAATATAATATTTATAACAATTGCATATCACCATTTTGTCTGTATAGTACAGTATACCCACCCTTTAAATTGGCAGTAGTTTCTAAGAAACTGAGTAGGGCTTCTGTTGAATCTAACTGCAGTGTAATATGTCTTTAACATTTTCTTTTTGTATTTAATTTTTGCCAGGCAACATTTATGGCCAATTTTTAAAGAACACAATGTTACATAAGAAACAAACACCAAAAAAGTAAACAGTTACTATAATTAATTTAAGCCTTAATTTGAAACTGCAGTAAAAGTTAAGGACAAATCACACCGTTTAGACAGACAAGAGCCCCTCAGTCTACAGAACAGGGAAGGGAATCAGTGAACTGTAGAAAAAAACTGAATAGAACAGCATTCACAGCTTTGTATGACGTGATGGTGCACTGTATGAAGCAGGCCTTGCTTAATGGTCAGATGTTATATGAAAAACGTCTAAAGACAAAAATGCAGCATGTTTACTACATGTGAACCCTTTTTAACAACACCAGTGTCCAACAAAACACATAAAATACTACAATGTTGAAAAAATTGGCGGCTTGCTACTTTCTATTAGAATCCAAACTTGTGAATTGATCCATGCTTCCCGTTAAAATAGGATTTCCTCATACTGTAGACTGAGATATGGGTGTCATGCAAGAACCTTGAATATCCAAAAAAACAAAACAAAAACATAAATTTTCAGGAACATAAAACTATGAATTATGGTTTAGTCATGTTTTCTTTTTTGTTCTTTTTTTTTTACAGAAATGAGAAAAATATACTTGCAAAGTTTTTGCATGGCACTGACAATATACATATCATACACACGTTTAAAGGTGGTGTGTTAAAGCACAGATCCCATGTCACCTGTATAATACAGGTGAGACAGTAGGCCTGTGTTTATGCTGCTGTAAATAAGAAAACACCTGGGCATCCAAAACAGTTCTCTCATATAATAACGGGGTATTAAACTGTTGGGCGTGGTTACTGCTTAATGCTACATCATGCTTTTTAAATATATTAATCATATACTGCATGACAAATGCACTGTAATTGATATTTCACATATTTATGAGTATTTTACACATAAATAAATCTCTGTGGAATATGATTACACTTAAAGAAAGACGGACACAAATTACAAATCAGAAATATTTTAAACGAACAAAACGATTACCAGAGGATTACCTTCCTGTAACAGATTATTAATGCACTAATTAATGTATTAATGTGCGTTGCCATCCAGTTATGCTATTCATATCATCTGTATAATACTAATATGACAATCATGATTAAGATTTAGAATTGGAATTTTTTTATTTAATTATGTTTGGTAAGTTATAACACAGCTATAAAATGGCAAAATTAGGAACCTAGGTTCTTTTAGTAAACTCAGATGTATGGACTTGAATTTCTATTCAAACGCATTCTCGGAGGAGAACCTGCGATACACTTTTTCATATATATTTCTTTTTGTTGACCACATGGTATGTGTAAGATAGTTTGATTTCACTATTGTCTAATTAAAGATTATTCTCAGTTCTTTATATCATCATACACAATGTGTTGTATCAAATAGTTTTATTGCTAAACCCACTAAATTCAATATAAAATATTTAATCTTGCTACACGTCAGGTAAAAAAGTTCACATTTATCCAAATTAGGACCCAACATCTGACACAAAAATAAATTGATGTCCATTAACACAAATGTAAAACACAAATATCGATATACGCCTTTTAAAAATGAACTATACGCAGCTATGGCAAAATGAACTCCATAAAAATCTTAAGTCACTTAGAAACAGAGGACAAATAAATATCACAAACTCTAGGAAGGTTCGATGAGAAAGGTTACACGTTTAAAAACAGACCGTGGTCAGTGTGGTTCTGTCTCCGAACAGGTCATTAAAAGCACCATTGTACACATTTTAAGAATACACATTGTAAGGTTTTCATGTCACAACTGCAAAAACTACAGGTAATACACAAAAGGTAGAGTTCACCCAGAGCGCGTACGGTGCAGCACTGTTTAAAGCCACCCATCGAAACACGCTGCCAGCCGAAACTTTTTTTGTCCCTCACGCAACGCAAGGGTGTGTTTTCGTTCGGTCATCGAAACAGCAAACTCTCTGCGCAATTAACTATGATTGAAGCGATATCCAGGTGTCTTTACGCTTTTTATTGCTATGGCAACGATGTTTCGCGAGGCAGCAGAAGACAATGCCACAGCTGCGCTATCGTGCTTTTTGTGCTATCCGCCCGGGTCCTCCCGCGGCCAAGGGGGACGGACCACGTCCACGTCTTCTATTTCTTCTTCTTGTGGAATACACTGTGGAGGAGACGACAGAGGACAGAAATCTGAGAGCAACATTTCGGATGTCTTTCTTTAAAAAAAAAAACAAAAAAAACACATCTCTGTCTATCTTTTTCTCCCTGTTTGGCATGCCCTGTTATATTTGTAGGCCTGTTGATGAAATGCCCTCTGTCACTTGAGAAGAGCACAGGCTAGCATGCATCCACTGCAACCCCATCCCCCCTCAAGCTGGAACTGGCAACACCTATTGCAGGGTATCCCAATTTATGGCTCCATGGCCAAATCCCACCCACTACAATTTTCTCACCTGCCTGGTGATATTGTAAAACAAAACAAAAAACAACAACAAAAAAAAAAACAAATAAATATACCAAACCTCCTGACTTCTTCGTTTTCTTATTCTGTACAACTTATTACAACTTACACTTAAAAAAAACAAAGCTAGAACATTTAATTGGGTAGATATATATACAATTTATGAAGTCTTGAAATAGAGAATGCCTGATAATGTATGTCTTATTTATGTTTTCGTTTAATAAGCTTTTGGCTAACTAGCTAGATGACTGTATCCCGAAATAACATAGCTTCATGACTGCCAAGTTAAAGCCAACTTTGTGCAGTTAGTAAATGTCTTCTCAACATCATCCGGTGTGCTCACACTCAAGATGTGGCCAGTTAGTCAGCAAAAAAAAAAGGAAAGAAAGAAAGAAAGCCGGTATTGCAATCAAAGCGAGAGGAGAAGTGCCTCTGCTCCTCTGTGGATTCCATCGGAGAGAGTGGCTTTGATGCCTTCTGGGAAGGGGGGAATTATGATAGCGCACGTAGCTGTTATATATATACACCAGCCCGAGTGCATGTCACCTGACCAGGCAGTTGCATGGCAACCCTGCTTTATGAGCAGCGGGGGGGGGGGGGGTGTCTGCGATGATGTTGGATGACCAGGCTTTCTGTCTCACAGCACATCACAGTACAGTTCCAAAAATCCCACCACCGCACACAGAGAGAGGATCTACTGAGGGGGGGATCCGGCTCGAGGACAGGGTGAGTCTACAGAAATAAGCTCTGAGGCCTTCTGAAGGGTATCTTAGGGGAATTAGAAGATCTGGGGCTTTGCCCAGATTTGCGGTTAGGGGGGATTTTGGATAACGGATATGCAATACGTACAGGTATCGCACCAAGCTGTTCATTCTGCTGAGCTCCACATTTCACTAAGTACCTACACCTGATCAATCAAAACTTAAAAAGGTCTGTGTGGATATAACTTGATTTGTGTGCAGGAAAAATGCCAGAAGATTTACAGTCAGAGAGGTTTAGTATTGACAGACCTGTAGAGGTCTTACGAACAGCCATTTCTAAGTAGGAATAATAGATTTTTTATTTTTCTGGGATTTAACCCTTTGAATAGCAGGTTTTTTGCAATGTTTTTTTTTTCTGTTATGAATCTTTATATTTTCTTTGCACAGTAAAAACATTGTTGGTAAAAATATATATATATATATAAATACTTACTTGATTCATCTCTATAGAAAAGATGATTATATTCAGTTCCGCACAAACAACACTGTCAGAACTTCGACTGATTGTCCTCCAGAAACTTGAATAACAGCGTCGCTACATCTGCCCATAGCCCTACAGTGTGGTTTAGTATAGAACACTCAGGGTGTTTTGAACCAACACAGTTAACTAGGTCTACCTCCCTAACAATAGCTTAGCTTAGCCTAGCATGTGAAGTTTGTGTTTGAAGGCCCATGTTCTTCCCTCTCAGTTTAGCTCAGAGAAGGAGACACTTCTGGGCCTTGGTCTAGCTCTCTCCCTTTAACTCACCGTTGCTAATGAAGGATACACCTTCCCAAGGCTTGCTCTCTCACTCTAGCTCAATCTAGCTAGCGAAGAGGACACTAGTCAGTCCAGGATTTACCCTCCTAAAGTAGCTCAGGTGAATGGGTGAAGCAGACACGTCCTCTTTAGCTGAGATTAGCTAGCCAGGTGACACATACAGGCCCAGATTCAGACCTTTTTTATTGGTTCAGCCAGTAAGGGAAAACTGCCTTGGTCTAGCTCTCTCCCTTTAACTCACCGTTGCTAATGAAGGATACACTTTATCCAGGCCTTGTCTCTCTCACTTCTAGCTCATCTAGCTAGCGAGAAGAGGACACTGTCAGTCCAGGATTACCCTCCTCAAGGCTCAGTCAATGGGGAAGCAGTACCAGGTCTCCTTTGACTGAGCAAGCTAGCCAGGTGACACATACAGGCCCAGATTCAGACCTTTTTTATTGGTTCAGCCAGTAAGGGAACACTTGTATGCCCCGGTCTAGACCTCTGGCACTGACTCAGCCTGCAGGGTGAAGCAGACACTTGTAGGTCCAGGTCCACACCTCTTGTACTGGCTCAGTCAATAAGGGAACACTTGTTGGTCCAGGTCTAGACCTCCTGCACTGGCTCAGTCAATAAGGGAACACTTGTAGGCCCAGGTCTAGACCTCTTACACTGGCCAAGCCAGTAAGGGAACGCTTGCAGGCCCAGGCCTAGGCCTCTCCTCTTGCGTCGGCTCAGGACGACGGCGGCAGGGAAACGCTTGGCAGGCCCAGGGTCCCGGCTCCTCCCCCGAGGGCCTGAAAGCAATGAAAAGCCTCACCTACGACGTGTGGTTCTGCTGGGCCGTCAGGCTCTGCTGCTGCTGCTGCTGCTGCTGCTGCATGAGGAGCTGCTGCTGCTGGCGGCGCCGGGCGGTCCGCAGCTTCTCGAAGCGCGCCTCCATCTCCTCCAGCACCTTGGGCGTGTAGCGCACCACCAGCTTCACGCTGTCCTTGGCGGCCTTCAGGAGCTCCACCGCCTTCTCGTGGTGCTCCCCCTCCACGCTCTGAAGGGGGGGGGGGGGCAGAGGGGGGGGGGACAGCACACACACGTGGGCCTGTTACTAGCACGGCTCGCCACGCGCTCGCTCGGGCACGATTGGCTAACACTTCACAACAAGGTCACATGAATTGGCATTACCTAATGTAGTTTGGTTAATGACGTATACATATATTAGCAAAGCCTTACAGATCAACTTTTTAGTAGTAGTTAGTAGTTGAATACATTAGTTAATGCCAATTCATGTGACCCTATTGTGCAGTGTTACCCATGATTGAAGTTAGGTCTATACTTCGGCAGGTTCAATCAAACACTTCCCAGGATAGTTTCTGTGTCAAATTTAGTCAACAATACCAACTTTGTAGAAATACGTTGGACGTCTGAAATGTCTATTTTGTTAACCAAACACTAGCATTAGAGACTGCATGTTTCTAAGCCAAAAATCTCCACAGTAAAATTGATGAGAAATTTACAAAAATAAATGTCTGTAAGAGACGAAAAGTAATGCTCTAGATGTAATTAATTCATTTCGAGACCGCAAAATATTAATAATGACACTTTTTCAGAGATATGGCAAAGTTTCTTGCCACCATCTTCACAATGTGTCCACGACGTAATAACATTCCGAATGTGTCAGAAATAATGCAACTAAATCTATCGTCTCCCTTTAATGAAGAATGATAAGAGGCAGCCATAATAAATATGAAGGCTAGTTCAGCTCTCTCATAAATGCCACTATCAGTTATGGTGATTTCAGAAATATTATTTTCATGCACTCTTCATTATGTCTGGACATGAAAACAAGTGGCACTTAGCATATAATGAATGCTCAAGCTCATCAAGGTATCTTCAATTTGTGAAACAAATTTGCGTAAATGATTCACATTCAAGTCAATTTCAGTTATTATATTTAATTTAATAAATATAACTGAATTGGATTTAATTATATCTAATTAATACGACAATATTATTTTTGATTTATTACACATTTCTTGAATGTGAAATGTTGCATCCTTAATCAAACACATGAATTGAGAAAATAATGAATATTCACGATCTATCATGCATGAATAAACTGATGTCACACCCATTACTGTCTGATAGGATATTATTCAAGCTCTAACAGCTAACAAACAGCAGTCGTGCATTACCGTAATCTGGCAACGTGTACACGGCAATGAGGTCAAAACTCATGCAATTAAGTCAGCAGGCAAGGCTGATCGTAGGACGGAGTGTGGCGCAGTGGGTAAGGAACTGCGCTTGTAACCGAAAGGTCGCAGGTTCGAATCCCGGGTAAGGACACTGCCGTTGTACCCTTGAGCAAGGTACTTAACCTGCATTGCTTCAGTATATATCCAGCTGTATAAATGGATACAATGTAAAGTGCTAACTAAAAGTTGTGTAAGTCGCTCTGGATAAGAGCGTCTGCTAAATGCCTATAATGTAATGTAATGTAATGATTTAATCCGACATTTATGCTTATTTTGACAGAAACTGGATTTTTTTTTCTTCTCATAACTTCATCTTATTAAGACTTCATCCAAAATCCGCATTAATGAAATATTTACGCCTCGCATTTCTGAAACATCGGGAAGGCAGACACGGATGAGTGTGAACTCCACCGCCCGAAGTGAAAATTTGATCCGAGTCAATGTGAGTTCATTTGAATCACACGTTTTAATTATAGATGCCCACCCACTGAGGGAACAACCGCAGAAATTGATATTCGCCGCGCGGCGTCAAGAAACAGCTTCAAGACTGGCCCGAGAAAGCCAATTACTTTCAGCGTACAACTGCAGACACCTGTAAGAGTCGGACTCCACGCCGGCGGTTACAAAGAACACTTTTTAACCACAGCCAGCGGGCCGTGAAAAAAAAGCACATCTTTCATCGCTTCTCAAAAAACGGGGAACAAATTAAAGCCGTCTGCATCACTTCCCCTCCACATAAAAGTTACCTTTAAATCTATAAAGTTGCACTTTCCAGTCATTCGAAACTCTACGCCCCCCCCCCCCCCCCAATTCATCCCGGGCCCTTCCGCGCCTGATTTTGATCAATAGCGATTAAAAGTTGGGCCCGGCAGAACTTCGGCGAAGTCGTTAAAAAAAAAAAAAAAAAAAAAAGAAAACAGTCTACGGCCCACTCTGTCTCTTTTATGGCACGGAAAGTCGTATGAAAGTCTTTCCCGAACTTTGATGCAGTTTTCTACGGGAGATTTGCATGAGTACTTCAGAAAACATTTTTTGGCGGTCCTTTTGCCAGCGGAGTCCACGCGTGTTTCGACTGCCGACGACAGAAAAGCAAACGTGCTACGGAGGAAAGCGGGGGGGGGGGGGGGGCAAAGCCGGTGAATCAGTATTCCCGGTGCTCCTCGGCCATCGACAGCACAAACCGCTCTGAAATTCAGCAGCTCGACGGGTAACTACGAGATTTAATAGCGCTCCCATCTGGGAAAACATCATTTTCAGAGAAATAGTGTCAAACCGACCTACAGAAAACACCCCCCCCCACAGATTACACTGTACAACAAACACAAAATGATTTGAGCGGGACACTGTCTCTGCGCGGTAACGATGCAGCATTATTGATGGGTAACGCCTCGGTTTTTACATTATTTACTCGCTTTAATATTTACTTGCCTCGTGTACGAGAGACAGATTGAGGGTATTAGATCAGGCAGAGAGTGCATTTGTAATCTGTGAAAGGACAGGCGCTCCGTACGTAAAAGATGGCTTCACATATTTTTTTGTTTTGAAAGAATATTTACTGTGGTGTTATCTACTCTGAGGATTCCTGGTTTCTTTTAGGATAATGTTATTCTGACAGCAGCGTAAAGACAGGTTATCTGTCTAGCGGTGCTTTCTAGTGTGACAGTACAAACCGTTGTTTGTTAGGTTAGCATCGCACTCACAGCTTATAAATCTCTGCGCCTTTACGGTGATGCCGGATTTTAGTAGTCCTGAGAGCAACACTGATGTTCTCCACTACTGTTAGTCGCTCGGGATAAGAGTGCCTGCCAAGTGATTTCAATGCACCATAAAGAGATTCAGTATGCACTCAAACATTCTAGCGCTCTGCTCAAAAACATACAAACAGCCCCCCCCCCCCCACCAGCAGCGCTAAGCCATTGGACCGCTGACCCCCCCCCCCCCACGCCCCCGCGGGCTTACCACTCCGTTGACGGACAGAAGCTGGTCCCCCCTCTTCAGGCCCCCGTGCCTCTCGGCCACGCCCCCCGGGATGATGCGGGAGATGTAGATGGGCGAGTTCTGCTCCTTGCCGCCCATCACGTTGAAGCCCAGCCCCTCCTCCGTCTTGGGCAGCTCCACCACGCGCGGGTGGGAGTGGCCCTCGCTGGCCGCGAACGCCGCCACGGTGGCCTGCGGGGGGGGGGGGGGAGAGGGAGAGGCGGCGGCTCAGCATCTGGACCGAGCGCCATTTCAGAGGCTGCTCTGGCTGCTATTCCCGCTAACAGACGTTCTAGAATGAGCTGAAAATGTGCATAGCTGAAAGGCATCATGGGTATTTCTCTGGGAAACGATGAATGGTTCACCTTAGTACAGCAATTTCACACTGGCTATATAATGAGTTAATATGTTTACAATGAACCTCTGAGTGCTCTTTATACTCAGGTATATTTGAATAAATATGCACCAAGTACTCATAAAGCTTATTTTAAGACTGTTGTATGTTTCACCAGCCACTTCTTCTAGGTTTAATATCCTTTGATGAAAAGCATTTTAAGATCTTTGCTCAATGTTATTGCATGGGTTGAGTCTGGAGGGTGTTCATGTGTACCTTTCCAACAGCTACAATTCTGCCTGTGGAATAGGCTGAAATATATTATCAGACATTTCAGCCCACGGAAAGTCTCCAAGGTATAAATTATTGTCGGAGTTAACAAGCATCACAACAGAACCAAGCGTCAGACTATATATTTTGGGATGTGTCATTTCATGAAAACGAATCCAACGCTTTCACAAGAAGAACGGATTGCAGAGATGCGAGTTTCCGCAGAGACGAGGAGCTCTGCGAAGCACCGGGGGCCCCTGTTGCTCCAGTGTACTCGGGCATCCGTCCGACAGCAGAAAAACAAAATGGAGACTCAGGGTTGTGGGAAAGGCTTCAGTCTCTATGGCGGTTTTTTAAAAGTAGCTTCATAGCACACCTCTGGCTGTCCTTTCCTGTGCAGATTTATGGCAGGCAGTAAATGACTGCCACGCATGTCAGCTGAGAGAGGAAGCTGGTTTTTGAAGTGAACAGAGAAGCTCTCTCTCACTCCACAGGACACCTGTACAGTTAGCGAACGCTAACCGCTAGTCTCCGCCGGTGTGAAAAACGCATCTCATTTTCAGCATTGCTGCCCTCTTGGCCATTTGAAAGGGAACACGCCAGTGCCTGTTAGAAGTACTCGGAGAGAGGAGCAAAAAACAAAAACAAATCTCCAGTCCGCTGATCCATGGAAAATATTGTTACAGATACGGGCCTTCCCCTCAGTATCGAGCAACTGCAGCTCGGGGAACGAAGTAAAAGATCACTGTCGCGGTTTGCATGCTTGAGTCCTCAAAGTCCTACGCAGAACACCAGAGCTCACAGATTTCCTAGAGTTTTCGTGTCATCCGTGTTCTAACCTACGGTGCTGCTGAAGAAGCTCCTCTGACTCTATACAGTTCTGGTATGCAGAACAGCGCTTTCCCCACAACCCTCCTCCTATAGCTCTGAGAATAAAGGAGACGGCAGCAGCACATGGCACTGATGCTTCAACACAGTGTCTAGGTCCAACCGGAGCAATATATATATATACTGCAGACAGTGGAGCCAGAATGGCGAACATGCTGACCACTGTTAACCTTCCCAAAATGGTGGGTGTATTTAACCCATCCAGGCGGGTAAACTTGCTGGTGGTTGAGACGTGGCGCTCGGCCATGATACAAAAAGGCCATAAATCAGCGCACTTCATTACTGCCTACACGTGCGCTTTAGACCTAGCGGTCAATAAATCTGCGGTACGCTCCCCCCCCCACCCCCGCACCCCCCGCACGCTTAGCCCCTGGGCCGAGCCGTACGCTCGCGCGAAACACTCGCATCCCAGCAAATTTACCGCCTTTGTGACCGTCGGCCGCACAAGATGGCAACTACACAAGTCCGCTGGTGCCACAGCACATGTGGTGGCTTGCGCTAATGTGCAGTCATGTGACCGCAATGAAGCATGGGGCAATGCACCATTATCATTCCATCGGCAGACATTTTACTCATCAAATGTGCTGAGCCTCTGGGCATTAGCTGTCCTGTCCATTACAGTCTCTGCCTGTAAGGTCAGAGTAGTGGGGAAAACTTTTATATTGAGGGGTCGACACAAGTGATAGGCAAGTACGCATTAACATCAAAAAAGATAAAAATGCATAGCAATTTTTAAGTATAAAAAATGTGTACCTAAAAATTGGTACGCATTTTCACAACAAAAAAACTGCAGCGCATTTTTATCTTTTTTTGCCGTTAATGCGTTCTTGCGTCACTTACGTCGCCCTCTGTTGATATTATATATATACTGCATGCATCCATGAACATAAATGCTAAATAATTTCATTAAACTTTCATGCACTTCCCATGCGAAGCCCTTGAAGTGCACTTCAGGCACTTAGAGACGCGGGAGCATAACGCGGAATAATTTCACGACACTTTCACGCACGTCTGACGTCAGCAACGTTTCCGGAAGCTATTTTAGGAAGCCACTGAAAGCTTCACCTTGTATATCACACATCCTAATGACAGACTGATGAAGACTGAAAACACCTTACTTTATCTGTCATGGTATAACTGATGTTATGAGACTGTTTCGCAGGACAAATCCACAAGTCCCCTCTCGCAGAATAAAGATTAAAAAACCCACTTAAGCTAATAAACACAATTTCCGCTACTCGCCATGGCGAATAGGCCGACGTGGGTCGTTGACGAAGCGTCGCTCAGCTCTTAGCCTGCAGTGCGGAATTGACGCACTTCCACAACAAGACAATAAAACAGCAATTTGCTGATCACGTCAAGCTCGTTTTTTTACACCTGTTCAAGTTCATCAAGTTTCGGCAGCGTGAAAAAGGGCCGATTTATTTTAGAGGCAGGAAATGACACGAGGTCTGCGAAAGCAAACCGACAAACTCACCGTTGCCAAGGCCTCTTCCTCTGGGGTGCGATAGGCCGTGGCACGGAAGGGGGATGCCGCTGGCTTGAAACAAAATGGCTCCGCAATGGAGTTTTATTGCATCGTGGGACTGGCATTAGCCTTGTAAACTTCCCTTACTGCAGGCAGTATTCTCTGTGCTTCGGAGCCCATAGATACCGCTGCTTTGGGCTAGAGGGTAATTTGGCGTGATAATGATAAGTTGCTCTGCTCCTCAGACATAACCCATACGCGTATGTGAAATAGTATAAGTACTTCAGCTCGGGCCAATAAATATTTATTTTCAAAATTTATCTACTTTCATAGCCAGCCAGAATGTCTACCCAGAGGGCTTTAAGTTTCCCACACTTTGATCATTTTTACCTGTGAAAAAACAGAAACCAACCAGATAATGCAGACTCTGACACACACACCACACACACACACACACACACACACACACAGGCACTCACACACACACACACACACATGCACACACACACACACACACGCACAGGCACTCACACACACACACACACACACAAAGATACACACTCGCTAGCACAGGCACTCACACACACACACACACACACACACACACACACACACACACACACACTCACACTCACAACACTCACACACACTCACACACACTCACACACACACACACACATACACACATACACACATACACACATACACACACACACACACACACACCACACACACACACACACACACACACACACACACACACCCACACACCACACACACACAAAGATACACACTCGCTAGCACAGGCACTCACACACACACACACACCGGCTTAAGTTTCACACACTTTGATCATTTACCGTGAAAAACAAAACCAACCAGATAATGCAGACTCTGACACACACACACAGGCACTCTCACAACACACACACACACACACACTCACACAGGCACTCACACACACACACACACACACACACACACACACACACACACACAGGACACACACACACACACACACACACACATGCACAGGCACTCACACACACACACACACACACTCACACACACACACACATGCACAGGCACTCACACACACACACACACACACACACACACACACACACACACACACACACACACACACACAGCACACACACACACACACACACAAACACACCTAGCACAGGCACTCCACACACACACACACACACACTACACAACACACACACACACACACACACACACACACACACACACACACACCACACACACACACACACACACACACACACAGCACACACACACACACACAAAGATACACACTCGCTAGCCCAGTCTCTCACACATGAACACACAAATTCACTGGTACCCAGGGCCTACCTTAGCTGTTGCTCGGGCCTGGTACTCAGGACATCCGTTCACTGTAATGGTTTCATGCATGTACTGATACACCTGGTGGAGAGAGAGAGAGAGGGGGGGGGGGTAGAAGGTGAGGGGAGGGGGGGAAACACAGGGCCTGTGAATCTCACGAAAAAGCGGTTTCATCATTCTCAACAGAGCTCTGACCTAAAAAAAAACTCAGAAAAACTAAAAAAAAAAACCAAAAAAACCCCCCTGAAAACACTAGAGCAGCTATTCTGAAGTGTCAGGCAGAGCCTCTACATTTCAGTTTGGGAGACGTTTTGGATTTTGCCAGCACGGCTGCTCGGGGGAACATTCTGCCAATCTGAGGGGCCCGTTGGATGTCGTTCACATCCTCTTCTACATTATTTCCGAGGTCTAGTTGTGCCTCTCCTGCTCGCTGCCTGTGTCCTCGCATCCCATCCTCGTTTGTGTTATTTTTTTTTGTTGTTGTTCAAAAAATCCATAAAAATGTTAATGGAAGCGGGACGGATGGATGGTCCAAAAGGCACTTGTGATGCAGCCGTGCTGTGAAGAGCCAGGAGCACTGCGGTGCCTAGCAACGGGCAGCCCACAAAACCGCCAGCCTTTCCGTCACAGACGCAGCGGTAACAGAAAAGACGGTTTTTCCGAAAGGAAGGAAAATGACATTTCTGCGGCTCAACGGGACGGCGAATTTCACTGCTCTCCTGCACGGTGTGTTACCTGTCCTTTCCAGGACAGAGTTTATGAAAAGATTATTCACCGGTGAGAACTCCTTTAAAAGCACAGCGAAAGCTTGAGAGCCTTAATAACATTGGCAAGTTTTACACTGCAGTAACAAGGTAATGTTTGTGTGGAGGTAATGACACTGTCGACATTATTCGATCAGCTGTTCAGCAAACATACCATTACATGTTTCCTTTGTATGAAGAGCTTACAATTACTTCATGGTCAGCATAAATTTTGTGGGGGACTCATTGATTGACTGATTGATTTTATTTGGTCTCAAAAAATCAATAGCTATGTAAACAGTTATGTTTCCATGTGTGTTAGTGTACCACTAAGAAGTAGCTGTGTTCTCAGGTTTGCACCCTCTATCATTCCACTCAGTCTAAGTGGAGCTTAGGGGATTGTGGGTAGTTTGTTCTCACAAGGGGGGAGGCCCTTTGATGATTAATCCTGCGCTTCTGTTTATAACACCTCTGGGCCGGCCCGTGTTCCAGGACGGAAACAGACATCACCGCTGACATCTTTAGCGTCACGGAGGAATTGTCACTCCACTTGAGGTAACTCGATGTAATCTAAGGCCACCGCTGTTGCAGTTGTTAGCCAGGCACCGGCAGTGCTACTTTCAACAGGGAGGCCAGGGCGTGTTAGCATAAAGCTGTTAGCCCGTAGCGCAAGGGTCACGGCGAGCTCCCGTCACGTCCAACCCGTTTGATGCTAGATGGACCTCACCCTCGGCTCCACAACACAAGAGCGACAGCTCACTTATTTCCACAGTTCCAGTCCCCGTATCCCATGTGACCTCGCGTACCCGGCAAACAAGCGAGACTCCATCCCCAGGACACGCACTGCAGTGAATGCTCTTCTCAGGGAAATGCTATCTAAATGCAAAGTGCTTCAAATGCCACTGTTCGTTTTCTCAGCAGGCACCCGAGCTTGTAGCTACTGACGTAGCTGACGTCTTTCAGTATACAATTTCAAAACTGGCTGACTACTCCTGTACCAACGGTTCATTTTAAGCTTGCTTTTGGATCTCAATACATGTTGTTCATCAAACAGCTATAACAAGATCTGTCTTAATTAATGTGCGAACGTTAGTTTCGCTGGCTTTAATGAATGAAATGTTTTTTGTTTTTCTCGATTTCTAACTCACTTTGAACCTGCGGTCACCATAATCACAAGGGGAGCCTAGATGAACACATAAAATGCCTTTTCCCACAAAGCTGTAAGTTATTTCTCATTGCTTTCACAAAAAATTCAAAGGTTAAGCACATTTTAACAAGACTGTAAGAAACATTCCACAGAAAAGACGCAAAAATGAATACTAAGTCAATCACGTCCATTTCACAATCCCATTGAGAACTTCTTGAGGGAGTCTTCATGCAGGGAATGCTGACTGTCTGGCAGCCACAGCCAAAGCTTACCGAGAGTGGACGTGCTACTGCTAGAGATGTTCCTCCTCATTGCACTACGATGGAAAGCGTCCAATGTGATGTCGATGAGAACTAGAGAAGACAGGACTTGCAGTGAAACGTACGGTATCGAATTTGTTCTGCCTTCTTGAACTTGCTTTGCTTTCACAGAAATACAGGGTTTTTTCCCCCATCATCAAACTTTATTTTGTTGTCTGTGCAGCGCTATTCAATTGTAATAAGTATTTACTGGACTGTTTAGCGAAGATTGATAGAAATACCTTTCTGTGAGATGAGATATGCTGTTTTGGTAAACATTTCATCTTGTCGCTTGCATTCAATGTTTGGGGTGTCTCACAGCATTTCGCAAAATGAATGTGTCATTTTGGCAAATGTGATGTACAAAAGTGAGTTGTGTTCTCAAGCAATAAAGAAAAAAACTAATACAATCTAAGAATTATAGGTAGAGGAGCAAATTGTTTTTGACTGCTGAATAATTCATATATTCTTTTGTGGAAACTTTGAAAGATTCAGTCCTTCAAGGGAATAACATTGACTTTGTTTCCCAGAACAATGGAACTAGGGGCAATATTTAATTTAACCGTCATCTCTGAAATAGACAGCCACGGGAATGTTATTCATGAACTCAAAACTCGTGTCTATTTTCAAAGATATGCAAATTGCCCTCCGGTGATGAAAATGTGATTGTCCATTTATGAATTATGCACGTAAAAGAGCTATCTAAACTCTTCAAATGGACTATAAAGGAAGGCAGTCAGTACTCTGGAGCCAGGAGAACAATGGCAGAACAATGCTGAGTTCTGAGTGCTCAGGAACTGAGACTCCATCTTGTGTGGCCTCTCATGAAGCACCATCTTGATTTATTTTATCTTTGGATGTTTATTTTAATGCTTCCACCACCGCTTTGAACGACCAGTCATATCTCTGCTATTAATTAGGGAGAAAGCAGACGTGAGCTCTCCTGCAAAGGACAGCCAACCCTTCTTCTCACACCACAGTTTGCGAGTCAGTCTAGACCGCAGGTGTCGTACCCCTGTCCTGGAGGGGCCGCAGTGCCAGCTGGTTTTTGTGGGTGTTCTCAGCACAGGGGTTTCATTTAAGTCACTGATTGGCTAAGGGATCCACAAGCAGAGCGCAAGCAGAGAACCTCCACGTATTCAAATCCAAACCATATGAATATACAGTTAAATATGAATATACAGCTGGATGCTCTCGAGTTAGTACACAAATGGTGAGTCCACATGGGCTGAATGGCCTGTTCTCTTTATTATTAATTCTTATGTTCTTACACAACATTTATGTGTGGTTGTGAATCAGATAGCTGCCTGGCTGGAATTAGCCCTGCTCTTAGAGCATAAACCACACAGCAGCGCTACTCCCCCCTGCTAAAGCTACTCCCCCTCCTGCACTTCTCTGTGTTCTACAGCCATGGCCTCAGCATGGGGTCCCTCTCCCTCCTTACCTCCCAGGCACCCTTGTCTGCTTTGCTGCGTTTCTTTTACGGCGAAGGGCTTCTATTAACTGAGGTCCGTTTCTGTGAGGGACACTTTCACGCAGAGCCACCGGACTGAGGACGGCGATACAGTCCGTCAGCGAGGCCGGGGGGAGGTTTTTGTTTGTGAGCTCGGCTGGCGTGAAGCACACAGCCACAGGCTTGTTTTTCCCCTGCCTGCCTGAGCTCTCCTGCGAACGGGAGATACCGCCACGTCCCGGGAACAGCGCGGAAACAGACAGGGCTTCTGACGAGGCCGAAACACGGGGGAAACAATTCAACAGATAGCGCTCGGGAGTAAGACTTTGGATGTTTTCTCGTTCGTATCACCGATGAAGTGCGCTTCAATTATTCATCTGATGCCCCAAAATCAGGGGCGCGCATCGAATACAAACGATGGCTGTAAGATAATCCGCTTGTAGTTTTTTCTGGAAAAAAAACAAAAAAACAAAAAGCGAAAGCCCTTGATGCCCTTTAACATGGACGATAGCCTACTGACTGACAACAACAGGCTGATTTTCAGGCAGGACCCCGTGTCTCTTACAGCTGGTTAGCGATAGCGGCTATTCGTGTTTTCTCCCCTCCGTTTAACCAGCTGATGGGCTGGGATGGGCTGGGATGACCCGTTCACACCCCTCCTCACGCCGCTGACAGGAGCTATCTGGGGAAAAACGCCGCTCCTCAGAATCCAATTTCGGGCGTTCAGTCTCTCAGCTTAGCAGGCATTCCGCCCCCCCCTTCATCCGTCACACAAACAGTCACCGGCCGCACTAAGAACTCCACCCTGAAAAAACTGGGGAGCGGACGTAAATTATCCCGACGCCGCGCGATTTAATTCACGGCCTTCCGCTCTGCACACATATAAATGCTTTTTCGGGGTTTGTGTGTTGTGTATCTGGACTGTGACAGTTGCGGTGCTGTGCGGGCGCTGTGTTTGCCCACCGGACTGTGAAACGAGCTCTCGCTCGAGGGAGAGCCGGCCCTGCGGCTGAATCGTAATTCAGAAGCCCGCGGCACGCTTTCACCGGCTTTTAAGTAATAAAACGATAGCCAGTAATTGAATTTCCACCTTTCTGCGATAAACTCACCGACAGGGCGCACTATTTTAACCTTCCTCTGTCTTTCAGCCTAGGAGCCCAGCCCCCCTAACCAACCTGCCGCAGCAGTCATCGCCATCTGATCCCCCCCCCAGAGATAATTACATGTCATTAAAAGAGACACAACTGTCTGCGAGGCCTGTGATTACCATAATACCTTTTGATTAGAGAGCGATGTCAGGGCGTGCGCGTGGACGTTTGCTGATATAATTACGCGCGGACCGAACCCGGAATGAAAAGGTAGAAGACGAGCAATCAGGCGAAGGTGAAGGTGTGTCCACCCCCAAAATGGGCAGGGAACATCATTAGCTATCGCCCTGATGTGTGCCCTCGCTCCCACTGAGACAAGGGTCAGACGAAACTGAGAGCACCAGAGATTACTTACTACTTATTAATGCCTGTCTGACCACCGATGAATAATGAACAACAGCTCACATTTCACAAATAAAAGCAAAGAAAAATTCGAAACTCCGAGAACTAATGACCAAAATCAATATGAGTTTGTGTGTCGTTCGTAGTGGGAGGTCAATATAAAATGACACCATTATGCCACAATGATTTTACGCATGTGTGCATGCATGCAGCCTCACACGCAAGTTTCTGTGCGGAATCAAGCGACTGTGCTTGTCTGCAGGCGATCTATAATACAGGGCGATTTAATTTAACAAAGCGCTACCCCACTAGTGCGACTGGCATCTGCCTTAACTGGTGATTTTATTTCTTACAAGCGATGTTATCGAGGAGCAAGTGCAGTGGCTGAAACGACAGTGAATTCAGGAGTGTAGAAATTAAATTAGCGTGTTTGATACCCCCCCAGTGGAAGCGGAACATCTGTCACCTTTACCCCTTTGAGCACCACCGTGTGAACGCGGCGGCAAATCGCCAATTCTGACAAGTCCGGGGAAAAAGCAGGGTTACGGAAAAATCCATCCGCAATGATTTTCGAGAGCCTCGCGCTGTCTGGAGCCCTGCAACGGGAGATAAACGTGGCAGCCCTGGGGTATGGTCCTGTCACGCAGAACCCAACATGCCACAGAGAACGACTCCTTAAGGACTGTATCGTAAAAGTCCAAAAATATGGTAAATGCACCTTTAACATCCCAAATGGCCGCTCAGTGACTGACCTGGGCTCGCTGAATCCGCAGCTAAAGACATGTTGGCTTTGTGCTGCACAATACGAGCGTCATCAGCCACGACTCCAGCTTGCAGCCATTTTATTTTAGCAGCCAAAATGACACAGTTGATCATGATAAAATGCTGTTCTGAATCTGGGTGGCTGGCGTGTCCCTCTGCAGTTTGAAATGTGTGTCACTGCAGTTTGAATCGAGGTAGTTGGAAAGGTGTGTTACGGTAGTTTGAATCTGGGCAGTTGGAAAGGTAGCTCACCCTGAAGTTTGAATCTGGGTAGTTGGAAAGGTAGCTCACCCTGAAGGTTGAATCTGGGCAGTTGGAAATGTGTGTCACTGCAGTTTGAATCTGGGCAGCTGGCAAAGGCGAGTCACTCTACAGTTTGAAACTGCACAGCATACTAATGGATCCCATTCACACGGGATCTGGTGGTGCACGTACAGCAACTGCATGTGTGCGTGCAGTCAATGACACCCAAGACCACAGGGAATCCACACTTCCCCTGAACAGAGTGCTGTTTGGTATTCTGCTGACAGTCGAGCGTGAGCAGATATCGGATGAACAGATGAGCATGTCCGACAAGATTGGGAGTAAGTGTGCGAACAGCTGAACCGACAGCCGGCTGTGAGATTCTGGCTACTGATCTTAGCGTGAGCTAGAAGGATCCAGAAAAGAAAATGATTACACTCTGTTTTGAGCATGTCACAAGTTATTCTGATGTGCACAGCGATGTATTCCATGCGCTATAGTGAAATACGAATATAAACAGAATTTTAACATAGGAACAAACCAGCCTGGACTGACGACCTGTCCAGGGTGTATTCCTGCCTGTCACCCAATGCATGTTGGGATAGACTCCAGTACCTCCCGTGACCCTGACCAGGAATAAGCGGGTATAGATGGTAAAATAATTACAGCCTAACCAATGCTTAATGCAGATATAGTTCGAACCATGACCTGACATAATCTGAAAAATGTCATTTCTTTAGGATTGCATATAGCATGCTTTTTGATTTTACATGGATGTTAACTGTATTTATCTGTGACTCTGTGAATGAGTGTGTTTTGGCTCTACGTTGGCACAGGTTAACTTACCAGATACATTTTCTGCTTGATTGATTCTGGCCCTACGTTCTACTGGTCTGGGAACGCAGTTAGCCAGGTGTGGCTACTCTCGCTCATGCAGTTTAACTCAGGTGAGCTCCTCCTGTTCTCTTCCACAGTAAATCACTCTGGCTACGAGCAGCTGCTAAATTAAAGCAATGTAACGAGCAGGAATGATGATTCCCTCCTATGGATATTTCCTCCCTACGCCCAGGTTATTTCTACAGTCGGTATGATTAAAAGCAGACTGTACCGCACTCTCTCAGGGGGAGAGGAAAGTTTTTTTATGATGAACTTCTGGCAGCTTCTTAATTCCTTTCTGTCAGAAACGCTGTGTTATTGATAGGCGGGGGGGGGGGGGGGGGGGGGTGCATTATGGAGCGAGACCAGCTGTGGATGCGGTGCTGTATGTCACCGTGGTAATGAGTCTCATAATTAAAACCGTTTTTTTCGCACCCCCCCGTTCTCGACGGGGCGAGAGCTCTTCCTGTCTTTTATGCCGCGAGACCACCAAGAGGCGCGGCCATCTGCCAGCCAATGACGCGGCAGCTCACAGAGGAGCGTGACTGGCGGTGAAACCCGCGGTTGGTTAGCAACCGACTGCAGTCGAGCTCTCAACCCCTTATGTTCGAACGTTCTACTTATGTTTTTAAAAAAAAAAAGTATTTTTATCTGCAGTGCTGCAGGCAGTGAAGAAGGACTTCACGCTGAAGCAATCATTTCAGAGGCAGGAAACAGAATTCGACCTTCCACAGACGGATGGACGGGGGGGGGGGGGTCACCTGACTCATCAACCGCCAGACCGCGCAACCCGGCGACTCTACATGCGCTCGCCTTCTCTCTCTCTCTCTCTCCCAGACCAGTGTAATTTCCCATTCCAGAGTAAAGCGATCGAACCGCGACCCAGGACCGCACTGAGGGTAATCACCTCGCCCCCCCCCCCCCCCCGGGCTCACGGAACTCATGACCCTTGCGAGTCGCAGAGTCGGTGGCCTGGACGTTGGCAGCCGCGGGAGGTCACCGGGAGGTCGCGGGCGCGTGACCCACCTCTCGGATGGCGGTGCAGAACTCGCTCTGCAGGACCTTTTTGAGCGACTGCAGCTTGTGACCCGGGACATCGCCCGTCTCCAGAAGCTTCTCCAGCAGCTCGATCGCCCGGGCCACATCTGAAAGAGTGAGAGAGAGAGAGGGAGAACCCAGTGAGAAAAAAGCCAGAATCTATACGTCTACAGGGGTGGTAATCTAGGCTGAGACTTCTTGACATAAACAGACTAGGTTAACCCCAATATAGCTCAGGTTTTTTACCAAGATATAGCCTGGCTAGGTCCTAGAAAATGTTCACTTTTCAAGCAAAGGTAGCCACGCTTTCTCCTGAATGCCTAGATGGAGTTTCACAGACTTTTCACCAGCTTTTAACCACAATAATGTTCACTGGAAAAGTGGAAAAGAAAGCGGTCGAGAGAGCGAAAGAGTAGCAGAGAGGCAGAGAATCAGGAGGAGAGTGGTAGAATGTGGAAGAGAGAGAAAGAGAAGGAGATAGAGAGAGAGGGAGGGGATGAGAAAAAAGAATTGAATCTCCTGGATAATGGGAGAGACGGTTGAAGAATAAAAAAGCAACCGAACTGCGGGACAAATCAATCAGAGGGTAATGGGAACAGACCCGCGGGGGCCCGGGGGCAGCGAGCGCAATTACGCGGCGGTTCCATCTGCATGCGTGCAGAAACGGGGCGTCGCCCGCGAGGCGGGAAAGCGCTCAGGAGGCGGAGCCGCAGGACGGGTGCGGGGCTGCGCTTTAGCAGAGAGCCCCATTAAGGCTCCCCAAATCAAGCTGTCGCCGCGACGCCAGGACAGCACCTGTACAAGTGCGCCTCCTCTAATTACTGACACCTCCGTGAAGACGGAGAAGGTCACAGATGAGTCACTGCCTCCAGCTGACGGGCTCAGGCCATGAAAGCGGGGACAGGCAAAATTAAAAAGGTGCCCGCTTTCCGTCGTTTGGCTAGCCACTAGGCTAACGGGCTAGGCTAGGCTAACGCTTTCATTAGCTAACGAGAGAATCCGTACGGGAGCGGCGCTTAAGCGGATCCGGGTGAACGATCGGTCCGGGGCGACGCGAGGTTGCTGAGCCGGGCTTGCGTGAGCCGGCAGCCATAGCTCGGCTCGGAACTCTGGTGTAACGAGCGCTGCAGCATGCCGGTCCACTTATCTCAGCAGCCTTAGCCGCACGATGCAGCTGTGGCCGCTTAGCTCAGCACCCGTGGACACGACGCAGGTAAGCACTGGACCAGCGTTAGTCGCAACGTAGCCGACAGATGCACAGAGCCATTACCAAAACGCAAAGCATCTGCACGCCATGGGACTCTGGAGGACCAAATCAGCAGCTGTGTTCATTTAACGGAAAACATAAAACCAAATGTTATTAGTTCAAATGCTAGAAAACACATAAACTTCAGTTATACGAGGTTTACCACTCCAACCAGATCCTGCGTTCACTTCCTAAAGATACGATCTAACGAGCTTGATTAAGACGTTTTAAGTGTTCGCGAAAACCGCGGATTGCGCCCCGTAACGGTCGCATGGCGTGACCTCGCGAGTGCCGAGCTCTCTGGGAGATTTCTAAAGGCCATTAATTACCCGGAAGGCCGGTTTCCACTCCGCGTCCGTGCTAACGAGGGCAGACGGCTCGGGATTCGGGAGGACGGGGTCGAGGAGATATTCAATTACTCCGCCGGTTCCGGTGATTTAGAACAGCAAATGAATAAGCCCCTCATTTTCATTTTAAGACAAAACATTTAATTGGAGGTTTAGGTGGACACACTCGTGCCATTGATACAAATACATAAGCCTGTACTTATTTGGGTTTTTAATAAAGTGCACTGCATAGTGTTTACATGCTGAGCTCAATCCTGAACACTGAAGGATATATTCAGGGTTCGGTACGGAGGTAAAACAACTGGTGCGGCACAACTGTCCCAATACCTTTTGCATGCGACTGCACGTCCTCATAACTGTAAAATCCATGGAAATTATAACTGATGTTTCTCTGGCTACTGTATGAACATTCGCGGTAACTCAATAAATATTCAACAGTTAATGCCGTGGCTAGATTTGTTTATTATAATGCAATTTTTTGAAAACTGGTCTTAACATATTGTTTAATCCTTACGTTGTCATCATGTTATGTAAGCACCCCATGCCAACAGGGCCAAATGACCCCCTGTGATAAAGCCTCTTCATTGAATTTTTATCCCTTAAATCAATATTTGTCATGTAGAAGCATCCAGTCACTTATCAATAAGTCAGTGAAAAACTGTTTCCCTTCCGTATTTCTTCAGGCTATACACTCATGTTTTTACTACAAACACACATTATGATTGATTTTCTTGCCATGATAGATGTGTAAAGCTTAACTTTAATAATGCCTTCTGATTTCATAACTGCAGGGTCAAAAAGACTCATAAGTCAATCTTTGTACCCTGACGGTATACGGCTTTTTATAAAAAAAATATAAAAAAGGGCAATGTTTAACTTTTTCTAATGACAGGGTCCCTTCAGGAAAGGTTATCAGTTTAATTACTGGGGGTTTTCACTGCTGTTAGATTCAGAATAGCATCACTTTGGACCCTGAGGACAAAGACAAGGGTTAACACATCTGGTTCAAGTTTACTAGAGAACAAATGTCATTTGCAATGTGAATGAGTCAGTTGAAAATCTTTTAATGTATGTTTTATTCCTCTTCTTCATGCCCGAGTCAGTTTTTTGGACGAAGCCTAGCTCTGACTCTGTCGGGAAGGCACGGTATAGGATGTCGGTACAGGGGGGAAGGCTGGCGTGATAAAACGCCCCGGTATTCCATCACAGTCATGGGGCGGTTATCTGGCAGACTGTTAGCATGAAAGCGTGGAATTAGCTATTACCCCAAGCACAAGCTTCAGTGCCTCGCATCCTTGGATTTCCAAACACACTGCCGTGCAGATTTATGTTCCGTCGCCACTAGGGTCAGCCGACGAGTGAAATAAAAGCCCGGTGACTTTCGTTATCGGTGTGTCCCACGCCGGCGTGACACCCCTGGGAGGGAGATTCGGCAGTTCCGGAAAACGCTGTTGGTTGCCGGCCGCAAGGAGAGATAGAGCGCATCCGCGCTCCAACACGAAATGAAATAAACGAACACTTTCACCCTTTCCCCCTCACGGACTCCGGGCGAAAACAATTAACTGAAGCAACAAACTAAGATAACAAAGACAAAAGAAGGCAAAACTGAGTGGCAGCTTTGCAGCTCACAGTTCATAGCTGGCCTGCTTTTCAGCTGCGGGTTTTTTTTTTTCGATTTGTACCGGAATAAACAAAAACTCCAGCCGAGACCAATCCGGTTCTCCGGCGGACCGAATGCCACACGGTGCCGGTAGGACCCCGGTGGCCTCACCTGTTCCTGAGTCGTGGCTCATGACCGCTCCCCATTCAGAGCCCCAGACGTTTCGGCAACAACACAGGTGGGTGACGGTGGTCCTTAGACAGCACCGGCTCCATTCACAGGCATGGCAAACAGCTGTAGCTCATTAATACTGATTACCGAAGCAGCTGCCTGTTGTTTGATCATTAGGCCTGGATAACAGCCCCTGTTCCCAGGCCTGTTGTGGGCCAGGAGAGGACCACTGCTCGCCTCCTTCTGGTTTTGTCCCTCCGTTCTCCCAGAGTTATTAAAACTGGATTGAGTCAGACAGATGAATACACTTATTGGCCACACACCAGAATTAAACAGGCCAATGTAAACAAATCGGAGGCGCTCGCTTTCAGTTTGAATCCAATGCAAGGATGCCCGGCAGTCTGCACTAACTCTACCACAACATTCAGTGACCGGGAGATACACAATTCTGGCAAAAGGAGTGGAACAAAGGGACATATTTTATTTATTTGTTTTACTTATCTCATTCGACTTATTCATTCTGAGGCACTTTCTTATAACTTATAACATCGACAGTGACAACATCAGCGAAGCCACCAGAGATAAAGGCTCTGAACGCACGCTCAAACACACACACACATTTTTCTTATCACTGGATTGTACCGATGAGGACTGGAGGCTACAGGCGATTGTTTTGCTTGTTTGTATGAGGGATGCAGCTGCGACTGCAGAACGGCTGGGGCCGTGCTCGCCCGGGTAAGCCTCCACGCTCATTAATGCCAGGCAGTGCGCCTCCACAGTCATCCAGAGCTCTGCTTCGGAAAAGGGTCGCTTCAGACGTGCTCCGCTAGAAAGCGCGGTATATCTGCCGCAACACCTCCAATCTGGGCTTTTATAGTCACGGCAGAACAGTGACAAATTGCAGGTGGGGCTGGTGGGGCTGGTGGGGCGAGGTCCTTGACTTGAGACAGCAAAACCTGCACGGATCCCGTATCAATCTTCCATCTTCCCCCCCCCCCCCGAACCACTCAAGATCAGCAAGAAACACGGCAAGATAAGGATCACATTAAAATCAGGAGTTAGGCCATCGTAATTTCCCCCCGTCCGGCGCTTGTATCTGATTGGTTTACGACCGGTTTACGGCCTTGATCAACGGCAGCTTAATCCCTGCACTCGTTTTTGGCATTCCACTAACGAGGCTGTAAAACGGGCAAGTCCCTCGTTTCAAATGCCGCATAGAGAGTTTGGAAAATGATGTAAGAACTGCCTGTCCTGTCTGAAACATCTGTGCCACTTTGACAGCTTTCGATATTGTGCTGCAGCGAAAGATCATCCTTCTCACTTTGCTATAAACTGTTACAGCACTGTTTAACGAATACAGGTTTGTTACTCTGTGTATATAGTTCGGTGATGTTTTGAAATGATCGTTAAACTAAATTCATACTGAATGAGTTATAATGAGCGACCATTTAGACATCATCTGAAACCACCTTTGTTGTTCCCAAAATTCCCACCACATTTCTAAAGCAATTGTAAACGCACTTCAGGTGTTTACATTTCGCCGAAGGTCTTGGCAGGTGGCGGGCCCATGGGACCCTGACACTCAAGAAACCCCTGGATGACGTGCAGCAACCACACGCCACAGCTAGCCAAGGTCATAGCGCCGCCTCAGACCTGTGGCTGGAAAGTTAAGCTGGCATTGGAGTTGCGCACAACACACGTAACTTAGCAACCGAGCTCTTTTATTTCTTATCTCGTTGTTAGGGCCGAGAGAAATAATCAGGCTGTTATTTCTCGTGCATTTCAGTTCTCCAGCAGCAAGTGGTTGACTGCCATGAGTCACACAATCCTTCTTTAATTGTGGTAATCATCTCTGTTCATCTTTCAATTACCACTTAATCTGTACCATGAGAAGACTGACAGTGCAATGTTGATGCTTGTTGACACTTATGTGTCAGACTGATTGGAGTGTGTTAGACAACAGAGCAATAAATTAATACGTCCATCAAAAACAAGTGGGAAGTACTGATTTAAAATAAGCAACCTTCCCTACAACAGCGTTAACTCGCAGCTGGGGGACATGGATGAAAACAGGGGCAGCTGTGAATATCACACATATGCCTAACGGCAAACGTACTAAATTTTGTAGTTAAAGAGTAATTGAAACTCATTGGTTCAACCTGGCTCCGCCTACTACACAATTTTGTAAAATGCATCCTGGGGTGGGTAGACAAGGTGTGTCAATTCATTTGCATGAAGTATTCTATATGCAAATGAATTTGTACCTTTTAGTTATGCCTGGCTCGTGAATCTCGGATCAAACTGTCAAACTAGGCATTGCACGTCGTATATGAAACATATATGAAGATTCAGCAAATACATGGCCTACTTATCGCACTGGCCTAATTAGTGGAATGTTTAGGTGAAATATGAGAAAGTTAATGAAAAGGCTGCCATGTTTTTCAATGAAAAACGTTGGGCAAAATGAATCCAGCCAATCAGGTGCAGGCAGACAAATTTTTGGGCGGCAACAATCTTGTGGCTGGATCTTGATTGGATAGCTACACGTAGCAGTACCTCCAAAGAGGGGTGGGGCCAGATTTGAATGCAGATTGGAGCATTTTAAGAGGGCAGCACCGAAATGTTTTCTACCTGTTTTTTTCTGCCAAATTATATATAATTTCAGAAATGTTGAAATAGCAGCATGGATTAAAATGTTTCATTATAAAGAAGGCATACAAACATGTTTACAGCTTAAAAAAAAAAAAAAAGATATCTAGGGTGTAATTACCGTTTAAATGTAATCCCTGTCAGTTGATTTACTATCTGTTCTTTCATGGACTGAAGACGTGTGAAAAACTGGCCATTATAAGATACACTTCTGTCGGCAACAACTGACAAGCAGCCCTTGGCCTTAAACTGACTCATTTTTGTGCCAAAATTGATTTAAAGACATTTGATCGTTTTTCGCACACATCGGTTGTAAGTTTTTAAGATAAAGGCACTACCCATCAGGCCTTGAATGAATGAAGTCAAGTGGAATGCTTTCTAGGTCCAGACTGCAATCTTAGTTTGGTCAAAAATCACCTTTCAGAAATTTATAAGCTCATTGACTGAACAAGGTTCATTTTTTATCAGTTGAGCAAGGTTGTAAAGTTTAGTTCCGTTTTATGTGACATTGGCAAATGTTTTAATCCGCTTGCCGTTTATTGTTCAGTCTTTACTATTAACCTGCTCTAGCTCTTTTTCACATGCATTCGTCAGCTGCAGGAATTTATTGTAGATTTTTATTAATTCTTCCTCGCCGGGGTCAAGCAGATGATTTCCACGTTGCGCAATGAGAGAGTAGCATTTATCCAGACCGTTAATATGTTCCAACAGTGTCTTAAAGTCCTTTAATGCTCCAGTGCTGTGTGTAATGTCCATTTCCATCTCCATAAACCTTGTATAAAACCCCACAAAGTATTTTGGATGGTATTGTGCAGCAGAATACCAAGTTATCCCTCTGGTTTTGTCGAACAGCCATCCCATTCGCATGCATCTCTCATGTATTCTGTATTCCTTATTTCCCTTCTCTGACAATGCTTTACCACGATTAACACGTCACCTAATATGCACATATTTCTGGGTGAGCCACTTTCCAGTGAGAGCATTTGTATTGATCAATGTCTCCGTTAATTGATCACACAAATCAAGCCGCCTCTCACTGCTGTGTTAAGTCTAATGCTGTTTCTTCATCTCAGATGTGTGTTTTGTCCTTTTGTATTGTGTAATTGCTGGTCGATGGTAATCTTTTTTCCTGTGGTCTAAAGATAAGTAGCAAGATGTGCAAAATAAATCAAATATGTCTTTATGCAGTGTGGCAGTAGATTCATCATTGATATCGGTTTGGATGTTGCTGTGAGTTCCTTTTCCACACTTAATGTAACTGTACATTTGCCAATTTATTGTTGTGCACTTAAAATTAGTAATAGTGGTTATCAGTTATAGTAATACAGTTAGTCCCCAATTGTATAAGTAGTCACCATGGAAACCTGCAGGGTAACTGCTGGAATTCAAGTTGACAGCCCAGATAGTCACATGCTCAATTGTTTTCCTGGACCTTAGAATACTCGCTATACCAGGCTTTACATTGTACTATAAGACTCTACTACACTATTACATAATGTCCTACGCCAATCCTTTTTTGTGACACTGCCTGTCATGCTACGCGGTGTTGGTCCCCAGAATGATCCTGAGGGAAAATGTTTCTCTCTTTCTGACACTGAAACTGCAAACTAAGCCCAACTGATACCCTGCTGACAGATTTTTTGAAATTGTGCCACTGTCACAGAATGACACGGACAAGCATGATATAATTCCAGGAACATGTCCTACCAAAATGTCTCCTAAAAGAACCGCAAAGCCAGCCGGGCGCGTCAATAAACCTGCCCTTCAAAAAATGTGCTTGAAGAAGTACCTCTTGAGGTTTGGAAGAACGGGTCAACCCTGAGAAGGGTCTATGTCAGGGCTACTCAACTCCAGGTCCCGCTGTGCACACAGCTCCTTCCAGACACTAATTTTATCCGTCCTTGTCTCTTTGGTCCTTAAGTGACCTGGAAGTCAATCGAGGTCTGCCATCTTTAAGGACGTTCCAACCCTTTAAATGCTCCCTGAAGGAGCTTAGGAGCGAGGAGCTAAGAGGTTCCCGAAGGGTGCTCGAGCAAGGAAACACAAGTGCACCCAGCAGGCATCCGTTCCAAACATGCACCCGAGTTCACTAATGAGCTCACTTCCTGAATCAAGGAGGCAAAGTAATTAGTGAAATCAGGTGGTGTGCAGCGCATGGTTAGGGCAAGCACTTCCAGACAGGGTGGCTCATAGGACCTGGAGTTGAGTGTAGACTCACATGGAGAAGGCCATTACTTCTCTCACGCTAACCCCTGATGGTAAGGTCCCAGGGCATTAAAATGCACGTGGCAGTTGGCCAGTGGTCTGTAACTGCATGACACACCTGAACTAGCAGCTGCAGCAGCACTCCAGGTGAGCTGCTGTAAAAAAAGTCAATCTGTCACATCGCATCTGCTGGTATGGCCCCAAACAAAAACTATGACGACGACTTGCTGTACTGATTACAAACACGGTCGAATGGTGCGCAACACTATGCCATGATGGATGGGCTTCATTTTAAAAAACCCTGTTGCAAGAAATAAATACAACACGGACTGGAAAAATAATCTGTGGCCATAAGCATGCTATATGACATTATATGAAAAGTAATCCTGTGTGGTATTAGAGATCCGGGTAACCTTTTGACACTAAGCATATTGTCCTAAACCTAGCCTTCAAAAAGCATGTACTCTGTAACTGCTTTGATAACATGTCATCTTTACAAATTATTCCATGTTCAGTTTGATGAAACTTGACACTCCACGTAAGGTCATTTGGAAAACCTTTGACCAAAATTCCCAAACAAATTTTTACAGATGCCTTTAAATTGTTTCCACTGTGGTTATGGTGGAATCATGTGTTTTATGAAGGCTGTTTCATTTCCTGACAGCATGGCCTCTGACTCTCTGTACTGACCAAACGGTCAACTCCCCGTTCGTAGCCATCTCTGCTACTTCTGAAGTGGAAATGTTCCAACTTGAAGCCTCTCATAAATATTAATGAAAAGCCACCATCAGGAACATTACCCGGTGGCGATGGATGTTCCGTCCTCGGGCACACCTCCTCATGAATATTCCTAAACCGCAATGCATCATCCGAATCTCCCGCCACCAGCCAAAAGGGAGTGAGGAAGAGTAGCAGAGGGTCAGGGGGACTGCAGCAGCTGTCTGGTTACCATAGAAAACCTGGTCCCAGCAAACACAACATGTCCTCACAATGATGGTGGAATGTCAATGTTCTAACTTTGCCAGTACACTGCAGCAACAGTGTGAGGAGGACACTGGTGATAATGTCTCCAACTAGTGATAATTTCCAGAAAGCACCCCTGACCAGCGGTGTGTGTGACACCATTTCCTTCGTAGTGGCCTCTTCAGCTCTTTTATGGGGCCTGTTTGGAAAATGCTTGTGATTTCCCACAGAAGGACTACAGATCGATGGGGCCTGTTTGGAAAATGCTTGTGATTTCCCACAGAAGGACTACAGATCGATGGGGCCTGTTTGGAAAATGCTTGTGATTTCCCACAGAAGGACTACAGATCGACGGGGCCTCCAGCTGACCCCATCACCATGTTCTTCATGACTTCTCTGCGGCCTGGAATCACACGCAGACTGTAGTGTCTTCGGTGTTCTCGCCGCTGGGTTGATTCCAATATATTTTGCACATCTGTAACACTGCACATATGTGCTTTCGTAATTTGTAATTAGGCCTCATATCATGCTGTCTGTGTGATGGTGGGATATGGTCCTTGAAGGGAACACAATTCCCTCATCTCCAAGACTCACTTAACAACGCAGCTGTAGCATAATTGCTATGATTCTTTTATTTGGTGCCAGAAGCAAACCCAGTTATTATCCTTCGCCTGTAAAACCCAGAACACATACGGCCAGCCACGGGCACCATGACTCAGAATACCTATCTGACAGGTGAGCCATACCAGTTATATCTGGATTTACCGACACAATTTCCTCAGATTTTACTCAGGTAGAAAATGGGTCGTCCGTTTGCAAAGACCCTGTGAATGCTCAGCCAATCACAGAGCAGGAACATGAGATATGAAGATAATTTTTAGCTTCTCCATGGTACTAACACTGCAGAAAGGCACTGTCATCACCACCCAAAAATGAACAGGCAAAAACATCGGCAGGGGAAGTACACAGACAGTAAAACAGAATCACGAGCAGATATAATAGTTAGCCTCATACTTAAATAATATCGAAATCAAATTCTAAATTACAATTCCGTTAAACTGATTCCGTCTGAACGCCACAAGCATGGGCACCACTTTGTCTTCCCATTTAATTGGCACTACATTCGATCAGAAGTGCGTGAATGAAGTGTGGGCAGTGATGGAAAAAAAAGAGTGAATTCTTTCCCCAAAATCTGTTGAGTAAATAGCAAAGCACTGCTTCAACACAATCCCGGCATGTTAATGAGCTCTCCTCTGGCAAACCTGGACTTAATAAAGGATTGTTTGTGCCGCTGTCTCCTCAGTGGTGTCTCGCATAAAAAATGGCGGGAAGCCGCACAGCGCAGTGCGTACGGCAGCCGCCTCTCAATGCCCTTCTCTATCCCGCACCCTCTCTGTTCTCCCCATCCATCTGCATAAAGTTATAGACTTACACAAGGAGGGCAGACTGTCTAGACTCCCTTTAAGAAAACAAAAAAGATTGTGCAGTGATTGCTTTTTCCTTACGGACTGCTAGATGTGTAGAGGGTTTGGCATTTTGGAGCCTTAGACTGCGGTAGCTGGTTTGACGGTGCACTTCGCAACAGATACAACCCTACAATACAAATACTTGCTGAACGACAGTTGAATTTGAACACATTGTTGATGGTTCCAGTTCCAGTTTAATTTCTGAAGAAATAGCTTATTTTAATTCTGTGCAGTACTGACATTGTAAAATCAGTAATGAAACTGTAATGTCCAGCAGTGGCCATTATGGTCGATTGGGAGCTGGCTGTGTGCCTGTAGCTTCTGCATAGGCGATTCTCCAGTGCTATGACTAACGAGCTTTGGAGGGTGTTCACGTTAGCGAGCTCTTTACATTCTCAAAGGACGTTACAGTAAAGGCTTACAAACAAAACTGGGCATTCAGGCTTGGTCAAAAAAAAAAAAAAACTATGTATATATGGAAATGAAAATATCTAAAAATAAAATGATAATGTGTAAGATGAAAATATACCAAGAGCTCAGTAATATCTGTATACGATGTTTAGTCCCACGCATATTAGTTTTCAGTCACATTAGGGAAAGCCCAGAGGAACATTTTGGACCAGATTCAGAGGCTTGCGTCTGAAAAGTGTATATATAACCACCAGTATAAAGCCCCTGGCGTAGGAAGGCTGAATGCATAATGCAAATGTGGACAAGGGTGAACACTACCATCCCAGTGTACAGTACTGCCAAACACTACGAGGGCGATATAGCTCAGGAGGTAAGACCGATTGTCTGGCAGTCGGGGGGTTGCCGGTTCAAACCCCGCCCTGGGCATGTCGAAGTGTCCTTGAGCAAGACACCTAACCCCTAACTGCTCTGGTGAATGAGAGGCATCAATTGTAAAGCGCTTTGGATAAAAGCGCTATATAAATGCAGTCCATTTACCATTTACCATGGCCGAAAAAAGTCTTTATTTGACTTTAAAATCCATGGTGGTGGTTAGGAAATACAGTAACTCACTGTACACTATGGACCAATGCCTGCTTATAGTTTGAAATGCCCCCATGGTTTTTATTACTCAAATGTATTGCTAATTTTTATTTTAGGTTTTCTATTTTATTCTATTATAAACTTTCACATTTATCATACTGATTAAATGACAGTTCAGAACTGCTGGATAAGTCGCACGCATGCACCATGTCTGGGGCACTCGATCCACACTTAGACTGCATTCCACAGCCACCCTTACGCCCTCAGTAAAGGAGTCAGAAATGCCTTTATTTGAACAAATTATAATAAATAAGAAATACACAATATTATCGTAATTATAATTATTATTATTGTTGTTGCTGTTATTATTATTATTATTATTATTATTATCATCATCAAGCCGGTAGGCTTTGGTAGTCTGTATCATTTTCATCACTGTCATGTCCACTAATTGAACACTAATGAAACGCACTGTCTGCTAGCTTGCACAATACTTGATTCATAATTTAATAAAGTCTCATTACAGGGCAATTTAAACATGCAGTTGTGCAACTCTGGCCTGAAACCTACTTGATTTTACATGAGGAAACAGCAACCTGTGGTTGTCCACAATGTGTGTATTCCACTGTGGGACATAAGCAGCACAAATTATAACAATTGCGAATAAAAATGCGAATAGAAAATGTTTTGCATTCCATTAAATTGCCTGAAGTCGACACTACTTCTTCTGTGGTATAGGAAGTGGGAGCCCAGGTGCTGGGGTAATGTAAGAAACGCTGCACAAGAGGCTCATTTAAATGCATTTCGCAGCCGCGCTCATGCACTCAGCAGGCCGTATGTGCGCCGCATCTTTACTCCGCCAGCCAATCATCATCAGCGTCTCCCTCTCCGCTGAAACGGTAATGGCGCTCCGTGGCGCCAGGAACTGGGAGCACCGGCACACAAAAGGCACCAGGCTCTCACGCTAAGGCTAAGGCTAAGGCTAAGGCTAAGCTACAGTGTGCATCCTTCACCCTGGGACCCTCGTTCGTTGCATGCCAAACTCGCTGCTGTTGCTGCAAGTCCCGGATTCTGATTATGAATTAAATCTTCAGTGCGTAGTCTATCAATACAGAGACGGTCACAGGCAGCACATTACTGCCTACTGATGAGAAAGATGCTGACTGAATGTCTGAGGTAAGCCAGTGTAACACTCTCAGAGAGTGCAGTTTTTTTTTGTTTAAATTAATGTTATTACTTAATAGATCATTTGTGCAATAACCGTTACTATCGATAAAACCATTAGCTAGCATTAGAGATATTAAGCTTGCCTGGGGTTATCAAGAGTTACTTGAAGTGTCAGCTTGTAGAGTTCTTGCTTCAGACCACAAACACATTTATGCTGCTATACCAGCCATTTCAAAGCCAGCAGGTCGTCAAGAAGTTCTGTAAATAACTAAAGTACCGTTCATCGCACACAAAAACTATCTGGGGCGAAAACATACACTAAAACTAAAATCATACACTAAAACTCAAAACATACATTAAAACTGAAATCATACACATACACATGCTCCAAGCCTGTAAGTTCAAGACACAGCCGAATGAACATTTTCCCCAGAATTTTACCTTTTCAGAAAAAAAAAACTCAGCTTTAAGTGTGAGACTGGAAACTGTGACAGTTGGGTGCAATGAGAGATTTTCATCCTCTTATTTTAGCAGACAGCAGAGACGGACCACGTAACTACAGACAGACCAAACAACTAGAGACAGACCAAATAACAACTAGAGACGGACCACATAATTAGTTACTAAAACTGCAGAAGCCAACCACTTTTTATTGCACAACTTCTCGCAAAGCCACATCATTCAATGTTTTTCCAAAGAAGTCAAACAGGAAGTCATGGTGTCTGACCCTATAAAAATTAACATTTGGCCTCAAGGGCATAAACTTTGCGTGTTCAGAGTTGATTAATGGGCAAAGCTTGGCTGTTGCTGTTCAGTAATGCCCTTGCTTTGGTCCTACTGGGGCACAAAAAAAAAATGAATGGAAGAATCATCCCATTCCAATTCATCATCGCAAGCAGGACAGGGGAAGTACACAGTGAGTTTAGTGTAATTGGCCTTGCTGCCGGAAAGGTAAGGGGTTTCCAGTGCTGACTCAGCAGCTGCTGCTGCTGCTGCTGTTCTGCCCTGGATCAGCAAACATTTGGAGGATTTCGAGATTTCGGGTTAGCCAGCCGGCCCGGTCACCCGAGGCCGGGCCAGACCCAGGGCACGCTCCTCCTCCGCGGGGGAGAAGAATGTTCAGGCCCGTCTCATCTCGGGCCCGTCATCAGCCACACGAGAGGAATTAACTAATTAACACTAATTAATATTCAGCGGCGATGGAGACGACATAAATCATCCCGGAGGCTAACGACTCCTGGCAGGGTTACGCTTTATTTTTTACGGACAGAAAAACCCTGACACCATCAATTTAAGCCTGTCGTTTCCAGGGTGGGAGCCAATTAGCCGCAGAATGCCTGTTACCAAAACATTAACCGGGAAACCGCCTCTCCATTCTCATCCAATTAAGAGCCTTTATGGAAACCATCCAATTGCACCATTAAAATGCAATCTAGGCCTATATGTCATTCCTCTATGCGACAGCGCCGTCAAACCACGGCTGAGAGACGTGGTGTGGCTTGCTAGTTGGGTTGTAGGCTGCAGCCCTGATGACACACATTTTGATTTGTCCATAAAAGAGATAGTTCCCTTTCTGGACTTTTTGACATTATTTCAGGTTTAGTGTATGTTTTTGATTGACCCAGAAACCTTTCTGCGCGATGAAGGTTACGTTAGATATTTACAGATGTTGCTCATGACCTACCTGCTTCAGAATGGCTCATGACCTACCTGCTTCAGAATGGCTGGTTTAGGGACAGTGATGGATTTATAGATTAAAACAAGAAAATAAACTTGGTCAGTCCAAAGCTGCCTGGAAAAAGCACTGTTATGGCTCCAGGGGTTGTGTGTATGTAAATTATTTGAATATTTTCTTATAATTCAGATCTAATCTCATCTTCAGTCGTCAATATTTCCTATAATGAATACAGCCTGAGCCGGTTGTGCTTAAGGAAAGAAGTGGCAGGGTTTCCAGTATCAGCAGTACTGCATGAGAGGAAGCTCTTCAGCAGCAATACATCAACAGGATTGAAAATGATTCCTGCTTGTGCAATTCCACATTGCAGGGGGGGGGGGGAAATTACACAAAAGATCTTCAAGCCACTTTCACCAGCTACCTTCAGACATCCCAGATCAACTGAAATTGTTGCTAGACGTCTTCAGCATGCCAGTTCACCTTCCCTTTTTGACCTCTCAGCTGCTATCTGTCGCATCTCCTCATGCATAAATTCAGGGTCAAATAAATAACGTTCAGCAACAAAACTGAAACTCTCTTCTGTGCACAGTGGGGCATAATCGCAGATTCCATTTCAATTTGTAAGTAGCTTGGCTAACGCTAGGCAAGCGAGAACAGACAAAGCAATAGCTTTCCTTTGGCCAGGCCGGTTGTGTGTGCCTTATCATGTGATTAGCATAAGGAAACGCCCTAGCAACCCCACAAAATGCATGCCAACTTCAGGGTCATGTGCAAACATCAGCCAATCGTAGCTCCCTGTTCTGCTGCATGGTGAAGTGCGGTCCAATGAGTTTTGAGATACTTGCTTGGATCTGAGCCGTTGTTTCTGCACACTTCAGAATTCATCCTGCTGCCACTGTCAGCAGCCACATCATCAATAAAGAAAAGTGAACCAGCCACAGCCATACATGTCCAAACCACAGCACTACCTCCCACAATGTTTCAAAGATGAGGTGGTATGGTTTCAATCATGAGCAGTTCCTTTCTTTCTCCACACTTTTCTCTTCCCATCACTTTGTTACAGGTTAATACACATTTCCTTGTCCATTAGAGTTTGTTTCAGAACTCTACAGATTTTAAAATGCACCTTTTAGCAAACTCTATCCTGCCGTTCTGCTCTTGAGGCTTACCAATGGTTTGCATCTTACAGTGAGGTTAGACTGATGTACTCTTCTCTTTATGCTAGTCTTTGACACATCTATGCCAACATCCTGGAGGGTGTCCTTGATCTGTTTGACAGTTGAGAAGGGGTTTTACTTCACAACTGAAAATATTATTGGTATCTACAGTGATCTTCTGAGGTGTACCAGGTTATTTGCTACTGCTGAGCTCTCCGGTGCACTCTTGCTTCTCAACAATGTATCAAACAGTTGATTTTAACACAACACATTATTTTTCTATATCTCTGACTGATTTATTCAGATTTGTCCACCCCATGACGGCCTGCTTTACTAGCATTGACACTTCTCTTCACATTGACACGTCTTCTTGTTGAGGGACAACAGCAACAGACTCAAATGCAAATGCCACATCTGGAATCAACTCTAGACCTTTTGTTAGTGCAAGAACTGAAGATGCAACAACTCACAGCTGCCATATGTCCATTTACCTTTGGTCCCCCGAAATGGGGGACAGAAACCATGTAGTTTCTGCGAGGTTCACTCAATATGGATGTAAATACCCTGAAGTAAAAGCTGACAATGCGCACTTCAAACTCATATTCTTTTTAAAATACGAAATGTTCTGGAGTACACGGCCAAAACAACAAAAATTGTGTCCCTGTCCAAATACTTACGGACTCCACTGTATATTGCAGTTTAAACATGGTTCATTTATACAGCTCAATGGCTTCTGAAGATATTCCCTTCACATACCATTCTACTACACCGCTGCATCACCAGGGATTCAAATCTCAAACCTCCTGGTTACAAGTCTATTTCTTTTACTGCTGCTCTATACTGCCTTCCTAAAATATTTATGAGAAGGAGATGCACCGAAAGAGAGTGCACTACATTTCTCTCCTGTTATCATTTCCAAAGATGTACGTTCCTTTTTCCAGAACCCTAAATTAAAGCCTAACTTTAGTCATACTTACAGTCACAATGACTAGAAACATGTTTGAAGTACACCAGGAGTACCATTTGGTAATTGGATACCCCCTTACTTGAAGAGGTTCCTGTTGACTGTAGATATGACGGTTGGTTGCTATGACAACGTGATGCTTCCCTTTCATATAATTAGGCAGGCTAGCTGTTCTGCCCATGAATTTTAGTACGTACAGCAGAACTAGCTCTTCACCTCCTCAGAGTGGAATAACTCTGCTGGTGACAGTAAAGCAATCATCACAGACCAGCTAATGTAAATGTTGCAGGCAGCGCGGTAAATTTTCTCTTGTGATTTCTGTCAACTTCAGATCAATCCATTCGCCTCGTGTCACCCTCTCATACGCAGAAGGTCTCAGGTCCACATAAACAGGCTACAAAATTCCATCGGAATCAGTTTATGGAACTTAATTTAAATGCTCATTGCTCATTTGCATTATCTGAATTTTGAATTGCAAATGGCCATTATAACATAATTTGCACAATTTTATGCTTTGCACAATGTTGGACATTAGATGGATGTTTACATTCACAATGGCAATGGGAAGCATAAGGATATGTTACATGTTAACTTTTAAGCAATAGGACAGAGCTGACTTTGAAGACCCCCTTCCATCCAAGGCAGCTTGAAGGGGGTGAAATGTATTTGAAGATGGCAAGGATGGCACAAGTATACCAAAAACATAGTTACATCAGTGAATTGTGGTACTAAATTATGTCATATTTTAAACATGTGGCATCTTAAACAAAGCCCACACGTGGTGATTTAATATGAAATTATCCCATGATAAAAGAGATTACTGCTTTCATTGATTCACATACACTTTAGTATTTCGTTTAAAACAGTAGCCAACCACAATAACTCCCATACATGCTGTCCATTATTGCTGTGGCTTTTACTGTGCGTCTGGCAGGTATAAACTAAATGCATACATGGATGTTAGCGGTCCAGGGATTGATTATGAATCAGATTCACGCTATTGGTGTCTGCGGAAGGGTTCATATTACTCCACAAGGCGCTACTGCTGGTCCTGGTCGTGCGTAAATGTTCATTCCAAAATACGCGATCACGGGATGTTGTTATGATCAGCTCAGTAATTAGGCAATTTTTCAAAGCAGTAGCATTCAAGCACGTCTTGCTGCCAATAATATGGTGTAAGTAAACAAAAGGCGAGCACCGAGAGAGCGGTCCGTGTCCTATTAAAATGGAGAAAGTGTCACTGCATGTCATATTTCGCCATATGACGTTAAATTGAGCTCACTGTAGCTTTTTAGCTTGAACTACATAATGTAGCCGACAATAAGGACGTATCACAGCCAGTGCTATAGCAGCCTATTATTGAGCTAGCTCCTTTGCTGCGTGCTAGACGACAAAACGCCGTAGTACAACGAGTTCTCCCTACTGCAAACACGCACAGAGAAACGCTGATATGGTTGGTAGGCTCTAGTCTTGCAACTACAAAGGTGTATGTTTTACTCGCAACCTGGTTTACACGTCATAAACTAATTTAAATGTGTAGTTCGGGTGATGGCATTGGTCGGTAGTCTCTAGGATATATTTAAATTAACCTTCATCATCACGGTTCGCTTGACATTATTTGACATGTCAAAAAAGTTAGTTGATTTTCAGTGACATAAGAACTGTGATCATTCCCCCCTGAAATTCCTCTAACTCTGAAAACCTTGTCTTTGTGGGTCGACTACAAAGCCCTACTCCAAATAACGATAACACAATATTATTAGATGTTACATAACGGGAAATAAAAAAATCTAAGCAACAACGCAAGGACGAAACCATGATTAATAAAAATGTAGCCTACATATCTGATCATTCGAAACTGAATTAGTCGGCTAAAGCTATTTAGTTGGCTACAATAGCTAACTGTAGGTTTGCTAACGTTTTAGACTATGTAAAACATTTCAGTTAGCTAACCGATTAACAGAAAAATGGTCACACGCACTTAAAATATTTAGCTATGGTCACCTACAATAAATTATATCCTTCAACGCGAGGGAGAAACTGGAAATCCTATAAAATCTTTTTGAAGCCTTAAAACGTGTCGATCTGTAGTAGTCTACATTATTCGCATCTCGAATAAATGCACGCTCGACAGCCACTTCAAAATCAAAGCGCTCAACGTCTTACCTCGATCCAGAGTGAGCGGTTGGACCACTGTCGCCATGACTGCTGCTGCGCGAGATAGAGCCTTGCGCCGCAGCATCACTAGAATCAGCTCCGTTTTCAATGGGAGTGGCCAGGAAGGAGCGGATTACCTCCCGCTCGCCTCCTGTCATATCGGTCTTTTTTTACGGTCATGTCAAATAAGTACTGAAAAAGTTGGGTCTGTGTATGACTTTTTTGGCGTAACAGTTGAAAGAGTGCGTATATAAGGGGTCCTGCAACTATTTAATTTCAGGGTATTTAGTGAATTGTGCATTTATGTTATATTGCCTCCAGCCTTCCAGACCACCACTTGAGAGCTGTAGAAAGCACTTGAGTGATGGCACTAAATCGCAGCTGATGTCACTAATGCAGGGATTACAGATAAATCCCCATGTTCATGGATTTTACAATAAAATGGAAGCCCGTGAGCTGTGAACTACCACCGACCATGATCTCGCTGTATCCCCCTGGGGTGCAATAAATTCAACGTTTCCCGGAAAAAAAAAAAATGGCAGAAAAGATGCCAGTCGACGTGACAAGTGGAGAATTTCACTTTCAAGCGATTTCATTGCTGTGCCACGTCCTTCCCTGTCTGTGGGTGGGGTGATATGACTGATGCTCTGCCACAGTGGCCCTCTCTCTCTCCAGAGCTGCGTCTGTGGAGTAGCAGCTGGGAAGTCACAGAGAGGCCAATTGTTGAGGACATTATCCCGCCAAAACAACGGCCCTCATTCTCTCGCTGTGACATCAAGTCCACCCCAGCGTCTGTTACAGACTCGCGTTTTTATGACTCAAAACTGTGTGAGAACTGTACGGCTGACTCGGGCATGACGCTTAATTTGCACACACGTATATTCAACGAGTGGGTTTTTCGGCAATGAACTCCAGTTTATCAGAAACGCACCGTGGAGTAAGCCAGTTCCTTTACCGTTGCTATAGTAATTGCTGCGTA
Organism: Anguilla rostrata; assembly: GCF_018555375.3. Classification (NCBI taxonomy): domain Eukaryota; kingdom Metazoa; phylum Chordata; class Actinopteri; order Anguilliformes; family Anguillidae; genus Anguilla; species Anguilla rostrata. Next base: position 4,950,924 of record NC_057939.1, read on the forward strand.
TTTTCTGCTTGCCCACCGCGAGTAAACTTTCCCCCAAAACGGATCAGGTTAAATAAATTGTAATTAATTGTAATTAATTCTGTTCTGCCATGGAAAGCCATATGGCTGTGCTTGCTTTGCCTGCTCCCACAGTGCCCCTCGTTCTTCAGGCTATGTGTTCACAAAAAAAAAAAGCAGCTGACGTGTGACTTGTTGACGTTGTGATAGGTTACAAACGAAGGCATTGCAGGAGCTGAAATGTTCTGAGATTTGATTTATGAGCTTCGTACTTCGTATGAACCCCTTGAAGGTTGAATGCACATGCAATACGATACAAACCCAGCGACAGACTTGTGACCGTAGGAGTGGAAACGACTTAACAGCAGGGACACCTGCTTAGAAGGAACACCAAGACATCAAAATGTGACAACTATTGTTCCTTTTCGCTGCACTTGTAAGCTAGGTAACTCTAAACAAGGTCTGCAACAGTCTTTAAGATCCATTTGTTTCAGTTTTGTGTGTGGTGGAGGTGCTACATGGAGGTGCTATATTTGTATCACTGGTGTGAACAGAAGAAGTGAGAGTAGCAGTGCATCTGGATATTCAACACAACGGCCTTCGCATTTGTTTCATATCTTGAGTGCATATCTTGAGTTATTTATTGTTTATCGGTCATGAAACGTCACCTACTCTTCACTGAAACCACTGTGGATTCATGAATTGGACCAGCCATTGCCCTTGCCAACTATGTGTGGTCCTATTCCACTGAAAGAATTAGAATAGATTAGTATCCTCTGTTTGACTCATTGCTAAAGAGCTAGAGGCCTGCATTGGCTTTAAGCTACAATAGTGAAGTACTGCAAATCAAAACACACCCACACACTAAAACCCAATAAGACACTAATTTTCAGTCTGGAATCTGAGAAACACTCAGAAAACAAACACATGGTTTTCTTTTGCAGCTAGGCCTATATTCATCTATTCATATAGATGGATATCATGAGATGTATTGCTACTGTAAGTAAGTAGAGGTTTATTAATACACCACCTTCTCAAGAATGAATTTACGAAGTGCTTCACAAAGGTATAAAAGATCTAAATAAATAAATCTCAAACATCTTGGTTAACCTGTTTTTTTTTTTTTTTTAAGTGTTAAAAAATGAAGCGCACGTGGTCTGGAATGGTGAATTATCTTAATTTACAGTTTCCAGAACTTCTGAAAGTCCATCACTCCTCCCCATTGAGTGGTTGTTTTCTAACCCCCAAAATTAAAATGACCAGTCTTGATCATGGGGCTGCCCCAACCTATACGGACCACCCCCTCCATCCGGTCTGTAATCACAATCATCCCCCCCCCCCACACACACACACACAGCCCACTAATCACCATCTCCCCAAACCACCCCCCCACCTTCCCCCCGGGTGGTCCGAGATCACACTCATAATTAAGCAAAACCATGTATGCAGGTCAAGAGGGATGGAAAAGTGAATACCGAGAGACATTTAAATCTGATTAATCCTGCTGACCTGGCCCTAAGTACACTTAATAATCAAGCCCGACTACACTTCATACACTTGTTATGACAGCAAAATGATTGTTCTGAGTTTAATACATCCTAGGTTATATCCTGCCTTTTCCCTTCCTTTGGTGCCGGTGGCCCTGGTAGTTTTGGGCAATTCAACATGGCTGCCCTGGTCAACCGCAGGCCCGTTATCGAGAAGCAGATGAACGCAGCCCCGTCGCAGAGCAGCGTAATCTGGCTGAAAACCAATGGGAAAAAAATAAATAAATAAATAAAAATGGGGCTGTAGCCACTGGATGAGGGAAGGGCTTAGAACCAGCGGGAAAAAGAGGACACGTAGAGATTATTTACTAGGTGCCATATGGGAGCCTGCTTTCGGTCGTTCGGAAAATATTTTTACCGTCGAAAAAACCAGATTGAAGTGCAGTGCTCCACGGTCTCTGCTGTTTCGAAGCGAAGTGGTTCCAGAATGAGGGTCGTTACAACGTCTATCAAACAGATGATGAGGCTGAAATTGAAATGGTATTCGTGGGCTGAATCATCATGCCCTTGGGGTAGTCTTGTGGTAGCTGGGTACTGTAGTTTTGCAGTCTCTATTCGGTTATGAGCGTCACCATTCATTTTTATTCCTTTGCCGAACCATATTTTACTTTATATTGTAAGAACCATAAAAAGAGGATGGCGGATATACAAGTATAATGTAATATTGTTTGCATGTTCCATCTTAATTGAAAATATACCATTGGTCTGGGGCTGTTTTTAATGTTTTGGGCTAGGTCCCTTAGTTCCAGGAAAGGCTAATCTTAATGCTACAGTATACCGTTCTCACGATTCTGTGCTTCCCCAGCAGTATGAGGAAGGCCTTTCCTGTTTCAGCATGACAATGCCCCTGGGCACACAGTGAGAACCTCACTGACATTATGCACCAGTTCTTTGCGTTTGTAACTTTTTCAATTTAAAGTTTTTGGGAAAATGTAAATTTCTGAAATAAACATGTCTGAACCAAGAGGATGTTTTTCATTTATGTGCTACGTGGAGTCATTGGCATTTTTCAAGGTGGATGATTATCCAGGCCCAAACTGACACAAAGTGCTGTTTTTCTCTCAGAGAAACCCAAAATGTGCTTACAGCTAACCAAAAAAAAAAAAAAAAACTGAGAAATTGTGTGGGTGGCTGCTTGGAGTTGACAGGTCAGAGCTTGACCCATAATGCACTGGGAGAGAGTGCCCAGGAGTCCAAAAAAATAGTGTGGTGAAAGCCTAATAAAAAGAGGGGGCATGTACACAGAACAAGGAGAGCAGAAGTGTATCCTGCATATTTACAAGATACATTCCCAAGATTTCAAATCAAGAAGGCTTTTTTTCCCCTGAAGTCTGCGATCATAGCTTTCCCTGCAGTAATGTCATTCGGCACAGGGAAGCATGTTGAACTCGCTCATTGAACGAAGCGGGGAACAACCTTCCCCCTCTTTGTTCTTGCTGTCTTTGTTGCCGCCGGTCTGAAGATCTGCTCCATTATTACTGTGCTTAGGGGAAGCCATTCCCGAGGGGCTGACTGTCAGCAGAGCTCTTAGCGAACATGCCACATAGGGTTCACGGGAGTTATGGTGCCATCTTCCTTTCAAAACAAGACATCAAAACCGTACGGTGAATGGATTCTGCGCCCATTCTGGCCAGTAATTCATTCATCTACGTCCGATGACAGCTTAAGTGCCACTCTGCATAATTCACCACTATGAGTCTGTATTTTAAGTCGATAGATCTGTTTGTGTTTATTTACTAGTCTTCTGAGCCATAACACAGAAGTAGTGTTAAAATTTATGTTCTAACTAATAATGAATTGATGTGGAATTTGTGGCATTTCTTTCTGGTGATTAATATTTTTTTTAGAAAAACAACCTCACATACCCAAAGTGTAGAGAAGGCTCCTTCCTATGTATGCTTCTTTTTAATCTATGCTTTTTGACATGTTCAGTACTCATGGTATGCAGTTCAGGGCAGGGTGATGACTTGTAGTCCTTCTGTGCAGATTAATAAGGTCAGGTGAGACCAGCATGTCTGTTTCAAATGACTTTTTGGTGAGGAAGCCAGCCTAAATGGACGTGAGAAAAAAAAAAAAAGTGTCAAACGTCATCTGGGTTATCAGGCAAATAATTATTGCTCTATTGCCAGAGACTGTAATTTATGAAAGCACTCATGTCTGACAAATTGGATCACCAAGGGAACTGTCAGGCTGCCTCAGAAAGCTTCGATTCACGTCAGGAATTCTGTTCTACAAAAAAAAAAAAAAAAAAGCCTTTCTGCTGTAATGCCACAGGTTAGCATTCGTGAACAGCAGGCTTCAGAACAGAGGCCCACGGGCACATTAATCCTGCACAACAAACCAGAAGTTGAAATTTAAGGTGGGATTTGTATCCGATCCCAACTGTCTTATCCAATGTTTTTGTTAAAGATAAAAATAAAAATACGGCATGTGGCTTGGTTACCAATTTGCTATGAATGAAAAGGCTCTCAGGTTCAGGATGGAAAGAGGTGAGATGAAAGGCAAATAGGTAAAGTTATCATTCATTTAAGATTTTTTGAAATTGTATTTTCCCATGACGTTCATGCGTCTATGTTATCTTATTCATCATATTATATGCATTCACTGCCAGGAAAACCATCGCTGATAAAAAAAACAAACAGTCTTGGCAAGACTGTAGCAAGCTGGTATTGTAACTATTGCAACGTCTCTTGGAAACAAAACATTGGAATATATGCATTGGAACGGCGCTTACTATAAATTGAGTTTTGATGCCCGTTTTACTGCCAAGATCTTATCTGTGCTTTCCCCCAGGTGACCACGCCTTTTTGCTAATCGCTCTGGGCTGACGCAAGTAACAAATTAGCCAAACATCTATTTGTCAATAAACCGATGCCATTTTTAGCAAGAACACGTCACTGTTCCAAAAAAGCACTCACATAAAATAAGTGACACCTGCAACCAGGTGACACACCAAGCTGAGCTGGTAGATTGCTGGCTTGAGGAGGGGAAAACAAATGCCTCTGTGAATAACGTTGGGTTTGGCATTCGGTGGCGACAAAAACTGATGCACCAGAGGCGCTCGTCGGGCCAACAGATGCCAGCCTTCGCTAGGTGCTCGAAAAACAAGCTCATCTGCCGCTGCATCTGTTCGTCTCTATTTTGCTTAATCATAAATACCAAATAAACTAGTCTTTCCGGGGCCGCTGGGTGGCTCAGACTCTGAAGGCACAGGGGGGCATAGATGAGGTATCCCAGGTTCGGGCACTGAATCTGGGCTTTACCAGCTCTGACCAAGAGCCCTAGTAAGAGGTGGTGCAGAATCGGCTCCAGCCTCACCCAGGAACAGAACAGGGTTCATTCAGCCACAGCGATGTTGTCTCACTGCGCATCAGCGACCCCTGCTGGTGGGGTCAGGCACTGCACTGCCTGTTAAAGAGATACTTCACTTTCTGGAGTTTTCTGAATCGGTAATGGAAGTTGTGGCAGTAAGTGCTGATAAATATGAATCCCAGCATGCATCGTTAAGGCTACTGATTGGCAGCAGTGTGATTTGCAAAGGAACTGGATTTTGTTTCGTTTTTTTTAATCGAGGTAGGGTACATGGTGGTATGACTACTTAGTTTCAACAGTTTGACATGAGACGGGTACAGGGTGGTATAGCTGCATAGCTTCAGCAGTTAGCCATGAGAAGGGTACAGGGTGGTATGGCTGCTTAGCTTCAGCAGTTAGCCATGAGGACGGGTACCAGGTGGATGGTATGGCTGCTTAGCTTCAGCAGTTAGCCATGAGAAGGTACAGGGTGGTATGGCTGCTTAGCTTCAGCAGTTAGCCATGAGACGGGTACAGGGTGGTATGGCTGCTTAGCTTCAGCAGTTAGCCATGAGACAGGTACAGGGTGGTATGGCTGCTTAGCTTCAGCAGTTAGCCATGAGACGGGTACAGGGTGGTACAGCTGCTTAGCTTCAGCAGTTAGCCATGAGACGGGTACAGGGTGGTACGGCTGCTTAGCTTCAGCAGTTAGCCATGAGACGGGTACATGGTGGTATGACTACTTAGTTTCAACAGTTTGACATGAGAAGGGTACAGGGTGGTATGGCTGCTTAGCTTCAGCAGTTAGCCATGAGACGGGTACAGGGTGGTACGGCTGCTACCAAGACAATGAAGACTGCAGACTGGAAGCTGGTAGATACAATGCTGGATTTGGCACAGCTGCACACACGCTTGAGAAAGGCGTGAATTAAATATTCATTAAATATCCAGCGTAATGAAGGGGTAGAATGCATGTTCTAAAATAAGCACTGGAAACTAGGCGATTATGGCAGCAATATAAATGCAGTCAATTATCAAGAGCATACATAGATAGCAACATACTTTTTTTGGAGGTACTTCTGCATGAAGATCTATGTCAAAACGTAGCAGTTGCATTGCCACTGTCCACTAGTCCTTTTTATTGTTCTGAGTAATCGGGAGTCCAAGAACTGTGGGTATTATAATTATAATAATTATTATTAGTATTATTATTACTTAGTCTCAAGGACCTGGATGTAGCATATTCAATTTTCTTCCATTTTAAATTATTTCAAAAAATCTATTTCCATCTTCATGATTTGACCAATATTTCTTTCAGGACATGTGAAAGATTTAAAGATCTTTTTCTCAAGAACGTGGGTTGACATGCTGTTTTTTTCCCCCTCATACAATACTGCAGAACTTCCTGTAACTAAACTGTGAAAAAAAAAAATCTTCAAAAAAAAATGGCTGTCATGAGCTAATGGACTACAAGCATTTATTTCTGAAAATGTCAGTCCCAGTAAGGCTTTGATTTGCACCTGAATTTGCACCTGAATGCGATCAATTGAGAGCAGAGTGGCATCAGCTTTCAGTGCCGCTGGCTGTGAAAAATGTCAAAGCCTGATGTACATGTTCCAAGCCTAGCAACAATGTTTTTTTTTTTTTATTCCAGCAGTGTGTAGATTTAGCTATTAAAATTTCCATCCGTGATTACAGTAAAACAAATGAAATGTCTTTGGATGAACGCTCGTATTGATCTTCTGAAGGTGACGCATACCACTTATAGGCACAGAGCCACATTGCATCTTTAATTGAGGCAGTTAACATTTACTGTCGAAGAAAATCTTATGTGATAACACTAATCCCATTAGGTCTCTCAGAGTCTATTTTCCTGTGGGTAATTACCCCTGCCAGGTGACAGTGTCAAAAGTATCGAAAGTGTTTGCCACACTATTTTAGCGGACAGTGGCTGATAGTAAAAAGCCACTCCGAGTGTGATTACCTTTTTTTGTGCAGAGGCCTGTGTAAAAGCACTCTGAGGTGCACACAAGAGAATCGTTTCGTATTGTGTACGAGATTTGACTGAACTCTATTTTCGTGCTTATGCCAGCAAGTGGTAATCTATGGGGAATGATACAGACTGAAATGGAAGAGAAGCCTGTTTCACCCCCCCCCATAAATAGAGTAAACACTTGGCTACTTTTCCTGGGTGGCATTGATATAATAGGTTTGCCCTGCTATTTGTTAAATATTCCACTAACTAATCAAACTGGGAAATGACAGCCAGTCGGTGCAATCAAAACTGGGTGCTGCATAGTATGTTGATTTAAAACCCATGCAATTACACCAAAAGCCGTGGAGTTCTGATTAACTGAAATGGCATCAACGCCAACTCGAGTATAGCAGTTTAATGAGAGCTTGTTTCCATTTAAATGGAGTTCCTGAGCAAATACAAGTTCCTCCAGAAAGCTTACGGACGCCGAGCAATGCGTTAAAGTCTAATGATGTGTAATTATGCAGTCCTGTGTACTGGTGAGAATTCACAGCATCATACTGGTGAATGCAGACACGATCATAGTATGTCTCGTTGAGAAAACGCCTCTAGGTTTGCACTGATAAGTGTTCTGTAAGGTATAGAGAGGATGCATGATGTGGTCATGCCGATTTCCAAAAAAAACAGCTGTTGCATTTTATGATTTACTTCAAGATCTATTTTGAATTGGTGCATGTGAGGTGGCAAATTCTACTGGAGAAAAAGTATACTGATCCCAGGCCAGTTACAATTGTGGAAAATGAACTTTTTGTAATTTCCACATTAACTTTTTAATATTTGCAAACTCATTTTATACTCTATACCTATATGGTTTATGCAATGCTATTTAGTCATTGATTTTATATTCTTGTATTCCTGAATTTTCAATATTTTACCATTTTAGTTGTAATTAGTTGTATGCGAGGGAGTTTAATGATTCGTGCCACTTTCATTTCTATGGTAATGCTGCACCATCGATTTGGAACACTCCTGCGGTTATTTCGCTGAATTCAGATGTCGAGGCTGGTGGGTGTCCGTGGGGGGGGTGGAGGGGAGAGGGACTGGTGGTCAGCCTCCGAAAAACGTCACAGTGGCATGATCCAGAACAGGACCTCTCCTTCCCCCCCCCCCATCATCATCCACTCTGACCATGGTCATGAGCATACCGAATTATTTAGATATATGTGCATTTGCCTCCATTATGGATCTCCACAGCATGGGCCCATCGACCTGCTGCGCAACTGTCATAGAGGCACTGTGGGTGTTCTTCACTGCCTTTTAACTGAATCTTACTAATATGAACTGGAAATAATCCTAGCGTGTTAAACTAATTATACTGTCATTTCAGATCTGGAAAACTGGAACGGTGTACTGAATACACATTCGTGTTTGCTATGTGAGTATCTGAGACCGGGATGCAGAGAGGACCGGTTCTGGCACTAATAAAGGCTGGAGAGCAGACTGTCATTCAGGCCGAGCAGATTGCAGAGTTTAGTGTTCACATCCACTGAGTCCTCCTCCACTCGAACATGGCAAGACGTTAAAGGAAGGACACCTAACGTGGTCTGTTTCCTCTAAGGACTATAGTCTGTCCTCATTACTGTTTGGATTGTGTGGTACACCCAGCATTATTAAATTGTTCCTTTCATTTTGAGAAAGAAATAGACACTATTTGGTCACTGCCTACAGCTCGGGGAACCAAAAAAGAATTTTACAAATGTGCAGGAAGTGACAGGAAGTGACAGTTTGAAATCCCAGTCCTACATTTAAGCGCAGGTGTCTCTCGACCTTTGACTTTGGCCACCTTCCTGGCTTGCAGATTGGCTGCTGGTTCTGTAAGCCTGAGCAAGAGAGGGAACATCGGAGACAGCAGGTGGTAAATGATGCAGTTCGTCTTCTGACCAGAGCTGTCAATTAGTTTCCTGCAGGTCTCTTAAGGTGAAGGCCTTAACGGAAACACAGCTATAGACAAGCACTACTTTCTGTAATGTGGGAGACCACAAGACTACTGTGATCTCAGAATCTTTTGTCATCAAGAGCCCCAGTCTTTGGTAGCCTGAGCATGTGTGTGCACACACGTGTTTATGAACATGCGTGTGTGTGTGTGTGCGTGCGCATGCAAGTTTATGTACGTGTGAGTTTCTTTTTTTTGGGGTGGGCGGTGGGAGTTGGGGTTATTGCCTGCATAATTAAGGCTAAAGCTGGGTTATTGCCGTGGTAATTAAAGCTAAATCGGCCGTATGACCCATTTAAGAATATGAAGAGGTCACAGTCACACAGACACAGGGTAAGTCGCTGATATTAACTGATTAAAATGGCTTCTGTTCGGGGATTTCTGGGTCGCAGTCCAATCATGAATACAGCTTCTCTCCACTGCCACACTGCCAGGTTTGCCAGAGAGAGGCCAGCTCACGCTGTGTGCTGTGCAGCCAGTTTCATTAGCAGTCCGTGGGCAGCTGTAGTTACAGTATATGGTGCTATTTCAGGCAGTTCAGGGGTCACTGCTTCACTCCCACAGTATATGGTTAAAACTGCTAATCGACATCATTCGCTAAAATGCAGAACATTGCGATGTCTCCCCGTTGAGCTAAATAGCTTCCTTCACGTTCTCTTGAAGCGGTGTTACCCTTTTAAGTTTTATTGCGCACCTCCACCTAAAATCCTCCACCTGCTGGTCTTGCACGCATTCTCGCCTGGTAAGAGTATGCGGAGGGCAGCTCCAAGGAGGAGGTCTCCAGGTTCTGCTGGTGTCCGAGCACGCGGGAGACGACTGCGGACGTGAGCTGTACACATCCCCTCCTGCGCTAAGCCATTCAAACAGCGGCTATTCCAGCAGTGGCCTGCGCCTGGGGGTTGGACGGCAAATGTCAATCAATCAATCAGTTTTCCATTTCTGCGTCGAGTTTACAAAGAGGTCATTGCACAGTCCTCCACAACGTTTTCCAGAGGGTGTGAAAGAAATCCAAATGAGCCAATTTGGTGGGGAAAAAAATGGAAAAAAATCTCCTTGACAGACGATAAAACTGGCCTCCTGGAAAACGGTGGGATGTAACAATTCCTCAATAAACGCAAACATATCGCAAAAAACAAATTACTCTAAATGAGCGGCTCTTAATGAACGACTGAGGTCCTTGTCCTGGCCAGCTAGGTCAGCTGTATATGCTCTCTAAAAATGGTGCTTGTGAAGGCTTTGAATCACTATGTACAATAAGTATCTGATTCCTGAACTCAAAACAAAGCCCTCAAGGCTCTTTAGACTCAACATACCACCAGAAATACATTCCTCAGCAGCCTTAGGGACAGGGCAGGGTGGACCTGCAGCACATTGGCACAGGACAGAATTACTGTTATTAGCTGCTATAAAATGGTGAGACTAGGCTGTGCAAACAATAAAAACCTGGAAAAAAATACCAATAGCTTCTACTTTTAGAAGCTCAATCCAGGCACATTTCTTAGACATTTTAGCTTTTGGTTTTCGCTTGGATGTGTTTATCTTGCTTACAGGGCAGCGACTGGAGCAGTGCAATTTGCCAACCGGTTTACCCTGGCCTTTTGTGTTGTGCTAACAGTCTCGAGCGTTCCTCGGCCGCGCGCGTTAACTTCGTTCATCTCGCGGCGAGCCGGTGTGCGTTGCCATCATCTGAAGTGTGTAATTAGTTTCTGGAAAATACGAAACTGAGAACGCCATCATCCTCAAAGCCTCAGAGCAACGACGACAACAACAACAACAACAACAACAAGACAGGCGGCTACAGGATGTTGTGATGCTGGAATGTGCCGTGTTGAATGCACAAGCTTCCTGTGGGTATTACGGTCGGGCACAGTTAAACAGGAAGTCATGTCGGAGCCAGAGTGGTCAAGAACACAAATTTGTCCATAAAGCAAGCAAGTTCGTCTCGTGTCATAAACTGCCGATTGGACAGCTGTCAGTCAGCTGGCCTGTGATAAACGAATCACATCTGAGAGGAAACACAGAGGGAGGAAATCCACAAATGGACTGCTTTTGCTTCTGTGGCCATTAAACTGCCGCACGCCCCCCCCCCCCCCCCCGCACATTTCACCAAACACCTGCGAGGAGTGAAAAGCACACACAGCTGCAGCACTGCGGAAAGTGACCCAGCGCGCTGTCTGGATCATGCATATTTAAATTCCAACCGCCAACGTTACAATTTTTTATGCAAATGGGCCTCGCAGTGGCAGCGCAAGCTCCCGACTGAAAAAAAAAAGATGATCACAAATTACCGTTTGTAATAAGCATGGATTTTTAAAGATGACCCGAAGCCTGGCGGTAATGTGGAGCAGTCCATTTTAAAAGCCACACAAACGTGTAAAAATGTCAGTGACCGTGGCAACGGTCATACTGTACAATAGCTGCTAGAGATAGACATCAGAAATTATTTGTCATCACAGGCGTACAAAAAAAATTGCTTGACGACAGAGCTGTCATTGAACCTGCCGCCCTATAATTTGGTTTCTGCCATAGTTTAAGTGAGCCATTTTATTGTGTGGAGACTAATGCTCTGACGGAGACATTATCCACGTTACTTTAATAGAAATCATTCATTTGAAATGGTCTTGTTCCAGAAAACAAGGCAATAAGTTGCTCTTAAAAATATTGAGTGGGTCCATTTGGAGATCATTCAACTGAACTCGCCTGCATCTTTCTTTAAGGTCTGTATTTACCCTGCACTATTATTAGTGTGTCAAATTAAAATTGATCTCTTGTAAAATGATGGGCCAGTTTCCAAGTGATGTTATTGAATCAGTGCTTGCTCAACTTCAAAATTGGTTTGAGCAAGACGAGCAATAATTTTTATGTGCACATTCCAAGATAGGTTGACACCAAAAATAAATTAATAAATCAAAATAAAAATTGTACTCAGACAACCAAGATGTGTTGCAGCCATAAATGTAAACTAATGCCACAGGGACAATGAAACTTGGCATGAACCTCGCTTGAAAAATATGAAGGCTGATTTGATGCTCGAAACATCATGTTTCACAACTAAAAGCTTATGGTGCGGACAGCCTCCACAGCTGTTATGGCATAAACAGCATTAATTGAGTTTCTCAGTGGCTGTACTGTATCTCTGAATTTCTGCAAGCAATTTAAATTCTTACTTATTCTTACTCAGCTCTCGGTCCCCTTACTCCTTCCAGATTCCATACCAAATGTTCTTCTCTCTTCCTGTTCAATAACAGAGAACAGGAAAGACTATCCTGTAATGAGAAAAAAGGGGGAGAAAGTGAGAAAGATAGATAGAGAGAGAGAGAACCAGTATTCCCTGACAGGGCATGATCCCTCTATGAGTGCAGATTAATAATAATAATAATAATACATTTTATTTATATAGCGCTTTTCATCATACAGAGATTACCTCAATGAGCTTTACAGAAGGTTATACCCGGCTGAGGAGAATTTCATGAAGCAGATAATCACCACTAGTTCGGCTTTCTCTCTCTTGGTGTCATGGAGATATGAAGCTATTGCTTTTTTTTAAACTAACAAGACGTTTACATGCAGGTTTGACCTCATAAACTAGCAGAGCCGTAAGTAAACTAGTCTTGAAAACACAGAAGATATGACAAAATTAACCACAGTGGCGTGTGTGCACCAAGCGCACGTAATGTCAGTGGTCCTTGTGATTCATGTTTATGAAAAGGATGAATGCAACCAATCAAAAGGCGTTGTTTTTGGTGCTACTTTTCGCTTAAAGCAACACGTTTAGAGTCACACTACAGGCAGCCATTTTAAGTCTCCCGTGTACATGAGAAGCACGTTCTTCAGCCCCTCTTACTGCTCAACAGGCCATGTCTCCCACTCAGTGCCATCTGTTGGTGAGTTTTCTGTTGTATAAACAGCTCGAAAAGGCCAAGACATGAATTTATTAAGGAGATGAAAGAATTTTTTTTTTCCCAACCCTTTTACTCGGAGAGCCAGTTTTAATCTTGGTCGGGCTGTTCTGGGGCTGATTCTGAGTCCATCCTGTCTGTTCCATCCAATGTTTTTCCATCTGTTTGGTCTGATGGCCGCAGTGTCTCCTATGTACAAGCGGCTACATGGAGCCAATAAGACTTTCTGAATACCTCTTTTCTAGCGGTTTAGGTCCAGGGACAAAGTCCTTTAACTGTTAGTAACCTTAAGAAAAAAAAATTCTTGAGGTTGAATGACCTTTTTATAAATGACTATATTTTATATATGACTCTTCAGGCCAAAAAGCGAGGTCAGGTATGTGGAAAGGATAAAAGAGGCATCGTTCAGTCAAAGACGTGCCAAGTGCTTAGATCAGGTAGCACGATTTCTCGATACCATTTCACTACCATGTCAAAAAGATATAGCTCATGAAATATAGCTCAGATGTAGCTCATGAAACTAGCACACTAGACACAGTGAGCACATTTATGCCAATAAATACTTAATATGCAACCTTTGAATCTGTTCAGCTGGATTTGTTATATTCTATATTTAGAGCTCATTCACCCATGAACATGTCAGCCTGCAGAGAGCACATTATGAATGGATTCTTGCATCTATTTCACTCCCATGCTGCCATAGCCACTTTGGCTTCTTGCTGATCAAAGGCTGTTGTCTATCTTACACATTTTCATGATCCAATTATTTCAGTGATTCTGAAGACATGATGAAATGACGTGATTAAAGTCTTTAGAGTTTCTTCTCAGACTTCTCAGGCTTAGTGCAGGAAGAGATGAGTAAAACCAAAGAGCTGCCCTTGTGCATGCCTTGGTGAGCAGAGGTAATGCTGTTGTCATTTTATGAGCACAATGCATGGTGTCCACAGAGGCGTCTTCGCATTGGCAAACTCCAAAAAATTCATTCAGAAACCACTCTGCGAAGCTGCCATGGGTCACAAAATATACAAAAGTGCATGTGTCTGTCACTTGGCTTCTGTGGTGGTGGAAGGGTGGGGTCAGTGAAGTGGTGGGGGCAGCAGGGGGGGGGGGAAGGGGTTCTGCACCACTGGGAACATCCTCAAATGACCTCACCTGACATTTCTTACCTGGAGCACAGTACACTCCATCTGCTTCATTCCAAAAGAAATACTGTTCTGGGGAATCTGGTGGCCAAAAACCAGACATGCTCAGTCATTTCTCTGATGATTTGTTCTTTTCTTCCTTTTTGTCAAATCACAAGATGCACACAGAGGACAGGTGAGTATGGCTTTAAACATGCGTTTGATAAAATATACAGCATCTAGCCTCAGTGGATGCATACTCTGATTGATTTACTGGTCACGCACTACCTTTGTTCAAAGGATTTGCATTTTTTACCAATGTGTCTCCATAGTAAATAACTAGTTATGTATGCAAAAGACCATAGATGCAATCATCCCTCTTCATTGCAGGCTTATACATATTTTTTAAAGTAATGAGGAAGTAAATTACATTCGGCTTCTAATAGCAGCAAAAAAATAACACAGCTAAAAGGCTAGCCTGGCTGAACAGGAGGTGAAATTTATTCTTGGAAAAAAATTTAAAAAATGCCTGCATTTAACAGCAAAGTCACACAAGAAAGCAAAATGAAGCAGAATGAATATTCACTTATGGCGGCATAACTGGGCAAATCTTTTTTCTTTTTTTTGCCTTCACACTGAGTTTATTTAGATGCACTAGTCTGACCCTGTGAAACTGTGACTCACTAAGGCGATGACCAATAGGATTCAAGTAGGTCATCTCTATACTGCAGGTTTCTACAAAATGGAGGTTTCTACAGGTTTCTACAAAATGGCGGAATAGCAGATTGTTGTTTCTCAGATTGAGTTTCCAAGTTTTATTTCCCAAGTTCACCTCTATTGAGTAAACTACATGATTATTTTATAATTTTTTGGGAATATGTTGACCACAGCACATTGTCGGTACTGAATTTCATTACAGGGATTTTGGCAACTGCTTAAAGTGGGCCTTCCAGATTTAAGTGGGTGTCTTGTTTGTTCTCTCTTCTTGAGACAGAGGCAGTGTCAAACACTCTATTACATTATTCTTGCAAGGGCTCTCGCAAGAGCTATTTAAGCCGATGGTCAGCATTAACAAATAATTTACTGAAGTATACACTCGCCTGTGGACTGCCACTCATTTATCCCAGAATAAGTCTTGAGGACAGCGAGAGGAATAAGAGGATCACGGTTAATTTAGAGGCAGATCTAGCCCCTAGCTCTTGTGGGACAGAGTACTTTCACACACCAGAATCCTTTAAATCGCTGATGCAGCAAGCCACTATGTTGATTGGGGTCCTGTTTTTACCATCTCTTCTCGGCTTGGAGAATGTTCTAGATCTTTATTGGGAGAGAAAGTCTGCAATATTTCAGGGGTCACGTGGACAATATTTGGCACCACACCCGGCCAAGTAAAATCCAAATGCTAAAAAAAAAAAAAAGAATTTAGCTTTTCTTGAGAACTTTTCTTTTTTCATCCATCCATTATCTATACTGGCTTATTCCTGGTCAGGGGGTCATAGGAAGTGCTGGAGCATATCCCAGCATGCATTGGGCACAGGGCAGGAATACATCCAGGACCCACGACATAGCTCAGGAGGTAAGAGCGGTTGTCTGGCAGTCGGAGGGTTGCCGGTTTGATCCCCCGCCCCGGGCGTGTCGAAGTGCCGCTGAGCAAGACACCTAACCCCTAATTGCTCTGGTGAATGAGAGGCATCAACTGTAAAGCGCTTTGGATAAAAGCACTATATAAATGCAGAACATTTACAGTTCTCTGGCCCATCGCAGGGCACACACACTCACGCTCATACCTGCAGGTCATTCATACTCTCCAATGAACCTAACCTGCATGTCTTTAGACTGTGGGAGTGAATTTGATGCTGACCGGAACGACCCGAGCGGTAAAACTGCTACGAGAAGGGCTCTCCGTTTCCTCCGTACAATTACACGAGTAGACGGTGATATATTTGCAAGAGAAAACACCCGTGAGGCATCGCCTGTCTTCAGCTTTTCCAGCACGGGAGTGAATTTATCGAGCTGACCGAACATATCTTTGTTAAAGAGCAAAATCAATGCCCGTTTGCTGAAACATATTGACCTTGGGGAGTCGGACGCTTGGCCTTACATTTTGTTTGGGCTCCACCGTCAGGGGTTTGATTTGTATGAGAACAGTGTTCGAGTTTCTGTATGCTCCACTAAGTCCCTTTCAAGGGCACCTTGGGTTTATCTGGATCAACTCCATAAAGTACCAAACAAGGCATCCCATTTGCATGCTGCATACATCATAATGTCTCATAGTTCAGCGAAGGAGATTTAACTAACTATGATGAAATATATCTACTCCTTCTTTTAACAGAAAAAAAAGTGATTTCACACTTTCCATGACAACCCACTAGACATTTAAAAATTGTTTCTGATAATTATTTTTTTTTGGGTGTATGAGATATACAGTACAGCATGTCACAAATTAGAGTGCTGAATAGCCGCATTTTCCCCGACTGATTTAAATGTATTCAGCCTGAAACCTTTCTGAACTCATAAATACCGTTTGTCAGTGAGCTGGTTATATAGTGTTGCGCCAAAGCAGAGGCAGTTTATCATCATAAAATCCGCTTTGAGGCCTTCGAGTAAATAAACGAAACAATGTCAGATTTGACCAAAATGTACTACAGCCGTCTGAGGGCATTGTCTGCAGTCAGATTAAAAGGAACAGGCTCCGGCTGCGATCTGATACCGATGCTATCGTAATTGATATTGGCCTGACATATGCGCAGAGTCGACACGTGGAACGCAGTAGACGGTGATAAACCAGCCCCGCTCCAAGGCAGATTTGGGCACTGAGTGAAGTCACCGTCCTGTAGGGGGGGTGAGGGGTTCAGTGGCTGGCAGGACAGGCCCAGAACGGACAGTGCGTGCAAATCAGCAAAAAAAAGGGCTTAGAGGCGACCGGCCAGCTCCACGGTGACAAGTGAGCCGTCAAAACCATAGTGTTCTTTCCCCGAGTCGGAGCGTCGGTTGGAAAGCTGGGGAAACCCAGCTGTGATTAGCACTGGAGCCCGGCGCTAAGCTGACAGGCCTGGAGGCTAGGACCGCGAGCGGCTCACGCTAGCTCCTGCTTGTATCCTCCTTCAGCCTAAAAGGCGAAGGCAGCGGGAGGCTCTGTTGGCACGTCAGCTATTAGCTAAAGGCACGCCAGTCATGCTGCACTTTGTTCTTCAATGCCTCTCTCGCTCTCTCTCTCTACTCACTCGCTCTTTCACTCTCTCTCTTCTCTCTTTAACTTATAGTACAGGACATTATAGGGTTTAAGCAGTTGCAGAAATGAATGAAAACAGGGTAAGCTGGCTTTCCCTTACAAAAAAACATGAAAAAAACATGCGTGTCCAAAAACCCACACGTGAACACCCAACATGTGAAGAGTACACATGTGAACTTTAAAACAGAATCCCGCTTATAGTGGGAGAAGTCACATTTTTTGTTTTCACTTCTGACAATTGTGGCTTACCTCTGAAAAAGTCAATCACGTGAAAATGTGGAATTTCACGGTACACGTTTTTGTTTTCATTAACATGTGAAAATGTTCTTTCATTTGAAAAGAGCCAATCACATGCGCAAATGTCCAATGTTAAATTCCCACGTGAAATTGTGATTTTTTACATGTGTGAAAAGACATATTTCAGATCTTATTTTTTCGTAAGGGTTATGAAGGACAGCTGTACATTTCCAGTAGATTGCTGGTGTGCGAAGGGGCATCGCTGAATTTAACATCAACTCAAAAATGTCTCGTAAATTTCTCATTCACCCTACAGGGCGTAGATATGTCCAATAATGCAAGGCTTGTTTTCTTCCTCATTTAAAGCCAAGCTGGCCACAATGAAATAGAAATTTCTTTCCCTCTTCAGCACTTGTTTCCAAGGAAGATTAGCGGCTAATTGATTTCCTTTAGAAATCAAGTGAAGATTTAAAGTTTGAAGCGAAGAGTAATTTCGTGCTAATTCTGGCTGTCTTGATCCAGCTTATCTCACTTGGCATTTCTTTCCTTTCCAATTCCCTTTGCCTAATTTAGCACCGCAAAACACTTCATAATTACGTTTTTTTCCCCCAGATTAATTGGCTTTCTCGAAATTAGGATGCGCCTTAAGGGGATCGGACCTAAGACTTGAAAAGCTCAGGGCGATAAGAACACAAAACAAACAGGATCAGAAGCCTAAACGTTCGGATGTGGCCTCTCTCATAGCTCATATAGCGTAAATCATATATCAAATGTGGTGGTGATTTATTAAGACACGTTAGCGCCTTCTCACGACTCTCAAACGATGTTGTCAGTCCTGGTCCTGGCTAATGCCCGAACGCTCTTTTTGTTAAACCACTCTGAGCTGAACATGGCATTCGATTTCTCTCAGCCGTTTCTGTTTTTCTTTTTTTTTTTTCCAAGGGAGATGCTCCTAATCCGAGAACAGCAGGACGGACTTCTTTAAAATCAATACAGGCACGAGAGACATAAACACACCTCTGACCCCGCAGCACTGAGGTGCTGAGGCAAGGTTAATTACAGCGGTGTCTGGCAGAGAGCACGGCTCTGCCACCTGTACCTACGGCAGTAGCGATTGAATGTAATAAATCCTGCCGAGCCCGGTTCACCGTCATTTGCCAAGTTTCTGTCAATCCATCCGTAATTTTCAGCTTTCCTGTTCACAGACAGACAGAGACAGCCAGAAATATAGAGAAGGTCATGATCTTCTCAAGTTGCTGGTACTAGAAAATGGTACAAATTATTATTATTATTATTATTATTATTATTAGAACCCACAGAAAATTTGAGCAGGCATTGAAGTATCCACATTGATAAGGGACGACTAAGTCCTGCATTTAGTGCACACAAAAGCCATACTCCACTTAGTAAATGATATATAATAAATGTATACTATATCCTATATAATGAAAATTACTATGCCAGGAAGTCATTGGGAACAGAAAGTTCAGTCTGATTTTATTTAGTGTTTTAGGGTGAAGGCTTTGTGTGTTCGGCCTTGGTTTTTAAAACGCTGGCTGGCAGGAGGTTCGGGGTTAAATGTGGTGCAGGTACACACTGTAAATCAGGTTTTATGAGCTGTTTTTCAGGCTGGTCCCGCTCCAGGTGAGGTGCCCTACTGCCGAGCTGGAAGACGGCGGCGGCGATGGCGTGACATCAGCAGTCTGCACGCAGGGCGCTTCCTGACAACGGGGGCCATCGCTCACGGGGCGGGGGGATCTGCGGCAGAATCGACGTTGGACGGCCCAGACAGGGTGGCACGGGGCAGACGTTCACGATTAATGTCTCTGAAATGACTCAGAATGTCCTTCACAAGAACGAAAAAAAAAAAAAAACATTTTCATGTAATGGAATGGAATTATCATTTAACGTGAATGTTGAAGTATTCTGGAAAAAATAAAATCGATATGTATCATATATGCGTACCCATGATCCTTAAACACAAAGATTGATTTGTAAAGTCCTTGGTACATCCAATCTATCACGTTGCTAGCGTCTGGTCTCCCACAGAATCAACATGAAGGTGCCATTGAAACCTTCACATCACCATGTGGACCTTACGACTGGCTCCCTTCCTATACAGCTCCATGTCTATGTTAATATGGGGGGGGGGGGGAAGCTCTTTCTATTGTGGTTTAATCTCACAGCCGATATTATATGTGAGACAGAATGAAAAACAGACAGAGCACCAGGCAGGGCATAGCTAGTGGCAGTGGCAGCACTTGATTTCCGTTGGGTCGCACACCTGACATCCCCCATCCTCTGATGGGGAAAAACAGCCGCCGGTGAAATTTTTTTATATAGAGAGCAGGTGCTCCCCCTCTCCTGCCCCCACCCCTGCACCCCCACCCACCCCCACCCACTCGGCCGTGTCCACAGTGCCCTTGTCGCACCGAGAGAGAAAGAGACAGAGAGAGAGAGAGGGGCAGAGAGACAGCAAGAGAGAGAGAGAGAGAGAGACAGAGAGAGAGCAAGAGAGAGAGAGAGGCAGAGAAAGAGTGAGAGTGAGAGAGAGACGTGGCCACCTTGAACAGAACGAGGCAGACTTGCTTTAATCGATGTGTGGGAGGGGCCGAAGCAGCACCAGGGTCACCTGCCCTGTCCACACCATGTCATTACGAGGTATGAAACTGGTGTGGTCGTGCGGTCATTATGCGATATGACACTGGTGTGGTCGTGCGGTCATTATGCGATATGACACGGCTGTGGTCGTCTGCTCAGCGCCTACTCTGAATGTCACAGCCAGTGACCTTTTCCAAATGTCAGGGTTACTGCCACTGCAGAGAGAGAGAGAGAGAGAGAGAGAGAAATCCTATATATCGGTCGGTTGGGCACCTGTACTATATATAAAGCTGCCACATTCGTCCAGAGACGCTATAGGTTGTACAGCTGATGGGAACTGCAGGCAGCATTTCGAAACTACAACTGACAAAGATCCTATAAAGGACGGAAGCTTCGACTGCTTTCCGCGATGCGTGCGTTTCCAACCTGAAGCGCATCGCTTGCCTTATTGTCCATTTATTTTACATTTGTCGAAAGCTTGAATTTCCAAGCTGCCTGACAGGTTATCGGCGCAAACGATCTACCAACAGCAGCCCTCGGCAGAACACGTCTCCTTATCGCGGCTTAAAGAGGACAGGGAAAATTCAGGGTTATGCAGGGATACACCTCTGAACTGACCAGAGAGGGAGATCTAGGATTGGGTTTAGGAGTTTATATATAAGGTAAAATCTTGGGCTGCATGGAAATGCCCAATGGTCTGAACCTAATCTCAACCACAACTGCTCAGACCTTGGTCTGCGACTCCGCTGGTCAGTTGGGCAATGGCTGCTCAACTTTGTTTGTGGATTGCAGGGAGAAAAAGAAGTGTCCGCTGGGTACGAGCACTGGCTACAAACGTGCTCTCTTGAATTTATGAAGGATCCTGCCCACTGAGGGAACACTCTTTCAAGTACGACTGGCCCAAAATAAAAATTGTTTGTAAAATGACTAATTCTGTTTTAGCAAGTTATTCTTGCTTCATGATGCATGGAAATCATTCCTGGATCCTCACATTTGATGAATAAACCATCAGAATACACACGGTATTAAAAAAGAAAAAAAAAGTACTGACTTGCTACCAAAGAACTGTTTTTAATGTCGGCCATCTTGACCTTTTCCTGTGGCCTTTTTAATCAGGAAATCTTCCATGATGAAGTGAGCTGTCCTCATTGCAAATGGACACGCACACAACCACCTCAATATCCACACAATGTTCCATATAAATATTTCAGCTACAGACCTTACAATGTTTACTCCTTGTGAAACATTCAACAAAGCATGACAGAAATCAATAGTATAAAAAAAAAAAAAACCTGTTGAAGACAGATGGGACAAGAAAAAATTCAGGCTGGAGAAATCCAAAGGCAAAATGTTGGAAAAAGAAGCGGAATCCACGATGTTCCACCACTCAAAGAGAAATCTAGAATCCCAGGCACTCACGCCAGTGTTCATCTCAGGGAAAATGTTAAAAAAAATTAAAAAAAACATCAGAAAAATTGTGTTCTCACTGCTGTAAGTCCTTCCTGAAAACTTGACCAGACAGTGTCTCAGAATTTCTCTCAGAACACTTGTAGCTCATCCCTCTTCCATTTCCACTGAGCTTTCCTGCAATCCCCGCCAAAGACTTCGGATTGCATCACTCAGCCTGGGCTGGGCTTTAGGTTTAGGCCGTCTGACTTAGAGGGGCTACGAAGTCCAGGATATTTAAGCAGATGGTGTTAAAGAAACTAAAATATTTATGTGCTTATTTATGCACTTATTTATATCCAAGGATGAGTCCCGCCTCGTGATTTTAACTCAGTTAAAAATTGCGGTTATTCTTTCCATGTTAAGAATACTGGTTTCATGTCTGCAAATTGGGGTGTAGGTGGAGATATACAGTACACACACTGCATTCTTCACTCTATTCTATACTACATGGTGCTACTTTATCACTTCCTTAGGATGACTCAACCTAATTGGTCCAAATGTCATTTTTATTTTAAAAGAAAAGAACGTGATATTGTGAGTATTTACAGCAAAATATGCGCAGTGGAATTTTACAGACGTCAAAGCTTATAGAAACAACGCAGGACAGCTCAAAAACGTTCAGTCTAAATCCCATCCGATGGACGTAAAAACATCTGCCTTTCATACTGACTGGGTCTGATTTATCGGCAGGATGGGGTTGAAGCGTTACTTACATACCACATTTGAAGAGGGACTCCCGTTTAATGGCGCTTGTGCGGAAACAAACTGCCACAATCGTGACTCGCGGGCGACTCCTGCAGACTCAGCGTTTATCGCTGCAGCCATTTTGTCAGTTGACTGCAGCCATGAGCTCAGCCTGTGCTCCTGTCATAACCCATTACCACTTCAGCTCGCACATTCTCAAAGCTCTCTCTCTCTCTCTCTCTCCTTCTCTCGCCCCAGGTCACACAGCTCCCATCAGCTCCCGTTTCTTTCTCTCCGACTCACGCGGTCTCTACATAATCTGCGCTGGGCCACGGTCCTCCTCGCTGAAGGATGAAGCCGGGGGCCTGGTCTCGACCTGCTGCTGATTGTGCTTTAAAACCCAACCTGCTTTCTCGCATATGAAAAGCAACACGGATGAATACCTGAATTCTCGCCTGCTGCAGATGAGACAGGGAACCATTAAAACGGTTTTAAAAAATGGCTGCTGCTTTTGAAGGCTGTTGATAATCTCTGAGCTATTTTAAGACTGTGGGAAGGGGGGGGAGGGGGAGAGGGGGAGGGGGGGTGGTAGGTGCATGCTGATGATGGTGGTGGGTGATGATGTAATCCGTGTTGCCTGGCAACTGGGATGTTTCAGAGCCCTTGCGCTAGCTGGTGTGAGGTTGCTGATTTGGATGGCGATGATTACAGCAGTCAGAAGGTTCTTTTTCTCCCCCACTGTTCGGCACATAATGTGACCCTGAAAAGGAGCTTATACAAGAGATCTGACTGCAGCTGTCAAGCACCGTGATGGTGGATACTGTGAGACAGACGAGGGAAGTCATGCCTTATTTTTACATATGAACCTGAACCTGACCCTGTATCCTTGAGAACGATCCTAATGAGTCCCGAATGCGTGAATAAAATATGGACAATCATACGAAGTTGTGGGAACTGGACTTGCCACCAGACGATTACTGGCTTGTGTTTTTGAATACGAGCACTTTTTTTTTTCCTTCAGTCCAATTAGACTAACCTGCATGTCTTTAGAGAAAGAGTATCCAGAGAAAAACCCACATGGACACAGGGAGAACATGCAGACTCCAAACAGAGGGGCCCGGTGGGAATTTGAAACATTAGCTTTCCAAAGTGACCCAAAAGTAACTTTGTTTACCAAAGTAAACAAAACTTTAGTGATGGGTTTGCTCTTTAGATTCAGTTCGCTGTTATTCTCAGGGCAAAACACACACAAAGTGAACCAATTTTTACTACAGTTGTCTTCCCTTCATACCCTCGAGCTTTGCTTCTTGTAATCAAAATTTTCATAACAGTGTGAATCACACTTTTTAAATATCCAAATAAAAACATACGCTGTTCCGACCAGTGAATTTGTGCTTGTTCATTAATACGGAAACCTCACTGCAGGGATGATTGCAATGGCGCAGGATTTCAGGTGGGAGTTTTGCAGTATCCTTGCTGTATGCGGGCGGATTTGGAACGGATCTGCGCAGAAGTGGGCGGAAGTGGGATTGTGAAAAGCAGCCCCGCGTGCAGACCTCTATAGCGCTGTTTGGCCTGTAGTGCAGCAGGATTAGCCTACGCAGACAGCCGCCATTCTACAATATGTACAGCTTCATACACCTTGTGCAGAGGCTTTTTAAAGGCCATTATACCTTGCATTGCAGTAGAGAAAATGTCCACTCAACGGGTGTTAGAGATATATACAGTTCTTATGTTTCTGTTAAAACGCCAAATGTTTTAAAATATTCGATCTTAGACTTTAAGTCGGGAGATGGAATTGCACCTGACCGTGAGGAAAAGGCCGTTGACCCCCCCATTTATTTGACATTTATGCGAGTCAGAATGCACACGCGTGAGAGCGAGAAAGTGTGTGTTTATGTATGGCCGAGAATTTAAAATATTTTTTAAAAAACATGAAACGTGATGCTTAAGATAGAGCAGTTGAAATCCGGACCTTGGGACTGTGGGTTTGATTAATTTCTGTACCCTTGAGCGATGCGCTTCTCCAGCGAAAAGATAAATAAAACTTTAATGCATCTTTAATGTAAAACTGCAACTGCCGTAAGTCTCCGCGGGTGAAGGTATGCGCTAAGTGAATGAATAAATAGTTTACTGTGGAGTTAGGCTTCGGGGAGCAGCTCCACGACAAAGGATGCTTTAGGGGAAACAGGACAACTCGTGAAGACCGGACTGCTTTTAAACATCGCACGGAGCTGTCTCACGGAGCTCCCAGATTCGGAAACCCACCTTATGTATCTCCACCGTTTGAAATTCTGCGTAGGCCAGCCACAGAAATCCTTCATGTTCATTTCCCATTTGTCACACACCAGTATGACACCCATGGGAGGGAGATGCAGCAGTTCGGGGAAACACCGTTGATTGCCGTATGGAAACTTGGAGAGAGAGAGCGCACCCACTCAAAACACAAAACACCTTCACCTTTCCCCCTCACGGGTTCCGGGCAAAAACAATAAACTAAAAGTTAGTTTACTTTTCAGTTCCCCGCTTGTAGGTGGCTCCAGCGGACCAACGCTTACTACTTTTCATTGGCAGTTCGCTTTCGTTTCCTCAGCCCCACCTGTGCAGAGCAACACACATTTAAGCACCTGGGCTGATTAGTTAACGCAACCCAGGTGCGTGTGCTTTCTCCGCCAGCCGGCGCAACCAATCCGCTTCTCCGATGGACCGAATGCCACACCATTAAAAAAAGAGAACTTTACATTTCAAAAAATCTACTGTACCTCACTGTGTATGAGCTTTTGGATGTGGTCTACACTTTCAAATCTCGTTTGAAAACCTCCTTGTTCTCTAATGTCTTTGATCGATTCTCAGAATTTGCACTGCATTGCACTTTTTCCCTCTCTCTCTCTCAAGTATTCTCTTTTCTTCTTTTGCTGTTTCATTGATCTGTTTTTGTATTTTATTATTTTATTTCCCCAGCTATACTAATCATTGTTTTGTAATTTCTACATGCCTGTGTAAAGCTCTCCGAATGAGTTCTTCTATGTACCAAAAGTGAGACTTGACATAGTAAGCTTGCCATGCCTTGCCTTACAATAGCTACAATTATGTAGCTTACAATGTAGCTAAAATAGCTACAGCCAATTTCTTATTCTTCCCTATGACTGTACAACATGCCACATTGCCAAGACATTTAGATTTGTATGCAGTCTCTCTCACATTGCCCACTTAGTCTAGGCTAGTACTTTTCACATTTCTCAGATTCGATACAGGATATGCCAACCTATTTAAATTTTCAGCAATATTTATTCAAACGACTCAACACATTATCAGTCAGATTGGATAGCACCTTTACAAGCAAACAAGGACAAATTAAATATTGTGCAAGGCATCTGAGACTTCAGAGTTGGCTCGCTTGTGATGTGAGGCAATAAATCAAACTGATTCATTTTCAGACAAATGTCCTTGTAGAACACGATAACTTTCTGACACAGCCTGCAGTGTAGAGTAGATATGAGTCTTTTTTTTATGACGGTTGCAAGGATATAGCCTTTTTATTTGTCTGTACACACACTGTTTTTCAGTCATGTTTTTAAGGATATTTGCACTGTGGTGTTTGCCATAGACTTCATCTCTGTCATGTGACCCAGGGCTTAGTCTATATAATCTGACCTCAGTATTATTGTAAGCATCCTGGCATTTCAACAGCAGCAATGACAAAATCACAGGAAAATAAAAAATCCTCATTCAGTAAAAAAGACTGTGCTTTATGTATTGTTTATCTAGTTATTTATTTATTTCACTGCAAACATTATGAATACAGTAGCTGGTAATTAAGTCAAGTGTGTAAAGATAGATTTTGGGGTGTATTTTTGGAATTAAAAAACCAATATAACATATTAATATGAACTAATTTAGTTTTACTGTATGTTTTTGAGTGTTCCATACAGTTTTGTCATAAAGTATATTTTTGATGTTCGATGGTTTCAGATGAGCTGTCAGCTTTACAATGGCAAGTAAACAGCATTTGGGGGGATTTCTTTAATTGTTTAAATTTTTTCGTTTAATTTAATTGAATTTAACTGTTTTATCAGTCTCTGCTTCTGTTGCTTTGCCATTGCCACTGAGCTTTGGGTCACTTCCAGTTTCTGTTTTTTTCTGAAACAGAGTTTGTTTACTTCCTTGTCATGGTTTCGAGACCAAAAACCGGCACCTAGTCCGCTTGGTCGGGATGGTCGCGACCCTACTAGGCCCAAAACGTGTCCAAGAACCCAATGGTACTGAGACCAGGAAGCGTACCAAACAACAGTGACGTGGTGCTAGACTGGTTAAAACTCACTTGCGACTTTGCAGGCCACTAGTGACCACTGCACTGGTTGGCATTACACCACATACTCTTAAAAAAGTAGACGTTTGTTGTGTCGTGCTGTAGCTAAGTTCTGGAGTCCGACTAAATAATTACCAATTAAGTTTTAAGTCTAATTGAAAATCAGCTCACGTTGCTGGGGATTGTGTTTGGAGACAGTGGCCAGAAATCAATTGAAAGAGCGCATTTGTATTCTTCTAAACCTCCAGCAGTAGATTCGACTTCAGTTCCTTTGAAGTAAGGCACTAAATTTTAAAACTAAATTCATCAGTCGCGTTCAAGCATTGTGTTGTTCCTCTTGCTGTCGGAGTAAACTTTTTGAAGGAACACCAAATAGACCGCACAAAAAAAGCAGCCACCTCCACGATGTTTCCTGTAACAAGCTTCGTATACTTCAGAGTTGTGCTTTTGTCTGCATTGTTTATTGATGAGAACCGAGAGAAAAAAGTTTGTGTCCCTAATTCAAAACAGGATGGAGTTTGTCTGGCAGGAGTCGGGAGCGAGCAGCTGTCAAAATGGGCCAGGATTTGTGCGTAAGCTCAGTTTCAGCACTGATCTCCAAATATGGCCCATCTGAAAGTGCCAGTAGTGCCCAAGATGGCTGTGAGATCAAAGAAAGGGGCGGGAGAGGAATGCAAAACATCTCCGAGGAAGACTTCTGACCCAGAAACCTCACGTCTCTTCCCTGCACTCGCTCTCTCTCTCTCTCTCTCTGACCTACACACCACTCTCTTCATCTCTCAGAATCAAAGTGCACTTACAACATCGCAAGTGAGTCGAGCCGTGTGTAGAATAAGAATAATGAGCTAATATTCTGCTACAGATATGCGCGTACTGTTACGTGTGTGCTGGGGTATCGGAGGGGAATGAGAACGCAGGCGTTCCTCTCCGTTTGCTGAGCTCTTGACAGTCAGTTCTGCTAATTCTTCTTGCCTCTTGGTGTACCAGCAGGTCAGAGAAATTTCAGAGTGTCAACATTATGTCAGCTTGAGAGTGTTCACAGGCTGCAGTTTCTGTGGACCGGTCCACAATAGGATGCATTATTTTGCAGATGGGGGCAGGATTAGGCATTTTTTGGGATTTTTTGTAAGGTAGCACTGAACACCCACAGCGTACAAATTCTAAAAGCTAGAAATGAGGTCATCTGCACCACTACACTCCTATCTAAATGCTTAATTGATGATAGTCCCAGGAATGTTTATAGGTGTTCATTTTGCCAGTTTAATTCTAACTTGAATTACCTAGGCAATTAGAAGTTCCCCATAATAGCTCGATTACAGCAGGATTTCTATCTGAGCGGTTTTTTCTGGTGAAGTATTTCCTTTAAGCCTCCTTGGGGCCTGAATCTTGTTGCTGTGCAAGACTTTAAAGCCTGAGAGAACCTGTGATGACAAGGTGGAGTCACAAGTTTACACTTAATGTCATGTGACCAGATGAGGTCAGTGGAGCCAGATGTGCTCAGAAGTAGCACAAAAGCTTCTGATTGGCTTATGTGGGAGTGTTCTGATGCGATACTGCATGTGAAGTTAATCTGCAGTCGGTTCAGGTGTCCTCAACTTTTCTGACAGAGCAAGACGTTCTATTTGGCCAATATTGTATCAAGAACAGCAGTGAAATACTTTTACTCTAGTAAAATACTGTAGTGAAAAACTTACTCACTATAGGATAGCTCAGGTTTAGGTGCAAAAAATCATTTACTGGGGTTTTCAATCTAAACAACTGAACTATGTTTCAGTTAGAATGGCTATTGCTCCCCTTCTTCACCAGGTTAACCTGAATTCTAATACAAGCCAGAGGCTCAGCTGGGGAGGGAAAGATATTTTTCAGTATCGTTGCCTAGCACTTGATGAAGTACCTCCTGAAGTGTCAGTACATTGACAGGCACGTCAGTACACTGACACCATCAATATCACTATCACTACTGCTACCACCACCGCCACCACACTCTCACAAAAAAAAACCCAATACCTAGCCTCCTGTCATGAAATGTCAAGTCTCACAAGCATATGAGCAAGTCTAGAAAATAAACTCACAATATTCGGGGTGACACGTCATCCCGTCTCCCCCCCCCCCCCCCCAACCCACGCGTCTGTCTGGAACTAGAGATCCAGTGTAATTTCCATCCTTTTGTTTTTAACAGACTTAAAACAGTGAGACTGTGTTCTCAGTCTGAGCGAGGAGGCCAACGATTGCGTGGGCAGGAGTCCGCAGCCCAGAGAGAACATCAGCCGTGAGTCGTGACATGAAGCAGCAGCTTCACCTGTTCTTTTTTTTACGAGCAGAAAAAAACCCATCCCACTGCCCCCCCTCCTGTTGACTGCCTACTGAGGGGTTTATGGACCAGGTTCCCCCAGCAGCAAGGCTGCACTATAAATGACTGAATGTCACACAGGAGACACAGGTTGGCCATTTTCTCTTTTTTTTAAAAAATCCCCCATGAATCACCAGACACGCGCTGCCTCCAGGGTCAGCCTCACCTATAATGTCGCTGAAGTTTCCGAGGAGCAAAGCGACAGCAATTACTGCTTTCACTCTCCGTGCGACCAGAACTAATTCCCTTTTTCATATAAACTAACTAATTTCTTCTACTTGATGGTGGAGTGTTGTTATAAGCTGCCATATTTTACATTAGCCTGAAAGGCACTTGAAAAAACCGTTAATAATTCATACGCGAGAGGAAATTTATAAACCTTTAATCTCGGGGCCATCTATTGTAGGATTAATTCTTTCAATTTGACAGAAATATAAACAAGGACTCTCATTCACTCTGTTCACATTTATAAGGGTTTATGGATTAAACGGAATTTGTGTCAGGGCCTGATTATATGGTAGCTGGGTGCAGTGTTGTGGATTCTGTTTTTTGGCTTTAGGTTGCCATCTAGTGGTGAGACCGAGAATGCAAACAGCCTACTTCAGACCTGTGATAGACGACCATGTGTACACATTCAGCACGCACTATGTAACATTTGAATAATTTATTAGATGGTGAGCTAGTAAGTCTAGTATTTACTGTATTTATATTTCAGATCTTTAGATTTTGATTTATAACTGATATAAGCTCTACAGGGCAGGACTACCAGATGACTATGAATGCAGTCTATGTGAAGATTATGTTTTTTGCATAAATTATGTAGTCTAATGATGTCATCAGCATGGATTTTGCCAGACTGTCAGTAGCCTCACAACCTTTTTGTAATGATCTGTTCTGCTTGAGTTTCATCACATTATTGGCAATTGTTCATATTCAGTGATTCAGACATTGCCAAGCACAAGACTAGGTCCTCCATCAACGTAGGATTTGGACATTGGACACAGTTCACTGTTGTAGATCACGCTTGCCACACTATCTGTACACCAGCTTCTTGTAATGAAAAATCTGTCAGATTTCAATAGTTCATAGCATCAGATGATACCCTAGTCAGCCAGTTAGACTGCCTTTTACATTGCGGTTAAGTGTTGTACTAAAATAATTGTCTTGTTAGACTAATCTAAGATCAGAATTGATGACTACATGACAGCATATCCACAGACTAATATTACTATTAATACAGAACAGATTAAATAATGAAATCTACAATGACAGATTAGTATTACTTTACTGCTTAATGTGTATCTTTGATTGCTGTTATCTTGAGAATATGCAGAGCTCATTATTCAAAATTACTCCATTAGACGCTAAATCTGCTTCTCAAGGATTAAGTTCAATGAACAAACACCTTGTGCGAACACAGGGAATGGGAGCAAAAACCACGTGACAGCCACTTAAACCAATGCAATTAATGTTAACATTTAAATGTGGCACTTTAGGTAATGTGGGTGCAATGCAATCTCCACCAACAATATCCAGCCTAGTTGTCAGACTAAACTGTGTTTGTGCTGTTTGATAATATAGCTCCATGGAGAGACTGAAGCCAGTGTACCGTACGCAGTTTAAGACAAAATCGAAGCCGTCCTTCGACAACATTTTATTGACAATGAAAATCTGTCTGATTACCATTGAGGTTTGACCGAAAAAAACAGTCAGTAATAAATAAAAAAAATGGACACAAAATGAAATGACTCTTTCACGTGCAAAACAAGAACATAAAAAAATAAAAACAAGATTCAGATCAGCATACTGGTAGAAATAACTAAAAGACAGGTGTTCAGCTAAGACAGCGATGCGTCATCAATGAGGCAGCGGTTACAAAGGGGGGGGGGGCTTATGAGAGGCCTGCCTTGGCCACGCCTACAGAAACAAGAGTCAACAGCTACACCAAGTAAAGTCACATCAAGCTACGGGTTTTTCTTCTGGAGTTCCTCCTGGACTACTACTGCGGCTTCATATACACGACAGGTTTAGGCCATCTGTCTTTGAGTTATTTCTCCGGGTTAAGCGGCTGAAGATTTGCGAGAACAAGGCCGACTCGGCTGAAGGATTGCGAAAAAGAAAGCGTTCTCTGCTGGTCCGACGTTGCGTCTCGGCTTTTTGCGTTTTCCCGTTAATATGTGCCAGTGCTTCCATCGAGTCCTAAAGGTGATGCTCTTGAGAGTAGTGGTTTAATTTGCCATCTTGTTCCATGACAGAAGGCTCAGACGTTTCCTGTTTGTCCGCGCGGTTTGCTGAAAAGCGAGACCAAAATTAAAATGTCACAGTGCTTTCCTGTGCTCTCCCAGAATTCCTTGTGACGGTTAGAGGTCCGTTTTTTTCTCGGTTTTTTTTTTTACAACACAAACGTTATGGGACTGTACACCACTAGGGGGCAGGCTTTCATTGGCAAAAAGGTCCAGTACTGTGATTGGGAGTTCAATGAGAGGATTCAGTAGCACCAGGCCTGTCTCTGAAGTGCAATCACGTCTAAACACATTAACTGGGTACAGTGAGAAAAAACATGAAATAAAGTTATATACAAAAACCATCTTGTGGAAAAAGAGGTACAAAGAGCAGCATCCTTTTGAACATGGAAATGAGACTGATGATGTTACTTTTGCACAAACTGAGTTTGTTTCTTTGTATCTTTCTTTTTTAATATATGTATATATAATATATAAAAAATGTCTCATATATATAAATTTACAGATAACCTACAGATTCGATTCCTGTAGAAGAAATACACAGCACATTATTCTCAACCAGTTTCAGTAACATGAGAAATGCAGAAATGGCAATGGTAGGACAGGTCTGTGTGAAGTTGGCTGGCACCAGCGGCTGGTGCTCTGTGTTTTTTTGGGGACTTGGCTCGTTGTAAGTGCTGGGAGGGCAGTTTGGCGCCCCGACTTCTCGCTGGAACCCCTTTTCCTCGTGGGGCAGGTTCTTGGCAGTGTGACTCGTACGAAGCGTCAGGTCCAGACCGTGGGCGCGACCCCAGCTGGCGGCCTTCAGCGGTAGGGCATGGGTTCAAATCTCGCTGAAACACGGAGACCTGTCCAAACGCAAGGGTGGGGGGGAGGGGGAGAGGGGTGGGGGGAGACGTCACTGGGGAATTCTTTGGTTCTGGTCATGGAAACCATTCAAAACACCGATCAAGCAATGCTGATGCATTTCCTATTGTCAACACTGAGGCATCGACAATAGCAGTGTGACTTATGCAGGAAAATGAATAAGTGCTTTTGAGAAGTGATAAGCAATGATGCGTCAGCGGGCCACTTTAGTTTTAGTAAGAATCTACATATCAAAATAGTACTCTTACAAGTACACTAATAGTCTATCAAAATTAGGACACTTCTTTATTTTAGTTAAAGTAAACTTCAGTTTACTATTGTTTTTTGTAAGTTGTTTGTGGGAACAGCTGCAGTTATGCACAGTCCCGTGGACTCATAATGTATCCTGCGCTCATTTGGGGCCCTCAGTGCTGCAGGATGGGGCCCTCAGTGCTGCAGGAGGGGGCCTCAGTGCTGCAGGATGGGGCCCTCAGTGCTGCAGGAGGGGGCCTCAGTGCTGCAGGATGGGGCCCTCAGTGCTGCAGGATGGGGCCCTCAGTGCTGCAGGAGGGGGCCCTCAGTGCTGCAGGATGGGGCCCTCAGTGCTGCAGGAGGGGGCCCTCAGTGCTGCAGGAGGGGGCCCTCAGTGCTGCAGGATGGGGCCCTCAGTGCTGCAGGATGGGGCCCTCAGTGCTGCAGGAGGGGCCCTCAGTGCTGCAGGAGGGGCCCTCAGTGCTGCACGAGAGGGCCCTCAGTGCTGCAGGAGGGGGCCCTCAGTGCTGCAGGAGGGACCCTCAGTGCTGCAGCAAGGGGCCCTCAGTGCTGCAGGAGGGGGCCCTCAGTGCTGCAGGAGGGGGCCCTCAGTGCTGCAGCAGGGGCCCTCAGTGCTGCAGCAAGGGGCCCTCAGTGCTGCAGGAGGGGGCCCTCAGTGCTGCAGGAGGGGGCCCTCAGTGCTGTAGGAGAGGGCCCTCAGTGCTGCAGCAGGGGGCCCTCAGTGCTGCAGCAGGGGGCCCTCAGTGCTGCAGGAGGGGGGTCCCTCCCTGGTACTCACAGCCCAATTGGTACTTCAGCAGGAGTACGTCCTCACGGTGGAGCTGTCCAGGCGCTGTATGGCCGACGGACCACCTGCCGGGGCGGGGGGGCGAGGG
This sequence comes from Anguilla rostrata, assembly GCF_018555375.3. Taxonomy (NCBI): domain Eukaryota; kingdom Metazoa; phylum Chordata; class Actinopteri; order Anguilliformes; family Anguillidae; genus Anguilla; species Anguilla rostrata. The sequence continues at coordinate 4,983,846 of NC_057939.1, forward strand.
GTGGGGGGCGGGAGGTGGGGGGCGGGCAGGGGGAAGAGGGGCAGAGTCAGCCACGGTGGCAACCGAAACGGGGGCCAAATTCACCGGGGGGGGGGGGTCACGGTCCAGCGAAAGCCACACCACGTCACACAGAAGAATGGCGGGAGGGAATCGTCATGACGATGCGAAACCTTGGGACAGTTTCTTATTTGTAAAATCTTTTTAAGGGAGACCATGGATATAACCACAGGACCAGCACTGGGGACATCACAGCGATTGTCTGAGCTAAATCCAGTACAAGTAATGGATTACGTTTCTGTAATTTACCTCATTTCGGGATCCCAAAATCTATAAAGAGGTATGGATTGTTAAACCAGTTAAGGGAGGGGTTGTTAAGCCAGATAAACTAGGGGAACTTGAGAGGGCTGGACATCTCTGCGTTTGCTACACATGGCTACCACGTCACCAGCGCCTGGATCCAGGCACCTGGAGGTGTCTGAGGAGAGGGGGCGGATGAGCGTGATGTTGGGGGTGGGGGGATGGGGGGGTGGGTGCTTGTAGGGTCGTCACATAGGCTACTGCTCCGATGTACCTGACCTTCACCCCAATCCACATAAATGTCATCCGGACTGTCGTCTGACACCTCATAGAGGACTGCAGATCGGCAGTCACACGGTGGAGAGAACAACAGAGGTCAGAGGTCAGAATGTCCCCTGCAAGAGCCTTACAGCCTAACCTGACCATCAGGGGGAGGTGCACCCCCTCCCAACCACGTGAAAGACCAATCAGATCGGAGCACTCGATTTCACACATTCTTTAAGCTTGCATCTGCTTGTATCAGTTTTGAATGTAGCATTTTAGGGCAATGCATGTTTACATCACTACTGTACTGCCGTTAATTACAATGTTTTCCCCATAGTGTCATAGATTACAGTCACTCAGTATTGGCTCTCTGTTTTCAAAAGATAAATTCAATTGCAAGCGAGAACCAGGCAAGAGGCAGCACACTCAATAAAAAATTAAGCACATCACAAATATTAACAATTAACAACACAAAACACAAAACCAGTGCCCAGCATAATAACTTCTGTAACTGGAATAAGGACAATTCTATTCAGAAACAATTACAGCTATCAGAAAGAATATTCTTTCATTTTAAATTTGTTAACAAAATGACCAAAGTTTGAGTTCAGACTGCAAGTCATACTTATGGTCCATAGTCACGGACCACAGAAAACAGAGAGTCAATCAGAAGATAGAATCCATGATACCTTCCTCAGAATAATAGATTCTATCTTCCGATTGGCTGTCTGTTTATGAAAGGCGGAACCCGATCGGCCAGGGCGGGGCGCGGGGTGTGCAGACGGACCTTCCGGGGCCAGCCGGCGGGAGTGGCCCGAGGTGGTGAGGCGGAAGCCTGCCGGCAGCGTTTCGGCAGAGCCGGGCATCATGCTGATGCCGTGGACGTCCCGCGGGGGGAACTGCCTCCTCCAGGACGGCCCGCGTGGGAAGTCCTGAGCATCAGGGAGGGAGGGGGGGGACGACACACAGACAAAAAGGCCTTTCTGTCTCTGCTCAACAGACACTGCATTATATGAGCCCACAACTCGTATAACGTACGCCCGCCCAATGAGAGGACGTGTGAGCCCAACAGGGGCCTTACGTACTCTGTGAGAGTTGATTTCACACTGAATATTTTCAGAATAATATGCAGAATCGCCCACCTCATCCAGTCGCCTCTCCGTTCCCAAGGCCAGCATGTTGTTGTACTCCCTCTCCAGGATCTGTCGGGCCTGGGGGGGGGGATGGGGGGATGGGGAGGTGGGGGGGCAGGTGGATGTGGCAGTGAGTCGGCAGGAAGTGCTTATTTTAACGCAGGACTCAGCACTGAAGCGCTTCCAGAGTACGTCAGTTCCGTGACTGAAGTACTCTGGAACGAACAGAAATGCATTTTTAGCAGGAGAACAGCACTTATGAATGTATTCTAAACTCAAACCAGTACTTTTTTGGAGTTTTAGACAGCAATGTCTTTGTTGGTAGGGGATTTAAAACACTCATACCTGAGTGTTTGGTTGGGATTTGGAGACAGCCAGTGTCTTTGGTTGGTTTGGGGGATGGGGCTAGAGTCACCAGTACCTGAGTGTTCTGGTTGGGGATCTGCAGCAGCAGGGCCAGGCTGCTGTAGTCGAAGTTGTCGTCGAGGGCGATGAGGGCTCCGTGCACGCCGCTCTCCATCAGGATGTTGGCGTAGTCCCTGAGCCCGATGCTCTGCACCCAGCGGATCACCCGCTCATTACTCCACACCAGCACGTCTGCCAGGGAGGGAGACACACACACGTTTATATACACACACACACACACACACACACACACACACACACACGTTTACACACACACACACACACACACACACATATATACACGCACACACACACACACACACACACACGTATTCACGCACACACACACACACACGTTTTATACACACACACACACAAGCACATACATCACACACTAACACATTCATGCATATTATGATAATTCAAATTCACATCTCAGATATTTACAGATATTTCATTGGCAGTGAAACCACTTCCCATTACTATATTTAAAAGCTTATTTTGAAGAACATTCTCAGTCACAGCTTGAGAAACACATAAGAAGTGCTCAGTGCTACAGAAACCCTGGAGCTACGCTCATACACACACACGGACAAGGGTGTACACACACACACACGTTTACACACACACACACACACACACACACGTTTACACACACACACACACACAAACACATGCATGCACACACACACACGCACACAGACACACTGGTATTTGGAAGGATCTCTCTGACCGGAGCGTACCTCTCATTTCGTGCTGGCTCTGCTCTCTTCTCCTCTCCAGCTCCTTCCTGTCGTAGTTCAGCTTCTTCAAGCACATGATCCCATACTGCAGACTCGTCCTGTCATCAAACACAAGCGCTGCGGCTCAGACACACATCGCGAGGTCTGAGCACGCCCAGTTTACCAACTCAAACACACATCACGAGGTCCGAGCATGCCCAGTTCATCAACTCAAACAGACATTGCGAGGTCTGAGCATGCCCAGTTCATCAACCAACTTACAAGGATACCGCCCGCAATCGCAGGACTTAGTGGTGACTAGTCAGCCGGCCGGAAAGTGCTGCAAGGCCATACGACTGTACCCAGCAATTTTTCTTCTTCTTTCAAACCAAACAGCTAAGATGCTATATGCACTTTCCAATGATGTATTGCTGACAAATTGCCTTGTCATGGTGTACAAAATCGACACATCCATTTTTATGGATTTTATGGGTTGTTTTTCTTTCACAGAGTTGGTGAAACGCAGTAAATTATGGCAAAGATCCATCCACCCAAGAGTGAGATAAATCACTGCACCGCCTGTATTTCAGCGTAATCTTTGTTAATATTTATTTAGTTTGTGGCGCCTGGTTCATAGCCATGAAGACAGAAGTCACTATGACCTCTAGGCTCCTGCACCACCAGGACAATGACCTCCCCAGGGCCAAGCCTCACACACAATCCATTTGTGAAAATGAACTCTGATAAGATACTGGGATTACAGCAAAATCTGATCCACACAATACTGGACAACTTAATTCCAAATGTTAAACATGAAGTTTAAAAACCTTGGTGTTATTTTGGAAACTAATCTAACTTCACTAACACTAACACTAACTAAAAAAACAAAACAAAAACAAATTTAAAAGACATTTCGGCCATGCTACTATCATTTAAGAAAAAAAAGAGAGAAAGTAATTCATACATTAATGGCTTCAAGATTGGACGACTTCAGATTGCAGTTCATGGGTAAGGTTTTTTAAACCTTTTACCTTTTAATTCCTGTTCTTTTTAACTGCAAATCAATTACACTATTTTTCAAATATTTTAACATTTTCAACTGCTTCGTTACATTTTTACACATTCATTTTATTCTTTTATTATTAAACGTCCCTTCAGCGTTTGGTTTGTCCTTTGGTCATTTCAGAAAGTGCCTTCGTCGTTAAAAGTTTAGTAATACTATTTATATGTCTATTTCCGGCGGAGGTACCTGTGAAAGCTGTCCACCATCTTCAGATGCACCCGGAGGTCCTTCTTGGTCAGGTGGTCCAGCATGCGGGCGTCCACCAGGCACTCCATGAAGTAGCTGCGGTACTGGGGCAGGCCCAGGCTGGGCAGCCACTCGTTCCCGATCCACTCGTGGTTCATGTCCCCGTACGCCAGGGTCTGCAAGGAGCAACCGCCAAACAACCTTCACGTCTTTTTTTTAACCGTTTATACAACCTCTACCAGCCTATCAGTGCGTTTCTTACAAACGGAGGCAGGTTCTTTAACCACAAATAAGCATCGGTCAGTTATGAATAGTCATGACGTGAGCCTCAATAATCAATGGCCCATCATGAATAGTCATTACTTGATCATGAATAGTCAGTAGTCTGTCATGAATATTCGAGACCTATTAATGAATAATATTCTGCACACCCTTTGGAATGTGGGTTACTATGTGAAAAGTGATGGAGAAAATTGATGCAAGCTGTGCATCTCATCGATTGGCCGTGCACAGCTTGGACTTTTTGATTTGAGCATGCTGCCTACAGAAGCTCTGGGATTGGTCCCTTGTAACCTTGACAACAATGCATACCACACCTGCCACCAGTTCCCATGCAATTATAGATGGGGCAGTCACAACCTTGGTCCGTTATAGTTTTCAAATATCTGAATTGTGTAGAATTCTGTTTCTCTCCTTGTTACAATGGCAGAAAATGGCAATGCTTTTGCACCTGACTTGCCTGCCTTGAAGTCCATTTTTGTGTCAAAATATAGGTCATTTTTTATGACTGAGTTTGGATTTGGTGTAAATACATCTGTTGAACACCATGACTGTGCCTCCAACCAGCCAAATGAACCTTTTCCACATGCTTCCATGAGATATCTTCCTATTCCTATCTAATTGACAAAATACAGATTGAAGGGACTGGCTGGCTATTTAGTGTAATCAAAAATAAATGGTGAAGTTATTGCCCAGCACAAACACCTGTTAAAGCAAAGCCAGTGAAAACATGTTTTCATTAATAACCGTATGTTATTTTCCCATAAATATCAGGATGTAGCCGCACTTGTCTGCTCAAAACAGTCATGAACACAGAAAGTGAGTTAATGCTTTCAGTAACGTTTTTAGACTTCATAGTTTCGCAAAACTGTGTTTGTGGTGGGCACACATCTCTTGCATCTAACTGCGCGTAAACAAAATTTAGCCCACGGCTACAGAACATGAAACGACGCCTGGGGTTGCGTAGACCATTTAACAGGAGCAAAATTATTTTAGGGAGGTTTCATATGTCTTTTAATTTCATGTCCGTGCCTGTGGGGGTTGCAGAAGAGCTGAGGAGGATGTCCATTTTTTTAAAAAAAGGCAAAACATCAAGACTCTTGTAAAAACCTGAGGCAACTTCCGCACAGGCATCCTCTGCTCAGACTGGTGAGGGACCAAACACCCCATTTTGGATCTTGCATCAGCGGAACAGTAAAACCTAATATATAAATGCCATGGGCATGCGTCAAAATGGGAAAGCAAACACTCTGCTTATGTTAAATTTCACACTGCGGGCAGTTTCCAGATACCAAGTGGCAGCCTTCTAATGAATTTCATCATCGTTGCTCAGATTTCCCTCACGGGCACATCAGCACACCGAAAAAACACAGCGACACACGGCTGGTATTATGCTAACGTAGATCGCTTTATCGCTGCACGGACCGATATGACATGACATTCGCCGCTGCGTTCAGGGTGTGATCCACGGTCCTCGCCCGTCTCAGTTCCACTCACCCCACCAGCGGCTGAACAGCCTGACACCGTGGAGGCCCCTGATCCTTCACGTGATCACAACCTCCGCGACGTTCGTTTTTTACTTTAAATTTAAGGAGGTCAAGAGGAAGAAAGGGTGTGTCTCTTACCTGAGACCAGCTTCCTTCTTCCGAATCAGACTTCTGGTTGGCCATCGGGACCGAGCATCAGGGGCGTGGGGGGAAAAGTCGTCAACAAGACATTAGCATGACCTCACTGACACCGCTTGTCTGGGGGCAAAGCTAATGCTTACAAAATCAGAGCAACCCATTGCACACAGAGTTTTAGTGTCTGCTTAGAGCAGTGGTCCCCAACCCCGTTCCTGGAGATCTACAGTCCGGTACATTTTCATTTCAACCCTAATTTGGTACACTTGATTGTCACAATTAGCAGTTCAAGTGAGATCTCAAGCTGTTGAATGAGGTATGTTCATTTCCAAAGAAGCACTGACTCATCAAGGCAAGGTAAACTTGATCATTTCTTCAGACAACTGCCTTAAAACCCCTTTAAGAAAGCTCGCTACACTAAAGAAAACTGGCTTGACGTGCCAGTTGATGTCAAATCGAGCTTGGATTGAGCTTGACACTGATCACACAGATTCAGTTATCTTAGAAAATAAACTATTTCTCAGGTGACATCACAACTGCTATGCAGGAAAGGGTAAGAAATGAGATTTCCTCCATTACACCCCGTGTGGACAGTCTGGTCACCCCATTAACTTGACTCTGCCCTGTAAAATTGCCTTATCTATTCCAGTAATGATGAATGGACAAGGTCTTTTTTTATCAGAGCTGGTCTTTGGTCTCCACCTGAACAAAAACTCCCTATTGAATGCTGTATTCTGGGCGGCTAGCTGATATTAAAAGCTAGCACTCAAGACCACAAAAGAAGAACCCACCGTCTTTAGCATGAAGTGATCTATTTGAAGGTAATTAGTACTTCCACAGATTACTAATCCGATGAATGGTACATAACATGAAAAATATACCACATTCCACATCTAAGTATTCGAAAATCGATGTAACCACTTAATCATAATATACACTACTGTCATCTACCGGATGGATATTGAATATGACGACTTCATTGATTGTGATTGCAAGGATGCGTACAATAGAGATTCTTCTAGACGTCCTCCACTCCAATCTAGACAGATTTTGTTTTCATTTTAAGATATACCTACAGTGTTATGACAGAACATGACTTGAGAATTGGTTGCCTGCTCATCAGAGGGTAAAGTAAGCTAATCTCCAAGCAGCACCAACCTCCCTTTCCCTTAAAAAGCGTTTACAGATTAACTCCTGCTCAGGTTTTACAGCACAGAGAAGGGAGAGAAATGCATGCTGGGACTGTAAAACAACTACATACAGAAGGATAGGTAAAGAAACACACCGCTCATATATATACGATGCATGCACACAAGGAAGTGTCGACCAGGACTGCACACATATAACATCCCAGTGACAGCAGGAGGGGGGGGGGTTGCAGATGGGGTGGGGGGGCTGCCATCAAGGTTGGGTGGTGGGGATGGGGGGGGGGGGTGAGGGTGGAGGGGGAACTGACCGTTTTGGCGGGGGCCGCCAGGGTCTCCATTTCCTCGTGGGTCACCCAGACATTGCCTGAAGGCTAATGGGGTGTGGGGGGGGGCCCCGAGAGAGGCAGTGGCAGCGCGCGGTCCACAGGGGGGGCAAGCAGTGTTAAAGAAGAAGAGCAGCACCACTGTAAGCCAATAGTGTTACAGCATCACCATCACATGACCAGCAAGCCCCGCCTTCCTGGGCAGGGAGATGCACAGAAGTGACAGCAGCAGCAATGCACACAGTTCTAAGCACACGGCCTGCAAATTCCCATAAACAGCAGCTTACTGAGGTGTGGCACACAGGGAAGAGAGGTAACAGTTAGCAAAGTGCACTTTGCATGTACAGGATTAGTAATAAGACACATATGCATATTATTTGAAAACACCAACAATTCAGTAAATATAGTGCATATGCAGAAACAGAAAGTCACAGAAAGTATAAATACAGAAACGCACGTTGAAACTGCATAACTACGCTATTTCTGCATAGAAACCTTTCATGTCGACAGGCACCAAAACTATATGTTGTAACCGCAGACCCAAACATCTACATAATCCATTTCCTGTGCTCACAGGAAGTGAACCGTGGCCACACTAGGCTTCTGGAATCTTATAACTAGCGAGGAGTTGCAGCGTAGCATAGGAGCAAGGGAACAGTGTTTCCAATTCAGAGGTTTCTGGGTTCCATTCCCAGCCAGGGCTATTTGCTATTGCACCCCTGATAAAGGTACTTAACCTGAATCGCATAAGTAAAATATCCAGCTATATAAATGGATTTTATGTTTAAAAAAATATATAATCTGTGTAAATCTTTCTGGATAAGAGTGTCTGCTCAATGATAAAATTGTAATGAATAAACCCTGTACACTCGCTTCTGGTCCAATTTCAGCCCCACTACAAAAGTAAACGCTGTCTCATGCTAAAGGTGATCACTGCAGCAGTGCTCGTAGACCTGCTCAGTCTGTGGCTGAAATTAACCGAGAAACACACTGGTGTTCTCCTAGAATCAGAGGACTGGAAGGTCTGTGATATACTCTACGGGGTCGATGAAGGGGTTTGCGTAACCGAAATACAAAACGGCTCGCCCTCCCGGGCGTCTATGGTGGCAGAGGTACGCAGGTTAAGAGTTAAACGCTTCTTTTTAAATATTCGTGAGCCCTTTAGCCTTTAGTAGTGTGCACCTGGTCTCACAGGAAGTGACAGGTGAGAGTCACCGCCCGAGGGCAAGTGGCTATTTCCTTTTCCTGTCAGAAGGGACAGGAAGGGAGATAAGATGCATTGCGTGTCACTTATCCCATTACCCTGACAGGCCAATAGGGGAGAGGCCTGTACTTCTCTCAGCTGAAGAGCTGAATAGAGAAGATCCCCCCCAAAAAACCCAACTATTTAAGTGAGTGAAAAACAGAAAATCTCGACATAGAACAAAATAAGGGATTTTGTATTTTTGGGTTTGCAAGCATGTTAAATTTTTAAATGATTTGTTAGGGTAAGTGTGCCCATTAACCCCATTAAAATCTAATTTGAAACCTTTTTACATTCACATTGATTTACATAGACTCACGTATTGCTATTATTTTGTACATGAGCAGATGTACAAGGACTTACTGTGACTAGCACTTACAATATTTTAGCATTTAAAGCCACTTTTCCAGACTATTCACGAGTCCTCAGTGAATTCCTGTGTACTTCAAAAGGAACGGATACCCGTTTATAGCTGTGCACTCTTGATTTAGGCAACTTGCCTCTAGCGGGTACAAAACAAAATGTATTTTTTACTTTTTAATGAGGCGTGTCAGCCCACGCAGAGAACTCACACTTTTATTAGATAAAAGACAATAATAATTCATTGGCACCGTGCAAAAATCTCCATTCATCTCCATTTTTCGTCATTTTGTTTTTACTGCCAGTATATACAGCTCATAACTCAAGAACTAATAAAGTTGGTTCAAAAGTATAACACACATAATAAAATCATGAGGTGCATTGGTACATGAAAACTGGAAGCAGTTTTTTTCTTGAGAATGAACTTTATCGGAGATAAAGACGTTTGTGCACGACAGCGATGATTTGTCTGATGTCGTATGGAAATATGAAAACATCAATCTCATAATTTCTCACTTGAAACCAGCACTTACAAAGAAAAAAAGCTTTTGCTAAACTTTTAAAATGGCCTGCAGGAGGTCCATAATTCCATAATGATACATCTTAATCAGTTTAGAATAACTCCCAGGCACATAGTTAAGTTGATGAATTGGTCAAGGCATTAACCAGGACAACATCATAAATTCTTTTCCCCTTTAATTCAAACCCAAAAATAGAAATGCACTTAATAAGTACACTTAGCCTATATATTTTTTTTTTATTAATTCACACTCAATTTAATTAAATCTCACTCACAGGTCAGTAGTCAGACAGAATGACAGTCTAAGTACTGTACTGACTAAAAATATCCGCAAACTAAACTGATGGTTATGCAAACAACGTGCCCAAATGCATTACAGAAGGTTGAGTGTCTTGTGCATTCTCATTTAAAAATATGAATTATGATTTTTACATGCGTTATGTAAGCGTAATTTATTCCTTGCGCGTTAATGGACGGGAGGCCCAGACAGCCTTTGTGTGAGCGCTCTGTAATAATATCAGTATTACCTTTGGGCAATTATGATATGCTGGCTAATCAGTGAATCCTCTCTGCTGATTATTCACAGACCCTCCAACACAAAAGGTCCATTAATGTGCCTCGGAGGTAGAAGGAGAGCTGAAGCTTGATAGCACTACAGGTCGCTACAGCTGGGAGAACAAGTTTCCTCACTCGCATTTGCAAATTTAACCCCTCGCGGTTGAGAATCTCTTCACTTCACGCATGTGTGTGTATGACCGTGTGCACACCAGTGTGTACGTATGTGACCGTGTGCACACGCGTGTCTGTGTATGACCGTGTGCACACGCGCGTGTGTGTACGTATGTGACCGTGTGCACGCGCGCGTGTGTGTGTATGACCGTGTGCACGCGCGCGTGTGTGTATGACCCTGTGTACGCGCGTGTGTGTGTACGTATGCGACCGTGTGCACATGCGTGTGTGTGTACGTATGCGACCGTGTGCACACGCGCGTGTGTGTGTATGACCCTGCGCACACGCGCGTGTGTGTACGTATGTGACCGTGTGCACACGCGTGTGTGTGTATGACCGTGTGCACACCAGTGTGTACGTATGTGACCGTGTGCACACGCGCTTGTATGTGTATGACCGTGTGCACACCAGTGTGTACGTATGTGACCGTGTGCACACGCGTGTGTGTGTGTATGACCGTGTGCACACGCGCATGTGTGTGTATGACCGTGTGCACACCAGTGTGTACGTATGTGACCGTGTGCACACGCGCCCGTGTGTGTATGACCGTGTGCACACCAGTGTGTGTGTGTATGACCGTGTGCACACCAGTGTGTGTGTATATGACCGTGTGCACACGCATGTGTGTGTACGTATGCGACCGTGTGCACACGCGTGTGTGTACGTATGACCGTGTGCACACGCGCGTGTGTGTACGTATGCGACCGTGTGCACACGTGCTTGTGTGTGTATGACCGTGTGCACACGCGCGTGTGTGTACGTATGCGACCGTGTGCACACGCGCGTGTGTGTGTATGACCGTGTGCACACGCGCGTGTGTGTACGTATGTGACCGTATGTGTGTATGACTGTGTGCACACGCGCGTGTTATGTGTATGACTGTGCGTGTTCACGCGCAGCGGCGACTCACAGTTCTGGAGGTGGGCGGGGCCGAGGGGCTGGTCAGGGACACCATCTCCTGGATGGCGAGCCGCAGCTTGAGCCGGTGCAGCGGGTTGCTGATGCCGATCTCCCGCTGGATCTCCGTGTCCGACAGCGCCGACATGATGGCGCCGCTCTTCACGTTGGCCCGGCACGCCGCCACGTACCAGGCGGGCATGCCCAGCCACAGCTGGGGGCAGAGGGCAGAGGGCAGAGGGCAGAGGGCAGAGGTCAGAGGTCAGAGGTCAGAGTCACTGTCACACGACCCCCGGGGCGTACCAGGCGGGCATGCCCAGCCACAGCTGGGGACAGGGGGCAGAGGTCAGAGGTCAGAGGTCAGAGGTCACAGGTCAGAGTCACCGTCACGCGATCCTCCGGGGCGGCAGTGTAGCACAGTGGGTAAGGAACTGGGCTTGTAACCGAAAGGTCACAGGTTCGATTCCTGGGTAGGACACTGCCGTTGAGCAAGGTGCTTAACCTGCATTGCTTCAGCTGTACATCCAGCTGTATGAATGGATACAATGTAAAATGCTGTGTAAAAGTCATGTAAGCCGTCTGCTAAATGCCTGTAATGTAATATAATGCTCCACAAGCAAAAATTACGCATGTTCATTCCACACGCCAAATGTTTACATCATCGAGGGAAGGAACAGGCGGTAATTATGTCTTTAAAACGGTGACTTTGTGGCTGCTTAGTCAATAAGCTGTTTAGTTTTAATGTTCAGTGGTGTAATGCACATCACTAATGGCAATTCCCCGCCACATTTTATTTTTTTTACCAGCAGGTGGCGATATGTACTTCAACAGGGAACTGCTTGAAAGCAAAAGACGATTCATTGTAATACCAATCGTCAGGGTCTGACATATAGGTTCTGACATAACATAACATAATATAACAATGGTGAGAACAGGCCATTCAGCCCATGCTGACCATATATATGTGTGCATGTGTGTGTGTGTGTGTGTGCATGTGTGTGTGTGTGTGTCCGTGTGTGTGTGTGCATGTGTGTGTGTGTGTGTGTGTACAGTGGACTGAGAGGTCCATAACATATGCATTTCATTCACAATAAAGCCTTAATGTAGATAACACTAAACACACACAGCCACTCTTCACCTCTGGCATGCCAAGCACACACACACACACACACACACACACCCACAGAGAGCACTCCCATGTGCGTACTAACGCGAAACTGATGAGGGGGAAAGCACTAAAACGCACTACGAGGCATAAAAATCCTCATTTGATCGCAATTAATAATAATGTGCCCTTGAAGATTTTAATCTGTGGCGGTAAAGCCAGGCCACGGAGGGAAGCCGGTAATGAAGGTGCGTAGTGCAGTTTGACATCTATTAGCAGTCGAGCTATTTTACTGAGTGAAACAGTCTGTTTCGCATGTTAAACCGGAAGAAAAAAAGCACTTCGTAAACATATCTAGGGTCCTGTTTACGCCGGATTAAACAGCAAGTGGTGTTAAGGGGTCAGGTTTAAAGTGGCGCATTTAAATTTCTATGCCACTCTTCAGAATGTTCAGCTGTGCCCACAGCGCTTTCCACGCATATTGGCCTTATCAGGATTAGGCAAATCATCAAATCGAATCAATTAGATTCGTGTGGCACTTTTTACTGAAAACTGTCGCAGAAAGACACTTCCCAGAGTAGCAGAAAACGGCCTGAACCCTCTTGAAATAGCAAGCGTGTGAGGTTAAAAAATAAAAACACTTGTGGGGACAACGGGGAGAAGGTCAGATCACAAAAATTTGAACACAAGACAAAAATATTACATTGGGCGATTGGGGATACTTCCAAAGACAACGGGGGCGGGGGAGCCAAGAACCTACCTCCAGCCAGGCCACCACGGTGGGGCCGTCCCATTGGGCGAAGGGCAGGCCTTTCCTCCGGGCTTCCTCCAATAGCTCGTGCCTGTGTGCAGGGGAAGAGACACAGTGCGTTCATAAAAACATTCAGGCGAACACACACACACACACACACACACACACAGAAACACACACACATCACAGCACACACAGCTCCCTCTCTCTCTTAGAGTGGAGCTGTCTCTAAGGCACTCCTACGAACAGGAGGAACACACTGCCAGGCATCTCCATATAAATATAACAGGCAGATTCATTTCCTTTACAGTAACTTTCTGCTTGGCAGACCTGAGCGTGGGACACGGTACAACGATAACATTTTAAAAAGCTAACTACCTAATGAAGACATTCGGATGACGTGGTTTGACCGAGGGTACAATGAAAATAGCAGTTGAACCTACAATTTTCTGGTCAGACGCCCAGTTCCTTGGCAGCTACACCCCGTCATTTCACTTCTGACGCACTACGGCGGCAATTCCAGCCACGCTGCAAAAACTCTGCGACTACAAATTTATCAACCCTGTGAGAGATGTTCAGTTTTTAAGAGGATTCAGTCTCTTTTGAGAATGGAGGTTGTTATGTTTGCTTACAAACGCATGCACTTTCCAGATAAATCCGTTTCTATTCTATTCTATATTTTTCCATCCACAATAAACCACTTTTTTTTTTTAAATCAATTTTTTTTTTCTGAAATGAATCACTCCAATTCAGTTCTTTTTTTTTGGACTGCAACTAAACTATTTTGGGAATGGGGACCGGAGGCGACCCGTCTAAAATGGAATAAAAATTATTTTGGCCCCTGCTTCGCCCGTGAGAGCAGTGTGGCGAGGCGCTGTCGTTCTCAAACGGGGGGACAAACAGCACCTTATCAAGGGAGAACAGACAGACGCCTTTGCCTCAACCCTTATTTTGGGAGAGGCGGCTAATAATGTGCCGGTTCCTCGGAGAACGTTAGGCAGAACCGTGCCGGAGGGTCACGTGCGGAAAGAGGACTGAGCGACGCCCGGGTTCTGATGCCCCTCTGGGCTGCAGGGGAGCGTTACTGCCGAAAAACTCGCCGCGGATAAACTCGGGCCGACCAGACGTCCTCTTTTTCTTCCCAGACTTTTCTTCTTTTTTGGGCCAGAAAATATCCGCCCAGGCGGGATTTCTAAGTTCCTGAGAAATGCGCGGTTGGGCGTTGCTCACTCCACTGACCGTATATAAACAAACGGCCTGGAATTATGCTCATGACTCCCGCCCCGGCCCCGTCCTCTTATGTTTTTGAAATCCAATGTGTGGTCACCTTAGATAAACTGAACAGAAACTTCGCTGCACTGAGACTGAAGAAGCTGAACGAGCATCCAAGCAGCGAAATAAGACCTCGGTTGGGACACATTATGAGCGGTCAGGCAAGTTGTTCGGGATCTTTTTTTTCAATGTGGTGCATCAAAAAAGGGGCTTTTTTTTTTTGGCCGAACAACTTTGTGTGATGGCTGAATCTTACTCTTTCCGAGAAACTGTTTTTATTTCCTTGTTTTGTTACTGCCTTGAACCCATATATTTTTCAGTGAAGTTCCCACAGACGTTGATGGCCAGTTTTAAATCCTCCCAGCTTCCACTGGTGGAAACAGCAACTCCACCCTAGATCAATGTCATGTTATTTTCTCTCATGAAATCCATCCATTTTAAGCAAAGCTTATCATGCTGTATAGTTGTTTTATTGGGGTTTAGACTTGAGCATCCTATTTTGGCACACTCCTGCAATACTATCTTTTCCCCTCGATAACATTGCTACAGCAGCACACTGCAGTACAATGTAGCACAGCGCTACCTTAACTAGTGACTGATTTTCAGTTCTGAGTGAACACACAGCAGTGTACGTCCACTGAACACAGCTGGGAAGGGAACAAAACAGTTAGGACAAAAAAAACAAAAAACAAAAAAAAAAACAGAAAAAATAAATGAACAGGATTTAAGAACCTATAACCAGGAACAGGTCTGGTTATTTCTCACACGCTCTCAATCACACGACAGAGGTCATCGAGCGGGGAGGGAGAGCTCCAGCATTCTGAGATAAATATAGGCTCATTATTCTCACACACACACACACACACACACACACTCAGCTCAGCCACAGTACGAACGTGTCCTCTTTGGAGCTCTGGGAAGAAAGAAATGCGACGCAGATGCACGACAAAAAAACAATATAAAAAGAGGAAGAGACGTCCGCTCCAGCGCCGTCTTGTTAGTGAGGGACAGACAGGAGGACACAGACGCACGCGAAGGAAGGGAAGCAACGACGGACAGCGGACGGACACGGGACACAGCGCTGACAACGGCATACCCAGCATCCTCACCACCACCAACTTACCCACTTTGTTAGTGTGTCATGTGATGAGAGGAGAGAGAGAGAGAGGATGATGGAGAAACAAAAAGAACATAAATATTAATGAGCATGTAACCCTGTCTCCATGGACGCACACACACAAACGCACGCACACGCACGCACGCGCGCACACACACATGCCCGCACGCAACACAGTAAGAAATTTCAAGAGTCAAGAAGCAAGGACACTCGGGGGGGGAGGGGGGGGGGGGCGCGGCATCCTGCGGCGGCCTATCAGAGAGCAGAGAGAAGTTTGCACGAGCGCAACAGAGCACAGGCGCTTCCCCTCGGGAGTTCAACGACATCTTAATTCCACTTCCTGAAGAGATGCACATTTCAGTCATTCTGGACAAAAAAAGAAAAGACTTTCCAATTTGGTGACCCAAAAATACACCGTGCAGGAGAATTTGGAAAAAAAAAAGGGGGGGAAAAAATCATATTGAGATGTACAGCAGTATAGTGCTGATCGGTCATCCCAAAAGGCATACAAACACATTTGAAAGTGGCTGTAGCTGAAGGAAATGAAGCAAAGCATGTAGATTTGCAAGCATGTCAACGGCATGCACCGGAGGCATCAACACTGCAAGATGCAAGGCGTCTGATCTGGGAGACGTCTCTGGAGAACACAGAACACACACACAGCCACCGGCACACACCACACCTCCTGCTTATCACCTGTTGAACAAAACACTGCTAATGAAGGTAACGTATTCCAGGTTTTGATGGGGAAACAAAAAACTGAGACACAAACAAATGTGCCCTGAATGTGTACATCCATCTGAGACGTCGGTTCTTTCGGGGGAAAGAAATAAGAATTCTACTGCATGCAGAATGCGGAACGCAAAGGAAAACATTTGCAGGGTCTCAAATGCATTGAAACAGGCTTTGTGGCGTTTGTTAAAATTCTGCGACGGTTTAAGAAGAGAGAGAGCCTAAAATAAAAGGCACATGAACTGAGACAGTACCAGCGCGGGAGATTAATGAAGTCAATAGTTCAGTTCAGTTGTCTCTCTGTATTTACTGTACTTTCATGCACTCTGCTTCTGCTTCCACAGCAGTGTTAATTCATTCCCTCCGAGACACAGGGAAATAACCGGAGACCTGCATGAGTTCCAGGACATCCGGGTATCCAGGTCCTCCTAAAGACTTTCAAAATGCGGGTCCTCGCAAAGGCCAAAGGGAAGCAGCACTAATACAAAATGGCCATACCGAATGTATAAGATAAGTTTTGTGGATAATAAGGCATACAATATTATCCACAAAACGGCCGGTGTAGGTGCAGGTTTTGTGTTTTAGCACAGCACTGAAAAGCTTGATTTAACTTTTGAACTAATCATGGTCTTCAATTGAGACCTTGATAAGTAGAATCAGGTGTCTTAGAGCTAGGCTAAAACAAAAACATGCACGCAAACATTTCAGATAAGATTGGACACCCCTGATATAAAAGTTTGACGGGAAGCCTGTGGAAAGAAGGCATTTTTATTCCACTACCAAACGCTTTGGTGTCAGCATTGGGATCTTGTGTCTTGCACCTGAGCTTGAAGTAAATCAGCTGAAATCAAAGTACTGGGGGGAGGCTGGTACACTAGGCCATTCAGAATGCATGCGGGTTTGTCTCTGGGCTGCCACACAAAGAGACTGACGACTGAAGAGTGGGAGCTGAGTCAAGCACAGGGGCATGAGAAATGTATCAAATATTTCCCAGAGCAATACTCAGCCATTTCTCAACAGCACTGAAATACGCAGCTTATATTGTTCTATGGCTTCACTTTACAGTACACAATGCAATATAATATTATAATATAATATCACGAATAAAGAGGCAGACAACATGATTAGTGTTCCAGTGCACTCAACCGACTTTACAGAGGAGAGCAGACTGAGTTTTCATTGGTTGTGCGGGCAAACGATGCTCTAATTGGTTGAGGAACAGATATGCTTACTTCTTCTTCAGTCTCCTGTCCTTCTCTGCCTGGGTTCCAAGCTTCCCCATCGCCATCTCCTGACCAATCAGCTCCGGATCAGACATAACTATCAGGGAGAGGGGGAGGGGTCAGCCCCTCCTGTTACATCACATGACACAACATGACACATGACACAACCACGTGTAAGATATATTCAGTGCATGGCTTACGGCATATCAATGTCCCCACGACTGTTTTCAGTAAATTTACAAGTAAAAAATAAGTCAGAATGGCACATCTTTAACAGACTAATTACTATAGATCCTTAAGGCATGGTTTCAGGGTACTTGCATATCATTGCTGAAAGACTTATTTATGATGGCAGCCTGGCAATTTTATATTATTCTACCCTCCTATAAAATAAGCTTGTAAAATGAAATTAGGTTACGAAAAGGTCTGCAAGACAAGCTTCTCATAACGGGCAGAACGTTTACGACTGCCGTCATAAAGCGCGGCACGATATAAGGCTGAAATGATAACTGATATGACACCTGTAGCTAAACTGCTGTTTGTCATCCTTCCTCTCCAGTTACTTTGACTTCCCGCGTTTTGATTTCGATAACGCCCGGGGGCGCGCGTGCTCCCGCCCCAGCGGTAGGGCATTAGCATTCCACGGGAGCGGCCCTCAGTCAAACCCCAAAAACGCGCCCTGGGAATTCAACAGCAGGGTGCTAACGAGGCCCAACTCCAGAGGGGGGGCCTCCGGACCAAGGTTACCTGTCAGATTCAATGTAAGTCTCCCCCACGCCTGTAACCGCGGCGATACGCCCTCCGGCCGATCCGGGGGGGGGGGGGGGGCTGGCCCCCAGGTTATAGCCGGTTTAGCAGAGCATAGCTCACGGGCGAACGGGAGGGGGGAGAAAAGAAAAAACAATAAAAAACTGCAGACTCGGCAAAGTGCGGGCCGCTGCTTCAGACTGCGAATGCTGAGCTCGGCACGTCCGGTCCGTCCGCAGTCCAGCGGGTTCGCTGTCCTCACGGGCGCTTCGAGAGCGCGGTGACACATCAACGGCTGACTAATTAACACCTCAACCTTCCGGCATAAGAGCTGAAGGACCTGGACTGGACTGTAGCCCACCAGGACCACGGGTCCAGCGCCTGCAGTTTGAACCAGTGTTGTTTGAAACGTCCTACATCTGACGAAGGCCGTCCGGCCATGTTTCTGAGCAGATTTGGGGGGGAGGAGAACGTCACCTTGGCCAGGCACCCCCATTTCCTTGGCCAGCTGACCCAGCCGGGCCTTCTCCTTCTTGCCGAAGAGCCGCCCGATGGAAGACTTGATGCCCTTTTTTTTGGGCTGCTTGTGCAGCGAGTCCTGGCTGCTGGTCACGCTGCTCAGGGCGCTGGCCTCCGCCTCCAGGGTCGCCGCCAAACTGCGAAGAGATCACATGACCCCGCGGCGTCACTCACGGCTCTGACCAATGAGAACCGCGAGCATTTCCCGAGCGACTGGCTTTTTTACACACCCGGTTACGTGATAAATATGGCTGCCAACAGACCACGTGACCATTCACGGAAAATCCGCAAGGAGTTAAGAAGTTTAGCGTGTGGGCTTTGTTTAGAATGCGCGCTGACGACCGAGACGTGAGCTGGGACTTGCAGCAGGGCGGGGGGGAGGGGGGGGCGGTGAGGGGTGGGAGGGGCGTGCGGGGTGGGGGGGTGGGGGGGCGTGGGGGCGCGGCATGCGGGCGGGGGGTGGGGGCGAGGGGCGTGGCGGGGGGAGGGCGTCGGGGCGTGGGCGGAGGCGCGGCGGAGGTCTGGGCATGCGCTTGTCGGGCGTGTGCGGGCGGGGCGTCTCGCTTGTGGTGGCCGCCTCTGGGCCGCCTGTCCGGACAGCCGCGATGGGGGGGGGGAGGGGGGGGGGGCAAAAACGTCATCGGTCCCGTCCACAGCGGGACCATCTTTCAGTTTCAACACTTTGCGCTGAGTGTGACAGTTCCACCAGCACCATCTGACAAAATACGTAAAGCGAGAACTTTTGGATAAAACTTTAAGCTTTAACTAAAAGGCAGCTACTTAAATGGTGATATTTTCTGGTTGAAAATGAAACTTCCTTATATAAGCTACATTTGTGCAAAGCATGCCAAGCGACTTCAGGCATTACGGCAAAACCATACTTCATAATCCTGAAAATGCTCATAATGATGATGATCACTCGATATGGCCGTACCTTTCTCCTGTGTTTCCTCAAATCGCTGGGCTACAGGCAGTCACAGGGGATTGGAGAAAAGAAAAACACAGCAGTCAGTATCAGTGAGGGGGGGAAAAAAAAAACCCCACAACCTTGAACACATTGCGATTAGGTTGCCATAGATACATAATTATACAGAATTTACATATCTGACCCCTTTTTATTGTCACGCACGCACTCAATGACAAATGAGTCATCGTTGCTAAAACGCAAGTCTAAGAGGCTATTCTGAAAAGGGTATTTAAAAAACAGAAGAAAAAAAAACAGGCTGCCCCTGTGTGCTAAGATTAATTAGCAGGATCAATAAAATCAAAGGCTCATTCCTTAAAATGCCCCTGGGAGCTGTGTGGACATTAACATATCACGACCCTCTCGAGCGGGGCTCCACGGGGATCTCAGTATTTTTAGTTCAAAGGCATCTTGTGTACCAAACACAGAGACGGAGGAGACACTGGGGGTGTTAAAGCTGCGGCAGGGTTGGGGGGGTAAAGTGACAAACACAACTGTGCCTGGTTACACACCCAAGGGGGCCGCTTCGAGCGTTAGTCCGTGACAAGTTCAAGTTTAAAACCCGTGGGAAAAAAATAAAATAAAATAACACGCAAAAAGGCCTGACAGCAGGTTTGCAGCGGTTTGTAGCGGTCGATGGACGGATTTGAAGTTTCTGGATTCTCAATTTTTTTTAGGAAACTGTTCTAAATCTGCGCTTCCCCTCGAAACAATGTTAGTGACCGCAAAGCATCGGATGCCTTCCTTTTATATTTCAGACTTTTCAGGTTTTTTTTTCAGAACTACTGTAGCGCGTGCTCTCGGAAAACACGCTTCTCCTTTCAAGTCGAGAGCCTTTGTACGCCCAGACGAGATCCTTTGACAGACTCGCCTTTTGTCACTCTGAGGTACAGTATTTGCCACAAAAGGATTATCTATCGGTTCATCCTGAGTACTGAGCACGCCCATTGTTTCAGCTCCCTTTAAATAACGGCCTCTACGTTGCGTGACATAAAATTATCTCATAAAACAAAAATTCCCGCATTGTTGTGCTTTCTATTCATTCCTTCACCATAATTCATCATTCAGTGAAGAAAGCTGTCGATCACTAGATGACAGATAAACAAAAATTTTCCAAGTTCAGTGCAACTGATTGAACCACAAGAAGCAATCTGGATGGGCAACGCCAAATTTTACAGGCTTCCATAATTCTCAACTCTAATGCGATCGAGGGGAAAATGTTAAATATATTCCTCGCATTTCACAAATGTTGAGATATCCTAAACCCCTTCCACAAAACGGTCCACGGTCCCCACGTCGACTACATTCAGACAGACCAATGGCTGCAGCGCAAGAGCTTTTAAAAAAAAAAACCCCTACAGAGGAAAGGGAAAAATAAGCAATGTCCATTCATCAAAGAACTAATAACTGGGCCTTAAACTCGTCGAAGGAAAACCAATAAATTCTTCCAGCAATAATGTGCACTGCTCAAAATGAATGCGGTCCGGTTTATTTCACTGCACTTCGACAGAAAGGTCATGACGTATTTCAGAGCTCCTGTCCACTCCCCATCATGTGCTTTGACAACCTAGATTGCCAACCCGAAAGAAAAAAATAGCTGACCTTTTCTTAAGTTGTACACCACCAACACCCCCACTTCAGGGGACCGATTTATTTCTTTATTACAATGCTAGAGGACCAGCAAAAAAATAAAATAAAAGGGTAGAAAGTATTTAGCACTGCCATATTAAGGTCATTCTTAACGTTCCTCCTTGATCCCCCTCAGTCTCCCCCCGATAGAAACCAAAACCACCCCTAGACAAAGCTTCGTACAACGACCCAAAGCCACAAATCTCCCCCAAACCCATCGGCCTGTGCTCAACTCCCAATCCATTCCACAGTTTTACAGCCCGTAAGCAAAAATGTCCACTTTGTGAGTAAAACCCTAGAAATTGCACTAATTCTCCTTTTTTATTGCATGTCATATATTTAATATTATTACAAATGGTTTTCCACATTACGTGGTCTTTGCTAATGCCAGGATGCCATTCTTTTAGTTGGAACAAATGTATTTTTATCCTGTCTGTTTTTTTAATTTTTTTATGGCTGATCTTATCCAATCAAGCACCTCACTGGCAGTAGTATCTAGAGGACTGAATCTGAAGAACTTGTCCGTACATGTATTTAACCCTTCGAAGAGTAGGCTTTCTGGAATAATTTTTGTTCAAAATTCTGAGTCAGTGTTCTAGAACTCCGTTGCTTTCAGTCACCAGTAGTGACTGTGACACCAGCATTAGAATAGAATGTTCGGCTAGGAACATTCCGATCACATACAGTATTCGCGATCTCACGCCTGAAAGGGTTAATAAATGCGAGCGAACGGGCGCGCGGTACCAGCGTCATGACGCCCATGCGCTCCATGTCCCGGGCGGGGCTGCGGGGCGTGAGCTTCGGGGTGGAGTGCCCGCTGGGAGGGGAGGAGCTGGCCAGGGAGGAGGCGGTGGCCGAGGCAGTGATGGACGTCCCTGGGTGGTGGACGCGTGCCAGGTTGAGCCCCTCCAGGCTGACGCTGGCCACGCGGTTCTCGATCTCCTCCGCCCTCAGCTCCGTCGACTCCTTCTCCTCCTGGATTAGCCTGTGGGAGGGAGGGAGAGAGGGGGGGAAGAGACGAGGGGAGAGGAGGAGGAGAGAGAGAGAGAGAGAGAGAGAGAGAGAGAGAGAGAGAGAGAGAGAGAGAGAGAGAGAGAGAGAGGAAATGCCTCAGCTTTCCAGCAAAACAGCTCTTGTAGTCTTCGTGTGGAATGAGAGGCAGTGTGCCCTCTGTTTATTATCATCATAATGCCGTCCTTGCTGGATCATGAATGCAACGGAGCTCTGCACTAAGAGATGTGATCACCAATGCAGATAAGAGATTACCATCGAATTAAATGCTAAAGCCCTTTCATTACATTATTCCCTCTGCCCCAGTCACACTGACAAAATATGACAGTTGAGATGAGCACCACTCAGACACGCGAGGCCTGGCACAGTTTTCACCTCTCAGGGTTTTAAGGATCTCCATCAAGATCTGCACTTGAAACTATCTGAGAGACCCAAGGGGTGCACAAATTAAAAGTAAAGTGTACAGATTAACGGGGTAAAAAAGCCAGTTCGTTACTCATAACCACGCAGACCACTTCACTTGCAAATCAGCCGAGAGCTAAAGTCCCTTGATTCAAACGTTGATATCCGATATCTGGGTCAGCACTGTCAAGCAAGTCCTATTTTCAATAAGAATTATAAAACTGCCACTTACCTGCCAAATTCGCTCGTTAATGCAGACGGGGGGTTTGAATAGAAATGAGCCACTGCGATCCACAGTGAAGTTTACAAGCCTGGCCTGGCTTTGCAAGCTTCACGAGCTTACAAGCCGGTTGCATCACAGAACCCTCGTGTCACATACGTGCACTGTGATCAGACACTACAGTGCTGTGTTGTGCTGCAGTAAACCATGTGTCCACTGGACATACAGTATGCTGCTGTAAACTATGTGTCCACTGGACGTACAGTATGCTGCTGTAAACGATGTGTCCACTGGACATACAGTATGCTGCTGTAAACTATGTGTCCACTGGACTTACAGTATGCTGCTGTAAACGATGTGTCCACTGGACGTACAGTATGCTGCTGTATATAATGTGTCCACTGGACGTACAGTATGCTGCTGTATATAATGTGTCCACTGGACTTACAGTATGCTGCTGTATATAATGTGTCCACTGGACTTACAGTATGCTGCTGTATATAATGTGTCCACTGGACTTACAGTATGCTGCTGTAAACGATGTGTCCACTGGACGTACAGTATGCTGCCGTTTGCGTAACTCAGACATGGCAGCTGCAGTAGTTTGGGAGCAGTAATATCACTGTAAGCCTTGTAAACTGTCGCGGGTATGAAATAAAGCACCGCTGATTCAATTTCCTCCCGTCCGTCAGAACGCTGCATCGCTGCACGCGCTGCTGTGAAGCAAGCTGACGCACACGCCGTGGAAAGACAGCAGAGAGGTAATGTGATGCGATTCGGGCCGCGGGCTAGTTTAATGGCGTTCGTTCCACTGGACAGACCCCCCCCACTCCCTTGTGCTCTACGGCACTGCTCTTGGCAGCGAGCGTGATGCAGTCAGCGGCAGATCAATTAGTGTCGCTCATAAACTCGGTTACATCACCACGGAAACCCGCACAGCGGGGGTGGGGGGCAGGGCGGTCTTGTCAGATTCCGGTGATGAGGGGGAGGGAGCGTGTGCTCAAAACCTTCACTGCCCTTGTAGCTCCGCCTTCAGAATGACATCAAAATGCATCCAGGCAGCCAATGGAATCGAGGCAAATATGCAACATGGCCTCAAATAAGTCAAACTGGGATACGGCAACTCGGCGAATGAAAGGGCTTGGCCTGGCTCTCTTCCGAAGCCTGCCGGGGGCGGGACCTAACCAACTCAGCGCACTGCCAAATGCAGCAGCGAAAGGTTTTAAAAAACATCGTCTGCCACCGGACAAGGCTAACGCTACGGGGGCAGCTTCTGAACAGCGCTAACGGGCGCACGATTACCCGCGCTCCGGGGGTACTGCGGTCGGCCCGTTACGTTTGTCTGTCTGCCCGCCCGGCCGTCTGCGCAAAATGGCCGCAGTAATGACAGCCGACCAATCACGTTGTTCGGATCTAAGGGGGGGAAACTCTGCAAATCTCTCTCACCCTTCGCTGGGTCCAATTACACTGAGCGGCTGCCAAGGCCGTTTGCGTGCACCGCTAGCACTTCGGCAACTCTGGACCGCAGGAGATTGTGGGAGGGGGACTGACCGGATCTCCCTGTTGATGGCGTCCAGCTGCTCCTGGAGCATCATGGCCAGGGTCTGGGCGTCCGAGTGCCCGCCGGGGGAGAGCAGGTCCATGGAGCCGAAGAGCGTCTCGCGGTCGTCGTCGTCGATGTCCGACATCTCCGTGTCGCTCTCGAAGTGGTGGCTACCCAGAACCCCCAGCTGCTGGGACCGCCACTCCTGCTCCCCCAGCGACTTGGCCTGGACACGGGACCCAGGACTGATTAGGACCCAGGGGTGATCACAGGGTCATACACATACACATACTAATAACACAGACACTGCACGGGTCAAGAGCACCCATGTTCTCCTCTGTTCTAAAAGAGATCTTAGTCAACCTTGCACTAGAGGAAGGGAATCTTCTTTGTGTCATGCATATCCAGCGGTCATATTGCCATATTGGTTCCTACCTTACACAAGAATGGGGAATGAACAAGAGATAGTGTCCTGTTTTCTATAAAGGTAGACAAGAGGTAGACTGGGAAAAATGTTTAAAAATATTTCCTGTCTAAAACGTTTCCATGACTGCAGGTCAAGCATTTTGTTTCTGTTCTCTGTCTGCACAGTCCTTTCCAACTTCACTTTAGTTTTCTGGGCTACTCGGAAAAATCAATTTTGCTGTCGGCAGATGCAAAATCGTGCATCGGGGACCGCTGTTTGTTGCTTAATGACCGTCCCCACATTCTCAGAGAGCTTACTGCTTCATAAGCCATCCATTGGCCCCTGGTGCACCCTGGGACACTGCAAAGCAATGCTAATTAATGCTGAAATCAGACAAGCTAGCCCAGCGCCTGCCTCCTGTCTGTGTCTCACCCCGAGGGACGGGGTACAGCCGCCGAGCGGATTAGCCTTTCCCGTGGCTCTCCGCTATCATTCGCAGTTTCTTACACATCGGCTGAAGCCTGAATCGCTCTTGTGTGCAAAAAAAAAAAAAGCTGAAGATTTCTAACAACTGCTTGGCACCCGTACCGAAGATGTAAAGGCTAATCTTATGACTTATCTTGTGACTTTTATCTAAAAGCAAACTAATCTTTTTGTCCCTCGTTTGAAACGCCACCCAGGCGAATTTCAAAATACACAGCACTGCGTAGCCCAAAATGGCTTTATCAAACCTCATAAAGCTTCCAAGGTTAAAAAGCAAGACAGAGACCTGGTGTAAGTAAGTCATTAAAGCAGTCATCTGATCCTCTCTCACAGATATAAACCCAGGGGCTTTTAAAACACATGCTTTGATAAGACCCAGTTCATCTACTTCTTACATGGATTTGCTCTGCTCTGAATTTCTCACCATTGCACAAGACAGACTGCTCAGGTGTGAACTGAACAGGCTGAACCCCCTCTGTTTGTCCGGCTGTGGTTTGTGGCCCCTGTGCTTGCTCTCCTGGGTTTTGTATCCCCTGTGCTTGCTCTGATGGGGTTTGTGGTCCCCTGTGCTTGCTCTGCTGGGTTTTCTGGCCCCCTCTGCTTGCTCTGTTGTGTTTTGTGGCCCTTGTTCTTGCTCTCCTGGGTTTTGTGTCCCCTGTGCTTGCTCTGATGGGGTTTGTGGGCCCCTATGCTTGCTCTGCTGGGTTTTGTGTCCCCCTCTGCTTGCTCTGTTGGGTTTTGTGGCCCCTGTGCTTGCTCTGTTGGGTTTTGTGGCCCCTGTGCTTGCTCTCCTGGGTTGTGTGGCCCCCTCTGCTTGCTCTGCTGGGTTTTGTGTCCCCCTGTGCTCGCCCTGCTGGGGTTTGGGGGGGGGGTTCAGCTCACCTTCTGCTCTTCCCTGAGGATGCCGGTCCGGCCCCTGCGGGGCCTCCGGACGACCCTGGCTGACCTGTAATGCTCCGACTGGGTCTCCGCCAGGGAGCCCAGGGAGAAGCGGAGCTCCGCGGACGTGTCCAGGTGAGACCTGAGAGAGAGAGAGAGAGAGAGAGAGAAAAGAGGAGAGAGAGAGGGAGAGGAGAAGAGAGAGAGAGAGAGAGAAAGAGGGAAGAGAGAGGAGAGAAAGAGGGAGAGGAGGAGAGAGAGGGAGAGAGACAGAGAGAGAGAGAGAGAGAGAAGCAGAGAGAGAGAGCGAGAAAGAGGGAAAGGAGGAGAGAGAGAGGGAGAGGGGGAGAGAGAGGGAGAGGAGGAGGGAGAGAGAGAGAGAGACAGGAACATTTAACACAAAAATAAAAAACCTTTTTCAGAACATTCTAGAAATATATCCCTTATGTTGCCTGTAAGTTGCATGTACACAGTTGCTGTACTTTCATTTAGCTTCGGAAACCAAAGCAGGCTCAACTCGTTTAAAATTCATATCTTAATGAGCTAACATGAGATCCAGAGCAATATCTCACATGATGCAGGTATTTAAATTTAACACTATATTTCTGAATATGTTAATACATTCAAGTCAAAAACTGTTAAAACCAAGGGGAGTCTATATGTATAAATAGATCATTTAATAATGAAATAAACTCATGATGTTACTTAAACATAATAGCGCTGTCAACGGTTGTGTGAAACCCATGCCACTAAGTGGATAAAAATTGCTCTAAATTATTCATTATCTTTTTTTAGTTACTATGGGGATTTTTAAAATCCTGGGATCAGAGAAGTAAATTGCAGTTTTGGAATATGTCCAAATCAATTAAGTACAGTTATGAATATGAAATCCACGCTAAAAACCTATGGAAAAATACAAATTCTGCACATAATCAAGTAGAGGATGTTAAATTAATTCATAACAGCCAATGAAGCCTGAATAAACCTTAAGAAAACTATAACAATAACCATCTCTTATGAGGGCATTTTATTTCTTGACATACGATAAATGCATAATTAAACCAGAGTTATAATCCCATGTTGTTTAACTGAACTCCTCACCCACTGCAAGTGCTTTGAGCATGCACACAAAAGTAAACAATCCTGTATTTATATAGCACCTTTCAAAACCAGGGTTTAAAGGCCAGTTCACTCTATTTCACCAAAATGCTTTTTTCATCATTTTGACTGAGGGTTTAGAAATGCATATATTTTCTACATCAAAAGTTAACAGCGCTGTCAACAGTGAAACATTTGAAATGTACCACATTCCTCCCTCTTTTTTTGGCCGGAGCTCCTGATTGGGTTCAACGCAGTTTAATTGAATTCTGCTTGTTTTTCTCAGACAGACAGGAACAGGAACTGATCATTTTTAGGTCTTCCTGTGAATACTGTGTGTGTGAATCCAGCGAAACGCTCACTCACCGTGATAAGGTCGGTTCTGTCAGGGACCCGGTCCTGATTCTGAGCTGGTCCAGTTCTGATCTCATCTTGTCCATGTCATCAACAAGATGGGTCTGGGTGGGAAGACAGGGCACAGGCGGGAACACTTCGCATTAAAACAACAAAATGGAAATTATTTTAATTCATTGAAATATTTCACTTCATAAAAAAATATACTCCAGCGTAGCCAAAGGCACATTCAGCTTGGCTCATGCCAGAAAGCGCTACACAAAACTGGCTGATGAAAATGTACTTAATTATTGAACCTTGGACACCTACTTTGTCATGGATTGAATCTTCCAACTGTTTTCGTAAGTTTTCAGAGTCCTGAATCAACACATTCTGAAACAGAGACAACAATTGAATGCGTCAGGAAAGGGAACTGTCTTCCAGAGAAATCAATGGTACAGTATATCACCGAAACAGACTCAGGCTTTCCACGTTAATTTATGGTAATGGTAAGCGCATAGCTTCCTGTGTGGCTCCACAGTAATTGACAGAATTTTCTGCGCCATTACACATCTTACCTTTACTGTTAACCAACTTGGCGACTTTTCAGGCAGCTTTAATGACTACATTTCAAAAGAAGAGCCTAGCAACAAATCCAGCAACGTATATAAATCAAAATAATACACCTGTAAGATATAAAATATTCTACTCTATTCCTGGCACTCCATTCCAGAAATTCCCCTGCCTTCATGCAATGCGTGACTTTCATATGCGAATGAGTGTGCGGTGACATCACAAATATGCAAATTAACATGACATCACTTGCCAACCTCCAGCTATTTTCCCTATGCTAACCTTCTCTTCTAACGCCGCCATTCTCTCCTTCAGGTGCAGCTGCAGTCGCTCGTTGGACTCGGTCAGAAGCCGGTCGACGGTGTCCGACAGGCGCTTGTTGTGCTCCTCGTTCATTTTCTCCCTCTGCCTGGCCTGAAGATTCAAACGGAAAAAAAAAAATTAAAAATTACAACATGCCAAATCAGGATCAGGGCCTCATTTCACAACAGCCATCTGCAAGGATTTTCATGCGCAAATCGCTGTATCTTGTTGAAACTGCAGCCACTCCTGCTGACTCAGTTATATGTGATAATTTACAAAAATGACATCAAAACACTTAAAACCGAACTGTTTCTGATAGGCACTTTTTAAATAACCACTTGGAAGAAAAAAAAGCAGCTGACAATCATGGTGTTACAAACGCTGCTTTTAAAGTAACGTTATGAAATCACCTCTTGTATCTTTACCAAGCTCTACTGCCAATCTCTGGAATATACTCCGCATTTGTTGTATTCAGTTACTGAATGCTATGTGTGACGTCTTGAAAAGAAATGCAGGGCCATGGTTACTTGAACGAACACTGAAAAACACAAAATCCACTGCTTTTAAATATGGCTTTGAGATATTGAGTATATAACTGCTTTTTTTATATTGAACACGTTTTTGTTCCAATATAGATATACTGTATACACATATATATATATATATTACACAAAAAAATTGGACTGCTGGATCATAATAATCTTCGCTGTCGCAGACAATTAGCCTAGCTGTAGAGGCAGAACAATTCCAGGATCCCTACTGCAGTAAACATGAATTAAGCCATACCCTGGACCCACTGGAGAATAAGCAGTAAACTCTAAACATGGAGAAACATGCAGCCAGCAGCTTCGCTTGCTGTTTGCTTGATGACGGTGACATCTGGCGGCCATTATCTGATTGGCAAAGCGGCGTGCAGTGGCGCTAGGCTAGTACTCACTCTGTGGAGCTCCTGGTTCTTCTCCTCAAGCTGGCCCTCCAGGTGACGCATGCGCTCCTCGATGCTCCCATGGCGCTCTTCGGCCTGAGAGGGGGGGAGAAGGAGGGGGTGGGGAGGGGGGGGGAGAAAGGGGTCCCGCCATTTTAGCAGCCATGGATGTGACACGTGTGGGCAGGCAGGAAGGCAAGACAGACAAGCCAAAGCTTCTATATCTTCTGCAGACTACCAGCTCCGAACGTTCATTCAGACCTAGGAGACACTGAAGCGTGAGGAGGGGGATGTCATTCAGGCAAGCAGCTGTAGAGGACTGCTCACTATGCGTCAGGTGAAAGAGGGAGAGGGAGAGAGAGAGTGAGACAGAGAGAGGGAGAGACCGTTGGAGAGAGGGAGAGAGAGAGTGAGAAAGACGGAGAGAGAGAGAGAGAGACAGAGAGAGGGAGAGGGAAAGAGAAACTTGGAGCGAGGGAGATAGAGATGAGAAAGAGGGAATGAGAGAGAGAGACAGAGAGAGTGAGAGACAAAAAAAGAGTGAGAGACACAGAATGGGTGAGACAGAAAGTGATGGAGAGAGAGAGACAGCGAGGGAGAGAGAGACTGACAGGCAGATATAAAGAAACAGAGGAGAGGTTGCCGTGGAGGTTTAGTCAAAGAGCGCGCGAGATACCAGCCAGATGTGTCATGCAGTTTTCCCCACAGCTCCAGCAGAACCCTGCCTCTCTCTCACACACACACACACACACACACACACACACACACACAGGACAGAAAACCAAAGCCCAGAAGCGGAAACCCAACGATGGCTCGCTACGACAGACAGAAACACAACAAAATAAAACTCAAAAACAAATCAAATAAAAAGGAATAAATCAAGGAGGAAGTCAGATGGATTGTAATCAGCGACAGAAAGTGACGTCCTGTGAGACTACCTTCCTACGTATGAGGCTCGTGTCCTGGGGTTTTGCTTCCGTAACATACTGATAATCACCAGGTGAGGAAGAGGAGCTTGGGTCAGACTAACGGGATGAAGGGGGAGAGGAGAGGGACAAATCATGTGTAAGAACACTGGGTAAAAAAAACCAAAAACACACACAGACACACATACACACTAAATCCGCTTTCAGATAACAGGCACTGAACTGGCATTATGCTCATCTTTTATTAAAGGGCACCTTGAGTGATCCTTAACACTAGGAAAGATTCACTGAGAACTTAGCAAACACCCGTGTAAGGGCCATCTACCTGGTATGTGCTTGGCACATCCCACCAAACACCGTGTGTTTAAATTAAATTACCATAATATATTTCAGTGAGTTTTTATTGTTAATTAGATGCCCGTTTATTTGTATGGATTGTTTGTTTAACTTCAAACTTGGTGCCTGGACATGTTGGCAAAAGTTTGTGAATATCTGGATAGTTCTATCCTCAGTTTAAATTGTTGTGAACACTAGTTCGGATGAACAAATATTATGTGACAATGTGTAGGAGTGCATATCCATGGGCGCTAGCAGTTTAGCATTTTGACATTTGCAACAATGTTTTCTAGTCATATTTATGGAACTATTAGTCATACATAGACATTTATACAAAATATAACACAAACATTTTGTCACCAGAAGACATGGAATTTCTAAAGCACTCCTTTCTCATGCTGTTCCTCATTACCTCTCAGATTAATATGATCGTTATTATAAAGACAGCTCGCCTCATGTATTTCTGGCCTGCAGAGATAAATTAAGAGTGGGTGATATAAGACTTGTAATCAAACCACTTAGCAAGACACTTTGTGCAGCCCAGTAGGAATTACCCTTATACGCAATAAAGATATTTATCAATATTAGCACGTTGAAATTAAACATGCGCAAGCCTTCAAGCAATTGTAATAGTATAACAAAATAATACACAAAAAACAGGAAGGGATCTAAAACAATATTTCAGATACACAGGACGGAACACGGTTTCCATTTCGAAGCACTCCCTTACCCCTCCCTTCTTCTCTTTAGAACACCGATCTCTGATCAGTTCTGTGATGTCACGTGTGACACCATGCAGCCTGTTTAGCAGGGATGTGAGATCAGTGCCGGGAGGGGGGGGGGGGTTATCAGGAAGGAAAGATTAGCATCTGTTCCTTGTGATTAGTGTGGCTGTGCTGTAACTGTATTTCGCTGATAAATGCTCGGTTAGCAGTGGCCACTAAATTATCCCGTCACTCTGTATAATTCTATACCTGATAAATGGCGATGGTGGACGATGCCGGGCAGGCTCCCAGTGTGAGGAGGATTTCAATTTCAAATGACCATACCGAAGGAAAAACTGACTATACCGCAAACCACTGTGAGCCATGGCCACTTAATCATGGCTTCAAGTCTCCTCCATGTGTTGGCTGGCCGATTTCTACCACTGCCCAGAAATACTGGCCCCGCAAACTGCAACAACACGAGTTCACTACACACACTTAGACGCTGTTACATCTACAGATCACTTAACCAACCAGATACAAAGGCCTACTAATGGAATAATGCTGACTGTTTCGCTAATTTACCCTATTAGCATTATGTATTCAGCCATGCCCCTGAATCATTCTCAGTGGATTACGAAAGGCATTCTCAGCTCTGGTCCTCGATGCTGCGTGTGTTTTTAAAAAAACACTTAAACCCTCAGAACTGAAGGTAAAGAATTTAAATTGAGTATGGTGTCGATCGGGAAGTGTGGTACAAACTCAGGATGTCTGCAGGAGCTGTGGTCCTCCAGTACCTGAGGTGAGTAACCCCCTAAAGCACAGACGCCCTCTAGTGACAGGGTTTTGAATCTCACAGACTCTTTGGAAGTCCGGGGTCAAGCGACGTCAGTCAACACACACACACATACACACACACCTGTGTACCCTCACTGGCGTGTCCGTGCGTGTCCCGTGTAGCACGCACGGCATTGTGGGAGGTGTGTCTCCCCGGAGGCCTGTACCTTGGTGAGTCTCGGGTCGAGTGGCGTCAGTGGACACACACACACACCTGCACGTCTGCGTGTCCCGTGTGAGCGCACGGCATTGTGGGTCGCGTGTCTCCCCGGAGGCCTGTACCTTGGTGAGAGCCGCGATCCGCTGGGCCAGCTCGGCCTCCACCTCCGGCAGCGTCTCCGCCTTCCTCATGGTCTGCTGCAGCTTCTGCTCGGCCAGCTCCAGCCTCTCCTGCAGCTGCCTGTTCTTCTCCTCCATCTGCCGACAGACGACGGACGGGAAACCGCTCAGCCCCAAACCACAGAGCGCTCGCGGGTTATTTATTATCACTTTAATTGACTGGGACAAAAACATTAATAACACATTAAATGTGCCACAATTAGCCAGGAAGGCTAATTCAGGAGCGCAGACTGCCACAAATTCAGGCCCGGACTGGTACAAAATTCACACGCTCAACAGTGACACTGCTGGCAGAACAGGGGAACTGCAAGCTTTCAATAATCTATGCCACCTGAAGTAGATTCAAAGTCACTTTCCTGCTGAACTGCTTTGCTTTTTCTGTCCTTTGCAGATTTTTTTTTTTTTTTTTTTGAGGGTGGCTGTGTCAGGAGATAAACACAACAGCCCACAGGCCCGTCCGGCTCCTTATCAAGCTCCTTGATGGAAATGCCTTCTTATCCAAAATCACAGACTCACTACAATTTGCCCTTCCAATTTTGTGGAATATAATTTATCTAATGCCACTTATTCGCGCTACCACAAAACAGTTTTTTCAAAACAGTAATTTTCATCACATTTATCGACTGTTGAGAACTGTGAGCTAGGTGCCTCCCAAATTTTGCGACATTTCGTTTTAAATAATTGCCTGGCAAACTAACTAATCGGCAACAGAACCTCGGGTCTGGCACAACGGTAAGCTCCTGCTGCAGCAGTAAATTCAACACGGTACCTTATTTTTGGCCCATTAGTGAATTTGGAGAAAAGTGGCTTTGCAAACGGGGCACTGAACAGACAGGTCAACAGCATCTCTGGGATCAGACGGACGGGCCAATCAGAGCGCAGGCATTTATGAGCTGTAGTGTGTAATTTATCCGCGTCTGAATATTTTTTTAACTTTTTTTTTTTTCCCCTCAGTGTCAGCCCAGGATGCAGTCTTGTCCCAGAGTGCTCGTCTGGCGAAGGACGGGGTCGTAAAGAACAGGCGGGACTGCTGCCGGCTTGTCATCAGAGGCAAAAAAGCGTTCAGTCAAAACTTTCATTTTATCGCTCCTGTTGGGTGAACTTCTCCCCATTAAAAATGATGGCGCACATAAACTGACTGGGTTTCGCGTTCCGGGGCAGGCTGAGGCAGATTAATTACGAAAAAGAAAAACAAATATTCGGCTGTCGCCAGGATCACGTTCATTCGCCGAGCGACGCTTTCTTTCTCTTCGCAGTTAAAATGTTCTCCTGAGAGACCGGGCGGTGAAGAATGCTCAGTGTTATTGATGAAATCTTTCGGCTGACAGGTCAACTCATTTTTCTGACATTTTTAATTCCCAAAAACAATGTATTTAATTTTCTACTTTTTTTTCATAGGAGGTTAAGTGCACTTCATTAACACTGGAAAAAAAAGCATGGACATACATACATTTCACATTTAAATCACGTTTATATATTCAAATATTAAAATATATTTAAAAATACAAACTACACAAATGTCTTTTAATAATATATCTAATTGAGGTGGATTGCTCAGTTTTAAGAGCTTTCCACCTGTAGACCAAGTGTAGCTCTTTGAATACAGATAGGCGTGGGGTCTGGATCGGGTCACGGCCAGATAAATTCATTTTCGTCATATAAAAACTATTGGTGAGGGCCTGTCCTTGTCCTTCCTTCTGCCTCAGACACTGCTGCGTGCAGAGACAGGGTTCAGACCAGAGACGGGATTAGAGTGCAGGTTATGGACGTCGCGTTCACGGACATACGAGACCTGCAATGCGGCTGCACGTTTCCTGCAGAACGGCCCAAATCTGCAGTACAGCGAAACCCACCGTGCCCATCTGGCTCAGGAAACTCTATGACACCGTGGGCTTATTCAACCGCTTGTAAATGCTCTCCAGCACAAAAGTTCTCAATCAGACATTCAGGAGACCAACTATCCACCCACACAGGTACCTCAGAATAACATTAAATAATTACCAGGCAGCAAAAAAAAACGGGTACAACAGCAGATGTCAAGATGACTTTGCAAATGTCAGGGCAATATGTTCAGCACATTTATTAAGAGCAGAGATGAGTTTCGGTGGTGTGTTCTTGAAGGTGCTTTTGCAACTGGTTTATCAAGTAGTTATAAGCTCTTTAAAAAAAATGCGCACAATCTCAGCAAAACGAATGCCTGATTGCAGGAGCCACTTGAAGGGCAAGAGAAATATAAATAAATGAGAATACAGAAAATGAAATTCAAAGAGAGAAGGGAATGAAATTTAAAAAAGCAGAAATAAATAAATATATAAGCCCCTCCTGAGCGACATGTCCGACTTAGCGGGAGTCAGTGAGCATTAGCGCATGACCGCACGCTGACAGGAAACGGCGGCTGTCCCTCGCCAGTCCGTGCTCACTCAAATTGACGGGGGGGGGGGGGGCGGATAGCGCGCTGAAGCAATCGGACGGGCTGACAAGCAACACGACCAGACGTTTCCGGATCGGGATGAAGATTGAAATTAGAGAATACAAAGAAAGTCCTTTTTTATTTAAAAAAATACTAAATAAATAAATAAATAAACATAACGGTATATTGTGTATTTGGTGTTTTGGTATGACTCGGTTAGGGACGTGTCATTGCTAACTGAACAGTGGGGGCCCTGCTTTACAATTGATGCCTCTCATTCACCAGAGCAGTTAGGGGTTAGGGGTTAGGTGTCTTGCTCAAGGACACAAGGACACGCCCAGGGCGGGGTTTGAACCGGCAACCCTCCGACTGCCAGACAATCGGTCTTACCTCCTGAGCTATGTCGCCCCTTTATTTGAGGCAGTTAGGCCTGGCAGTCAATTCACACCAAACCAATAACAGGGACCCTGTGAGAATTTTAAAGGCCACATTAAGTATTTTAACCAGAATTTGTATCAATTTCTTGTGGGTTGATATGTTCTCTTACGTTAAGGTACTTGGGCCCTCAGGACCACGACTCAGGCCCTCAGGCCTGTGACTTGGGCCCTCAGGCCTGTGACTTGGGCCCTCAGGACTGACCTGTCTGAGGAAGGCCTCCTTGTTGACCAGCTCGGTCTCCAGCTTGTCGCTGATGTCGTGCAGGGAGGTGGACTCCCGCTGAGCGCTCAGGTAGCGCTTCTCCAGGGTGACGATGCGCTCCTCCATGTCCTCCTTCTGACACATGGCCTGCAGGCAAACGCGTTACCATGGACGCGCGTACGCACACACACCCACACATACATACATTTACATGCCGATACACACGTGTGTATGTGTGCTAAATTGTACATATGAACATTTACAAATGCACACAGGCATGCATGTGACATGTAGGAACACATGCATGAATACATACATACATACATACATACATACACAGAGTGTGGTTTGTCAGCCATTTTAAACTGACTTCATATAAGACCGCTAGGTCTTACTGGTCTATATATTGTTACCGCTTGGTCTTACTGGTCTATATATTGCTGGCATACATACACAGCACAGCACATCATATGTGATAGGTAAGGAAATACATGATGGCGCAGGTGATATACTCAACACCCTCACCTAATCAGCGCAAATCAGCAAAGCTGCCGCGATCACCAGTGATGAAAAGCGGTTCTGAACCCGGGGTCAGCTCACGCTCAGCCGACAGAAAAGGGACGACCGCGTCTTACGGAGAGAGCCGCTAAGCGTGCGGCCTCTATTACCAGCCCTTTCCCCCGGGGGAGAGGTTCCTGAATTAATGCCGCCTCTGAAGTGCTCTCTGTGTGCGATCTGCGCTCGGCACACGTCTGCAGTGGCATTACCTGCATTAAGGAGCACTGGAGCGCATATGTATATGAGCAATTACCATTACAAGAGGACGGGAGGTAATGGGTGTAATCTCCAGCAGTCATGGAGGTGGGGGGGGGGGGTAGAGTGATTGCAAACCCGGGGAGTCTCCATGGTCACCACATACCATTCAAGCAGACTGATGGCCATAGACATGCTCTCGCTCTATAGCTACAGACAGATCGCAGCGTAGTGTATGCTGCATGCATGCACGTATCAACGTGTGCACATATATGTATATAAATCTATTTGCTTACGTGTGTGTGTGTGTATGAGAGACCGTGCATGACATTGTGTGTGTGTGTGCATGTGTGTACACATGCATATGTGTGTGTGTGTGCATGTGTGTGCGTCTGTACGCATGTGTGTCTGTGTGTGTGTGTGTGAG
This sequence comes from Anguilla rostrata, assembly GCF_018555375.3. NCBI lineage: Eukaryota > Metazoa > Chordata > Actinopteri > Anguilliformes > Anguillidae > Anguilla > Anguilla rostrata. Next base: position 5,020,643 of record NC_057939.1, read on the forward strand.
TGTGTGTGTATGAGTGTGCGTCTGTACACGTGTGTGTGTGTGTGTGTGAGCATGTGTGCGTGTGTATGGGTGTTTATGTGTGTGCATGCCTGTGTGCGTGCGTGCGTGTGTATGGCTGTGTATGCGTGTGCATGCCTGTGTGCGTGTGTGTGTGTGTGTGTGTGTGTGCATGCGTGTGTGTGTATGGGTGTGTATGTGTGTATTTGTTCATGTGTCTACGCACACACCTGCACGTGCACGCGCTCCTGGCTGCATTCCGCCCTGACGCACCCACCTCCTTGATGTCCCGCTGGTACTTGTTGTTCATCTCCTCGGACTTGATGAGGTCCTTGCGGGCGGTCTCCAGCTCCTGCTCCACCTCGGACACGCGGGAGGACAGGGAGGACATGCGCTCCTTCATCTGGGCCAGCTCGTAGTTCTGCTTCTCCAGCAGCTCCTGCAGCTCCACCACCTGGCTCGCCTCCTTGGCCGACTCCATGGAGCCGTTCGACAGGCGCTGCTCATGGCAAGACCGGGGTGGGGGGGTGGGGCCAGAGGAGAAACGTTCAGACACACCGCACGTATCTGGCGTAGAGGGGAAGCAGAGGAGTGTGGGTACCCCGCTCCTGAAATCTAAAAGGTAACTTTCAAACCTGCTTTCCCCCCCAATATGCATTCAGGATTTACTGAATCAAAAGAATCAAAATTTCTTCCCAAGATCTTGAATCAACTCGCCCATTTAAATTTCATGGTAAAATACTGGCAGCTGGGTTTCCAGAACTTTACCATTATAAATAACGCCAACAGTATGTTCAGCATACAATATAGCAGCAGGCTGTATAACTTACAAATGTTAGCTGTTTCACTACAAATAATAGAACTATTTACATTTCAGCTGTTTACAATTTCACACCTTTGCAATTTTACAGACTTTTCAGAGACAAATTCATGGACATATTTTACAGTGCGCCTGAAAAAGGAACTTTCCGGATGTGAGAGCTGGACATATGCATTTACCGCTTAAAACTGCCGTTGGAATATGACCTAGTTTTTTTTTTGTATTTAACAGACAAGGGCATTTCCACCGGAGTGTGACTGAACACTCTTGCAAAAATGCGAAAAAAGTCAAAAAGGTACAATTCGCTTCTTTCCCCCGGGGACACAGGGCTGCTCACGGGCCGCACGATCTTGCTGACGACGACAAAATTTTTTTAAAAGTTTCCTGTGGTAACTCACGCCTGTCATTAAAAATGACCAGAACTGGTGAACAGAACCGAGCAAGAGTGGCAGCCTGTGGTGCAGGATTCTGCCAGCCTGTGCTCGAGTGGCACTGGGGGGCACAAAAACAATTCCCTGGGAACTGTGTGTGTGTGGGGGGGGGGGGGGGACTACCTATTGTTATTTTCTGAAGACTAGGACCTGCTTATTCTCTTATCACTTACTATAGACAGTGACCATCTTTCTGCTTTAAAAACGAACCCGGCAGTTCATTATCCCTGCATTCGCAAGCAGCAGAGAGCTCGCCCATCTTCATGGAAATCTCAATGTCAGACGGGACCTCAGAACCCCACCCCCCCGCGCCGCTACATCATAAATCCACGGGCTGACAGTGAGTGATTCAGAGCCCTGGGGTTACGCGAAGACACGCTGCCCCGCCCGCGTACCCCGCACGCCCCCGTTCCCCTCGCTCGCATATGACCCGCCACGATTCGGCTACCGGCCAATCCCAGGCAGGCTCCGCTGCCGACGGTGCTCAAAACTGAAGCCTGTTTCATCCGAGAGAGAAAAAATAACCGATTCATTTCAAATGCAGGAAGCAAACGGCGCCGGCCTTGGTGGAAGGCCCGCGCCGATGGCTTTTCGACTCCGCAGGGTCCTCCTTCTCTGTCCCGAACGCCAGTACCGCGTTTGAAGACGGTGGAAAACCACATTTCTGTGCTCTTTTCTTCTACAGGAAACAGAGGTGCGTCATTTGCTTGCTGCCTCACTCTCCCTCTCTCCCTTGAGAAAGACAGAGTGCTGGAAGCTGTATTAATCTGTGGTGGATATATTGGTTTGTCAGGTGGCTTATTTGAAAATCAACAGCGTGTCTTTGCTCGGGTACGCAAAGCAAATTTTACCAAATTTTTACCGCACCGCATTCCACATGAGGAACCGAGGTCCTCCACATTTGTATTATTTTGCGTGCCCCTTCTACATGAGGAGATCATTAGCTAGGTACATCACAGAGTCCCTGTGCAAACACAGGTGGCACAGTTCTGCAGCGCGTATCGCCTCACAGCGAGGAGGCTGCGAGTTTGAATCCCAGCCGAGGGGGAGTCGGCGTGTCTCCCCCGAGTCCGCGTGGGTTTCCTCCGGGTACTCCGGTTTCCTCCCACGGTCCAAAGACAGGCAGCTTCGGTTAATTTGGAGAGGCTAAATTGCCCTCGGACGTGTGACTGAATGGTGTGTGGGCCCTGCGATGGCTCGATGTCCAGGCTGTATTCCTGCCTCTCACCCACTGCATGCTGGGATAGGCCTCAGACCACCCCTCCCCACAACACTTACCAGGAGCAAGCAGTTTGTAGGTTGAGCAGTGCAAATACAGTTCACAGTATTAGTTTACTACCTTAAATATAATATTGGAAGCCCCCGTGTGAAAACAGAGGAGAGGGAGAAGAGAAGAGAGGAAAGAGATGGAAGAGAGGGAAAAGAGAGGGAGAACGTGCAGAGTGGAAGCGTGTTTTCCCACCTTGCCATGAACCTTCTGCCCGGCGTCCGTGCTCTCCAGCAGGTCCTCGGCCCCCTCCCCCGACGCCACCTTCCTCTGGATGTGCGCATTCTGCTCTCGCAGCGCTACGATCTGCAGAAACCGCGCGGAAAACCCGCCAAATCTCACACTTCAGAAACCAAAAAATAAGTCAATCTTATGTCAAACTGTTTGACTCATTTCAAGATTTGCCAACGGGGTAAGACAATTTCACTCGTCAAGCAAAAAGTAACTTAAAAAAAGCAAATATTTTGTACTTGAGAGGAAAAAAAAAGATTTTAAGACTAGACTTTAAGACTAGAATTTACAAGACTTGTTAAGACAGACCCTTTTAAGCCTAAATATAAGACTAAAACACTTGAGATTGACTTTTTATTTTTTAAAGTGTATCCCTCGCACAAAGTCAAAAGGCACAACGTCAAAAACAGCTAGCCTCAAAGAAACTTGCTTCAAACATAATTTCATTAACCAGGTTTTATTACCAAGGAAATATATTTATTAAACAAAAATGTTGTGCCTGAGGTTCACTATTTAATTGTAAAAGCACATTACACAGGTTCACGGAGCAAGAACTAGTATTTACTTGAGGCTGACAAGCACAAAGCATAAAGGTGCAGGATGAGCAATTATTTCCACCATCAGTAACTGACACGATGACGGTTAATTATAGCTGCTGCTGGCACTCACGTTGTTGCGAGCGAAGTCGTGTATCGCCGCAAAAAATAGATTATCGTAATTATTTTGCTCAGCGAACCTCATACCTCTCCTTCAGCTGGAGTGTTTGACAAACAGTCGTAATCTGCTTGATTGTGTTTCCGTGGGCTGGGAACGATAACAGCAATTAAGTTTCTCTCCGACGGCGCGCGATTAACAGCGCTGGCCGACGTTCGCGTCGCCCTTCTCCCCAGGTCGTCGGTGTCAGACCAATTATAGCCGTCCGGAAGAAGCACCGGATCCTAGGCCACGGCCTTTGCTTGTGTGCTGTGCTCCTTCATACGTTTGTGAACGCCTACCCTGATGTGGTGACAGGTGCAATAGGAATGAATGATAACATCTTCCATTTAAATTCATGTAAAATCCGAACTTCAGAAAAGCACAACCCTGCCTTACCGCGGAAAAAAGAGCAAGCACATCGGAGGCCCATAACTATTCACATCTTAGATGTACATGCTGTACAACAGAGAGTACGTGGACTTGTTCTATAAAGCGTCATATTGCAATAAAAGTTGGGGATTAAAACAAACAACACATGTACTGCAACAACACAAATTGATACGTAATATGCAGCTGGCGCTCACGTTTTGAGGTGCATTTTCTTACATGGTTAATTTTATTGGTTTCTATTGTCCTCTAATGAAACATTAGTGAGTCACTCCCTAAAAGGCCTAAATATACCCCTGAAACTCACGGAAGATATCCTAACAAGCTGTTCACGTAACAGGCTTTAAACAGAGGGAGTAAAAAAATCTCCAAAATCAAAATAGCATAGCCGCAAATAACACTAATCAGCATAGGACCAGGAATATGCCAAGGGTGTGATCACAAAAGGACTTAGGGTATCGTTTTCGTTAAATGATGGAGGTGATAAGACTCTTCTCTTTTGCGTGTGAAATATAATCATTGTCATCCAGCAGCAGGATATTAAATACTGCATTATTCATAAAACCTGCCCATTGTTAGTGATATAGATTGCTGTATTTATTTATTAATCGATGATGAAAACTGTCCCCTTCCAGTGCAGGCGTACATCAGTATTATTTATGGTGGTTTTACAAACTTTGAGTGGCTAGTTAGATTAAAATAATGTCTTGCTGTTCACAACAACAAAAACACCTTGATTAAAAAGGCTTTGCAGGACAAATATAACCCATACAAGGCTTTCAAATCAGAAATTGAGCCATCCTATGTTTTAGGTGTAGTGAAAGATTAACAAATCCCATTTTGCCTGATGGGAACACTGACAAAAAAATTCATATGAATCCAGAAAAATTCTAATCTGGTGGTTTCATTTTTCTATGCAGAACAGCAACGATGCCCTTAGACCTTAATTTCCAAGATATACGTCGTTTTTACGACATTGCGAGCTATGATCAATATACTAGTGCATCACGGAGCAAACGCTTCCCTTTGTTATTAGAGCACCTTTATTGGAATGGAACTCATTTGGGATGGATCACTCCCATGGTGAACCTGTAGGCCTCAAAAGCCTGCTAGTGGATTAAAGACAGAAACCCAGGCCCACGGGCCCTTTATGGGCTTCTCTCAGTCCTCTACTCCCCTGCGAATATACAGCCCTGCCTCTATTACATTATATAAGCAGGGTTCACATAAAGCACAGCCTGTGGCTGAACCCATGCAACCATGAAGCATTGTTTCTGGAGCTATTTTCATTTCAACAGAAAACAAACTGCGTGGCAGAAGGTGTAGTACACCTGAAATTAGATGAGGAGAATGATCCATAAACAGACGTGAGCCCGCATTAGTTATTAAACTATCGTCGGATGGCTCAGTAAAGAAATACCATAACAGAAAAAAATAATATGACTGAAGTCCAAACACCTCGCTGGCTGGAGGAAACAGTTCCTGCAGACAGCCGATCCAGAATCAATTAGCCATCTGCCAAAATATCAGCCAGAGAGACGGACCCTCTCCTCAGACCCTCCCGAAACCTGGACATTTCAAATCCCCAGTCACCCGTGGCGACTGTTGCCAGGTAACGATCATTCCCCGTTCACACCTCTTCACTCAATCTCGCACCTGTCTCCGCGCTGAAGGGCGGGCGGGGGACCCGCCTGACAGCGATCGTGAGCGAGCAGGGCAGCCGTAGCCGCGGTAACCCGCGCACGCATCACTTCCTGTTTATGACAGCCTCGAGACGTGCGGCAGCTGCGACGGCGTTGATTAGGGGCATTCCAAAGCAAACGTCTGTCTGTGAGAGATCAGCAACTTCATCCGTCAGAGTCCAGAGGGCCATCAGGCAGGGTCTGCTGGGAGGAGCCTCCTGTTAAGGGGCTGTGTTAGAGCCTGGATGGGCCCCACGCTCTGGTGTCAAAAGCTGAACCGTGTCAGGGCATGACACACTTCTGTCTCCCGTCTGTGTGACTAGACTGCAGTGGAGGTTCCAGCATTGAGCAATTATTATTATTATTATTATTATTATTATTGAGTTGCAGAGGGGAAATCTAATCATTCTGAAATCTAAGCAGACTCTCAGATTCAATCTAAGCAGGAATGTTAAGTGTTTGTTAAGCATTGACGGACGCTGCTTTGCCGTGATTGGTCCAGGGGAGGCCGCGTGTAGAGCTTGCAGTGAGGAATAGCGCTTACTCACGCTGTCCGTGAGCGTTCTATCCCCTCCCCCCACCGTCCTGCTCTTCATCCTACCACCACTATGCCCTGCCCCCTCTACGGATGATCCCTTCCCCCCCTCCCCCACCCCCGGCCTCCACCCCACCCCCTCCCCCCCCCGCACCCACCCTTTGATCACACGCCTTTATTACTGCGCAGGCACAGGGGCTAACGCGCGCAGGACAGGGCGGGGGGAGCAGGAACATTAAGATGATTTGCTTGCCCCCGCAGTGGGGGGTGGGGGGGGGGGGTGGGGGAGTTCTCATTGGGCTGCGGTGGAGCGCTCGCCCCCCCGGGGGGACATTCAGCCGGAGCGCGAGCATCCACTGTTTACGGCACGCGGCTGTAGGGAGGGATTAAACAGCTACGCTAACAGCCCTACCGGAGCTCCGGGCCAGAAGGTTCCAGAACATTCTAGAAGTTCCAGCAAAAAAAACATTATCAGAGCGGAGCTTCCTTTTTCATTTCAGCATTCATTTGACACTGCAATGGAGAAGAAGAAGCATGTGCCACCTTGTAGTAAAGACCATGCCCAAACCATGTGACACCTCAATGGCACCTGCCACTGGACTCATCACATGGGGATGCCTGAGGGTAGGGCACAGAATTCCACCCTCGTGGGAGGAGTCAGTCCAGACAAGGAAAGGAGAAAGGGTGACGTCTTACCTCCTGATTGGCCGCAGTCAGCTCCTCCTCCAAGGCCGTAACCCTCTCCAACGACACCCTCAGCCTTTCCCTCACCTGCAACCAGCAGAAAGGACAAGTTACGCAATCCTGTACTATATCAGTTATGGGTCCAGGTGACTGGGAAGAGTACGGACCACCAGAAGGCTATGGGTTCGAGTTCTCTAAACGAGGCTGTGGATTTACCCTTGGGCAAGGTCCATCCCTTAATAAAGTTTAAAAAGCAAATATCCCGTTGTGGGAAAGGATGACGTGTCAAACAAAGGCTACGTACAGTAAGCCACTCTCAATGAGAGTATTTGTGAGGGAAGTTATGCCTGCTTCTTTGGCTCATGGGATAGATAGACTGTAGACAGAGTAATACTAAATAAGACCAACGCTGCTCTTTCCTCAACCTCCTTCCTCTGATGTTGGGTCTCTCTCCAGCACAGGGCTTTGGGTTTTATCGTTTTTATTTTACATGATGACTGCCTACCCCCTCAAGCTCTTTTTTGAACAAATATTTCCCACATTCGCTTCACCCAGATAAAGCTACAGCTCAAGTGTGTCCACTCCTTTGCCTGCCTATCTGAATGGGGTGGCACAGTTCTTTCTGATACAAAACGAAAGCCAGTCGCCGTCTGGCCTGTAGCCGTCTGGCCCTGGTTACATCGGGACTCCTGATTGATTTAAACCCACCCTACTCCTGGCAGGGTGAAGCCATTTGTGTCTTGACCTCCAATTATAGTGGTTTAAGATACAGTCCAGGCCCAAACCCGCTATTCATAGGCTACCAGTCTACACTCAAGGTAATCGCACTCATTGGCTAAGACATTTGGGTTGGGTTTGCCTCAGCCGAGGTTCCCTCAGCCATTTTCCGACAGAGAGGCACTTCCTCTTTCCTCTCAGTTACTGGGTGTCTCTCCACCCCTCGGCACCGTAAGGTCCTTCCCAGCCGGCACCCCGTACCAGTCACACCGAAAGTATTACCCAGCAGCCTCTGCGGGAGAAGACTGGGGCGAAGACGGAATTACCGGGCGGCGGGTTTTCCGCGGGAGGCGGGGAAAGCGCACCGGGGGGAAACCGCCGATGAATCAAAACCGGTTTATTCCTCCCGCCGCCGGCGGCAGCGGAGACGTTATAAATGACGGGGGGGTGGGGAGGATGGGGGGGCGGGGGGGGGGTTCGCTCGAATTCAGCAGCGGAGCCGGCAAAATGGATTCCGCGGTGAGTGATGGTACGGTAGGATTTCGCGCCGTTAATCAACTCAGCCTCCGGGATCCTCGGGGAAGCTGGGCATGGCCCGGGACAATGGGAAAGGAGGCACTGCCCTCAGACCCTGTAAAACTGGAGCATCAGGAGACACAGCACAATGAGAGACTCAAGAACCGCAGGCCACAGCCAGACACGTTGAGGGCCTCCTGTGTGTCCGTCTCAGCAAGCGACTTAAACACCGGAAATCAATTCAACCCAACTGTCGGCAGTTAAAGAGTCGGCTGGATTCCAAGTCACCGGAGAACTGAAACTGACAGGTTGTTATGGTCCGAAAGTCTTTTAAAAAAAAGCTTTTTTGGGGGAGGGGTATCTTACCTTCTCGTCCAGAGCCTTGTGGTGCTCGAACAGGGACTTGAGCGCTTTGAGCACCTCGACCTCGCTGGAGACGCCCGAAGGCGACTGGGCCTGCCTCTTGACCACGGTCATGCGGAGCGACCGCTCGTGCCGGGACACAAGGCACTCCAAATGCTCCAGCAGCAACTGGAGGAGGGACGCGCCACAAAATGGTGAGCTTCACTGGTCAGTAGTCAGTCATACAGCAGGTGCCTCAGATTTACAGGTAAAATGATGGGTGGAACGCATGATTATTTTAGATACACTTTACAAGTAAAGCAACTTCCTGATCGTGCTTTGATTGTTAAATTACATAACCTGTGAAAAGATCCCACGAACACAAAAGACCAGATCCAATCAAATGCACAGACTGTTGAAGGGCATATGCAATTCAGTAAAAACCCTCAATAAAAAAACTGCTTTGCATGCACTCTCAGTACCATGACTGGAGGTGGTGGGTTGTACCAATGAAGAATCGTTTTCATGGAATAACTGACATGATCGTGTCAGTAATGACAGTTGACGAAACTTTTTTGCTTTGGTTTGATCTAATTTCAAATTCAGTTTGATGTTCCTCGCAGCACGGCGGGGGGGTGCTGGCAGGACACTAACCTGGCCCTTTACTCCTTCTGTCAGCCGGTTTTCCCACGGCTGCCCTAAAGAGGGCGTTTACTGTGCAAGCTAAGCTAAAACAGTCCCTCTCAGGCACCGCCTCATACTGAAGAAGCGGGATAATGTGCCGCATGACTCCCTCTCTGCTGAGTGGCTGAGTTCAGCTCTCACCGCAGCCTCCATATCACCAGCATAACTGAGCCACAGAGACAAGCCCGTATGAGCCTTCCTGTCCTGTTTATAGCCCTCATGTCTCAGCATCACATCATGATCAATGTCGGCAATGATTCCCTTAATCACAACTCACATTATCTTATTAAAATGACAAAAATGATACAATAATATCGCAGAATTGACATCACTGGGTATTAAAATTGACTACAATTGGCTGTAGCTGGGCCTTAAAGCAGTTCCAGCTCAATTTAAAATGGAGATGATTAATTAAAACACATTTCCCAGCAGGTTTGCTAAAAGGAAATAAGGGAAGAGTTTAAGAGATTGGAGTTCAATGTCCCAAATACAAATTTAGGGAGCTTCAGGTGTTTCTGTTGTACTCTGATTGGTCAAAACACTGTACATCCTGGTAAACCACCTACCTCCCTCAACACCAGTAGCTTGGAGTGAAACTTGACATTGGAATTCCCTGAGGGTGCCCGGTGACCTGTGATGTCACAATTGCAATTATTTTGTCACTTTACATGTCACTTTGTGCAGTCACTTCCCTTTCGCTTGTTTTTGGCACATCGTGAAGGCGATCCCCAACACTGTTACTGAGAGTAGCGCCACCCAAAATCGATGCGACCGATCAATCGATCAATCGGGGGAGAGGAGCCGACGGGACGTCCTGTTTGCCCTTGAGCGGGCGAAGACACCTGTCAGCAGCCGGAGACGACAGCTTACAGGTTACAGTTCAATTAGCCAGTGTGGCTGCTACCCGGGTCTCACGCCAGCCTGTCAGTCTGTCAGGATAACAAGCGTCCCCCCCTCCCCCCCACACCCCCCTCCCCCGTCCTGCTCTCCCCAGCTGCCTACATCTCTCTCTCTTCCTTTCTTCATCGACCACTTCAGCTGAAAGCACGCCTTTTCATCCAATAGCAAGGCATTAATTTACATCAATATATCAACCATATCCAATTCATTCAATTATGAAGAAACGGTCTAAAAACAGGCACAGTTATGCAAAGGATGACTCACAGATGCAGAAGACATGCAGAGCTGAAGTGCTCAAAGAGATAAAGGAAAGAAATGCTTTGGATCCATTGTCTTAGGAGATGTAAAATACAAGCATGCATCTTGTGACCGGTTTACAGGGGATTGAGGAATGGGGTCAGTATGTTTAGATGTCAATTCATTGTCCTTACAATGGATTGACAAATGAAATGGCTATTGTTAGCATTTAAGATGTTACTCTCAAATTTGAAAATACAGAACTGTACTTTCAAATTCCCCTAGCCTACATTATGCATAGCCTTCAGTCTAGTCTTCAAGTCTTCAGTTAAATTTTGTATTAAAACACACCAACCATTTTTTAAAAAGTAAAATACTCAAGGGAAACACTGCAGTTTTTTTTTATATGATCATTTTCAGAATAACTTTAAAAAGCAATGTGTTGGGAGGTATAGTGCAGTGAACACTATAAATGCCGTCAGAGAGAAAATGGGAAAGTGCTGCTCTTCAGGATAATTGACCAAACATAAGATATCTGAGGATCTGACAGAGAGGATCTTTCCCTTGAGTACCGAACACAGACAGGTGGGCTAATATATGCACTCCAACAATACTGTATTTCTGTCATTAGCTACAGTTGAACATTGCATTAAGCTGCAAAAGTAAAGTTGTATTTTGTAAGACTGTATTTTCATTGTTTATGTTTGAAAACTGTGAGCCAACTTTTCAAAATGTTATAAAATGAATAATACATTTTTTTTTAATTTCAAACTTCCTTGACTGCCTTTTTAAAAAAATTGCATTAAATTACCAAACTTTTCATAACCACACCCACAGATAACTTCACTTTTTCATTCAGTGCAGATCATTTATGCAGAAAAACGTTTTTAAAAAACTCTAGTTGCTAGTAAAATGCTAGTGACAACTGCCACAATGATGAAAATCCAAAGTCATTGCAATCCAAAAAGGTAGCTTTCAGAAAAAGGGACATCATCTGTACTGGCCAATGAGACTGAGGTCAGGCACTGATATTTGAAAACTTGTTAGAGATAGAGAGTGATGAACACTGACACTCTCTGCACTGATGGACACTCCCTGCTGTGATGGACACTCTCTGCACTGATGAACACTCTCTGCACTGATGGACACTCTCTACACTGATGAACACTCTCTGCTCTGATGAACACTCTCTGCTCTGATGGACACTCCCTGCTGTGATGGACACTCTCAGCACTGATGAACACTCTCTGCACTGATGGACACTCCCTGCTGTGATGGACACTCTCTGCTCTGATGGACACTCCCTGCACTCACCCTGGTGTTGTTCCTCTCTGCCTTCAGCTCGGAGATCTCCTCCTCCTTCTCCAGCAGCTGCTCCCTGCAGGCATTCAGCTCCTTGGTGAGGGCGGCAAACTCCTGCAGGAGGGAGGAGGCAGAGGAGGACCAGGTCAGGATTACAGTACAGCTCAGAATTACAGTACAGTACATTACATTACAGGCATTTAGGGGACACTCTTACCCAGAGGGACTCACACACTTTTTTACATAGCATTTACATTGCATCCATGTATACAGCTGGATATGTACTGAAGCTCTTCTGTCATTGAGAAAAATCAGTTGATTCGCACATCAATCAGCAAAGAGACAAACTCCAGTCACTGCAGACCACCAGATCTATAGGGCTGCTCTTAAACTGGCCGTCAGTGGGAAGCGTCTCAGCGATGTTTCTGCACTTCCTGTTTCCTGTTCCTCGCCGTGTTCCAGTTGCTGGCAGGACAGCAGGGCAGTCGCTTGCATGCTGTCATCGCCAATAAATACGAGCCTCTGCCAGGTACTGTCAGCCGGCACCAAAGCCAACCATACAAATTAATCCCAACCTGCTTCTCAGAGAGCGAAACGTCCAGCGCGGAATGAAAATAAAAAAATAAAGAAATAAAGAAATAAATAAATAAATAAAGGCTTTCGCGTGCGAGAGCCGTGACCTGCGCGCAGGGGCATTAAAGAGGATCGCCCCGGACAGCTGTGCGGCAGGGGTGGGCACTGGGGCTGGTGGGGTCTGCACTCAGCGGAATGAAGCTCGCAGCCCCCGCCGCCGCCGCCGCCATCACGAGCCATTAGGAATTAATCCCATTACAACCCGCACGCGATTGGACGAGACCACAAACCAGCGAAGCAGTGCGGACCCATGACCCGATAGTCATTTCCTATAAATGCTTGCCTTGTTTAAAAAAAAAAAAAAAAAATCATTTTGGATTTCCATAAACATTGGCAAAATAAAATATAATGAGTCAAATGACCTGAAGCAATCAAAAAGGTCAGCCAACTGGCAAGTGCCATGGAAGCTATTGACGACCAGCGACTAGCCAATAGGAGCATGTTAAATCGTATGAAATATGAATGACCTCATTTCTCACCGGGACGGGGCATTCAAGTGCATTCCTGCCCTACGGGGGGTTTTGCTTCTGTGTGGGGATTGAATGCCAACTTCTGATCTGAATCATTTAATACTCCAAATCATTCACGAGATCTGAGATTTTGGCTGCATATAACCGATAAGCTGTTCTTGTGTGCCTATATTCATTTTTTTAAAATTGTTTTTTCCGCGATTTGTAATAATGGATGATAAACGTACAGTATAAACACAATTTATTTGCTCCATATTTTAGGAGACAGGAGACAGCACATGACCTAGGGCCTCTTCAAGGGCAGAATGCTTCCTTTATGCGTGTATTGATTTTTTCCCCCCCAACTCCACATCAGAGTTCATCTCATGTCAGCTGGCTAATTGTGTATGGATCATGGGGGCTGATCATATTCAAGGGTCACAGGAAAGGCCTAGAGCAGCGATTCCCCACCATGTTCCTGGAGATCTACCATCCTGCAGGGTTTCATTTCAACACTAATTTGACACACCCAGTTCTATTATTTAGCAACTCAAAAACATCTGGTTGTATGAGGCATGCTTTCTTAGGGTTGCAGTGAAAACCTACAGGATGGTAGATCTCCTGGAACAGAACAGAGAACCAATGGACTATAGGTTGAACATTAGTTTCTTTAAAAAAAAATGTATATTGAGATCTGGTTTCATGATAAGATATCTCCTATTGAGACACCTCACAACAATCAAACTGACAAGGCCTTGATTCAGTCCATAACGTTAAACTATCATGTCTTTTACATGTGGTAACATAACACCAGGATTTGCTGGGACTGTCGGGCTGGCATGGGGAAGCAGCTTCGTGAGCTTAGCACGTTAGCACGATTACAAGTCTTCCCTTGTTCCAAACCATGCCTTTAATCAACTGACTTCATTAAATCAATCAAGGAACATTCTGCTATTTGAGCCAGGGAGTTAAGAGAATTAAAGAGTGGCCTCTTCTTTTTCAAGACATAATACTAATGATAATACTTGTCACGGTAGATTTGTGAGACACAAACTTTGGAAGAGCTAAAAGATTACACCTTTAAAAAGGGTAACTCATGCACTTAACATTCTACGGTTGCACAGGACACTGTTGCACCTTTCAGTAAGTATGCCAGGAATAATGGAAAATACTTCTTTTATTCAGCTAATGCTTTCAAGATGAATATAATTACATAGGGAATATCATGAAGATTAGCTCAGAACACTTTTGACATTAGTTTCTTTTTTTTTAACGTACTTTTATTCTTTAAATAATGTACAAAATGTTTTTTTTAAATCAGCATTGAGACCTGGTTTCATGATAAGATATCATCTCTTGAGACACAACAGTCAAACTGATGAGGACTGATTCAGCCCATAATATTACAATAACATGCTTTTTCATGAATAACGTGTAACTCCAGGATTTCAGAGTTAAGGAAAAGTTTGCAGCCGCTACTGTAGCAGCTGCGATCATATTTTTCCCATTACCCTCTCCACTGGTGAAAACAGAATGACAATCTGAATTATGATCCCTTGTCCTAACATGCCGACGGGACACGACATACGGTTCCGTTCCTAATTTTAAGACTCTGATCTGATCTCTGTTTTCCTCCTACTGCTCTTGGCACAGTATTTTATTTGTAATCCCAATCGACAGATATTTATATCGCCTCTAATTTTAGTTCTGAAGGCGGTTGCTCAATTTGTCTTTACGTGATTGTAACCATTTACACAGTGGGGGGGGGGGGGGGGTGGAGCTGTAAGTCATTCCTGGGGGGGGGAGGTGGGGGGGAACAGGGTTTTCTTTAGCAATGCTCTCTGGGTAAAAAGCCCGCGCAATCGTTCCGCTCACGTGAAATCGGAGCGACGCCTCTTTCGCCACGCCGTCCCGTGATGCGGTCCCTTTGTGTCATCGCCGCGGCGACAAGGCGGCGAGACCCGGAGAGAACCGGACGCGAGGTTCCACGGCGAGCGAGCGGGCGAGCGAGCAACCGGTGGCGGGAGAGCCCGACGGTCGCCATGTTACGGTCCCGTTCTGCAAAAGAGCGCCGGAGGGGCCACAATGTCGCTGGGGCGGGGAATACCACGCATGCCGTTGCGTTCCTGAACTAACGATCGCCCTCGTTCTGGGGCCTTCTGTGAGCTGAACTTCCTTTTATCAAGTAGTTCCTGAACTACATTACAATACATTACAGGCATTCAACAGATGCTCTTATCCTTACACAATGTCTTCTCATAGCATTTACATTGAATCTATTTATACAGCTGGATATACACTGAAGCAATGCAGGTTAAGTACCTTGCTCAAGGGTACAACGGCAGTGCTCTACATGGGAATCGAACCTGTGACCTTTTGGTTGCAAGACCAGCTCCTCACCCATTATACTACACTGCCGCCCAAACTAACAACCTCCTTTGTTCTGGGGCTCTTTTGTGAGCCGATATTCCTTTCATCGGTTTGGACAGCGCACTACTGTCCCACAGGAAGCCCGTATTTGACAGGATCATTACTAAAATACTGGAGCTTTAAAAGCGCCTCACACACACTTCAGCAGATACTAAAATTCCAGTTGAAGATCAGGCTGCATCTCTACCATACAACCCTCTCCTTTTCTTTCACAACAGTAGACTTATTTCAGATTTAGAAGGTTGACAGGAGAGAAAACAGCGGCCTGGCGATGCCCTCTAGCAGAACTGACTGAAATGTTGGGTTTATTGGAGAGAATAAAACCAGGGTGAAACTCTTTGTTTGGAATTTATTTCTTCACCTTGCAAGGCCTTTGGCTTTGTGTGCTTACATACGTCCAACTGATTCATGTCACAGCTCATGTCAAAAATACAGTGATGAAAAAATAATAAGCTTTCATCCCAACGTCCAATTAGAAATCAAAACTACTTGTGTATAATAAGTTCTTACTATCAAAATGACTGATTAATATTTATGTTTCCTTTACACGTGTACCGTACAACAATCTGTTCTTTGAAGGACTGTGTGATGATGTACTGTATACAGCAAGTGTATGCTCTGCTGGACCAGAAAGTCATAGGTTTAAATCCCAGATCTGAACACACCAGCTTTATCCTCGAGCCAGGTAATTTATGCTGAGTTCTCTTGTGGGGAATCTCCGTGATAAGCCTGGAGTTCTGATTTGCTGTCAAGGATACAGTTACCACAGAAACAGCAGTACGGGTTCCACAGAAAACCCACACAAGTAGCAGGAATCAATGACCCGCCAGTTAACCAAGCAGGACTGCTGCAAATGGTAAACAACACAAAAGCTTGTAAGCCTGGTATTTGGTGAAGTTCGGACCTACTGCATAAACTGCCCACCGCTTTAAATCACCGTCCACAAAATTAACAACTACTGTACAGCTCACTGTGGACGAAAAAATATATTTAAGGCCTTCTGCCCCGTAGACTGTACGGGCAAATTTAGCACGCTATAATTCCCATAGCACTCGACTTCACAGCCAGAATATAATGTTTGAGAAACAAGACGGAGACGCGACCGTTAAAATGTCTTCTCTCGCTGAGAACATTACGCGGAGGAGAGGACTCGTAAAAAAAATAAAATAAAAGATTCTTTAAGGCTTCATCAAACAGGTCCATATTTAACCAGCCCCGGCGAGCCGGCTTTTTAACGAGAGCCACGTACTGGACGGATGCCAGTCAGAGGGCGCTAGACGACGGCGATGAAACAGGAAGTCCCGCGGCGCT
Organism: Anguilla rostrata; assembly: GCF_018555375.3. Classification (NCBI taxonomy): domain Eukaryota; kingdom Metazoa; phylum Chordata; class Actinopteri; order Anguilliformes; family Anguillidae; genus Anguilla; species Anguilla rostrata. Next base: position 5,036,894 of record NC_057939.1, read on the forward strand.
GCGCCGAGGCTCTGAGGGGGGGCGTGGCCACAGCCTCCTCCTCCTCCTCACCCTCCTCATCCTCCCTCTCGCTCCCTCCAGCCCCGTCACTGTTAATTAACACCCTCTCACTTGTCTTCAGCGCCAACGTTTCCAGATTAATCCATCACACCGCGGCGAAGGAAAAGAGAGAGAGAGAAAAAGAGAGAGGGCAAAAAAAAAAACTGTGAAATGCGCACAGGCAAAAAAAAAGCTGTGTGCATTTATAATAGAGCTTTTGCAAAAATAAATAAATAAAAAATCAGTTTGCATGAATTTAAAATAAGTAATCTTATGAGTTTTCAACAGAATTGCGTTGCTGGTGGGGAAAAAGAAGAAGGTCGCTCTGGGCATATTGACTTGTTACTGATTATATCTACATATGGGCTGCATCTGCAGTCACACCCCTGCTCCTGGAAACATGCAGCGACTCTTGAGTCATAACAGAGAGGATTAAATTTGACATTTACGTCTGGCGACATAAAACAAGCCTTCTTCATCCCCCCGGTCAGGCAAGGGGGATGTAATATGTCACCAGGCCACATAAAACCTCCAGCACAAATCTTTATGTTCACCATAAGGCTGGAACAATTTTAATAACTCGGATCTCCTTTCACCAATGAAATTCCTTTCTAAGCATGAATTATTATTCATACGCTTATATATGTATCGCATGACCCATTTGCTAGCAAGTAAGGCGGTTAGAAATTCCAGTGAATTCCGCCTATCGTCCTTCTCGAAGAAAACAACGCAATGAAACGTACATGTTATTTCCCGAAGAGGCCTTCCCTCGAGCTCTGATCTGGTTTATCTGGCGGTAATAATAATACTACCGCTGGACCGAGCGGAAGGGCGGAGCGAATCGACGTGAGATGGGATCACAGGGAGACGCGGGAGATGGGCACCTCGGGCGCGGATGGCGGAGGTGGCGGTGGGTGCGAGAGAGCGGGGGGGAGGGGTGGGGGGGCATAACCGACCGTTTTTGTTTCGCTTAGACGGCCGCCGTGCGCCCGCTCTGCGTTTCGGGGGCCGAAGTCAGGGAGAGGGGGCTAACGAAGCCCGTGGCAGGCTGGGAGACGGTACTGGTGCATGCTGGGAGCATCACCACCCGCCACAGTTCCCCCCCGCTTCACGCTGTGCCGGCGTATTCCATGTGACATTAACCGTTAAGAAGCGCTGCTTGGCGCCGTGGGCCCGCTACGCTGGAGCAGCTTTACGAGCTTAGCACGTTAGCACGACTACAAGGCTTCCCTTGTTCCAAACCGTGCCTTTAATCAACTGACTTTCATTAGATCAATCAAAGAACATGCTGCTCTTTGAGCCAGGATGTTGGAGAATTAACGAGAGTGGACTCTACTTATTCAAGACACAATACTAATAAGCTTGTCACTGTAGATTTGCGAGGCACGACATTGGAAGAGCTAAAAGATCACACCTTTAAAAAGGGTAACTCCTGCACTTGAGTTTCCACAAGACATTGTAGACCTATTGTACCTTTCAGTGTACAGTAAGTATGGCTGGGACACTTAAAAAAAGGAATATAATTAGAATGTAAATACCATGAAGCCTAGCTCAGAGTTCAGTGTTTTGGACGCACAGAAATCCAGCAGGGCCTGATTTCATACGTCTTCCACTAAACCAGAGCACCTTCAGTCCATTGAGCAAAAGGGAAACAAATTACCTGAGCAAAAAATTCAATCTAAAAAGCTCTCCTCTTCTCCTCCTGTCTCTCATTTGCTGAAGTCTCCTGGGAAAGGTTTTTTTCCCCAAAACAAAGGCTCCTTCCATTTTTTGCTGAAAAGTGCAGAGAATCGGGGCTCGGTTCGTCTAGTCTTATCACAACGGGCGCCGCCTCGTACGTGTCCTGGCTATGCGACCCGGTACTTATAACTCATCGGCGAAGAGAAACACCAGAGCAGTGTAGCAGTTTCTACAAGGAGTAAACAGGACTGCACACCAGCACAGAGGAGGAGGAGGAGAAGGGGGGGGGGGGGGTCTAGGAGAGACTTTCTTTTAATGGAAGTACAGTATGCAGAGGTAAGGGACCATGAAATAATCATGTTTACCGTGACACACTGAGTACAGAAGCAAGTGGGACGGAACAGAAACAAACAGGGGGGGAAACCCAGGTGTCATTTTAATGCAGCAGCCCAAAGAAATGATTGAAAAAAAGAAAAAAAAAAACCTTGGGACTTTCCAGAAAGAACAAACAATCGAGTTTGCCTCAGGGCTGCTGGAGAAATGTGCCAAAAGCTGCTGACAGAGAATAAAAAAACAGCAAATAGTCATCTGCAATTTGAACAAGAAATAATTAATTTGCTATATTAATGAAGGAATACGTTTGGGGAAAACAGAACTATTATTCTACTTTACTGTAAATTCATTAACCACTCGTCCTCCCAACAAGCCACCGCACCTGCAGTACAAGCATATGAACGAATGACAAAGGATGTACAGAAGCGTCGAGTAAAATATACAGTATCAAATCAAGATGGCCGTCATTAAATATTGGTACCATGGCAAGCTAAGATGGATGAAGAAGGATCGCACGTTCCTGCCACCATGTGCCATGTCATTAGACCAAACACGGCGGCACAAGATGCTCCTCAGTAGCGTACAGGCTTTACACCGCTGGGCCTTCAGCATGGAAAACAGCCACACTGACACGGAGCAGCCAAATCGCAAGACCAGCTTCTGCCCCACAGCTAAATACCGCCCCACGTGAGACCAGCTTCTGCGCCACAGCTAAATACAGCCCCGTGAGCAGCTTCTGCCCCACAGCTAAATACAGCCCCGTGAGCAGCTTCTGCCCCACAGCTAAATACAGCCTGGTGAGCAGCTTCTGCCCCACAGCTAAATACAGCCTGGTGAGCAGCTTCTGCCCCACAGCTAAATACAGCCCCACGACCAGCTTCTGCCCCACAGCTAAATACAGCCCCGTGAGAAGCTTCTGCCCCACAGCTAAATACAGCCCCGCACGAGCAGCTTCTGCCCCACAGCTAAATACCGCCCCATGTGAGACCAGCTTCTGCCCCACAGCTAAATACAGCCCCCCGCACGACCAGCTTCTGCGCCACAGCTAACTACAGCCCTGTGAGCAGCTTCTGCCCCACAGCTAAATACAGCCCCGCGCGAGCAGCTTCTGCCCCACAGCTAAATACAGCCCCGTGAGCAGCTTCTGCCCCACAGCTAAATACAGCCCCGCGAGCAGCTTCTGCCCCACAGCTAAATACAGCCCCATGACCAGCTTCTGCCCCACAGCTAAATACAGCCCCACACGAACAGCTTCTGCCCCACAGCTAAATACAGCCCCGTGAGCAGCTTCTGCCCCACAGCTAAATACCGCCCCACGTGAGACCAGCTTCTGCGCCACAGCTAAATACAGCCCCGCACGAGCAGCTTCTGCCCCACAGCTAAATACAGCCCCGCACGAGCAGCTTCTGCCCCACAGCTAAATACAGCCCCGCGCGAGCGAGCGGCAGCCAGAACACGCTGAGCTTCAGCGGGGAGCTATTCTTGCACGCATCGTGACTCTCGTCACAGACGCCAGCAGGGAGAGAGGAGCAACAGGTCCCCGAACGTCACATGACCCGCTGTGCTCGTCTCATGCGAAGCTCTGTCGCTCATTGGCAGTTTTTTTCATTATTTTTAAAACGAGCATTAAAAAAAACATATCCTCCTTCCGTTAATTGTTCGACAATGTTGTCATCAGTGAGGAACAAGCCAGGGGGCGGGTTGGACAGCGCAGACAGATTTTGGTCCCAGGGTCCGAGCTTTGGCTCAGTTGCAGCATTTTCTCAAGTCTGGTTTGGAGTCAGGGGAGGTTAATAGGGTGGGGTTAAGCCGATTCCAGATCAGGCCTGAGCCAATTAAGGCGATACCCATGACATCACCTCTTTTGCCTTCGCTTTTTAAAAAATATTTCCAGACTGCACTGTAAGAGGACTACATTTCCTTAAAAATTATTCCTCATTGTACCTTCCCTTTTCCCCCAAGATATCTCTGTGGAAAATTCCAGCTAAAACCTGCTGGGATTCTAAGCTAGTTTAAGATGGTATACACAGTTTTTCGACACATCCAGGTGGTTATAGCTGGTCTGTGGCTGGTCAAAGCTGGTCAAAGCTGGTCAAAGCTAGTTAAGCTGGTAGAGTAAGCTGGGAGCCATACTGGAGGACTAGCTGAACGACAAGTTGTTGAATTGTTAATTCAACGCTAACAGTGTTAATTGAACACCCTACAGATAACATTCAGTCCCAATGGGGAATAGTATCTGTGAGCGTTGAATTAACACTGTTAGATTTGAATTAACACCAAGACATTTTACTGTCTAGACACACAACTCTTCTAAATAAATCCCGTTATTGACCGAGTTTTTATTTCGGGCAGCCATGGTGGTGTCGTGGTGCAGCGCCATAGATAATTCTACGTAGGGGAGATACAGGAGGGAAGGTTTAGCCTTGGATAAACAGGAGTCGCAAACATTCAATTTCACTGGTAAATATTAATAATTCTCAGATCATCTGGTCGCACTTTTATTTCTTGTACAATTTTTTTCTTTTTTTGGCAGGTGCCATAATTTGTGAAAGCTGCATGCCGTCAAGACACAAACACACACTTTCAGAATACAAACGAGCCACAAAGCAAGCAGACGTACTAGCATACCGCAGGACTACACGGGACTACCTACTATTGCCAGCACAGAACAACAAATGCGATTGTGACCACTCACTGCCAAGAGGTATCAAAGGTATCTTCAGACCACATCCACTGGCATTCAAACAACTGAATCATCAGCCGTATGAGTGAATATCTCAATCTTCGGGGGGGGGGTAACAAAACAAATTCCCCACGGTCAAGCACAGTACATGATCTCTCTTCCTCTGCCTGACTCTCCTGCTTTTTCAAGGAAATAGCCTCACAGGCTCTGTATATAAGGACATGCATACACCCTAGCAGCATGTACAGACAGCAATAACAAACAGCGGCCATGGACATTTACGGTGTATCAACAGGAGCAAAAAGACTTTTTATTTCTTTTGACTTCATTATGGGTCATTCCTCCATTACACATAGAATCTCTTTCTGATTATAATCTCGGTTTAAAGCAAAAAATCTTTGCCTAACAGTCGCAAGATCAATACCAATCCAAGCAGGTTTACCACGAACGACTCAGTTGTCCGTACGCAAAAGAACACTGCAGCACGGCGTCCATCTTTCCTCTTGATAACAATATGAATGGCCCGGTTAAGTAAAAATAAATACGATATTAAACAAGAGATCGGTTTTAATAGCATACGAATGAACTAGCGTTCAGACGCGAAACACAAACACGGCCGTTTTAAATTCATTAAACTGTTTGGAACGGGAGAGCTAATAAAAGGCTGTCAGACACGTCTAGCACTTTGCACGTCTATTGTGGCGTTGCAGAGAAACGAGTTTAAGATCATTTTCGCACGTCAGAGGCCTCAAGACCAGTTCTGCGTTCACTGAAAAGAATACCACATATCAGGAGATCTCTCACCAGGCCATAACTGGCCTATAATTAACCATACGTCCTTTGTGATGAACAAAAATTAATTCACATGTGAGAATTATGGCAAATTTTCCTTCCAGTTTAGCAAAAAATTTAGCACCTTCAATGTATTGTTTTGTATGGCTATCTTTTTCTAAATTTTGGTGTGTGTGTATATATATATATATATATATATATATATATATACAATGGCAGAGCTTTTTCATAACATCCTACCCTTTATGAAGACAAAAAGGGTATTACTTGGAACTTCTACAAATACATACATGACAGTACATTGCATCAGAATGGGGGATATGGGAATTATCCCTGCTTAAATCTTATGCTTTTAAGACTGTACTCTCATACATCTTCCTCGGGACTATCTGCTGCTCTTGTTCCCCCCCCCATGAAGACATTTTTTTTAGAGCAGGAGTGCTGATTCAGGATCAGTTTAGCCTTTTGGCTAACAATGGACAAGGCCCAGACGGTAACAGGGTGTACCTCACCCTAGATCAGCGCTCCTGTACTGAGGCACGTTATGAACATGGGCCCCAGATGAATGAAAGCAATGCGAACAGGAAACCCTTTCAGCGAATGCCTCACATGGTCCTCCGTGGTTTTACGCTTCTACGATCGGCCATATTAAGGGTCACAGGGATGAATATATTCTTTGTGTCCCCTTTTTTTTGGCCTGCGTGCCACTCTTTATCTTTTTCGTAAGGGTTTCCTCTGTTCTACAAACGCAGGGTTTTCATAACGCTCTGGCTGCACAGGCACGTGAAAGGAACATACTGTACACAGAAAAGAAACAACACAATAAAGCCAGGAGACATCCACAGGTGTACAGACTGAAGACTCGCGCTCTGTTATACGCTTTCTCGCACAAACAGAAAACACCTCTGATGTCAGATTATTCAAGCCACAAAAACAGCACACCGTGTGAGAACAGGTATCAGCTGTCGAAGCGCGGTAGGCAAGGCGTCAACAAGGCGTCAACAAGAGATGAGTTTAAAGGGTCCCAGTTGTTATTAATTACAGCATGAACCCCTTCAACCCAGAATCTCTCTGTTTGTGTGGGCAGAACTTTCCGTGTAAAACACAGTCGATGTCTGTTTCGCAGTTACCACAAGTGCGGCATGTGTGCACGAGCGTTTGTGTTCCTGCCAAAAAACTTGGGTGTGTAACCTCGCAGACATTATTTGCGGTAACACAATCCGCAGATGTAAGAAAAATTATGACTAACAATGTCATGTGTTTCTGGCAGCAGTCCCTCTGGGGGGAAAGAATAAAATTCACGTAGCTATGGTTACCGTGAATTGTTCAGTGAACCCGAAGCAATACAGACCTATACATTCAGAGTCTAGGCTTGGGCTTAGCAAGGGTGTTATTAATTAGCCAGCAAGCTGCTGATATAACGGTCTTTTGACCAATGTATGAGCATGAAATCGGTCACATGGTCTTATGGAGCTATATGCCCTGAACCCAGGATCAAAGGAGATCCCCTCACAGCAGGAGGGGAGGGGGGGGGGGGGATTCCCCAAGGGAGCCGTCAGCATTGATGTACCTCTTATTTCGTGGGGGCTGTGGTACACAGTGGAACACACAGCAGCCAATGAAATACAAGCGTTTAAAGCTGGAGAAGAACCCACTTTGGGGAGACGCTTTGGTGGGGGGGGGGGGGGGGGGGGTGTGCCCATCCGTCACACGAAAACCCATCGCCATCACATACTAATTCTTTACAGGGGGAGGCCACAGGGATCGGGGGGTGGGAGGGGAGGGGTGAGGGGGGGGGGTGATTAACTCCCACCTTTGCCAGCGGAGTTAAAAAGGGACTCAGGAACACAGAGGTCTCACGGGGCACACGTAAACACCCCAGGATGGGGGAAAAAAATTACCCCCGCGCAATTTATAGCCCCTTATACCACCTCCCTAATACCCGACCCTCATCTGCTCACGCAGGCCGTGAAGGACCTGCGGCCATGTCCGGGCGTTTGGGGAGGGTAATATACGGCCGTTCCCAGCACCGCTGCGAGCGGCTCTCCACGAGAGCGCGGGAGAACGAGCGGGCAGGCGGGCGAGCGGGCGAGCGAGCCGCCGCCCCGCCCTGTCGCGCGTCCGACGCGGCAGGGGGGGGGCGCAAATTCAGACTGAACTCCCTGGGAAAGGACTGTTTCCCCCTGAAAAGGGGATTTTGGGTTGCGAAGCCAGACGGCCCATCGCCCCAGGCTAACCCACGCCAGCCGGGGGGTGGTGCATGCTGGGAAAACCCTGCTTCGGCTCCGGTGTTCGGGACGTGCCCAGACAGGAAGCGGGGATCTTCGGAGGCGGGAAAGGAGCTCTCGCTCTCGTGCATGCGCTTAGTCTTAAAGGGACAGGCCACTTTTTTTTTTTTTTTTTGGAGATTTCGGACATTGATTTAGCTTTCCTGCTGGCTTTACACTGGCCCAGTTTTCGATACTTCGGATATTTACAGACTTTTCTGACAACCTGCTGGCTTTACAATCGGTGGTACGGGTGGCAATCAAAGGTTTACACTTCACACTTAATGCACCGCCAGAACGATTCGAACAACAACAGAACTTCGTCTCCAGAGGCCGCACGCCCGCACATTAGCCGAGCGTTTAAAAGCGGCGAACCTTTTCTTCGGTTGGAACCGTTTCCTGCGGTGCAGGCAGTTCCGACGCCGCTGCGCTCGATGAGCGGAGCGGCGCGGCTCTCTACATCCACAGGGCTCCGTGCGGAGAGAGGAAAATCACCGCAGGGAGGAGAGAAGGCCTCCAAACAACAACAACAACAGCAACAAATCGACAGGACTCGAAATGGTCTGTGCTGCTTGCGAAATTCTAACTTTCGGGGAGGGGGGGGAGGGGAAGGAAATGATGAAACGGTATTCTCGACACTTTCACTAACTACGTTTTACGCATCTCAGATCTGCCGAAAATGTGGCTAGCTAGTCTTCAAATGGAATGTCAGCATGCTAGTTCAACTCCCCCCTCTATAACCGCTCACCCTATCGGTTCCAAGTCCGAATCAACGAATAGTCCCTCATTCAGGCCCAAACAAACACCGTGTGGAGCGTATCTGAATCTCTCTTCTTCTGTTTCTCTGGCAGAAATAATAGCCCAAATTTCAGTCGGTACGTAGCTTAGCTAACGCAACGCACCCAACGGAACAGGCAGAGCGATAGCCCGCCTCTTAGCCAGGGCAGCTGCGTCTAATCCACCCCGCTCTGGTGCGGGGCATTGAGCGGCTTTTGCCCCTTTAGAAGTGAGAAGAGGAAAAAGTACCAGAACAATACAAAAACTGATTTTTTATGTTTATATATGTGCATAAAGATGTATGGAATCTGCTCATATGTATAGCCTCTAGAAGCATAACATTACCGCACGAGTTGTTCTGGAGATGGAGAACTGTCTGTGCCGGTCGAAAAATGAACCAAAACTGAAATAATATTTTCAAATTCCAGTAAGTGAGCTACCCCTTTAAGGCACAATGATTTAACATACGTATCAAAACCAAGGGATACAATTGAACTTAATCCTGGAGCTTTACATGGGATAATATTGAGCTTAAATTTGGAGCTTAAACATGAACAAGCATCACTTAGCTTCTTTGTTCAATAATGAGAGACAATACATTTTCGGTAAATCAAGTTATTAAGGGAACTAACCAAAAGGCATGGAATAAAGAAGATAATATTTCCTTGGGAAATGTACACACGCACACACAGACACACACACAAAGTGAATGGATCCCATCCACTTCCTTACAATGTAAATCTTGAGAAAATTTGATTCTCCCCACACCGATAAAATTGAGGGCCTTTTACAGGACAGATTTATATGCGCCCCGGACGTCCAATGAAACGCTCTCCCGCGGATTTATTCGTTCGCGAAACAGGCGCGGCTGTCTCTGAAGCCCGCTTCCCCTGCCTCTCTCCATCTCCACATCGCATTACACGCAGTAATTCCCTTTCCTTGGCCTGACCGTCGAAAATTCTATTGGGCCCGAGCGACGCGCCAAGGTGATCTGACACCTCCTGACCCGCCTTCGTTTTCGTCCTCCTCCCCTGTATCAGCTCCTCTTAATGAGGTGCAGTCCTCCCAGGCAGGCCTGTCCGGGCTCCACTCCTCTCATCATTCGGGCTCACCCCCCCCCCCACTCACCCACCCATCCACCCCACCCCCACCCCCACCCCTCCCCCATAGATTGCGTGTAACATTTTCGAAGTTTAAAAGGCTGTGGAAAAACCCATCTCTCAACTTTATTGAGTTCTGGCTGGTTGGTCACAAGTGTGATGTGTTTTTTCTCTCTCTCTCTCTCTCTCCCTCTCTCCCTCTCTCGCTCTCTCTCGTGTTCCGTTACACTGAGGAAAAAGGGCTTTGAAAACATATTATAAAATAGAAAACAATGGTCCGTTTTCATAGAATGGGGGTGGGGGGGGGAATTAAAAATGAAAGAATGGCCACTCATAAGGCCTAAACGTGAATTGCCTTTTTACAGCTAGCCTTTAAATGCAGGAATGACTTGCAGTCAGTCGCACTATGGGGAACCATAATAACTGGCTTTGTGGCAATAAGCACTCTGATGAATAATGGCGTTTCCATTTCATACCGTTATTCTCCTGGCAATTGACAAAAGCACAGCTTTCTGTAAATGGCAGGACAAAAAATATATATATATATTTCTTGATTTACGGCCATATTTATTCCGTCTTTTGAATGTCAGTTCAAAAGCTAATAAGACTTATGTTTTGAATGTTGGGTTTATTCGTTTAATCAGAGAGTGGCCACGCAATTAACATCCTGTAAATATCAACGTTAAATCCAGGCATTAATTTAAAACAGCCAATATGAACATACCTGAAATAAAATGTAAAAACATCTCAATTATATTAAAGTGAGCCTAACTACTACACATAATAAATCATGCTTAAAGGAATACTATGCAGGATGTTTTGAACCTTGTATTTACAATCAAATAAGTTCTCCTCCTCCGCCATCAACCTCACTCCCCCCCGAATACCCAACTGAGTCACTGACCGGCAAATTCATCAGAAACTACCGGTAGATTTTTCCCATAAATTACTCAGACCGGACATGATCCAGACATCTAATATACAAATAATTTGAAAACTGGACATTCCAGTCAAAAACCAGACATCAGGCAGCCCAAGCCGGATAGCTAGAGGTAACGTTACTTACAGGTCCAACAGAAAACAAGCCAACTCCGCCTCGCTTTTCAACAGACTGTGACCAAATATAGTTAATTCTGCCAATGCCACATTAAATATAGACTATTTTAACACCAGGCATTCACTGAGAGACTAAATGGAGCTGTTTGTAGACTTTTTTCTAGAAGCTGCTCACTGTGGATATTCCAGCAACATGTTACGCCAATACTTATTTATCTTCAGTTGCACGGGTGTAGTTACACAATAAACCATCAGCAACAACAGCTAATGGCACTTTGGGAAGGACATGAGATCATCTGCAAGACTCTAGTTGCCCACACCACGTAGGAGTACTCCACTTCAACAAATCCCATTTCACCAGAAAGAGTTTTTGCCACAGTTGGTTATTGAAGTTATTTTGTGCAAAGTATGAATTAATGAACCCGCACTGATTGTCTCTTTCATCTCTTTCAAGGACCTCAGTTAGAAAAAATGCCACTGAAGTGCAGCACGCACCTGGGCGACTGCACGGCGGCCATTTTGTGAATTCTCATCGCTCACCCTTTGATTTAGAGAAGTGGGGACTGATTTAGTCGACCAAAATGAAAGGACCCAGGACCCAAACTGTTTTGCTTCAAGTGCTTTTGGATGCCAAATGAGTTTTGTGAGACAGTATGACTTCCATTTGCCGACTAATTCTAAAATACAGAGTCCTTAGAGCTTCTACAGAAAAAAATACTATGCCACTTGTTTCTGTTCACTTCCCCCCGTCAGAGGCAGCTGAGCTCTCTGTTCCCCAGCAGTCAGACCGAAGATGCTAATTTTCTCGGTAAAACCGTTAAAATATGTGGATTGGACAGCTGGGAGCCTCAGCCGCGGCGGTCGCGAGGCGGCTTGTTTCACATAAACCTCCAGATGCTGAGGTTTCTCGTCACGCTTGTTAACTCTGGTGATGTACGTCGCGTGGCGTGGTATGCTCCCGAAAAAAAGCCATGATGGTGTTTGTCATTATGGTAATCAGTGGTAATAATGTCTACGCCTCACCACAGCGGCCCTCGTACCTTATCTCGTCACTGGAAAAGTCACGTGCCCTGCAAGCTGATGTTATGGAAATGCATGCCATGCATGCAGTCCAGTATGACTGAATATAGCCTCGACTATTAAGGTGCTCTTAAACTGAGGGTGAGTGTTCTGTCATCTACGTCAGGGGTTCTCAAACTCGGTCCTGGGGAGCCCCTGTGAATACTGGTTTTTGTCGCAGCCAAACTCTTGCTTAATTAAGGTTGCTGAACACATGCTTTTAGATTCTTTCATAGTTTTTTCCTGAATCGTATTAACAGAATGCATATTTGGCTCGTTAGGATGCTTTGTCTTTGAGTTCTGTTTGTCATTTTCTAAATCGTTAGTTTTTGTAGCCAGGAGTCCATAATTTTACTAATTAGGAGCCTATTGATCCACTTCAGTCTTTAATTTGATCAGGCAATATTTTTAAACCTCTTTTTTTCAATAGCACAATAAGCACAGTGTGAATTTGGGACTTGTGTTCTCCTTGGCATGCATAGCTATTTCTGACATAATATGGCTTAAGAGGATAAACACTCCCTCAAAACATAAAAAGCACTATTAAGGAAAATCAACAGCTACTTAAAATTCTGGGACTGCGTTGAGTTTGGACTGAAAACACGCACACGCAGGGGGTCCCAAGGACCAAGTTTGAGAACCCCAGATCTAAGTCTGATAAAAAAATATTACAACCGACAGTTATGCTTCATGAACTGCAAACACAGAAAACTCCCAACCACAGATCTTGTGACTAATAACCATTTGAGAATGCAAGGCGGGTAATCTGATTTCTTAGCGACAGTACACATTGACACACTAAACTAATAAAAGAAGCATCGCGATAAACAAGGAACGGCAAAAAAAAATCAATTCCATTCCATTTGCGCTCAACTGAGGAAATCCTTTTCCATGTAAAACCTGCTATTAGAGAGGCTGCCGCAAAAGCGCGATTAAGGAATCGCTTAAAAGACTTAGACCCGATATTTAATTACTTACCGCAGTCAGACAATGAGGGGACATCCACTTAATGCTTACACTTTGAGCTGACAATGGTATCACTGAACCCGCAGAAATGGCTTAATGATCACCCTGCCAGACACGAGTCACGGTCGGGGGGGTCGGCGAAGCCTCGTTTCAGACGCGGGCCAGCTCATTTCCCTCCTCGTTTTTTGTTTCAGCGTTGCGCCAAAGCTCTTTTTCTTTTTGTGCGCTTAGCTGCTTATCTACAGTCACCAGCTTGCTCTCCAGCAGAATTCTGGAGAGCAAATGGACGGAGTGTAGCACAGTGGGTAAGGAACTGGGCTCGTAACCGAAAGGTCGCAGGTTCGATTCCCGGGTAAGGACACTGCCGTTGTACCCTTGAGCAAGGTACTTAACCGGAATTGCTTCAGTATATATCCAGCTGTATAAATGGATACAATGTAAAATGCTATGTAAAAAGTTGTGTAAGTCGCTCTGGATAAGAGCGTCTGCTAAATGCCTGTAATGTAATTCAGAGGACGCTTGGCATGCGGACGTTAAGTGGATTCTTACATGAATTATACATGTCGAAATGAAACGAGCAGAAGCCTTTACCCAAAACTTTATTTGCAGTTGCGATCGATGCCCGAGATCCTTCTGCGAGGTGTCTCGCTACGGTGGCCAGAACGAAGTCCAGAATAAAACCCCAGGGGATTCGCCCGTCCCGCTTGACCACCCGAATTTATCTCGCTCCGAAAAGGTTAAAGTGGCCTCTCCACAGGTGCAGCTGATCAAAGTCAATCAAAACTGAAGAGGGTCAGATATATCATTGTGTCGCTTCACGAAGTGTGAAGATGTGTGTACGTGCACGTGTGGGTGTGTGTGTGTATGTGTGTGTGCGTGATTGTGCGCACGTGGTGTGTGTGCATGTGATGTGTACGCCGTGGACCAGTAATCGATGGACAGAAATGCTAGCACTAACAGTAATAGAGAATAATTTCCTTTTGACTGTCATACACAACACCACCACTGGGCTTTGTGTGGGGGGAAAAAAAACAGCAAGGTTTTGGGATTTAAAGAGCAACCGCCCAATCAGAAAAGACTCACAGAGACACACAGCGCTTCTCCTGGGACTCAGGCGAACGAAGCTCAGAAGCCTTTTCTACTGCGTGCCGCTTCCCTTGCACTCAGAGGAAGACGGGACGACCCCCGTTGGTGGAACGGCTCTTGCGCATTTCCCTCCACGAGGAGCGGCGCTGTCAGAGGACCTGCTCTGGGGGCCGTGTTCGGCAGCCTGAGAGTCGAGAGGCGGTCCCCCCTGGAGGACGACTGCCAGCGCAATCCAGCAGGGCTTTGAGCGAAAGATCTAAGCACTGAGAGACTGACAGCATATTAACTAATCCCCTCTATCGCTCCCTCTCGCTCTCTCCTTCCTCTCTTCTCTCTTCTTCTCTCTGTCACTGTGCTCTGCCCTCTATCTCCCCCTTTGTCCTTTATCTTCCTCTCCCACTCCATCCAACCTGTTTCTCTCTCTTCTATCACCACTCTCAGCCACTCTTTCTCTCCACTCCTTCAACTTTTTCCTCTCTCTCCTCTCTCTTTCTCGCCTCTCTATCTGTCTCTCCTTTCTCCCTTTCTCACGTCTCTCTCTCTCTGTCTCTCCTCTCTCCCTTTCTCACGTCTCTCTCTCTCTCTCTCTCTCTCTCCCTCTTTCTCCCATCTTTCTCTTTCTCTCCTCTCTCTCTCTCTTCAGCTGGGACCTGGCAAGTGGCCCTGGCGTGTGGCTGCATGTGGGCGGGGGTGTACAGGGGAGTCCGGCTGGCGCCCAGCTGGTGCTCCTCATCCCCTTGCTCCTCTCCTCCCTGTGCTCCTCTCCTCCCCACACTCCTCCCTTCCCCACATTCCTCCCATCCTCACACTCCTCGCCTCCCCACACTTCTCCCTTCCCCACACTCCTCTCCTCCCCACCCTCCTCCTATCCCCACACTCCTCCCCTCCCCCCCTCCACTTGTCCCCTACAAGGCACGACAGCTTCCCGCCCTATAAACAGCTCCGTACCACCCTGGCCTCTGCCCGCCATCGTTCCCCCTCATAATCACGCTCTCAGTTTATATGTAGGAGGACAGGCACAACATTACATTGAATACTGAACTAAATTAAATATGTGATTAAATATTAAACTCATGTTTACTGATATACTGCATATGGATATTTCTGGAACATATAACTTGTCAAAAAGAAAAAGAAGTGGGTGTGTGTAAGTGTGTGTGCGTGTGACGTGTGTGCATGTGTGTGTTAGAGATATTTTGAACTCCTAACCTCTCACAGACTCATAAGCATTTAATTAGAATTTAACTTTTTTCAAGCCACTGAAATCAAATCAAAACAAAGCAGTTATTAAAGTCGGAAAGGCAGATTGGCTGCTGTGCTCCTGCTTCACAAAATGGCGTAAAGAAATATGTGTGAAGAACGTGGCTTTTGCCTTCCCCACATCACCTCAGACTTGCAAATGACAAGCTGCTGCGCTCCACCTGCTTTGCACAAACGCACAGCACAGTCATTTTCCCTCTCGACCGTCACTCAGAAAACACCGTCAAAAGAGCTCGCGTCTACAGGTGTGCTTTCACGCGCTCCACTCGAGAGACAGCGACAGGGCGATTTTCACCTCAGCCGAAATTCTCACGCGCAAATTACGGGTCGTGGAGTCAAGATGGGAGAAGAAATGAGAAAAAAATTAAAAAATTCCCCCCGTAAAATCTCCGCAAGCGGTAATGTGATACGAAATGCTTTGCGTATCACAAACCATAGAGTTCATCCAGCAATACGCCGCTCTCTTGGGTTCACACTCGAGAGATGGGTATGGGATAAGATCAGTAGCCTCTCTTTCCTTTGGATGGCTTTCTTTCCTCTTAAAGAACGGGCTGGGTACTGTGCATGAGGGCTGAGATGTGGGGAAAGACACCAGGGGTTTTGCGTATTGTTTCCCCCACTTGAACATGGCTGCAGACAGACCGCAAGGGATTCTGGGAGGAGAGCGTGTGATAATGGAACCTGTGCTGGGAAACAGGCAGAAATCTCAAGTGCAACAGCATCTGCCCACTGCTTCAGAACCCATGTACAGCCCCCCCCCCACTGCAAGTGTGGGCATGTACTTGTCATTCAGCGCTAAAGACACTGAAGATAATACAGCTTTGTCTACAGCATTAACCTTCATGTAGAACAATGTAATACATCTCAGTATATCTCGGTGGAAAAAAAATGTGAAATATCTAATACATTTTTAAGTTATCACTTACAAAGTTAAAACTGTTGAGTACAAAAACACAAGCTCGCCTAATGGAAAATTTGTCTTGAACTATCATCTACCAGAGGCTCCTCTGACTGTTACATAAAATCCATCCGCGGATAAACTGTACCCCATTAGATTTTCACAAGGCTTTGTCCTGCTCTGCTCGTCCCACGTCGTCTAACACAATGCGATCCTCGGCAGTGCTTTCTGCCGTTTGACAGGCGGAGAGGGACGACTTGCAGCCAAACAAAAGCCAGCCTGAACAGAAATGGCTGCAGTGAATGAAGGACTGTCAGCTTCTCACACGCGGTTATCAGCCATGCGTAATGAGGGGCGGACCCAATGGCTATAATCAGATGGAGCTCGTGTTAGCGGAGAGCTAACGGAGGCTCTTCCCACTGTCCCGTTTTCCTTGAGGGGGGGGAGGGAGGGGGGACGCCGGGGGGGGGCGGCTGCAGTTTGAGCGTGAGTGTTGGCACGAGCGGGCACACGCTCAGAAGCTCCAGGGTCGGTTGGCACCCCCCCGGGATTGGGGCGGGGCTTACAGGCCGTGCCAGCTGCGGGTCGCCCGTCCCTCTGCCAGGCAAACGCTGGCGAGGGGGGTATCACGCGCTGCCAGCCCGGGCAAGGCCCGCGGTGGCACCGCCAGCTGAGGGAGAGCAGGGTGACATGGGCACAGTGTGACACATTCGTGGGGGGCGGGGGGGGGGGCAGGGAGGGGCCACAACCAAAGCATCAGAAGCCACTATTACAAGGTATCTTTGTTTACGTGAGTATCTGCTTGCATGCAGTATTATCCATCCATCCATTATCTATACCCACAGGGTCATGGGGGGTGCTGGAGCCTGTATCAGCATTGTGCGAGAGGCAAGAATACACCCTGGACAGCACAGTATTATATATTATTATTATTATTATTGCCTGTATATTTTAGGGCAAATCAGTAACCTTACTCAGCGGTCTTTCAGTCAAATCGCATGCAAAGTAAAAAGGACCTTGAACAAGTCTTCCTCTCCATATAAACTGAGCAAGAGAATTCTCCTCCAAGCCTATGAAAAAAACCGTATGAACACATCTGCTGAAACTAAAGTAGACAATTGCCGGCATCTTTGCCCCATAGCAACCACTAAACAATGACTGGTAATCAGCAACAGGTCAAAAGGCACAAGTAATTAGAAAATATGCAACGAGTGGGTTTACTGGCAAACACTGTGCTGAAATATTTTATTACTGTTTCAGACATTTCAATAGTCATTTTCAAATTAAGAAAAACAGGGTGTTTTTACTCCATGGTTACAAAGGATAGACTCATTTAGGCTAACAACTAGCTTTTTGCCGAAGTTCTAATTATTATAATCAGGGGCTAATTAAAAGGTGTTGATTGATTTCTCAAATCATTATATCTTTCACAGGGCTAAATTAACAGGGAAGACTTCAGCTGCTAGGAACAAAAGGTCATTATGCTCCAGATATTCGTCTGTTCCGCTCGGTAGTACGAGCCGAAGGAACGCAATATTCTGAGCTCTTTCGCAACACGTAGTAAAGCACGACAGTCCCGGAAGACCACAGCAAACGAAGCCTCATCGACACGCCGCTGACCTCTGTATGTGTTTTTAAAAAGGAGAACAGAGAGAGTGTGCGCTCCTTTCATATCGTTCCGATTTTATTCCGACAGGTAGATAGCAGAGGGGATGACGTAGCTCAGAAGGCGCCATGGCGACGGATCGAACCCACGCCCGTACGGCGGGACTGGCGAACCGGCTCGAGATTCGGCCGCCCCCCTACGGACCGGACCGCACCGTACAGTACTCACCACACCAATCTGTTTATTTTTAAGGGTCACGCATTATTACCGTCTGCCTTTCAACGCCACACTGTCCTTTACAGAACCGCAGAAACCCCGTCCACCTTCTGACACGGACTGAAGCCCCGCCTCCTCAGAACCACGCCATTGGCTCCCCTGACCCCCGTCATCAGTCCTCTTTCTCTCTGTGTGCGTTTCCCCCTTTTGGGATAATAAAGTTATAGGGACAGTTGTGGGGGAAAAAAATAGGTTGTCAAACCTTAATGCTGATTACAAATGAGCCTTCTGCGTCAAACGACAGTTAACAAAGAGGCCTAAACAACAAAAATAAGCCATACTGTAAGTTGAATTCAGTTAGCATTAGCCTACAGCAATCCATCCTTTCCTTGGCACACCTGCACTGGCCCCCCAGCTCAGTAAAGCATGTACGCGGCTAACGCTTCCCGCTAGCAGGCCACGTAGCCACACAACGGCTCTGAGCATACGCCAGTGCTCATTAGCATGCGCGGCGGGCTAACGACCCTGATGAATCCCAACAGGGAACACCGCGCGACAAAAAAGGGCCTCTATTTATACCTCCTGGAAGTTCTCTCGCACGCGTCCCTTTCATCAGCGCAGACAAGCCGGCTTCTCGGAGCAAAGTCTTTAATTAAAAGCTAGGCTCCTAATAAGCCCTGTGGATCGTACCACTTCGCGGCGGGGAGGGGGGGAAATAAAGGGGGAGCTTTTGACAAAAGCCCGGAGAGATCCCCTGTAATTGGTCCGTCCCACTGCCCGCTCGCTCAGAGTCAGTCTTTGGTAAGGACATTCACATTACGTGACCACAAATTCATTTTTTTTAATTGAGCCTTCTGCAAATTTAGAAGAGAGCAGATTGAGAAAAGAGCAATTTAATTTTAATTGGGGGTGAGTTACTTCGAAAACTTGACTTTGAATGCCATGTTGGATAGGTAAAGTACGCTCACAAATTGAAGGTCTTTTAAGAGTGAAATACTCAAGTAATTTCCTCACCACTATTGTAAATGAATAGCACAACTGTAGGATTCTGCCCCCAAGGACTGATCCTGGACCAGCTTTTCTACATTATGTACGAAGTTCTGGGATGGGGGGGGGGGGGGGCAATACTGTTTTTAGCATCATCCCACAGAGAAGTATTATCATTAGCAATGAACACAGTGCAGTAACTGCAAGCAAAGCAGTGCAATGCCTGTGTGTTCATATATTCACCTCAGGATAATACCCCAGTAATGAAGAAGGAAATGCTGGCTTTAGCCTTCAGGATAAATGCACTAATTATATGGAAGAAGAAAAAAACTAATGCTTTAACTTCGGGCAAATCAGAGTTATTGGTTACCATGGAAACAACTTTGCAGTACCACAGCAGAACCACATTCTCCATTGTTTCTTAACTATGGCCTAGGAACATAATAATAATAATAATAATAATAATCATAATAATTTATTGTTATAATTATTATTATTATTTCTAGTAGTAGTAGCAGTAGTATTAGCACTAGCAGCAGTAGCAGTATGACATCTGTACAATGCGACTTGCACAGTTTCATTATAAATGTTAACATTCGATCCATTTATACAGCTGGATACTGAGCAACGTGTGATATAAGCTCAATGAGTCTCAATCAGGATCTAACCCTAAAACCTCCTGGTTTATTAAGCTGCCAGGCCACAGCAATGCCCCACTGGCTGTCAAAAATACATGGCAAAAAAAGCATAAAAACAACACCATCGATAAAACAGAAACCAGGCGGTAGTGTTGATGACTGGTGATGAAAGATGCACATTTGGATGCTCGGGCTGTTCTACAGCAGCGTTGGACTCGGGCCTTTGAAGCATTCCCTCTCAAATCCACAGAAATAAGGCAATCACACGCCACGCCACGGGCTAATGTTACAGCAGGTCACCCATCTGAACAGCCCATGGCGGCCTCATCTTCCAGCCAACCGTTCGAAGCGCTTCATACTCATACAGAAAGTAGAAGGAGCCTCCTGCTGCTATAACATTAGACAGTAGATTATGGAGACCGTCTGGAAAATGACATGTGTGCGCATAATTCTGTGCATCTGATATCGCAGTATTGCTCCCTCAGTAATCTCTCTCATCTCCTTTTCAGCAATAATGGAAAAACAGTTACAAAAATCATCTGTTTTTGATCACAAAAACAATCTAGATATTGCTATCAAAAACACAACTCCTCGGGAAGCAGCGTAAGCACTGTCTGTGTGCAACACTGGAAAAAAAAAATTATAGTATTAAACAAATATATTTGTCTTTGCACACAGAACTTTGTGTCCTGTGCTCCTATACTGTAAGAATGCAGTATCAATGCTTTTATAAATCTTAATGCAGCCATCAGCTTTGCAGTGAAACACAGCCATCAGATCGCAGTCAAGATGACCGACTCGTATAATCTCAGCCTCTGGCATTTTTTTCCATGGTGGGATTATTCAACGATTGCTATAAATAACCTGGGAATGAAGCAGAGAAAGGTGACTATACAAAACAACTGTATTCTCAATGGTTATGAAAAGAACACCTACAAGTCCTTGGCTTGAACCAGCATCCAAGGACACGATGTCTAGATTTTTAAATACCAATACATTTTGACACACAGGCCTGGATTCATTCATTTTATAACCACGATTATATATATATATATATATATATATATTTAATGTTTGGTTGTGTGCGTGTGTGTGCGTAGGCATGTGAGTGTGCACACATGCATGTGTGTGTGTATGTGTGTGTGTGTGTGTGTGTGTGTGCATGCGGAGCAAACACCAGGCCTGAACCCCCAAAGAGCGAATACAGCGTGTGTGTGTGTGTGTGTGTGCGTGCATGTGTGTGTCTGTGTGTGAATGTGTGTGTCTGTGTGTGTGTGTGTGTGTGCATGCATACGAGTGTGTATGTGTGTGTGTATGTGTGTGTGTGTGCGTGTGTGTGCATGCATACGAGTGTGTATGTGTGTGTGTGTGCGTGTATGTGTGTGCGTGTGTGTACATGTATGTGTATGTGTGCATGTATGTCTATGTGTGTGCATGTATGTGTATGTGTGTGTGTGTGTGTGCATGCATACGAGTGTGTATGTGTGTGTGTGTGCGTGTGTGTATGTGTATGTGTATGTGTATGTGTATGTGTGTGTGTGTGTGTGTGTATGTGTATGTATGTATGTGTATGTGTGTGTGTGTGTGTGTGTGTGTGTAAGAGAGGAAGTGAGTGCTGTGGGCTGATGGAAACCATGTACATATTTATGAATGTTACGACGTGCGTGTCCATGGTTTTGCAAACACGCTGCATATTGATGCTTGCTTAGCAGAGTTCAGTAGTGACTGAGTGAGTGCGTGAACCTGAACAGCAGCATGTGAAGAGTCCCCCAGGAGCAGGAATGTCAGTTTGCTGGGCATGTTGAGACCCTTGGCCTTGCTCTGGCTACAGCACTGACACCCTGGCGTGTACGCTGAGTGTAATCAAGCGCTACACTTGCATTCATTTTAATTTCTTGGTTCAAATGTCGTGAAGTGAACGCGGAAACCTTGAAGACATACGTAATTAAGAAGTGAATAAATAATGGCATGAAACCAACCGTGTGCAAACTTCAATTCTCGTTTCTGTCACTCTTAAATGGGCAGAATTCGTAGTTTCCTGCTTCGTGGTTTTAAAGTTCACCATCTTGTTGAATAAATGAAAAAAAAAAAGAAAACAACCACAAACTTGTTATAAACACTCCTCTCAAAAATATGTGATACATTGTGGTTTCCTTGCATACCTACAAAACCTACAGGCCTATTTTTAAGTTTGGATTTGATCTTGTGTGGGACTGTCGCTGTTGTTCTATGGTAGGCGTACAGTGCAATTCCTTCCTTTAAAAAATAAATTCAGTTCAGGTTTGGCTTAGTGGGCTCTGGGATTCTTGTGGTATGACGTGTTCACAGCACTACCATGTACCACTAACATATAAAACACTTCTGAGTTATAGAACAGATACGGATAACTGAGTCAGCATTTTTTAATGCCTTTATAAATGCAACCGTGGTTGGTACACTGAGCGCGAGTTCTAAGAAACTATATTTGCCCCTCACACAAATACATTTTTGTCTTGTAGCAAGAAGTCACATGTAAGTAATACACAAAGACACATTGATTATATCCTTTAATGAGGAGATAATGAGTGTGTCTAAAGATAAATCTGTTGAAAGGTTTCTCTTCATCCCTTGACGTCACAAAAAGCAAAAATCAGAAATCAGATTTAAACTTGGACAATGGGTTTTTAAAGATTTTCAAGGAGCTTTCACATTATTGGAAAGCTGTTACTGTGTAACTGAGGAATGGAACTGAGAATTATAATCAAGTGATTCACTGCTAATGAAATAGCCCCATGTTTTAATGCACTCTAGATTAAACAGTAAGGACCTGATTTACTAAGACCTTGAGCGTGTGCAAACCCTTTTAGCACACGCAAAACCAATAACATGACAAATGATTGGTCATGATATTTGTTATGCACCAAATGCATTTGCTAAATGCCTGTGTTTTAGTATATCAGGCCTTAAATGTGATTTAAAAAAAGTAATTCTATTTCCTATAAAATACTTAGTGTTTTTTTTTGGCTGGACCGCAACAGCGGGGCCAGCCCTATAAACGCGAATGTTTGTGACTGAGTGATGAAGTTACACCATCGGTCGGCTCAGTTATGAAGTTACACCATTGGTCGGCCGGATGAAGTGTGTTAGGTCCAGCCATAGGCTAGATCTTGACCTGGTCTTGTTTTCTGAGTGACTAGCTTGCATGACATGTATATCTCCCTGTTGCATGTAAGTATGCCCATTCAACTGCGATGTTCCCCGCCTTGTCCTTCCCGCATTTATCCTTCCTGACCGTGAGCATAAACTTCAGCTGTGACTGGGACCCCCTGTGTTCGTATGTCATCATCTTGTCTCCTGATTGGCTAACCAAGTCGCCGACGCTCAATATGGGATAATTTATGCGGCATATTACAAAAACTTCAAGGGTGGCATTTTGCTGAAGAGCTCATGGGTGCAGTAGCACCCAATTAGGCAGGAGTGGCAGGACACCGTAAGGTTATTAGCTCCCCGTTCAATTCAACAGCTTTTCAAGCGCACAGGGACCGAAGCGGCGTGATTCACCCCCTTCATTTGATGTGCATTTCAAGGACAGCTAGGGATTGTCGTTGTAAAACAAAATTCACCTTTTAATTGGGAAATATGTACCTCTCAATTATCATATGTTTGCCAGTCTCAAAAAAACACTATACAAGGTGACTCAGTGGTGTTGTCCTTGTGAAGGGAGCACGCGCACACAAAAAGAGAACACCGAAAACTGGGCTGTGAATAATTGTGACATTGGTTTTTTCGAAAAGAAACTGCTTGTTCAAACAAAACCTTTTTCACAAAACAAAATATAATTTCAGCGGACAATGCAGCTCTTATGTGCTAGTCTTTCACAGGGGTGTGAACATTTTTGCTCTTTTTCCACTCCGGAACAACTGGGTAAAAGTAAAGCAGGACAGGCCATTGGGTTCTTCCCCTTTTTGGATAAATGTGACCTCGTCCATTCTGTACGAATGCGGCGGTGTAAGTACCTACGCGATTAAGGAGTTTAGTGACTACCTGGAGGAAATGGATTCATAAATAATGTCTCCGCCCCGTCGGATGTGGGCGTTCTGTACAGAAAGAGTGATTATGACAGGAGAGCTTTTCCACCCGGGCACGGCTCAGTCCAGAATTAAGCCTAATTGAATGTAAGTGAATACAGTCGATAAAAAAAAAAAAAACGACTTCAAAAAACGTGGCTTAATCCTGTTCTGGGTTAATGCCACCCATTGTGCGGTGGACTCGACAGCAGAATCGGAAACAGGATCCATTTTAGCCTGTTTCTGAGGCCGTTGTGAGTGAGGGAACGGCGTGACCTGTTACAAATTAATGAGGTAGCTGCCACAGAAATCATTTCAAAATGTTTTACTTTTTTGTCATTTGCAATGGGTTTGGGTAGTCAAATCCTGGGTTTTTGTCTACAAACATAAAGAATGAAATAATAAATATTGAAATATATATTTATATATTCAAGGTGTTGAATATACTTAGGCCCATGGATGAATTAATGCATTAGTATTTTGTATTTATTTATGGATGTATTTCCACATTTATTTATTAATTTATCCCTATTTTTTAACAGGAAAAAACCTCCACAGCAAAGTTATATATTGCGTGATATATTTTTCACTTAAAACCTGGCAACAGAAAAAGTCTGAATCATAATTCTAGAACATTAAGAAAAGGAACACTTAGGAACACAACCACTTTGTAAAAAAAAAAGAGGCCTCAAACTGGTACTTGGAGAAAAGATATTTTCAATAAGACATCATTTCATTCAGGGGGGGTCACATAAGAATGTCGTCTGTTTATTGGTGCCAACGCGCCAATCGTCAACGCCCATCATAAACCTGTGAGTTTTTCGAGAGGAGCAGGTGTCCAAAAGAGAGGCACAATAACAGCAGTGCTGTACCTACTCAACAAGCACAACAAGGCCCAAACTTTTATGTGTGTCCTGATACACTAACAAATGCTAATTAATTGTTAATTAACAGCACTAGCAGCAGTTTAAGCAGAGCTTGGAGAGGCCTTCTGGTTAATCCGCTCGCTGCTCAACGTCCCCGTGCTGTTGCCGTTTCTTTTACGACGCTGCGAGAACCGCTCCTCACTTTATACTTTTTTTTCCTTCTGGCCAACAGTTTTCAGTTTCTGCGAAACGGAAAAACATTTTTTTTCTTCTTCTTCTTCTGACATTTCAACACGTCTCAATGTTTCCCCCTTTGGCAGCACTTTGTTTATGCCAACAGCGGTCACGCTACAGGTGCGAACAACGTTTCCTGTGTTTACCTCGGTTACGTAACGGCCCGCTCTTAAATTTCGGAGCATCAGTGGGAGACAGGAGGCCAACTGCACAAGCACAAGCTATCAGGGGGGAGATTACTGAGGAGGAGGAAGAAGAGGAGGAGGAGCAGGTGGAGCAATTCACATTTCCGGTGAGACGTCAAACGAGGTCAAACCCCCGGGGGAAGAGATGGGGAAATGGATTACGTGCAGTCTGAGGGCGCGTAGAACCCGATGCTGATTTGAGCCACATGTTGCACGCAGGTCTGCAAAGAGCAGATGGAAAGTGTGCCAGTGACTCAATGCCTGGGGAGGATCAGAAGGCTAGACTCCAGGATTCAAATGAAAGTCGCAATTACTCCAATTCACCTCCATCTCCTTTCAGACGGAGGTGAACAAAAAGCTCTAAAACCCCATGCCTACATTATCCCAGCCGACGTGCGGGCGGGGGGGTGGGGGGGCGGGAAATTAAACCGAGAGCACTCACTCTCTGTCGTTTATATATGTATGACTCCCCCTCCACCTCTGGAGGAGGGCAGGCAGTTCACCGGATGTTTGAAAAGGAGTCACGTCCATCCATCAGCTCCGCGCCCCTGTCATCCACGATTAACCTGTTCGTCTGTGAGAAGACGCTGTCGCCAGCCCCCCCGCGACAGGACCGCTGGCCCCAGCCCCTCTCATAAGACGAAAACCCATCTCAGACACACTCAGGCGGATATAATTGTCTACTTTCTCACACAGCCGCCTTTGAATCTCGTGTACGTGCGTCACATCTAAGGTCTGTTTTAACTTGAAATGCTGTGTATCTGCGAATTGAGTTTTCTTTTTTTTCTGTTGTATATAATCTACATCGGCAGAAAGGCTCTTCCTGCAGGGAGCTCGTCGGCGAATCAAAAAGAGTTTTCTAAGCAAAGATGCAGCTCTGTTCTGATGAGCCAGCTGTGGCTTCCAGCCCTTCCATTGGCCGGTGCCCCCCTCTCTGCTGTGACTCCTGTGTTCTGATTGGCTATTGAGGCTGCTGCACTGGGGATGTTCGGTCTCCCTGATTCAAATGATTTTTCCGCACGCTTATCTCTGAAACAGATAAACAGGCCTGCTCCACTCCTACTTCAAAGCAGAGACTTCAGCAGTGTCTGCTCGGGTCATAAATATGCACCAGACACCATGTTGAGACAGAATAACTTAATCAGATCTTCAGCCACCTGCTAATCTTGAATTAAAAATAAATAAATAAAAAACAAGAAACGGCACTTTCTCACTGCAGTGAATCCCAAACGCATATGCTGCTTTGAAAGAATCGTGCCAATTTTTGAGGGACTGAGACTTTTTTCCGTTTCCATACGAAACATAGCTTCTCGATTTCACTAGTGGATAAACTCGTGTGTGTAAGAAATCAGAAAACAGAGAAAAGAGCGTGAGCAAAATAATGACAGCTAAACAGTACATTCAAACATACATGCCATGCCCCGCTAAACAAACCCCTCCCACCAATCACAGCAAAGCAAAAACAAAGGTGACAAGCACACAACAATGGCACATGTTCAGAATAATCACCTCATAAAAATATTTGTGAAAAAAAGCAGAATAACTGACCTGTAGATGATGACCAGACCTGGGTCAAATACGTATTAATTTTGTATTCAAATACTTTTCTGTGCTCTATTGATCTTGCCTGGTGTAACTGAGCCTGCCAATATGACCAGAAGGCGGGGTTCATCCCCTTTTGAGAGAATTTCATTGGTTCAAATACGCCAGACAAGCTCAGTAAAGCGCAGAAAAAGTATTTTGTGTTTTGAACACAAAACAAATACGTACTTGACCCGGGTCCGACACACATAATTATCTGAACGTTACGTGGTATTACGGACAATGCGTGTTCACATACACACACAAACGGAAAACAAACACATACAGTACACACACCCAGACACACAGCCATGGTGAGGAAGGAGCAACACAGACAGGCACGCAGAGGGTACAGCATGGGAGACATCTGAGAGGAAATAAAAGCGCCTAAAGTGGAGCTTTAACGCGTAAATCAGGAGGGAGGAAAACATCTCACAGGTCCTGGAAACGCAAAAAATATATAATCATAAAAACAGGGCCAAAAATGATTCTTACCCAGACAGAGCACTGCGATTGCAGACCGAGGGGAGGGGGGGGGGTGTAGCAATTGTGGATGTAAACGTCCTGTTACACATCTTACCCCTTCAATCTCTTGGTTTTTTACCACATTACCCAAAATGCCCGTACCTTTTCCCAGCTGTCCAATCATGTTCCTCACACCAGCTTTATCAGCGCTGGCAATGTTAATGAGCAGCAAAACCCAAAGCCCCGCTAAAGGGTGAAAAAGCATCCATTCAGTACGTACCTACTGAGTTACCTACTGTATAAGGCAAGGTTTCTCTGGGCAAAAAGCATACAGTAAAATACCCAGTGTTAATTCAACTCTTAACAGTGTTAATTCAACTCTGGAATGCGAGCCCAAATGCTATCTGTTAAGAGTTGAATTAGCACTGTTAGCATTGAATTCCCACTGGCCATTTCACTGTGCAGGCAGCAGAAATCTCAGGAATATTAACCTGGCCGAGTCCCCCCCCCCCACCTAAACTGCGGACCCCTGACGGGGACCAACTCGGCATGCTGTACCGTTCTGCAGGAATAAACTGGGGGGGGTGGGGTGGGTTGAGGGATTTAGGGTTGTCACGGTAAATCACGGCACAGAGACTGGGATACGACGTAGCTGATTTAACAGACGAGGGTTCAGCCAGCCGGGCAGGCGGAGGTTGGGCGGAAAGAGTAAACAGCCACAGCGGACCGAGTCATAAAAAAACCCAATCCGGCGTTACCGTGGAGACGTTTACCGCAACCGTGTAATTTCTGGAGGCTTATCACCGCTGAGAACCATACTTCTCTTTCCTTAAGACAGGCCGGAGTTCGGTGTTAAACCTGACTGATGCCCTCAGTCAGAATATGATCAGACTTCAGAGACAAAGGTATTTCAGAGCCTCCGATGCTGAGGGAAGCAGTAAAGTCCTGTAAATCATTAGGCAAATACACTACAGCGAACAAAGCCACTTTTTTGCACTGTGATTTTACAGTGAATTACTGTAATCAAATATAACGGGCACTGAACTGAGAGGAGAACACGCTATAATTCTCTAATTAGCAAAAACATATTTCAGGGGAAGACGCCACGCACAGCTAACTTTTATCTGCTGTTGACCTTTAACGTGAGTTGAGCCATCGAGAAACGGCCCGACAATTTATGAATCTATGAATTTATGAATCGTGCATTCTGACCGCTTCCTTCAAACGGCTATGTAAACAGGAAATGGTCTTCTGATCAGCCGTCATGCAGAACTATAAAGACTCCTAATTTACATGGCCACATGCTTTCTTTCTCCTCACAGCTAGGCTAATTAGTTTGTATTCATGCATCAGCAGGGGTAATACGGCTTATTTCTGTCTAACCCTAACCTAGACTGCCTCAGGCAGACCACACACTTAGTATGAGCTTCATAGCCCGGTTAGCGTTACATAATGCAAAAACTGAGGCAGACTAAACGTCGTGCAAGCAGATGCACCCTCACTATGTTATGTCAGAAACTTTGAAAAATTGCTTATAGGTTGATGGGTTCTCAGCAGTGCTAAGTGCTATAAAATGGCTCTCGGTGTCCCACGGTTAGTTTGTGTTTTTCGCCGCTCTGGTTCACAGAAGGAGAGCGAACGAGACGTGGGCCCTGGAACACGCCTGCCCTCGCCCCCCAACCTCCGCCTGTACGAGGCAGCCGCCGCCATCCCCGCCGCCGCACAGCGCCCCACCTTTCTCGGAGCCGCCATCTTGGACCAGGCGAGCGGGCCTCGTCCAGCTATCCTTTCTGAACAGGGCGGCCGCGTGCAGACGGCAAAACAGAGACGTGCAGAGTGAGACGTGCAGAGTGAGACGTGCAGAGTGACACATGCAGAGTGACACATGCAGAGTGAGACATGCAGAGTGAGACGTGCAGAGTGAGATGTGCAGAGTGACACATGCAGAGTGAGACACGCAGAGTGACACACGCAGAGTGACACATGCAGAGTGAGACATGCAGAGTGAGACGTGCAGAGTGACACATGCAGAGTGAGACATGCAGAGTGAGACATGCAGAGTGACACATGCAGAGTGAGATGTGCAGAGTGAGACATGCAGAGTGAGACATGCAGAGTGACACATGCAGAGTGAGATGTGCAGAGTGAGACATGCAGAGTGACACATGCAGAGTGACACATGCAGAGTGAGACATGCAGAGTGAGACGTGCAGAGTGACACATGCAGAGTGAGACACGCAGAGTGAGACGTGCAGAGTGAGACATGCAGAGTGAGACGTGCAGAGTGAGACATGCAAAGTGACACGTGCAGAGTGAGACGTGCAGAGTGAGACACGCAGAGTGACACATGCAGAGTGAGACGTGCAGAGTGACACATGCAGAGTGAGACGTGCAGAGTGACACATGCAGAGTGAGACGTGCAGAGTGAGACATGCAGAGTGAGACACGCAGAGTGAACGCTGAGCCATCACGCGACAGCAAGCAGGCAAAACGAAGAGCACAGAACACCAAGGAGGCTCTCTCTGGAAGAGTCTCGCTCTTTTCATTGCAAAGCCAGCATTCAAGCAAACTCTGCCCCCAGCATTTGACTCAGGACTAAATACACAAACTTAGAGTAGGTCATTTTCAGTTATTTTTATGTGAATAAAGGAACTTAAAAAAAAAATGCATTGTACTATAGAGCAGAGCTTGTATTTATTTGCAAATCACATTTTAATGACAAATGCAGATTGAATCTAGGCCTTTACAATTGTTCTTCTTCAGTTGGTTTTCTCTTATTTATTTTCTCCTCGTCCTCGATATGTCCTTGTTTAGCTTCCTGGTTTACATATTCCCATAAAGCAAGATAACAAAAAAAAACCTAGAAAGAAGCTTATAAAAATCACACATGGTTTCAGTAACAGCCAGTAAGGAAAGTAGAAAAGGAAAGGGAAGTAGAAAAAGGGGTTGTTTACTCTGTTCAAAAGGATAAAAGCACAACCCAAAAAACACAAGGCACAGCTTGATTAAATGGTGGAAATGTAATGGGGCAATAATAAAAAGCAGGCTTTTATTTCTGCTGAGATCAAAGTTCCAAGATGCAGAGAGTTCCTTCAACTTAATATTGATCACCGGCTTATTAACTGCGTGAAACCGGCTAAAAAAAAACACCCCTGTGTAAGAAGGAGAGAGTTAAGGGAAAACAAAGAGCTTGTGTGTGTGTGTGTGTGTGTATGTGTGTCCAAGACTGTGCTTCTCCAGTGTCTTGATTTTAATATCCTGGTTGACCACAGGCTACAGAACTGCAGTTTGGCAAAGAACGCTGGAACCTCCGCTGCAGTCTGAGGCTCACTATTCACATGCGAATCCCAAAGGGCTGCATGTAATAACCCGGTTTTTATAAGACTCCTCGCGTGTGGCTTAAACAAAGCGGCTGCCGTTAACGTTTTAATAATGAACGATAACCACATTCAATAAAGCGCAAATCCTGTGTCCTCATTGTGGTGGGCGAAGTCAAATCACGGGCAGAGATGCATCTTCGTCTCAAGCGAAGCTTATAATGATGATTATAAAATCTTTTTTTTTTTTTCCAATCCTGGATGCTGCTTTTAGCTGAGACCGCGTCCTACAGTGACTGTAAATCTGATACATTAACAGTTAATTAACCGGCCTGTTTGTAAGCAATATCACTCCATGCGCAATCTGTTACTTACAACTAATATCACAAAATAAATAATACTGTCATAAACTAATTATTTCTGTTTGTTGGAACCACTTTATAAAAGCAATACGGTGCTCGGGTTGGTGCTGTATGCTGAGTACAGTCACAGCTATGGGGGTTGCCAGCACCCTGCTTCGCGTCGTGTGTATCGACTCCACTGTTGCCATGACAATATTCGCGATACAGCACGGCCTCTCGTGCCGTACCGCTTAAATATTCCACCGTGTCCGCGAGTCGCTGCATCGATGATGTCAGACCTCAGGCCTCATTTCTGACCACCAGCATTGGGGTTGCTTCCTCTCTGGTAAAAACGAGTCCTGAAGTCCCACCGTTCTGATGGTATTACAGCCTGGCTATGTTCGGGGAGGGGGCCGGCCGGGTGGCCTGGCTATGTTCGGGGAGGGGGCTGGCCGGGTGGCCTGGCTATGTTCGGGGAGGGGGCCGGCCGGGTGGGCGGAGCTTGCCGGATTCTCCGGAGTTTCACGAGAGGGCGAAGGGGGAAATTTAATTTAGAGATTATCCGTTTAATCAGAGCCGTGCGTGCGGGGCTCACAAACGACGCTGCGATGCAGCGGCACGGCGTGACGGGCGTAACGAGCGGAAAGGCCTCAGGACGTTCCAAACCACGGCCCAGAATGCACTGCACCTACGGCATCCTAAGGGGGAGGGGGGCGGGGTCTGACAGGGAAAAACTCGGTTCCCCAAGAGAGACAGAGAGAGAGAGTGTGTGTGTGTGTGTGTGTGTGTGTGAGAGAGAGAGAGAGAGATCAATTCATCTATTAATCTAACTGAGGCATGAACCCGTTAGAAATGTTCACCCTCTTGCTAGTAACTTTTAATGTAGGGCTCCAGGGCTTCGGTTTGGAATACTTTATTTCAAATACGTCTGGAACAGATTATATCATTTCAGATTCATTCTACCAGTGCTCCCATTTTATCAGCATTTCCTCCTTAAAATTGATGTGTGCTTACTGGGAAAATGATTTAGGAGCACATCTATTAATTGGGATGCAATAGTGCGCTCCAAATTTTTCAACATAGGGGCAGATGTCTAGCTGTGCTATTTTATGCACCAGTGTAATACTGCATGCTATAATGCTTCAGTGCTATGGGTAGGTAAATAAGTGCAGGATAAACAGTACTATGACAGCCATAAACAATAAAAATGTTCCATTTTTTAGCAGCTCAACCTGCGTCTCCTCTGACCAAGCCGTCTTCATTTTCAGTGTTTTGTCGCTTGTGTGAGTGTGCCCGCCTGCAGGTTTGACTTCTTCACATGAATAATGAATTAGGACGAGGGGGGGAAGAGACACGGGCTTGTCTGGCTGCCTGGCTCACACACCGCAGCCTATTGGGCCTGCTGAGTCAGCATAAACACGACACATTTACAGTAACGATCCTTTCACACCCAGTTAGAGCACAGGCCAGCCGCCGTCAAACGCTGGCGCATCTGCCTGTGTGCTATGGCTGAGTGTTTTACACAGCAAGGCCCGGGTGCACCGGTTATCTTACTGCGAAGGGGCTTCATCTGACATTTAAAAAATTAGTCACAGGCATTGGGAATGCTTCCTTGACACGTTACTGCAGTGTAGCAGGACAAACACCTGACACCATTTTCTTAAGGACTCGGATAGCGGAATATACCAGAACGTAACGCGAACCAATTTTACGATACGGCACTTCATAAAGCCCCGTGCGCTCTGCGGACAGAGCTCTGTAATTCTAATCTCCGCACGGACGGCTGTCCTCCCGTCCTGAGGCTTCTGAGGTTTAAACGGCGTCAAATGACAGTTTAATTTCAAATCAATTAGGGGGCGGTTCCGTGAGGATAGCGTGAACCCGAAAAGGCCCCTCTCTGGCAGGAGTTCCCCGTCAGAAGCGAGGACCCGCGGGCCCAATCCTGAGGCGGTCGGATGAGGCGGGAATTCTCCCCCTGTCAGCGAAAGACAGGCGCCCCCGGCCTGATTATCGCTTTTCGATGGCGAAAGACAGGCGCCTGAGGCAGCGGGGGGAACGCTCCGGAACACGCCTCGTTATCACGCCCAGCCGCCACTGAGAGAGCACGTACCGTCGCGTAGGGCGAGGGGGGGGGGGGGGCGGCGCGTCAGTGACAAAAGCGGGTTCGCTAAGCACCGCGAACAAAGCAAAGTGGGCCTGTTAGGCAGAGAAAGGGACAAGCCCATGTCACGCGCCTGCCTAACAAAAGGACTGGCTATCCCAACCCCCACCCCCCCCCACCTCCACCGCCCTCCCCCCACTCCCAAAGGTGCGCTATTTCAAGTCCATCAAGCTTCAAGTCGGGTTAACAAAAAACACCAACACCAACACCACTCAGAGGAACTTCTGATTCCATAAAATCGAATAAAGCTCTTTATTCATTTTCCGCACACCCACGTGTGATAATTAAGAACGGACGGAAGCAGGGTCTGAATGATGCAACGGAATGCCACTCCCCATTACCACGGAAACAAAGGGGCTGGCGCTGAATAATTCATCGACGTTTGCGCACCGCTGATCAATAGCCGTTCAACATGTACTCAAAATGGAGAATCAAGCGCGGTGAACGTAAACAACGGCTGTGGTTCAATAATTTATTCATTTATTAATGTATCAATATTTATTTACAATGAACTGAGCAGTGTCTCCACAGCACACAGTTCAAATATTCAGAAAATGAAAAAAAAAAAAAAATCATTCTTTGAAGGAAGCCCTTGAACATTTGAACCCAGATGCCACGGCCGTTTGTCGCCATGGCGTTCGCGTACCGCGGATATGAATATTTTAGCGTGCGCAGGAAACGCGTCGAACGCGCTTCGTTGCACGCCGTCGAGGCGTGATGACCGTAGGCGCGCAGCGAGGCACGAGATCGGGGACCGCGGGGGCGACAGACATCAAAAGGGTCCCGCAGCAGCTACGAAGGCCCCGGCTCGGCCAATGAGCCGCGGAGTCTCGCGGCTCGGCCAATGAGCCGCGGCGTCTCCCCGCAGCTGTCGAGAGCGCAGCCCTTTGATCAGAAAGAGCGAAACGCTTTGAAACGGCGGCGGTTCAGACTGAATCGCGGAGGACCACGGAGAAATTAAAAGGAACTTATCAGAGCGGCTTTAAAGGAGGAGACGGTTGGGGGGGGGGGGCGTGTTTTGGCAGTGGAAACTGCCTTCGGGGCAACAGCTCAGCTTGGATTCAAACATGGCACCAGGGGGGCATCGGCAGGAGGGCGGGGCTTGATGTCAAACCCCACCATTTGACATCTCACCGCCTACTCCAGTCCGGAGCGTCGACAATTGTTTTTAAACAATTGCAGGCATCAATGGGCGAGGTGGGACGTCAAGCCCCATCCGCTGACATCCAACCCCAACCCCGCCAGCATCCTGCAGTCCGCTGTACTAGGTGGTAAGAGAAACCATAGATCGTACTTATGTATGTCCATGGGAGAAACCACAGAGCGCACATACATACAGTATGTCTATGGGAGAAACCATAGAGCGAACACAGGCATTCCTATGGGAGAAACCACAGAGTGTACATAGGCTTGGTGAAAAGTGTTTTGAAAATGTTTGAAAAAAGCAAATACAGTCAGTTCACTAGCCACTACTTTTTTCACCTATGGTTGCCCAGGGTGATTCACATAGTCACATATCGCCCATCAATGCACCTGTGTATCTGCGGTCATATTTCATGTACAGGGCCTTGCTCACGGCCACAATAGCAACAGCCCCATCTGGCAATCAGAAACCGCAGCCAGAACATCTATTACCCGTCCAAGTGGGCTGTAGTGCTCCACGCCCTGCCCCAGATGTTCCACAGAGCGACGCAGCCAGGATCTGATCACGGTCCGTCTGAATTATCCGCCCGGCTTTGAGGAAGGAAGAAAGGATGAAGGGGGGAGTCACAGCTGGCCCCAAATTTAATTTAGTCTGAAATCGGAAATGTACAACGAGCAGCACACGGAGGCAACGGTGAATCCTGATTGGCCGGGGCCCTGTCCACATCGATGCCCTGATAGGCCGCTGACTGGCTGACTGATTGTGACGCGAGACAACAGTGTCGTTCGGCAGGAAATGGTTAGGATCGACTGGCCCGGCCCCCTCCTCCTCCTCCTCCTCCAACGTTCTCTACCCCCATCTACAGTGTAACGTTGCCGTGGGATCGTCCCCGGACCGAGCGCGGGACAGAGCCGGCTGAGAGCAGGCCTAGCCGAATGGGGAGAGAGCCGGGAGATTTCCGCCATCGCCCCGCGTCCCCTTCCCGATCCGGACCGCCGCGGACCCGACCGCGCGCACCGGGACGGTTCGACCGCGCAGGGGAGACCAAACTCATTCACACCTTAGAGTTCCCCCCCGAATTCAGAAACGCGGCGTGGCGTGGCTTGGGTTCCCGCGAGCTGGCGCTTCTCTCCGGATCTACCGGGCATTCCACCTGTCCTCCTGAATAATGCGTCTGTGCTGGAGATGAATCCCTGCAGCGACGATCCATCGCCTCCGGATCTGCGGAACGAGGGAGCGTTTATCTCTGTTTATCTCCCTGTTTGTGTTCGGTCTGCAGGAGCTTGCCTCAGTTATGCTCATGTGCCAGTGGCTATATTCTTGTTGACAATACTGAAGATCAGTTGTTTCCTTTTTTTTTGTTTTGTTTTTTTTACCTCCACTGAGGGATTAAACGTAGGCTTCTATCTAAAACATATCTTCTCAGATTCATTTGTGTTACAGGACACCAGCCAATCAAATCACAGCACAAGGAAAAACAAACAATGCAGTGTTTTCCCAAAAATAAGGTGCGCTACCATGACTGTGTGGCAGCCTAAAATGGAAATATAATTGTAAGTATAACTTTAAGTCTTCTTTCCACCTAGGGCGAGGTTCACAGAAAAACATAAATGGGATGGAATAGGAGTTCCCCGCATGAAAAGGGCTGAGTTTTTGACCTCTGGTTTCCTGTTTGAAATCGTGTGGCTGAGCAGTTGCCCCTGGGCGGTGGAGGAAAAGATGTAGTTGTCCTTGAGACGGCTTAGTGAGTGACTCCTCCCCTGTGTTTCGCGGGGCTTTGACAGGGGGACGGGGGGACGGGGGGGGCTTCTGGGCGTGTCACAGCGGGGGCTTTCAGCACGACACTCGTCCTGCCAGCGTGCGTCCGACAGCAGGGGCCGGCTGCCGCGGCAGCCATCGCCACGGCGACAAGAACCCCATATCGCCCTCCCTTCCTTCCCCCACAGCCTCCGAGCCCTGCAGGAGCAAGGAGGGGCGGGACACATTCTGGCGAATCTCCCTTAAGATTCTGGAGCCCAGTCAAACGGGTGGGGCACTATCTGGCAAGAAGTGATCAGTTCCTCCCTTAGCTTCAGGAGCCCAGGAGGACAAATGGGTGGGGCACTATCTGGCAGCCAGTACTCTGTCCTGTCCTCATTTTTAAAACCCAGGAGCAGAATTTGGCGGGGGCGATTTCTGGCAGCCGGTACTCTACTCCGTTTCTGCAGTCCGAATCCCAGCTGGAGAATCTGGACGGGTATGTTCTGGCAAGCGTCGATATACTTCCCTACTGCCTGAATCCCCTTTCGCAGAAGATGGGGTAGGGCCCTATCTGGCAGGAAGTGAGCTCCTCTGTCAGCTCTGATTAGTAAAGGCTGCTGTAGGGGGGGAACGGCGTTTCGGCAAAAAGGCTTCATGCTGGCCGCGAGGCTCTGACCACACGACCGATGTCAAGCTCATTCACACCGAGAGACAAAACAGGCAAATCTAATGACACTGACAGAGAGCACACAGAGAGAAGCAATCTTCCACCACTCAGAGTGTCATTGTGTGAATCGAATTCAGAACAAAGAGGCACAGCAAATGGCTGCCTGCACCGCTATACTGTAATTACCTGGATAAGAACGCGATTGCGGTCAAACTTAAAACACGGTAATTATGCTATTAAGACATCTTATTCACGTTCGCTGATCTCTAGCTTGCTACCTTGTACCTCGCTACCTTACGACTGGGAAATGAACTGAAATAATAGGAGAGGGTTTAATACTAAAGTGTTGCGACTCAAATTTACAGCCTTCCAGCAACAGAGGGCTTCTAGAAATTTATTTTAAAGTCTAGCCAGATGTCATGCTAACAGGCTTGGTTGTAAAGGGACTTCGTCGGAGAGAAGGCCCATAATCTTTATACTTTATAATCTGAGCCAGTTAAATTATTCACTGGTTGTAGCATTAACAAGCTTAGGTGTTTAATTCCTTTAATTATACTCCGCGCTATCCATTTAAGATGAAATAGCGTAAATGAATAATGGACAACATTCCACCCAATACCATGTAATATCTCTTCTCCCAGAGGGTACATCAGTATCTATACTTCTATTTCAGCTCAGGCTATAAAGGGACCTTTTCCAAGCCTGATTTACACCACTAGCAACACAATCTACTTCAGGAGAAGATTGATTAATTAATCAGGTCTGCTCTTTGGGTATCCACAGAGTATATTAGGGTGTGATGAGCGTTTCTGAACATTTTTCTCAATGTCTCAAACAGAAAAAGGTCCATGATGGATCCCCCAAATGAACATGGAGGGGGCTCGCCGCGGTAGCTCGTCACGGCAACCAGAACCGCATCATCAACCTGCGCCATTATCTGCCAATTATCTAGGCTGTCTGGGTCCAGGCAACGTGAGAAAAGGACCGTGAGAAATGAGATGTATCCACAGTCGGCTAATAGAACTTGATCATCTCCTTAAGCTGTGTTACATCTCATAGGCACCGCCCCCTCAACTCGATTGGCTAATGACAATAATCTGAAATCACGTTTGTGACAATGAACTCAACATAACCCCGCCCACCAGCTTCTTCACAACAGCACCCCTGTCACCACAGTCACAATAATGACTATCCAAAACAAGTGACTTCCAGCCAGCGTGAAAAATGATTGTACTACGCTGATGGCCACCCAGAGAATGCTTTTACTCAACAGAGAATTTTAGGCAGTAATCCACTGGTCGTTAGCAGAGATAAAACAGGAAAAAGCGAAGCGCATTCTCTTCTTCCCGAAGATGAAGCAGAATGGAAAATCTTCGCTTGTCATTAATTCCCTCCCTGTGTTTATGTCTTTACACCCCAAACAGTCTGCTACTCATAACCCCCCCGCCCCTCCACCCCCCCCCACCCCCATCCGACCGTCACTCCGTTATTTCACCAGCTGAGCCTCGGCATTAAAATCCCCCAATAAAACCTCCATAACTGGTCTCTTTGTGGGACTGTCATTATGCAGATATCCCATAAACCAGGCAGCATCCAGAGGCCTAGTGGGGTTACGCACCTCCACACTGCACGCTGCATCGTCCAGTGATCCGGAAATTTCAGTCGCCTGAACAGAGGCAGAGGAAGTCCTTTCGGCAGTACGGGGAAGCGTCGGGAACATTTCTGGAGCCTGTATTTGAATTTTCGGGAAATGCGCTGAAAGGCAGGGTTTAATTTTAGCCTCCGTTTTTTTGCTGATGCCCAAAGCTTCTCGTGCTCAAATCCCTTACATTGTATTCCCAACAATCCAACAGGCTCGCTTTGTCAAAGTTTGGCATTTTCAATGCTGTTCTCTCAAAACCGATGGAATGTGACTTTGTTCCCTCAATTGGGCACCAATTATCTGCAGAAACGTTACACAGTTTTCGGTCTATTTATACATTTGAATAACTGATCGAGGAATTGAAGAAATTCAGGCAGAGACGGGTACACCAAAGTACCATTGTGTGGGATTTTAACCCATAATTCTAGTTCTGTTCCACAATTGTAAATATTCCAGATTGGCAACTGAAAACAGCAGAAGGATATTTCCCTATTCAAAGACAAATCAACTCCTCCAAAAACAACAGTAATCGCTAGCGTTTTCTGTCTGGCCTGCTAGCGCATCTGATTTGTGGGCGACCTGACCAGCTCCTCTTACACATCGGCTAGGTTACGGATGATCCTCGACAGTTAAAGGATTATTTGGCCGAGATCGGACCCATCGTTAGCTTAGGCCTGACCTCACCGTGACCACTCTCCATCTCTCCACCACTCTCTTAACTTCTTACTGGATTCCAATACGCTTTTAAACTTCATTCCTCTTTAGTTCTTTCCACGGACAGGCAAAGCTGTGCTCAGACACACTGAGCTGACAGAACGAACAGGATCCCTGGAGGTCTGGTTTTCAATCAATCCTGTAGTGAACATAACTGCAGTTTTTCTTTAAAAAGTAAGAACAAAAAGAAACTAGGATGTTTTAAAAAGCCTGTCCCGTGCTTTAACATCACAAGTCAGTTTGAGCAAAGGCCGTCAGGAGCAAACAATTATGTGCGAATTGGAAAAGCCTAATTTATTAAATGAGGCCGCGTTACAGCGAAGCCGAACAATAGCCGCAGTCAGAGCGACACGAGCGAAGAGAGCAGCCTCCGCGCACCCCGCCTCGCCTCTTAGGCAGTCCGCCGAATGAACGGCGCGCCCGTGCCTAAATGAGGGCCAATTAGGCTCGAGCAGAAAGGCCTCCACGAGCAAGAAGTTAATGCAATTTACTGGGAAAAGTACATTAAACTCGGAGGCGAACCTCGCAACGGAAAACGAGCGAAAGGAGTAAAACTTGTTTTCCCGCAGCGTCACTTCCTGATTAGCACGCCCACGCTCCTCCCCCTTTTCCACGTCTGCGGCGGCCGATATTAAATCCTCCCACGCTGGTCTCTCCCCGGCTCGAGACGAGAGGAACGCAGGGCAGCCCGGGTCCGAACTCGGACCCGCGAAATATTACCGCGGAGGCGAGGCCCCGGACGGCATCGGCCGCCCCCCGCTAAAGTTTCGACCGCCTTAATCAAACTCGTTCTCTAGCCTGCCCCTGTCTCCTGCCGGTAACCAAAGCAAACCTCTTTAACGCATTTAACACGGAACTTAAATAAAAAATGTTCAATGACAGCACAACGGTAACCTCGACGGCTCGAATTTTTCCTCACTGATGCGAACAGACCACAGACTCACTGAGTCGATTTGCAATATCTTGAGGAAATAAATCACTGTTCAACCAATCCTACTTTCTGTAGGATGCTTAAGAGTACCCAAATAAGCAAAAACAGAAGCGCAAATCCGAGCGACAGCTGTCGGTGGCGAGAACAGACATTTATGTGTAAAACGAAAAGACGCGTGCTGGTTGAGGTGTGACATGAAGGAAGTAGTAAAGAAAAATGCGTTCCATTATTTAAAATTTGAAATGAAGTTACAGCTGGTTAAGTCACCGTAAAAGTTAATGAGAGAGTAAATGCCTCACAGTAAGATTGATTAAAGGCAATGTAAAACACGCTATCGTTTCCCATTATTTTTTCCAGCTATTCCTTCTTTCCCTGTTTACATCAGCTCTGAGCCAGAGCACCGCTGCCACCAGGCACAGCCAGATGCTGAGACTCTCCCACTCATCCAATTTGGACGTCCAGCCGTGGAATGAAGACAAAACGCTTTATCAAATATTACTTCCTGTTTCAGTACCTTGGACAGCAACACTGCTCCCCAGGCGTTTGAAGAAGGGAATGAGAGGGGGGTGGGGAGATAGAGAGAGAGAGAGCAAGAGAGCGAGAGACAGAGGCAGAGAGAGACAGAGAGAGAGAGAGAGACAGAGGCAGAGAGAGAGAGAGAGATAGAGAATCCCACACTGTCCATTTAACATATATTAAAATGCAGGTTCACTGGCTTCCCGTGTCGGTTGGGCTGCAGACTGAAGAGGAGGAGGAGGAGGAGGAGGATGCCCATGAGGACACAGGCTCATTTACAGGCGTGTCAACAGCAGGGTTTGATCTACACAGAGCAGCGCCACTCCCCGCGGCTCCATCAAACGGCCGCGAGAGGAAGCAGGTGTTGAGTTCCCGCCAGAAACACTTCCCACGCACAACAGGGGAGGACGATTCCACGGCAACGGCGGGAGCAGCTGACCGCGGGCCTCCTGGCGGTACGCTGCGTTAAGCAGCGCAGTATAAAAACACACCCTGCAGCTGAGCACTTAGCACTTAGCACAGCGGCGATCTGTGAGACAGGCCGGACTCAACACGCAGTGCACAGAGCGGTCCGCACACGTCAGACGGCTCGATCAAATCCATCAGACGATCGCTCATCTCATGAGTCAATCAACCAGCAAACCCTCCGTTCAGTTAATCCATAAACCCGAAAATTAGGTTAAACTGTTTTTAGAATTGCACTCGCCACAAAAAAAAATAAATAAATAAATAAATAAAGGTCAGGCAACAGTGTTAATTTCATTGCCACTGTGACCCTGGAATCATGCAATGCATTCTGGGAAAATCTGAGCAAGCACAGTACACAAAAGGCAGTCAGTGTTACCAGCATTACTGCAGGGCCAGTGCGCATTGACTCTACTTTCAAAAAAAATCTGTTGGTACGCAGTTCTACAACTGCCATTATTCTTGCTGTTGTTATGGGAACCAACTAGGTAAATAATTGGGTATACACTTTTATTGGTTAAAAAGGCTGACACTGAATTACAACACACCAATATGGATGCTGTATGGAGTAGAAATATCAAGAATACAAACAACATTGAGAGCAAGTTAGTGACTCGGAAAGCCAAAATGCACAAGATCCCGTTTCCATGGATTGCTAAAAGCATCCATTTGAATGGTGAAGGCACCGGAATCTGAGATGTCTGCACCGTTACTATGACGGTGGTTCTGGACGCCTCGTCCCGTTAGGACATGGTCTGAACACGTGGGCGGACCTGATGGTCTGGAATAAGATCTGGACTCCGTCGAGAGTCATCTGGTGCCGCATCCACACAGGATGGCATACTAAAAGCGATACGAACGGAGAAGATGTGTCATAAATCATGAATATCAACACGGCTAAGG
The DNA here is from genome assembly GCF_018555375.3 of Anguilla rostrata. Lineage (NCBI taxonomy): Eukaryota > Metazoa > Chordata > Actinopteri > Anguilliformes > Anguillidae > Anguilla > Anguilla rostrata. The sequence goes on from NC_057939.1 coordinate 5,078,255, forward strand.
GGGCTTGTTTTTTTCCAATGCGAAGCACATCCATCCACTCACAAGAGTTCTGCATTTTTTGAAAGTAAACTTCAGTGGACTTCCTTCCACAACTTTTGGTTCTTTGGACCTGTTCCATTTATGAACTTGGCGAGCATTCCGGCAAATTCTTCATCATTTCACCCCTCACTGTTGTTCTGAAGTTAATGGCTGTTTTGTTCTCCGTGCTCCACATAGCGAAGCGAAGCACAGCTCGCTCTGGACATTCAGCCAAGGCTACGAAATGTTAAAAGTCACACTTTTTATTTATTACGGTCGACTGCTCGCAATGTTTCAATATCGGGGATGTTCTGGCTGTGTCAGTGGAAGGTACAATGGCATTAAAATAAACGATGTATGAACGTTCAATTTTCCCATGCTGTGTCCACTGCTGCTCCTTGCTCCAGACAGGAACGCCTGCCAAATGACTGTAATGTAATGTCATAAATATTGGGACAGCTCGGAAGACCAGTTGACCAATCAGCATCCAGACCTGGATCGATCCATTTTATAATTGGCCATTAGTGTCACCGGTGAAGGAGGGGAGTCTCAGTCAAGGGGACATCTGTGTGTCATCACACACAGCGCCCCCTTCTGGTCAGTCATATGCCTACAGTTTTCCTTCGAAACTTAAAACGTCAGCGTAATCTCCACTGGGGGAGTAAAGAGAGATGAGAGGCAGCGTCTTGACGTCACGTGAAGCGTGTGTCTGTACTACACCATACCACATGAACCAGAGGACAGAGGGCGGTTGCAGGAATGAGCTTGAATACACGCAAGTGTGATATTCCGAACGAGTATAAAATAGCGACAACATAAAAATAAAAAAAATAACACGTAAGAGTGAATAACACATAAGCGCGCCGCGTTAGGGGGACTCACAGACAGTCGGTTCCAGTCCGCCGCTCGTCCGCGCGGCGTTCGCCTGTTTCACAGGTGCTTGTGCAGTCAGCCGCTCCGGCCGCGGCATGAATAATTCACGCGCGCGAGACCTCCGCGCATTTTAATGGCACGAGTGTTCCGTCAGATTTCACCGACTCGCAGCTTTCCTGAAAGGGGCGTGTTTTGTTTTTTTGTTTTTTTGGCTTTTCCCTTTCCATGTTACGTTACATTACATTACATTACATTCATTTGGCAGACGCTTTTATCCAAAGCGACGTACAAAAAATCTTCAACGTCGAGAGGAGGGGGGGGGGGGGGCGGATCGCATGCGCGCAGACAGGAACTCAATTTGACCGCCTTCGCTCTCTTTCGGGAGGCGCCCGTAAATGAATTTGCGTCCTTTCAACAAAAAAAAAAAACAGTAAAAAAAAAAAGTAAATAAATAAATAACGCCGGCGGAGCCTGTGCGCGTCTCATCACGGCCGCGATCTGATTACGCGAGCCCGTTTTGTTTAATTTCCATCATGGAGCAGCACAGGCTCTGGATGCGTTCGGAATCGCAATGAAGGCGATAAGGAAAGCGTCCGAACCTGAATGCTAAAAACAGACTGATACTGGCTACGGCTGCGAGGCGTCAGTAGTAATTATTCGCTTCCGATACAGAAAAATAATATATGGTGAGGAAGGAAATCATTTTCTAATTTCCTATATTATTTTGTCCATATTTATCGTGTAATTCACGCAGGTATGTTCTACTGGGGATTGTAAGTCTGATCATTTTATGCCCCCACAGCACTGGTTCAAACAGGACAGGAATAAAAGCTGAATGTGGATCACATCAGCAGTAAAGGGTTTCCCACATTCATGGCCAACCCCATGTGACCGCAGGCTATTGCTCTCTCCCGATTGGCTGGTTTCCAAATCAGATTCCATGGATTGGCAGACACAAAAGAACACACCCAGTCTCTGGCATCAGCCTTGTGCAGGGCATTCTGGGTAGCCTGCACTTTCTCTTCCCCCTCCCATTAAAAAGAATGTGCTACCAGAAGGATCAGACCCCCACCACAGCGGCAGGAGCCCCCCTTATTCTCCTTTCTCCGTTTTTTTCAGTGTAAACTTTATTAGTCGACTGTGCTGTGATGACGATGTGGACAAAAAAGGGAGGGGGTGAGGGTGTGAGAAAATATGCTGAGCACGCTCAGAACGGCTGAAATGCCAAGTTAAAGTACAAACACGCACACACACACATGCACACACACTCTCTCTCTCACGCATGTGCGCGCATGGTCCTTCTCTCTCTCTCTCTCTCTCTCTCACCACATAAACACGCAAACACGCCCGCCCACCCTGCTCGCTCACTCGCTCGCTCAGCTTTAATCGGCGCGGAATCCGTCAAAACTGGGTCAGACGCTCCCCATCTGCCCAGGCGTGGCTCTAACGCACGCGGGCTGATTAAAAAAAAAGAGAGAAATAGGCCAAACGTTTCAAACGCTGCGTTCCTACGGACAGGGGCGCAGGAAAACAAGATGTCCGCTCACAACTCAGGACAAAACCCGAGCTCTGTAGAGATACATCAAACACAGTGATGCTCCATCACTTTTTCCCTCGTGTGTTTGATGATTTGACAGCATTAAAAAAAAAAAAAAAACCAGCTACTGTATGTGTTTTTACCGTTCCACTGGACAGACCATAAGGAGGAGTGGGAGTATAATGCATCGCCATGGCAGCCAGCCTCATTGCTTGGCAACCATGTGCGGCCCGCTCTTTAACGGGAAACCTCTTTAGCCGCGGCCAATGGCGTTTGACAGCGTTGATGGCGGGGACCTGTCACGTCACAGGATGTGACCATCCATCATCTTTGGCTTACAGGCCAGCAGCTGACCTTTGACCTTTATTTACAGAGACATTCTGGATCGATACGAGAGGGAAATGACTTAATCCTGACACGCATTCCTCGGACTGCGGGGCTGAGGGCAAGACGCAAAGCCAAACCACGCACATTACTAACGCAGTATAACACGCTTACGTTACCTGAACGATGGGCACAGAATTAAACGAGGGGATTCAGAAAAATAGATACTCCAACAGGTATCCTCCTAATGAAGACTCAACCAGGTCTTGCCACGTCTGAAAGATCCGACATGTAAAGGACAACACAAAAAACTCAATCATACGCGTCAATAATTGCACAACTGTGTGTGAACTGAAAAGCAGACAATCGGTTAATGAATCAAAATCACATTCCACACCATAGCTCACCAAGCAATGACTGGTTAAAAAGCCTTTTTAAATAACGCAACTGGCCAGTTAAAAATAAGGGCTGTCAAAATAGAAAAAAAAACAGTCTTGCTTTAAGAGATTTTCTCAGCATTACACATGCATTCTCACGACAGGGTTACATTCCCGGCTAATGGCTCTTGGCATGAAATCATCTTGAAAAAGTCCTACAATAAAGCACCATTGTAAGGAACTTAAATACCGTTTCTCTGTATCACATGGAATAAAATTTCATGAACTGGAGTGGACATGACCTTGCTAATGCACGTGTTTGTTTGGGTTCCTCAGCCAGCAGCCACGCCACACCACCGTGTGTCACGCTCCTGACAAAACTGCTGACGATAAGCGTGTGCAGATGTGGCTGCTGATCGAATGGGAGGTCTGCTGGGAAAACAAACTTTCTGCTGCAAGTGCTATTTGTTGGGTAGTAAGTGCTGTTGCTGGGTTACCCTTCGACCAAACATGCCTCCAATGTGCAATGATGAGGAAACTGCAGAAGGAAAAACGCCACCTTCCAGATGAGATGTTAAAACCTGTGGGCCTGACTCACTGTACTTACAGGGATTACTAAATATCCCACAGTACTCACAAAATATAGGGGCTTCCCTGCTGTCCCGGCACAATTCCCCAAACAGACGTTCTGAACTGGACTTGATAATACCTTCCCCTCTCCAACCCATGTGTGGTGAGCATTCTGTCACAAAAAGGCTGCTTCACATGGGTGGGTGCTACGAATCGGCGGTGGTCAAGGTGAGAATCCACTACACTTTGATCTAATTTATCCCCAGGTTATTACATAAGGGTGGGGGGGGGTTAGATAAAACAAGACTGGGTCAGGACTCCCGGGGGAGAGGCAGAATCTTCAGTTTGACATTCGGTGCCCCTCCCTACCCCACCCCCACCCACCCGGGTCAGCCAAGCTGGGCCAGTACGGGGCGGCGGAGAGTGAGACCGGGTTCACAAGGGGGGGTGGGAGGCGGCGGCCCCTCCCTGAACCACGCATGCCCACGTCCTGGCGTGGCCCTGGAAAGCACTGACCCCCGGGTACGATCGACTCGCCGCGAAGCCAAACAGGAAGCCCGGCAAACCACACGGGAGGGCGGGATCGGCATGGCGTAAATACCTCACAGATACGCGCCCGCTCCCGCTGCGCTCTGCCTGGCGACGACGTACAGCGACTCGGAAACCGCTTTAGGAGTCCACGCGACCAATAAAAAGCCCCTCTTTCGCTCCTCTGGGAACCAGCATAAAGGAAAACCGCGCGTGTATGCTGCATCTCTCGAAGGCGCGGGTGCGGACCGGAGTCGTAGTGAGAGGCTCGGCTCATTCGCGCGGTGAACTGGAGCGCAGGTTCGAAGCTGAGGTATCGGGGCTCTACCTGGATTGTGCTGCCTGTGCTTTAAAATGAGCACTGAGATCGCGGCTTCCTTCCTGCAGTCGCGGCTCCTCCGCGGCGGCGGTGGCGGCGGCTAATCGCGGCCAAACACCGCCGCGGGACTCGCGCCTTAGCGGGGGGAACCGAGCGCTTCTAATAATACGCGGGCGGGAGGAAGCCATTACCGCCAAAATGACACCTAATCTTTCAGCCAATCTTCCTGCAGATAATTACCCTATTGAGATCAGGTGGGGGGAAATGATCACCCCAGGCCTGCTCAGGATGGCAGCCTGCGTTCGGGAATCCGCGCGGATTTGTCCTGAATGTGACCCACTGCCAAAAGCAAGGTGAGCGCTGCCAAAAAAAAAAACCCAAAAAAACTGTGCAGTCCATTGCGCAAAAGCACGAGCGCGAAAGTTTATTTTTAACGCCGCGCGTGATTCGCGTTTAAGTGCGTGCCATTTGGCACCTCTGTCCCGCCTGACGGGACGCTGGGTAAAACTCCGCGCAGCTGTGAGGATTGCGTCGGCGTTGGCGTGGACGTCCGAGGCGGGCGGGCGAGGGAGAGAACGAGGAGCCGCCACTGCTCTTAATGAGCCGCCGCCGCGGCGCGTCATCCGTCATCCGACAGAGTCCGAGCTCAGCGCCGCACAACCCCCCCCCCCACGGGACCCTGGAGCCCGCCGTCCGCAACTCAGCCTCGCCTTTTAATTGCTCCGGTCTGGTTTCCACTGGGGGGGGGGGGGGGTATACAGGGAGGGAGGGGGGGAAACTTTCCAGCCGAAGTGCCGCCCTACTTGCTGTGGCAGCAGAAAGCCGGGCTGAAGGAGAGCTCCGGAACAGGACTGCGCTCCGCCAGGACCTCACATCGTCTCGCTGTCCCGGCCAGCGCGAGCAGGAGCGCTATATAATCTGGCTGGAACGCAGATGACATGGCATTTTCAGCGCCCCCACCCCCCGCCCCCCATTTCAGTCTCTGTCCCGTGCGGAGGACGGCCTGACATCCGTTTGTTACAGTCACACATGAGAACCCCCCCCCCCCCCACAATCAAGTAAAGAACAGCGCCTTAAGCAAACCTGGAAAAAGAGTTCCATTTGTATTCCAGTTATCAGTCACATTGTTTACTGTTATCTAAAAGTTTTAATTAGTGTGATAGGCCTGAACACGATCATACCTCAAGGCTGATGTGAAAGACAAGATGGTATCGCTACCCTCGAACAACTCCGTAGATTGTAAGGTTATATTTAGTTTTTTTTTGGGTTATTTCAGTTTTAATGTTATTTCAGTTTTAGTAATTGGCCCAGGCAGTTTTTTGTGGCCAATGAGAAATATTTCAGGTATTTACTGAAGTGTCAGATAACCTGTCTGCTTTACAGCAGCCAGTATGGGGGCAATTGAGGTTTCTGGTCGAAAGCAATCATCGCACAACAATAAATAACTGAACGCAGGGCATTTAAAGACATAAAAGCACTATTATATGGAATTATATACCACAGCTTGCTATACCACACAAAGAATGCTTAGAACGGCTTTTTACTGAGAAGGAAATTATCACTGCAATTAAATCCCTCGTCTAATAAACTGCCTGGAGAAGACAGATTTCCGGCACAACTCGATAAAGAATTTAAGGACTTATTGTTGCTACTTCTAATGGATATTCTGAAATATGCATCTACAAACACCAACCCCCAGGACGCATTCTACCAGGCTATTATTACTGTTATTCAAACAAGCGCGAATCCGCAATAGCTGCGACCGCACACGCGCATGCGTCCATGTGCGCATGCGTCCACGCACACACCCTCGCACAAACACGTGACCTCTTTTTTGGCTCATGACCAACCATTCCACAGAATCTTGTGCAAATCTGTGAATCCATTCGGGAGTTATGCGCCTTTTTGTGATAGGCCACGCCCATCGCCACGCCCCCTCTAGGTCAATCGGCCTGAAAGTTACTCAGCTCTACCTTCGGTCATGACCAACGTCCCTGCCAAATTTCAGCCTCCTGGGGCGAAAACTGTGGCCGCTACAGGGTGGGACACTTTTGTGGACCAACAGGCCAACCGACCGACCGACAGACAGAGCTATAGAGCTGCGGTCACAGCTAAAAAGTGACAGTGGGTAAGGAACTGGGCTTGTAACCGAAAGGTCGCAGGTTCGATTCCCGGGTAGGACACTGCCGTTGTACCCTTGAGCAAGGTACTTAACCGGAATTGCTTCAGTATATATCCAGCTGTATAAATGGATACAATGTAAAATGCTATGTAAAAGTTGTGTAAGTCGCTCTGGATAAGAGCGTCTGCTAAATGCCTGTAATGTAATGTAATGTAATGTAAAAAGGGCTAAGGACCCTTTGAAGCCCATATACACAAGACCCCATTTGAAAGGTATCCAACCATGCTAATCTATAAATGGCTGCGTGGAGAGGACTCTAATGTCCCTCCAATGGAGGAAAGAGAAATTTCAGTTCTCAAAGATTTTCTTTTGGCTGTGCGAAACCTAAGAGACTTTATAAGGGTCACATTACAGGGCCCAGGGGAAACTGCCCGGGTCTTTGCCTGAGGAGGAACCATTCTTCTTCAAATCGATATAAGGAATAAATGGGGCTCTTATGACAGGGCTCCCCAAATACGCACACCCAAAGTACGGGGGGAACGGGGTCTGGGGGTATTCTGTTGATGGTGAGTCATGGGGTGACCTCTGTGACAACAGTGTCACGTCGATATTAAACTCCAGGTGCAGACCTGCCCGGTGCAACTTTCTCCATCACCTCCATTCTGCTGTTCGAACTTGATCAAACAACAAAGTTTCTTTCTCACTCTGCATGTTAGTGTTCCTGGCGTGAGGTATGTGCCAAGGTATCCTTGATTTTAAGTGCCCCTTTTGAGACAGAAACTGAGGTGTGCTTATTGAATAATTTTTTTTACGAATACCAGACTGTCCAACAGTTACAATGTAAGATGTGCTGATGTAGCACGAGCAGCGGCAGCGCAGACATGTCTAGCTCAGAGATAGAAATCTGGCTCTCTAATCCCTATAGCATTGTGGCACTCGGAAACGAAGAAATGTGCTCCAACAGAAAATATCACTTATGAAATCCGGAACAGAATGAACGTTCTACAGCATGTGGCACCCTTTCCTGACCTGTATGGAAATTTTACCCTTGAGTCAGGCTGACTGTGACATTCTCCCAGACACTGAAGTAATGTATTTTTCAATGATTTTGTTTTATTTATTTATAGGAATCTCAACGTATCTATTGAAATGGCTGTACCTTTACTGCTGTATCTTATTTCAACTGCTCTCTGAGTGTGTGTGTGTGTGTGTGTGTGTGTAACGTAGACAGCAAGGTGTGCAACGTTCCGCCGACTCGAACAGACTTTCCAAAAACACGGGCTTCCACGGTCCACCAGAGATGGGGGAGCGGTCGATGTGCGGTTGCATCTCTAGAGACCCAGGAAAAGGCACATCATGCCACTCAATTCAGAGTATATGCAGTTTTGACATGGATGGCATACCATGCAGCACAAAAGGGTGAACAGGAGAAAGTGCGCAAGAGCAGAGTGTACAATCCAACTGTCTTATCATGACATCGAACACTGTCCACACCTCCTCAGGGCTTCATCACAACAAACGGGTTCGCACGGCTTCTCCGCGACAACTACCTGTGAAACAGCCTGTTTCCGCCATTTCCGCTGACGTTACACATCAGAACCGAGCCCTCAGCCACTCGCCCGTTAATTATCATCTTCCCGCGAAACGACCCGGCAAGCTGACATACTCCCCAGGGCCCCCGGAACAGGCCGGTCTCTCTTCAGGACCTCGTTTTCTCTTTTTTTTTTTTTTAGCGGGAAAGATGTTGGGGTCTGGTGCCTGGCATGCCTCGGGGCCCCCACAGCAGGGGCCCGTGTAATTTGAATTGAGATGCGGCGAGATTCACCAACAGCTGTCCAGATGTTGACCGTGCGGTCCAGTGTCCATGTAAACGTTTTTTTTTTTTTTTTTTTTAAACCGCTTCCCATTTGAATCCTCCATTTTGACCGGCCTTCCTGGGTTTCAGCTGTTAGGCTGCTCGAGGGATTCCTTTGGGCGGAACAAGGCCTTTCCACTGAAAGCGGATGAACACACCTCTGGAGGTTTTCTGTCAATAACTTTTTCACCCAGCTGAGTCAAGAACTGCAGTTTAGAGTAGAGAAGTTCCCTTAAAATACATGTTACCATTGCAGAAGCCAAAACAGGTTGGTGGTGGTGGTGGCAGGTAGCATTCATGCCACATGTTTTTCTGTTGTTCGGCCATAAACGCGCAAAAAATATAGAAAAAATATCCGTTTCATTGGACACCAATGCAGGTTTAATGCAACCATCCACATGAGTCAACTAAAATACCTTACCTACAACTGCACATCTCTAACGAACCAGCCATGCAGGAACAACAAATAACTAGCAGTCAGACATTCGCCGCAACTCTCCCTCCTTTGTATTTTCCAGGTGAGTGCATCCGCACTTCAGCGCACTTGAACCGTTGAGTGGGAGTCCACCCATAATCCTCGGCAATCAGCTTTGGCAGACGTGCGCCGTGTTGATGTGGGAGTACCGACAAATCAGATTTCCGCTGTGCGCTATGTTTGCTCTGCAGTCACACGACAGAGCATGACAGCAACGGGCGATTGAACGTAGCATGTACTGAAATTAGCACGTCCCCCCCCAACCCCCACCCACACACCTACATGCACACACACACACACACACACACAAACCTTCAGTTCTCTCTGTACACCAGTGAGTTTACGAATGGCTTAGTGAAACCACAATTCGAGTCCAGCCACTCAGATCCAATAAAAGCCATTCAGACTGCATTATTAAAATGTTTGGTCTTCTGTGGAGGGGACACGTTTTGAAAAGATAGGCTGTCACCTCCCCTTGTCTCCATCAACAGTATATTTATACACATTTGCAATGATTCTAATGCTTTTCTTGATGCACCTCGGATAATTATATATATATATATATATATGGGGGTTAGAAAGACAAGAATGAGTAACTTTTAATTATGCATAGAACAAAGCAGTATCACTTCAAATGCTGAGTGATTTATAATAATGTATTTAATGACTAGAGCCGTTTCATGCTCCTCAAAGCAAGCAGTCGAAGAGCGAAAGCGTTAACGCGATGCCTATTTATACGCGACAGCCATGTGACACTCTGGCACGAGCGTTCTCCGAGGAATTTATATTTTTCGGTTGACGCCTACTCAAGTGTCTCCGAAAATGACATTGCTGCTGAGAGAACCACAAGACTAATTTAATCCACTCAAAATTATAAATACGTGACTTTACAGAATCGGACATTTATATTTTGTAGAAAATATAGTTTCATAAAATTGTGACAATGAGGCATCAATGTGCGTAAAGGTAGGCTACATATATGATGCATGATGCATTGATTCTAAATTATTCAACTTTGCTCGTATGCATAATATTCTTCTACCTATGTTCGTAAAACAGATCGGACAAATCCTACAGGACATTCCACCCACCATGCATTTGTCTATAAATTGTTCCCAAATATTGCGATTTGGGATCTTCTGAAGCGAGCAATCGTCAATTAACCGAACTGCATCAGCGCCGTTTTTATTTCCATACTCAAAAATCTAATTACACGAGAGTCAGTGAGTAGTTCCGCACGAGAAACCGCTATTTACATGCATTCTCTTTTGTCTTACAAGCACAAATGTTAATACGTACAAGGCAATAGCAGCATTACACACGATGGAAAAATATGTGTAGCCTAATATATGAGAGGAAAAAGAAACACTTGCCTGGAATGTGTAATACCTTGTCCCATTGGGTGGGTGTACCTTTGGGGAGTTCGCCCCCGTATTCATATCGGAGAAAATCATAATTTCCTCGAAGTATTCCAGAAGTAGAGGCGTGCAACGGCGGCTGAAGTCGGCGCCTAATTCCGTCGCTTGTGTTCAGCGGGACGAGGTAAAAGCGAACTCAAACCTGCCCCATCCGACACCTTGAGACAATACTTTCGGCACCCGGGCGGGTACCCACATCGGTGAATTTAAAGGCACAGCCGTCAAATCACGGTAAACGGAACGAGTCCCTTCCAGTTGTTTTCTCAGAAAACAAACGCGCCGACGACAATGCTCGCACTATCGATCGCCCGAGTGAAATGTCAGTGCCATAGATCAGTGAGAGCTGGGGGCGAACCGAACGGACGCTGAAAGAGACTCGGACAAGCCCATCTGTTCGCTCAGATAATCACCTCCCTTTTCCACTGCCCTCAGAAGTGATTATGCAGAGCATCACAGCCAGGCTAACCAATAACATATTGCCTCTTCTGAGCGAGCGGCGCGCGTGTGTGGAGAAGGGAAACCTCTTCCCTCGGCAAGAGACCGCGAGGGCTAGTGCCAACATTCCTGAGGTGCTTATTTCCCTTGGGAATAGAAAACAGTATATATGGCGATTTAATTCTCTTTCACGCGTAGCCAAATGTAGGCAGTGCTCTTCGCGCATACAATCGCGTGGGCTACTTTTTAAATACCGCACGGCGGCGCTCTAGAAAGTGATAATACTTTATAGTAGGCTATGTCTGCAATGCACAGCACCCAATATTTTTGTCTAATATAGACATCATCATTTACGCCTTTCTGTTGTTGCTTGCATTGCTGAAAGCTATTTCAAAAGCGGGATAAAATATGTAAACAAGATCAGCCTACAATTTATTCTATGAGATGGATTTGCACATTGCAGTTCATGGAACGCATTGTAACAATGAAATTCTTATTCTCAAAGTCCGACTATTTAAATCGCAGAAGATAGATTACCATTGTAGCTCTTCGTCCAAGAACCCAAACAAAAGTAAAGCATCTTCAGGCAACAGTTGTAAAACCCTTCCTCTGAAAGTATATTAACTGTTCGTTGTATTTTCTCTAGCTGACACCCCAGTCTAATCCATCGCAATTAACATACTGTATATTTAGCTCTTTTTTACTTATAATCGATGTGTAGTGGCTATGTACTGAAACAGGGTAGGTTAGAGTTTGTTTCCTGTCTGCGTTTAAGTATCAGCTCCTTCCCGTCAACACCGCAACACTCCCGAGAAATGCCCTAGTTTATTTGTGTGTCTGCATCAAACGAGCACGTGGATTCTGACAAAGCGGCAGCGCGCTGCGATCCTCCCGAAGGCCCTGGTTGGCAGCGCACTGCAGCGGAACTCCTCGCTGCCCTGCGAGTCAGATAATTTCCTATTGAGCAGTTCGAGGCTAATCTGTGCCCCAGAAACGCCAAAGGCTCTGCTGGCTATTTTAATAAACTTAAAATCAGCCACAAACAGAGGGCAACAACACAAATCAGCAAAAACAGAACAAGAGACCCAACAAGTATGTGCGCGTGCGTGTGCGCTAGAGAGAAAAATATTACTCTGAATTCTCCTTAAATACCAATTCTCGACGTATGATTTAAATTCATCATAAGTACATTCTCAGAAGATAGAGTCCCAGATGGCTTCTCTGCATCTGCATTGGAGAACCCTGTCTACTTCAAGGGTTCTTTGTTGGGAAAAATGATTCTGGGAGCTCTGACACATTTCATGCCTACCATAGAGGGCTGAGCAAAAAAAAACTAATAGCATTCCCCTATGTAGACAAGCCAAAGAACGCTGTCTTTCTGAGAGTGTTCTAGGGTTGCAGATTGCTGCTATACAGCTAAAATCGCACCAACGATATTGCATTGCTTGCATAGTGTCATGCATGCAATGCAAGGAGAGAGAAACTAACTTTTATAACCAAACTAACAATGAACAGTTACATCTCTGCATTCACATTTAATACATTACATTAATACATTACAGCATTTGGAGACGCTCTTATCCAGAGCGACATACAACAAAGTGTCATAACCATAACCAGAACAAGTATGACTAAACTCCCTAGAGAAAGTACGGCTCAAGTGCAGGAACAACCGCATAGTTCAAATTGGCCCTGATGGTTTAACTGATTCACACTAAAACGAAACGCACAAGCAATCATGGAAAAACAAATAATAAAAAAAGAGCTTTAAAAGTGAAGGCCAAGTTATTACACGCTGCCTGTTCAACCCTTAATGAGTTAGAGCCCTGAACACATGCTACTAGTAACATTGCCCTGAGGAATAAGCATTTCATTTCTCCATCCTGAAAGGCGGGAATGATCTCAACAGTGATTCTATTGACAGGCAACCAATAAATAGCCAACCTTACCAAAGCCATGATTTATAAATGCATAATTAAGTGCTGACAACGTTATTTATAGAGCAACTCTAAAGTTGTATTTGCTACAAAACCCCCCCGAGATTAAAACGTTTCTAAAATGCCTCAGTGATGGCTTTTGATTTCTTTTTTTCCACCCTCCATGTGTTCTCTCTATAAAAAACAACACTTCATCCATTTAGAATGAATGTAGCATTGAGCAAGAGCAGCTCTTAAAAGCTGCCAAGAGGCCTTTTACAAAGTGAAGGTCTCTTAGCTTCACTTTCCCGCACGTTACGTCTGTGGTCGGGAGGGGCACGGCTGGTTTGACACAATTTTCTTTTTTTTTTCCTCCATCACCTGGGAAGACCAGTGAATGGGTTAAATAATGCAAACCCATTCCTAGGCCCAGTGCCTTTGAAGACCATTTACTGAACTTTATTCAACCGAGGACTGCACTTGCCTCCTTTTGTGAAACTTTATTTACAGCAGCATCCTAGTGGACATGTCCCATCTATCATAAAAACACATTCTTGTACAGCAATGTTGTTTTGTAAATGGCTACCTGAGTTCCTCCATGTACCTATTCGAGAATGAAATGCACCAAACCCTAAGATGCGTCCAAGCCAAGTACTTTAATTTGGAATAACAATAGCAACGGAGTAGTTTGGAATGCCTGTACACAGCGTATAATATGTCAGCATAATGGGGCATATGTCTTCTGTGGGATCTGAACCAAAGCTCATAATTTAGCCATCGCAAAACAGGGGATACAATTAGCCCGCTTAGCTAATAACCAAACTACCCATCAACAGAATTAATCATGCTCCTACCACTTTCTGCCAGGGCCTCATATAATTCAGTAACAGACATTCCCACGCTAATTTCTTTCTCTAAACTGTACTATATCTGGGGGCACATTTTTTTGTAAAATTAATAATGGTAGTTGTAGATGAAAAAAAAAAAAAGTCCACATGAAATAGAAAATCTACATATGAGCGCAAACGTAAAGTTCACATTCAGGATTATGTTAAAAAAAATACCCAGCACAGTTGATGGCCGCATGTGCTTGATGATGAGAGGTCTCTTCTGACACCACTGGCTCTGGGCCCTTTTTCGTAATTCTCAAGACTGCATGTCAAAGACAGAATCTACTTGGTAAATGACATCAGTTACAGGACGAAAACGATTTGAACGAGACGCTATTTGAACAGAAAAAATAAAGCGAAACCGGAGCAGCACATTTTCCAGGTCCAGACCGGCGAAACGATTTCAGACATTAATTTCAATCACAAGGCTGCTGCCTCTCAGTGACCGCTGTTCAGGCGCACGCCTGGTGCTAATATGATGTAATGGCAGGGCGGCGAAGCCCAGCATGGTTTTTTCGGGTAATGGGACGAGGCGAACGGAGGGGGACCGGATTCATTTCCACTTCCCCGGCCTCTGGTTCCTGAGGGCGGTGACGAATCCAGAAACGCGGAACTGATGCCCCGGGGTCCCGGCAACAAGCGCCGGGGGAACGTCGGAGAGCCCGGGCGGCAGATGGGATCGCCCGTCTGCAGGGAGAGAGAGTGTGTGTGTGTGTGTGTGTGTGTGTGTCTGACTGACCGTGCTGCTCACATAGCCGCTACACAGCAGACTCATCTTAGACCAGAGCCAACACAAAGAGAGGCTGAGTTAGGTCTGTGTCTCATTTCGAGAATTGTGGGTAAAGAATTACGAGCAATCAGGATATTTCTGTACTATGTCCTTAAAAAAAAAAAGACAGCCATCTAGCAGCCATTAAAACTGCCTAGTGATGTAATCTCACAGATGTGCAGTGTAATTGGCTGTGAGCTACGAAAGCCCTGTATGCTCATTGGTTGGAGGGATGAAGCGCAAGAGCTCTCATAAAATTAATGCTTTGTTCCATCCTTCCCATTGCCTTTGTGCTGCTGCTCCAGAATGCTCACCACCTCTTGCTTATTAATAAGAAGCATTTACTTTAGAGAATTTAGATTTATTGAGGAAAACGAGCAAGATTCACAAGGGAAAGATTCAAGTAGCAAGTAATGTGCGATGTTCCCTTTCATGAACATTGTTCAGCCGAAGATTATGTATTCCAGAGAGTACTTTAAATTGATTCTATATGTTCAGAAAAACATATTATCAAACTGAACAACAAGCACTGGCAAATTCAACGCACCAGTAGGTTAATATGTAAGTCTCTTATTAGAATACAAACCCCCTCATTTAACAGAATGAAAATCACCGGCACTAACTCTCTTTGTTTATCTAACACTCACACAAAAATATGTTCTGCTGTCAATCACATTGCAAATCTAATTTATTTCTGTTTGAAGGCAGCGTTCAAGCATATTTAATCCAGTTTTATGTTACAGTAGAAAACATTATACTACTCATTTTATATGCTACACAACAGTTATATAGCGTAGTGTAGAATGAAGTGAGTGTGTGTGTGTGTACACACACTCACATATATACAGTATATGCTTGTGTGTTTGTAAGTGTGTAGATGTGTATGTTTGTTCATGGGCATGTGAGTGCTGTGTGTACATGTGCGTATTAAAGACAAATTACAATGCTTTACGTTTACTGCAAGGTGCAGGGACCTTCCACAACACGGAAAAGAGCTAGGTAGCTTATTTTGTCGTTTTGTTAAATTAATATGTTTAACACAACCGCAACAACCAGAGAACAACTTCTACACGGGGTAAGAATATATTATTATATTATAGTGGGGTGCACTTCAGGACATCAGATTACAGTGATTCTAATATTCATGTTGTGGATTCATATCATATTCAAATCATATTGCGATTTTCTTCAGTCCGATGTCAGCGTTTCGCTTTTTCACTGACTCTGTTCACACCCCTGATTATGTGAACAAGATGTCTACCCGAGGCATTTAATTTTGCTCATGCAACATACCCAACAATTGCAAACGAGCTAGCGCTAGCCAGTGTTTTTTTTTATTTTTACGAATATGTCCATGGGAAGTGCTTAGGCACACAGCAGTGGAATGCTGCAGTTGATTCCAGTTTCCTTGCCAAGCTCACAGACAATTAAAGCCTGGTGCTGGTTTCAATGATCAGCGTGTGTGAGCAGTGTAAAAGAACTGATACAACTGGACCCTGCTGATATTGAGAAAAGTGACCAATGACAGTACTGAGTATTCAAGATGTAGGATTATTAATGCTACATATTAAGAGCAGTTAACCACACTAGTAATCTCTACTGTAGGATTCATGGGTTTGCTGAAAGAAAATGTGACCTAACAAAATGGCGACCTACATGATGTAATCTGCAGACATATATGATGTTTTATGTAATGCTCAAATATGAAATTCAGTTTTAAGACCCTAAACCCTGCTTTTTTATATGAAGGACAAGTGATTACAATTGAACTGAGATGAAAACAAAGTGTGTTTTGTGTTAGTTCATTAAGGGCCACTTCATAATCACTGCAAAATAACGAAGAAGGTACATTTTTAGAAATGTACATTAAACCACTCCTTGAATACCCATCGAGTCTTTTGCTGAATAATTCAGAGATTTTACACTCGCGAACACGACGGGATCGCACGCCGTCGCCTCCGCCTCGTCTTTCACACGCGTCACGAATATTCTGGGGCGTCTCTGAAATCGAGCGCTGCGTAGTTGAACTCGAACTTCTCACCTCGAGTATTTGCGGGAGTCTGATTTCAGGCTCTGCGATATTAGGACGTTCGCAGAGCGGAGACGGGGGGGGAGAACACACACACCGAGCGGCAGGTATATGCCGTGCATACGTAATGCGCCGTACATTATGAATCGCTCCAGGACAGCGGGAATGAGGCACAAGGGAGATGAGATCATTAGCATTCCCACCGTCGTGGGAGAAAGCCGCACAGTGTCAAAATACCCGGCTTTAACTACGCCACTAGACAGGCTGTCATAGAACAAGGATTTTAGACACTGTGTAATTCATATATAATATGATTTATTTTTTAAAAAATAAATCGCAATTGGATAAATCATTTACCTTATTGCAATACCAGGGCGTCACGAGACAGAGAAATACGACTAAAAAAAATTCATCAGATTATGACAGGGCCCAAGGGTGGCGCGCGATGGATCCGTCTAGGGACGTTCACAATCTAGGACGAGATCAGCGTCAGTTTCCCGCGTGGGAATCCAGCCCTCGATTTCGAGACTCCCTGCTTTGATTTAGGACTCCGTGCCGCACTTCATGTCTGGTCTCCCCCCCGGGGCCGTCTGAGCTGCGCCCCCCTACGTCGCGTCGTGCTGAGGTCCCAGCCCGTTGTGAGCAACAACCGTGCAGCCATTTGCATACCTGTTTCACGCCAAATTAAACAGGGGAGCGCATTTCACAGAAACCGCATTCGCCATTTGAGCCGAAGCAATAAGAAAGAAGTTTTCTCAGTATTTCTTGGCACCGTGGTTCGACTTCATAGTTTTCTGAAATGACAAGTTTTTTTATTTTTTTATATTTTATCATATGCTTGGAAGAAATTTCCTGTTTGACACCACCTGTCTGAACAGGGAGGAATATTCCGGAAAGGCTGTGCGGCTTGCTGATAAAAAAAAAAAGAAGAAAAAAAAAAAAGTGCGACGCCTTTTTGCAGAATAAATTAACCATCAGCTGCCCGCATCTCGGAGAGAATCTTCATGATGACGGCCCTCGGCTGCCAGTCACCCTGTCCTCGGGAGTGACATCATCGACAGAGCTGGCCGGGAGCCATCTTGTTGCGCAAATGGGATGTGGCACGGGGGAGCAAATGACACGCTGGGGCCTGCTACACCTTTCAAGGGTACGGATTTGGTGGGAGGAGGGGGAGGGGGGTTGAGTACGACACACAGGGAATTCAGACACTTCCCTCCATTTTCCTCACCACACAACAGGTGATGCCGTCTTCAAAATGTCAACGGCAGGCTACGTTCAAGTATACAGGTCTGTAAAAATGGCAATACCCATAACAAAAATGAGAATAAATAAAATATACCTTCGAATGTGTTAAATCAAATATGTAGGCAGAGCCGTACAGGTAATGGAGAAAAAATCTCAAAAATGTCAGTGGCGGGCTACTGTGTATTTAAGTATACACATCTTAAAATAGCGACAGTAGCCATAACAAAAATAAATAATAACAAAATATATTTGCAAATGTATTATATAGAGAAGCGGCGCAGGTAATGAACACAAACAGTCAAAGTCAAACAGCTTTCCAACAGTGAAGGGTCCTGAGTAATAATGAGAGACACATTATCCCGGCATCTTTGGGATGCCATCTTTGTGATTACTGAGCTCACCAGTGCTCTTTTTCTCCACAACTGTCTTGAGTCTGAGACCCATAGACATCACCAGATGCTGGGTGACTTCCCTGGTGATGCTCTGCCAGGCCCACACACAGACGCACACAAGCGTGCGCGCACACACACACACACACACACACGCACACACACACACACACCTGATGAGCTGATAGCTTATCATCAAGAATCCTCGTTTCTGGACACTATTTTCGAGGGATGCGATACATTTTTATTAAAAACATGCAAATCTCTAGACTTACACTGAGGAGGTGTGAGTGAGCTAACAGGTATCACTTCAGAAAAGTACACAAGGTTCTATACATCTTTATGGCCGAAACTCATAAACAACCATGTGACTGACTGATTCACACATTAGGTTTACATGACTAATAGACTGGTAGACTTTCCCTTTAAATGTTAGTACAGAAAGATGCCAAATGGAAGAGAAAAAGAAAACACTTAGATCTTAAACTCCCAGAACTGTTAGAGCAAGCACTATTTGGTAAAAAAAAAACTGAAATGGAATGAACTTTTACTGCAAAGTCTCATTTGGGTTTTTTTTTTCTTCTGATAAATTGGCCATTTGCCACTAATATAATTCAACTGTAACTTCAATGTACTTTTTTGTTGTTGGTCAAAGTCATTTAATAAGCACTAGGCAGTCACCCAGTTGGGCACATCAAGGGCAGACTAAATAGAGGCACATAAAGTATTGATTTTCCTACTGCTTATATTCCCTGTGGTAACATAAATATTTTTGTCAAGGTAATACATTGTTCGAGATTTACTAGATATCTTAAAGTATTAGCTAATGTTTTTTTTCTGTTGACGGTGAAAGTCTTAATACTAGATATCTTAAAGGAACAAAAGAAAAATGTCGGCCTTATAATTACCTGTAGACTGAATTTATTGGAATACCTAATAATTACTTTCATGCTCATATCGTGAGCTGTACTGCGGAAAGTAATGTTTATGATCGAAAACTTTCAGGAATCGATTTTCTCTCTCAACCTTCACCTTTTCTTCTCACTGAGTAACGTCTGGCAATAGGTGCAATATGCACAGGTGTCTGTTTTCTGTATAAAAAAAAAATCAGTTTGGCAACAATAACGCTATGGGTAATATCAATAAGGGTAACATTCAAAGTCAAGAATCAACAAACCAATTTGCTAATTATTAGATGATTGTCTTGACTGCACAAGGTGTTTAATCCAACCAGATACCTACTGTGGGTAATAGGCAACCTTATCCGGATAGTCTCACATGCAAGCATATAAGCTTTTGTCCCTTGAAGTAATCAAATGCGGACAGTAGCTTCAGCGCTGCAAGGGCGCGCTGGATTAGATTTGAGCCAGTGATTGTTAGCGAATTTGAAATTCAAAATGGTTTAGCTGTGACATTAAGCATGACTCAACTAAACCATTTAGAATTTCAAATTGGCTAACAATCACTGGCCCAAATCTAGTTGCACCGGCTAGACGTACAATGGGGCATAATTCAGATGTATGACTATACTGTACAGACGTATTAATAGAGATCAATGTTATTCATGATTAGGAGTAATATGCATATACGTATGTAGTGCTTCTCCCTAAATCATTCTAAACTTGATACTGGTGCATTGGTGCTGCTGTGTGACCCAGGGCTGATTAAA
This sequence comes from Anguilla rostrata, assembly GCF_018555375.3. Taxonomy (NCBI): domain Eukaryota; kingdom Metazoa; phylum Chordata; class Actinopteri; order Anguilliformes; family Anguillidae; genus Anguilla; species Anguilla rostrata. Next base: position 5,098,013 of record NC_057939.1, read on the forward strand.
CCGTAAGTTAAAAGCGTAGCTCTGCAGCGTTGCTACTTTGTATAATTGTATCAAAGCTAACAAATAGAATATACAACCGTGGATCTTGTTACTAACAGGGAGTGTTGCTGAGCACGACTCTGAATTTATTTATTATTGTGCTACAGTATAATCCAGTACAACATTGTTTGTTTATTTGAATAAATCAATTACCATGGCTTGCCATCAAAGCCTGTGTAGATTCAAATTTACATTCAGTTTATTCTCACATTTTTCACCCAGTGCAGTGTTTGTGCCAGATATTCAAGCACCCTTAACCCTTTTAAGGTGTGAGGTCACAATACGATCAGAATGTTCTTAACTGAACATTCTAATGTTGATGTCACAATCACGACTGTTAATGGAATGCCATGGAGTTCTAGAACACCGACTTGGAATTTTGAAAAAAAAAAAAGAACATTCCAAAAAACCTAATCTTCAAAGGGTTAATGAGTGGCACAGCACTGCCCCAAGTACAGTAACTGCCTCAAGTATTTATAAATCTCATTCCCCTCATGTATCACCTCTGCACAGCTGGACCCACCTCTGTGTAGCACAACATAGAATCCTGCTGATCTCCGGAACTCTGCGCTATGGCATCACATGCTTTCCACTACTCTAAAGCGACAGAAACGGCAACGGCAGGAGAGAGAACACACAGGGCCGCCAGGGACCCTCAGGTGACCTCAGAGTGCAGGGTCAGGTTGGTGCGGAGGAGTAGTTCCCATGCTCCCTCAGCAGGGGTCAGTTCGCGGGATCGAAAGTTCGCTAACCAGAGGGTTACGCCCTGCCAGGGATAAAAGGCTGGGGGCTGCTGTTGAACCGCACGCTACCCTTCCGCGGCGACCTCGCCCGCTTCCCCTGCCCCCCGGCGTTCTGCGTGCTCTAGAACCCCAAAAGGGGACGGCGTTCCACGGTCGCTTCAGCAGTCTGATCACATTCGCCCTCGCCGAAATGACATCACACAGCAGCCGAGATAACGGGCGCGGCGCTCATTCCGTGTGAAAGGACTCCTATCTTCACCAAAAACTGTCCACTTTATTTTCCGGCGTTTGCAAAGAAGCGAGGCACGAATATAAATCAAATTTCCTTTTGAGTTTTTTTTTTTTTTTTTTTGATCAATCTGAAATGTGAAATGATCTGTTGAATGGACTCCTGAATAGCGTGTCGGGTTCAGATACTCCTTTAACCTGCATCGGTGTGTCTTGTGGCCTATGGGGGGGGGGTTGGGGGGTGCACATGGGGGACACCATAGAGTCTTCCCAAGCAGGGTAGATTTCAGTTGCCAGGTTACCCATCACCTCATTGACTCAATTTTCTGAGGCAGTGGTTGTGGAAAAGAAGGGGCAATATGACATCACAGTTCAGTGTGCTGGTGAGCAGCCCTCCTGAGCACAGAATATGCTCCAGTAATGGGATAGCCTACCACTGCAGTTCGGCATTCAGATTCTGGGGCTTAAAGCAAAATGGTAAACAAAGGTATTCAGAAACTCCACAAAGGATTAACTAACGTGTGCAGTGTGTAATCTCATCTACATACGCACTTCAATTATTTCCTTTCTTCTTTATCCCAAAACGAAGGGGCCTCGCATTCTGCATTGGTGAAATGTGCCACAGCGAACGAGCTCAGCGATGCTCAATACACTCCTCCACACTCGCTTCCCCAAAGACAACAAATAAAAGTCAAACGAGATGAGATGAGGAAACAGGTACATCGAAATTGAATCCTTTAAGAGGAACAGAACGGCAACACAGCAAATAGCGGCCCTGCACTGCACATTAGGGGACAGAGCATCAGCCCATTTCCCCATCGAGGAGGGAACAAGACTGCTCATTTCTTATTTCACTTTTCTTCAACTTCCTCCCTGTTTTTTTTTTTTTTTTTTTTTTTACTGGGAACATCTCTTATTGAAATCTGTGCCTCAAGGGGTCTGTCCTCAAACAGCTCCATCAAAACACACCAGTAACCGTCACAGAGGCCAAAATGGCATTCTCATAACGCATCTAACACACCCTCCCACAAGATATGATAATGCTGACCTTAGTGGCGACTGGCTTGTTTGGATTTTCCTTTGGATTAGCATTTCAGCATTTAGACTCTTGGCACACACACACACACACACACGCACACTATTCAAACTTACATAACCATAATGTTCAAGGGATTTGAGTCTGACACAAAGGAGTTTAAAATAACACGTCTGTGCTGTTGAAACCACGCTCGGTTCTCTTCTCAGTTTTAGACTGTTGGAACATTACAAGTGAAACAATTATGTTTTTTTTTTACTTCTGTTTTTAAAATTTCTCCAAATTTGGAAGCATAAGCCGTGCCTCTTGCTTTGCTATCTGCACTCTAGCAAGAAGAACTGCAGGTCATTTACTACTGCCTAGCTCACTAGTGTGGTCATGCTTCCTAACAGCATTGAGTGTGACACACCCAATGTTTTGGCTATGTCTCTGATCGATATTTCAGCCTCATTATGGCCAGCAGATGGTTTTTGCTCTTTAATCTAAAATTCATTGTTTAATTTCAAATCCAATGTACTGGACAACAGAGCCATAACAACAAAAATTGTGTCACTGTCCAAATACTTACAGACTGCACTGTGCATTCCAGAAACAGATTATCTTGGAGCAGGTACCATAAAGGATCAATCTCTTTCCATTTGAAGTTCTTGTTTGGACATATAATCAATAACTACATTGGAATAGAATTCATTTAAATTAATAAAAGTGTGGACAACCAAATTGTTGTTTACTTGCCATTTTTCATCAAATCAAAATCACAAATGAATGATGGCAGATTTTCTTGTTCTGCCGTAGAACGCAATAAATCACCTTGAACTGACCCAGAGAGGGTTCAGACACCCTTTTCAATCTTACCGCTCAACCACAGGGATGCTCACTCTCAGAGCGATTACTCTGAGGTTCTGTTTTAATTCACAGACACCATTTTTCATTAATCCCAGTGGCTGCCAAGCTGATGGTGATGTCCAAGAATAAAATGCCAATCCGGTTTGAATCTGATCTAAATCTAAAAGCCAGTTAATGTAAGGCAGCATAATGGTTGGGATGAATGCCCACTGTGGGAGACAGAGGGGCCATGTATTCAAATATTTATTGGCGATTTGCACATATTCACTGAGTTTATAACAGATTATTGGCTAAAGGAAAGCTCATATTTCATGCTTTGTTTGTGCAGCTATAGCTATGACTATTTGTGTTTGCCCTGCTCATTTGAATAATACGTAGTACAAATTGAATAGTTTCAAATGTTTCGTTCCAAAATCAGCCAGCATATTCAACCTAACTTGAATGAACGTTTGTTTGAATATATGACTGGTTCTGATGCTGTTACTGTGCTTGGGATTTTAAAAGAGTGGTCTTGGGTTGACTGCTCGATGGGCCAGAATGCAATCAAAAAATTTGTCCTTAACTTCCACGTACAGCTAAAAGCAGTAATTATTTTTATTCTTCACAAACACGGTGTGACCAGTTGAACAATCACTAACACTAGCTCGCGAAAGTGAGTCTGCAAATAAAAAAGCATATGGCTTGTGTTTAGTTGTAAGTGAAAGTTATGGACAAATGTTGATTGAATACAGGCAATGGAGTATATAGGTTATAATCCGGAACCATGGACAGCTCCCAGTAGCATGCAATAGAACAGGCAGGGATATGTCATAGCTATCTGGTTCTGGGGATAACACTACCCCTCTGATCCTAAATCCTGGGAAACACAGGTAGAGGCGGTGTGCTAATATAATCCATATGTCGCCAACCCTGGATGGTACTGAACAATTAAAGCGAGTGGAGTCCTTTCTATTTGATGAATAACTAAAATTTAAAACAAATTATGTAGCTAATATTGTGATACTAGTTACAGAATTAAGTATTATTCATATTGCTACTAGTGCAAAACACATAATCTTTATAGGCAGACTACACTAGTTTTCTGTACCCATCAAGAGTGCACAGATGTTAACATATATATATATAAATGGCAAGTTATTGTGCTGCTGGACTTGTGACGTACGAGCATTCCCATTATGATGCTTTCTTGTGCACTGTTATTATCATAAAGTACATGCTGGACTGGAGTATGATTTTTGAACAAATCACATATTCCATCGCGCTATTTGGCGGAGATAAAAGCTAAATTTAATCGTGATCTTTTCATGCAATTCTCTGTTCACGGAATTTTCCATCTTAATGTTTTTGATTTGTAGGTGTCTTTTCTAAAGCCCAACCCTCAAAGAGGCTGGACTGTTTGTACTTTATTTGCAAGTTTAAACTCATAAATCTTTCATAGGATGTGTGTGTGTGAAGGGGGGATCTCATAACTTTCTCATTACCTCCTACAGAATTATGACAAATGCTTCGCTCTTCAAATACACAGGCCACTTTGAAACACAAATAATGTTTGGGTAGGTTTTTCTTCCAAACTTGTTAAAGATCAGATAAAAAAATAATTAAAAAAATGCATTAGAGGCTTGCAGCTGCACTGTGAAATTGCACCTGGTTATCTCCTCTGGCGTTGTGCAGACTGCTGTTTGTCCCTGGAGAGTTTAAGCACTTATGTTTGTGTGTATATGCCGTACGGCCGTGATGGGGCCCTGCAATTTATATCATGAATGATGGGGCTAGCAATAATGAAAAGAAATTTGTGGAAACGACAGAAAAGATACTGACGATATGCACATGTGAACACAACTGTTGACGTATTTAAAACCTTTCAGCGGGGAAGGTGGTGCATTTTCTGAATATTAGCCCAGTAAGTTTATTTTGAATAGATAAACCATATTCTGATCACATATGCTTAGACATCTCCATACAAACAACACAACACATAATCATGTGATAATAATACATTGACAATAAATGAGATCAAAATTCAATCTCTGAAATGATTTTTTTTTTTTTTGGGGGGGGGGGGGGGTAAGCATGGGGTACACAACACGTGGTCATGTGTTCCTCTGTAGGGTACTACCTTGGGGTCAACACCTTGCACTCAAGGTAATGAGATCGGATTTGCCGGCAGTGATTATTGGAATGATTCCAAAAGCTAGGCTCCTCATTCCTCAGACATGAACACAAAGGCACGTGCATTACGATCAGTCGATTCAGGTCCAATCAACGGCCTCTGTTATTAATTGTGTGCGTGACTGACAGCAAACAGACCACTTAACGGGGGGCAAACAGCGATCTGACGGAACCCGAAGACTTCACACTGGCTGCCAGGGAGGAGACAGGAAACCCAGTGGAAAGCGTAATTCACAACCGAGTTGGGCAAACAAGTTTGAGGCGATTCATCACCCGAGTCGTGACACTGTGTCGTTAACTGTCTTGCATTCTGAACGAGATAAAACCCTCGTATTTACATTGCGCGAGCGTCTACGACGCCATACCCCAGAAATATGCGCCAATTACTGTCGGCGGTAAGTACGGTGTTCAGCTGAAGAGATTAATGAAGCGTGAAAATAATTTATTTTCGTCTTGTTGGCAGTTGTTTGCTCTTTAACCTGATAAAAGCCCTTACTGTTCGAGCGCGGTGCCAACGGTAATAGGCGGTGATTTATCACTCTGGTTTGCCCTCTGCGAGAAAGGCAATTTTATGTAAAGATAATTTGAAGTTATGAAAGAGAAATGATGAGTAAATTATCTCTGAATTTCCCCGAGGTTAGGCTATTTGAACCGCCACTGAGATCGAGGGATTGACACAAACACTGTCCATCGCACGCATTAATAATAAATAGGTACACACATGGTCCTCTCCAAAATCGCTTTACACAGCTAAACTGCAACCTGCAGCAGTCTCATACGTGCACTACACCCCATTGCTTACACTTCTTCGCCCCCTCTTGGCCGACGACGATAACACAATCATTCATGCAAAAGCATACTGTTATTACGCAGATGCAATTTATATGAATCGCTTCGCTCGGTGTCATTTCAAACATGAATGCATATTGCAGAATAAATTTACACGGCACCAGGCTTACTAATGCTTGATAAATAAATGTCTTTATGATAAATGTGTAAACATCGAGCAGGATCACAGGATGTGCAGCATATTACAAATGGCACCCCACAGTGGCTCACCAGGAACAGGAAGGAAAATGGCTGCATTTAGAGGTCCTGCTGTGACTGTGTGATCAGCTAAACTATGGGGTGTCCAATCCTACCTGAAAAATGGCTGGTGCGGATGCAGGTTTTTTGTTTTAGCCCAGCACTAGGACACCTGATTCTGCTAATTATCTAATCATCTAATCATGGTCTTCAAATCAAGACCAATAATTAGAGTCAGGTGTCGTAGAGGAGGTGCTAAAAATGAAAACCTGCCCCCACACCGGCCCAGACTGGACACCCCTGAGCTAAACTCGTCTGTTGTAACGAAGAAGCCCCCACTCCTGGCTGCGAAGGCTAGAACAGGGACGGTGAAGGAAGAGCCGTTATGTTGTTTTGGTTGTTCACTCACAATTTTCTCTCATCAAGCTCTTAGTGTGGCAAACAGTAATATGGGTGCAGTAACCCTGTATTTACTGGGCTGGGAGACTGGGATTAATAGGTATCTTGTGTACCAAATAAGTTAATATTTGTTCCCAAATGAGAACACCTCATGAATTTAATTACTCTTTTTTTATTCAGCATTTTGTGCCAGTGGAACAAACATTGACATTTATCAGATAAAAAGGTGGATTTTCTTAGCTACAAGTCACACCTCATGATACAGTTAATAATGCTAATAATGCCATTATTATTTGTATCCATCTTTAATAGGTGACTGCGTGCCCTGTAAATGTCTATTGCAATTAAACCTTTCAAAGGGTTCCCCTGTCAATCGTCTTCTCTCTTCCCAGATAAATGTAACAGCTGATTTTAAATATGCCTGGCACCGAACAATTATTTCTAATTAATAATATCTTGTTTTAAGGTATACACAAATGGCCCATGTGACTAAATTATACATGTGCATGAGCAAAGCTAACCAGCTAATATTGCACTGCAAGCAGGAGCACTGAATCAGCGGCTTATTTCAGCCCATTCCTTGCATTGTACTGCCATCTACTGGCCAAAAGTGGAATAATCCCATTCAGTCACACTGGTGTTAATGGTTAATGGAATACCACTGCTGCATACATCGCTTTACTCTTGTTTACGAACGCACATAAATTTTTATCGTACCAAATGCTGAAACGCTTGCGGAAACGTTCCTACGATTAAATCCGATTGTACGCATGGTTCTTGAATGAGGCCCAATCAGTGTTCTCATTCCCAACCACTTTCTGGGAATATTCCATGAAATTGGGGGAAAAACACAACAGACCTAGTAGACACATTTTTAGCAGATAGTTTACTATGAAAAAGTAGCGCACGGTCAGACTCCTAAGCAAGGTGGTGCTGAAGCGTATTACACAGCAGTACCACTAGATGTCAGTATTATATTAAAAATACATTGACTAAAGAAATTAACCTACATACTGTATTACAAACAATGAAAAATATTTTGGGAAAAGAAGTGGAAATAACCATTAACAGAGATGATGATCCTTTCTAATGAGGATGTGGGCTAAACTTTTCTCAGATAAGATATTCACAGCCCAAAGTAGCCCAAAACTTACAGTGTTATATTAGTGAGCATGATGTAAGAGACTGTGCGACCATAGCCCTACAAATGCTCTTAACTTCACCTATGTCACTCTAATCCAAACACAGTATGGGGAATGTTTAACTTCACTTAGCTTTAGTTGGGGGAATATTGCATGGGCATTGCCATGAGGTGATATCCTAAAAATCTATTCAAATGTCAGCTGGATTTTGCATGGATATGTGTATTCTCTTGGATTAGAGTGGCAGTATCAAGTGTAAATAATTCAAATATGATTTCTGAATTGCATTTCAGTATGACAGTCTTGAGGATAGGGAGTTTACCTTCTAACAGGAAACCCAGCAGGCAATTCGCACATAAATCCCCTGTTGTTTTCAAGCATTGAGCCATTGGCAACAGCTGAAACAGAACAGACTAGGTTTTTAACTGTAGCTGAGAAGAAAGTGGTGTGCGGCCATGTGACATTCATTAAATATAAAAGAAGAGCACCAGCTAGATTAATTAGGTCAGGTAGCATTTTTACGTTAATAATCTCTTACAGGCTAACAGGGTGAATGAATCATGCAAATACCTTTTATAATTTAACTTTTTAAAATTGTTTTAATTGGCCCATATTGTATCAGTAACTAATGATTAAAATGTCATGTTCTTTTAAGTGCAAAGATCAATCTTTCAGTAAGAATCCATTAACGTAACATGAACTCTCGCATTATTTCACATAAATAAGTAATGAATGTATTAGCAAAGGATTAACAACACTTTTTCATATCAACTAAGCCATCAACAAATGCATTGGCAGACGTTTTGTACCATCTCAGTTCACGGTTAGTGATATGCTAACATGAACTAGTGCGACAAAAAGCTTTACTCAACGCGAATGAGACATTGTCAGTGTATGGGGTTGAAACCGGGCCAGGCTCTCCCCTGTCCAACCCCCAAAACCAGCGGGGACTAAAAGGGAACCCTGCAGCTGAAATGGGGATCTGCTCTCTCATATGCAGCATGGTGTTTAATAACATAACGCTGTAGCCTGCAGTGCTCGTTCAGCCCCCCCCCCCCCCCAGAGAAACCCACAAGCCAAGGCCGTCACCCCATTAACCAGGTGTGCAGCAATGCATTCTGGGACCTCCCGAATCTGTCCGGCTGACTTATCGATCATTTGCAGGCTATGGAGGTCTTTTGCAGCACATTACACCGAGATAACATGTCCCTCGATAATTTTCTTTTTTTTCTAAATAAAGCTCTCGTATATTTGGATTTAACAATTAAATGCTGTTTTGCAGACATGGGCATTTCCAATATGAGTGTGTATATGTCTGGTTTAAACAAGTACTCTACTCATTTCTTAATTATAAACATAATAGTGAGCGTATATCAGCAGCTGATTTTATTTATTGTGTTTTCTGTGGTCAGAGTATTACAGCTTCCCTTAAACAGTTTTAATAATGAGAAAGATGTAATTTCACAATGAGTCATTTTTATTATAATAGAGAGGACAGGGCTTAAAATAAATAGTATTTTTATTGTGACTAAATTATTTTATTTCCTGAATGAGCTGCATATGATGATTTTATACAAATGCTCTGCATTCTGGGATAGCACGGAAGTATCCACACCCTTCTCATTTCTTTGAGAATTCTCTACGCTGCCATCCTTGTAATATAAAATGTCTTTGTATATCTCAGTCTTAAACACACCTCCTCTCTGTGTCAACAAAGCCACAACCCCATGGCCCTCTGGGATGTGTAGTTACAATATACTGTAAGTTTCAATGCAAGTTTCAAAGGTAAACTCGGTAGTGTAAGGCTGACTGTGGGCACCTGATATTTATCACAGACTAAAAATTAGTTTTCAGTTCTAAACTAATATGGGCCTAAAATCAGAGCACTGATTTTAAAATGTTCATAGGATCTGTTCTATGAAATCTCCTTTGGAAATGTTGCTGGAGATTTCTAGTGTGCTATGAATCTGCCTGTTGTGTGTCATTTTCTAAATGATTTCTTTCCATCCATTTCAGACACAGATTTTCTGACATGACTGATAGGACCATTCTGGGTCCTGAAATACAAATCAAATGCTGGCTCACGAAACTCAATTTCACAGATTGGACTGGCTCTGTGGAGACTGCGTCAGCCAGACGACAATTGAGATAACTGGCACAATAACGTTTCCACAGCGTGACCGTGTTCCATCTTGGGAAACTCCATATCCCATAATGCCTTCAATGTTGATATTGCATCGCCCATTAAAGCCTGGCTAACAAGTAATATTATCTGCCTTTCTTTCACGAGGACACAGCATGTTCCTTTGACTTTGTTTTCTTTAATCTTTTATGACTATCGTGTCTCAACTTTTGTGGTTACTTTTGAAACCCCATCAGCAGTATGTGCTCCAGCCAAATGCACATCATAAAATAGTGGCGTAACTTGTAAAGATTATATCCGTTCTGTCCCACAGATATATTAACTGAAAATAACATTCTTACCTGCCATCCAGAAAGGGAGGTATATGCCAAGTGAGACCGCAGGGGAAAGAAGAAAAAATAACCGTTAGACATATGCAATGCTATGCAGGTGGTTCAGTTTGATTACACAGGTCAATGATCCCTGCAGGCACGTCCTTCTCCTTCTCTAAGAGAGAGACATATGACCTGAAATGACTGTCTAACCCTGTGGTTATCAACTTCGGTCCCAGGGGCTTAAGAGGATAAAAAATCCCTCAGAACATGAAAAGTGCAGGTGCAGTGGGAACTAAAACCGGCACACACAGGAGCCCCCCAGGACTGAACTTGTGAAGAAATAAAAAATAAAACTGAGGCAAAGGTGGAAATTCACATAGGAAATGCTGCGATACTTTTTGAGTAATATGAACTGCAGAAAGGTATGGGAAATCAATAACACTTTGCGTGCGATAACTTAGAGACTTCAGTCACTGAAGCCTGCGTAACAGTTCTGTTCCGATTCCTCACTGGCTAGCTCTCCTTTCATTGCTGGTGGGCATCTCATGTCTATCACTGCCACCCCAAAGGCTTTCAAAAAGTGAGAGTCTTAACAAAAGGTGTCGATTAACATTAACAGTTAAAATTAACAGTTAAAAGCCTGCTTGGTCGCAGACGCATCCGTTGAAGACGTTGTTTTCTGAAATAAACGGCAGCATTCCTTGACTTTCCTCACAATCGAAGGGCACAGATGTTGAATCTGATTACAGGCACTTGGAATTTTAAACCGAGCCTCAAAAAAGGATTAAGCAGGTTTACAAGAGCCGCCAGCACAGGAGTCACTGAAAACGTTGACAAAACAAAACACCTCTAAAATTACGGAGTAATTGCACACTTCGATTCCGCCCCCCCCCCCCCCCCAGAGACACCAAACCACTACTATATAAAGCTGTGTAAATAGGCTTAGTCATTAACACCCAAATATTGCCTTCTCTAGCCAGCAACTGTGAAGATGATTCATCTTTTATGTGACTGTTGAATGATGAATTCAAATATCCAGACAGTAAATTTTAAAAAAAAACAGGCTTTCTTTTTTTGGTAGTGACAGTCAGACATCACAGCTTGGCAAGATCCGTTGCGTAGCTAACTGTGACATCACTAAAGTTTCCCAAAAACTTCACAAACTGCACCCTCCAATGGCTAGCGGTAAAGATAACGTATTGGGTTTGGACTGAGAAGGTGGACACGACACCTTACGCAATTCTCTGCCAGCCAGTTTAGAGCAGGGGTGTCGGGACGGCATTGGCTGGCTAAGAAGTCCACACACCTGGTTCTCAAGGCTACTTACTGAAAGGAAACCACAAATACTTTGCAGAAACTGCAGTCTGACATCGCTGGGCTAGATCCTCAGGTTCCATGACCAGAGCTACTGTAGCCGGAGCCAACAGGAAGGCCGAGAGCACAAATCCTCAAATGTTTGACAGTCCAAAAATCTCTACAACTCGGGGACACTGGAAAGGAATAGTGCTTTAAGCATTCCTATAAAAACCTATCATTGTCCATTTTCTTGGCCAAGCCTCAAACCAACTGATTTTTCTTTTTTTTCTTCTTTTTTTTTGCTCATTGGACACATTTTTATAGACCCGGGTAGGAGAAAGAATGAGTGAGGAGAGCAGGACATTAAAGTCCAGGAGGGTGCAAATCCACCAGGCGTGAAGTAACATGAGCTGATTCAACTCTCAGGCAAATTCATGCTCATGTTTTAAGCTGCTGCTTGTCACGCAAGCCTGTTTTCGACCTCGGTTGCCTGTCACTGAGAGATGGCTCTGCAGGAAAGGCGGAGGTGAGAGCCGACAGGAGCAGTCCCGCAAGTGGCCAGAAGAGAGAGCCACACACACGACAGCTGGCCGGAATTTGTAACCAGGTTTAACAGAGCATGTGTGTGCATCCGTGTGTGCTGTCGGAGCACGTATGTGCATACGAGCGTACGTTTGCGCGATTAAGTTTGTGTGTGAATCAGAGGCACCGGAAATGGGGACTTTTGACTGCCCCAGTTTCGACACCCTCCTTTCTGTTTTAATGTTGGCAAATCTCTCAGCTGAACACTGACAATTCAATGTTATTAATAAAATGTTATATTTCTGAATGACTTGTGTTGTCTGTCCTCCCGTGTCTGCCCACCCTACCACCGTGTGTGCGTGCATGCGCTTGTGTGCGCGTGCGTGCGTGCATGCACATGTGTCTGTGAGAGAGAGAGAGAGTTGTACTACGCACAGTTGGCCAGAAGAGGGAGACAGATACAACAAAACAGTCACCTGGACCCCGTGCTCAGCTTCATTAGAAACGGTGGTAATCTTATAAGTACACAAGCTTGCATGGACGTGTGTGTGTTTTCTGTTGCATGCCCGCTTGCATCCACGTCCACTTGCAAGGCCTACATGCAGAACACTCCTTTGAGTTCTCCTGCTGCAGCTCTGTTTGTTGCAGCATGTTATCCAGAGCAGGAATTCTCCCATGTGACTCAGACTACAGTCAGCCCTCCCCATGGGGACACATCACACGGGCAACCAGCGCGGACACATCACAAACACCCCTGTACAGCGTGACGTCACTCTGTGGTTACTGTACGACTCCTGCAGGGAAGGAGTCCTCTTAGCCATTAGTCATCACCACCCTGCAGCCAATCAGAGAGCGCCTGTGAAACACAGGGCTGTGAATCTGATCTGCCACTCCATGGACACAGTTCTACAGATGTGTCTGAGTTTCATCAGTGGATGAAGTGGAATTTTATAACAAATTACAATGTTGTGAAATGCATTACAATATTGTGGGATAAATAGCTTTCTTTAGTTTTTAGGAATATACAGTGAGCTCCATAATGTTTGGGACAAAGACATATCTTTTTTTTTTCTTGCTGTAATTTCTACATGGTGCAAGCAAAGTGTATATAAATGCTCTTAAATAAAAGCTGAGAATTTGCACTTCAACCACATGCAAATTGTTCGATTACAAATCTAAAATTATGGAGTGCAGAGCCATATCAAGAAAAAAAAGTCTACATTATGGAGCTCATTATACGTGTATAAATGTATAAGTATATGCATGTGTGTGTGTGTGTGTGTGTGTATCTGTAAACAACAGGGACATATTTTGATATTAAAATCAGCATGGTAATTTGGTGGTACAATCCAGATGTTTTGTTGCAGCTTATCTGCACTAAGAGCATATTCAATGATGCTCTCTGAAAAAAATAGCATGGCTGGGTACGAGGACATTGTAACTGTATATTTTAACACAACCCCAGTTGTAGCAGCCAGGGAACTTTTAATTACAGAATTTGAAATCAAAGGCTGCCTTATGATGACGATTCAGAAAGCGTGGCGAAATGCCATCATCGAGGGTTTGGCATAAGTCAGGGGTGACATTCATGGGCAGTTATAGCATTAAGAGAGTCCGGCATCGGCCATATTCATCACCCTGCCCAGGGAAGATATGAAGCAAATTAATCTGTGTGTGTGTGTGTGTGTGTGTGTGGGGAATGTGAGTGTAGTGGGATATGTGTATGTGTGTGCGTGTATGTGTGTCTGCATGTGTGTGGGTGCGTGTGTGCATGTCTGTGTGTGTGTGCGTGTGGGTAGTGGGGTGTGCGTGTGTGGGGTGTGTGTGTAGTGGGGGGTGTACGTGTATGTATGTGTGTGTGTGTGTGTGTGTGTGTGTGTGAGGAGGGGGGCTGAACTGGGACAGAAAGATGACAAATCACAACAGGGAGGGAGAGAGAGAGAAAGGAAGGAAGGAAGAAAAGGAGAAGGGGGGAGAGAGGGAGGTTGGGCCTGACTGCGTTTTCATATTATATAATTTCCAGGTCACCACATTGTAGCCCATTTTACCACTATACATCCTGAAACGGGCGTGAGGAACATTTTTTACATCAAAAGCATTTTTCTGTTCCGTTTCCTTGCCGTTCCAATCCTTCTGCTATTAATAGCTATTAATATTTAATTCGCAAATTTAATTTTTCTCAGGAAAGACACTGAAATGAAAGGTCGAAAGCCTGCGCAATTAGTGCTGTAGAGGTACAGAATAACGTTCAGCATTCCTGACTGCACTGTGTTTCACCTCCTCTGACACGCACCGTATTTAACGTGTAACTACACCCAGAAAGCCAGCGCAGCCGAGTGGGTGCAAGGGACCACCACGTCTAGAATGATTACAAACCCACAGGTTCATCTGCACATAATACACTTTGACACACGCCATCAAGTTTAACGACCACTGAGCAAATGCATGGTGACGTATCGCAATAGAAATCGAATAAACAGCGGCATCATCCTGATTACACAGACGGCTTATGTTTCACGAGGCCAGTAGACGCAAACCAGCAGAGGACTTCGGATAACTCCCCCTCTGTTTCCTTCAACTGTCCAGAAATATTAGAGCGACAATTTATTCAATTTAGCTCTACATACACTCCAGAGGGAAAAGATGCTATCTTGCTTGTTCTTTTTATTTTTTATTTTATTTTTTACGTCCTGCATTTTACTACAGTTGTTCATAAATAACTGTAGAGTGGCTGCCCTGGCAGACAAGACCGTAAGTATTTCATAGCAAATACCCCGCTCCCTATAGGTCAACATTGTTCAAGCAAAAAAAGGAGGGTGGGGTGCAATAGGTCAGAACAAACAAATAAACATTAAATGGTCTTGCTCACTGTTGCCAATGAGGCTATGCAGGTAAAACACAGAGTTTCAGTGTGTGAATGCACTATTGTGGTCTACAGTTGACTCTGGAATATGTCAGCAGCAACTGTGGGAGGCAGCCCCTCTGAGCACTATATTACATGTCATAAAGATGACATTACATTTTTATAAGCATGGCATAACACCTGTAATAACCAGTCGTAACAGTGTAGTACAGCTCGGGATAGATGTCTTTACGCTGACCTGTTTAACACGATCCCTTTGCGAGGTATTTTGCCATCTGCTTTGTAAAATATGCTGCATAAATTATGACGGTGATGTGTGATGAGCTGTAATATGTCATTGTGGCTCGTTATGGCAGATGTTATGTCATGCTTATGACAGTCTTACGTAGGCTTTATGGTATGGCATGGAGTGTCACAGAGGGTTCCAGTGGCTTATCTGACCAATGGCCTCCTGTGGCTGATCAGCTGGCTTCAATCTGGCTACAATTCCTGCGCACAAAGTATAAAATCCACACCAGGAATACTCAAATCTGCCCCTCTCCAGGTCTGTAGTTCTGCTGGCTTTCTCTTTTGCCTGATAGTCCATAGTCCAATAATGTCTCTGATTGGCCAGAGATTACACTCACCAGGTGCGCCAAGTTTAAATCAGTCCCTGATTGGTGGGGAGGAAAGAGAACCAGCAGCGGTACTGGCCCAGAGAGCCAGATTTGAGTACACCTGATCTTACAGCATGGGTCAGGTGGTGGACTGTGGAGTCAAAAGGATTGCTAACCGACTGAATGCACTTTGCAAGACCGAACGCCAACGCTCTCCCAAATTAAATGCGGAGGTTTCAGTGATAAAACTCATCTCTACACAATAACAGACATTCCAAATTGGTAGACACAGAGACACTGGGCTAAACATTAGTTTAACTAACACCTGTAGGTAGCAATTAATGAGCCTAGTGAAGTCAATAAATACAGAGCCACATGTGGTAAAGTTGTGTGGATGCTGGATTTTTGCACTAGTGTGCGCACACACACACACACACACACACACACACACACACACACGTACACACATACAGACACACATACACACATGTACACACACACACACACACACACACACGCATACACACAAACACACACAGACACACACACACACACATACAAACACATACACAAGCGCACACACACACACACCGGCACACACACACACACACACACACGCACACACACACACACACACACACACACACACACACACACACACACACACACACACACACACACACACACACACACGCACACACACACACACACGCATACACACAAACACACACAGACACACACACACACACACACACATGCACACGCACAGTACAAAGGCACTCGATCTCCCTCCTGCCCACCTTCCTCTGCACTCTCTCACACCTTCAAAGTGTCGGGCTGTAGAGCCGGTGTCCATGGCGACAGAACACAGCGGGATCAAAGCGGTGCTGCAGATGCAGCCGCTGGGGGGAAAAATCAATGGCGGCGCTTGTTAGCGACGCGCCGTGCTGTACCATATTTAAAACCACTCCCTCCGGGCCACCGTACCGGGGGAGTTGGGCTGATGCACTCATTAGTAAAATACATTTCCCCGCACCTCTCCTGGCCAAAGCTTGAGTCTAATGAACAAGTGCAGGTGCAGTCTGGAGGTTGTTAGGTTGATGTGGGAATTTATTTATTTTGGTTTTTTTTTTTTTACTACTTCCAGAAAATGGCCATTGTTTATTTGTCTCTCTCACAGGCCTGTTGAGATCTGTGATTGTATCTGCAAATTCAGCCTTTAACTTTATTACTTTCAATTGATTTGGTGATCATCACAGCAAACCTATCAAAACTATCAACACAGGAGTTTACAAAAAAAAAAACCTATTTGCCTCTGTCCACAGCACCCTGCGATGAAGTCACAGGCAACCAATCAGAGACAAGATAGAATGCTGATTGTTTTCCACAAAATGGAGGAGAAAATAACCAGCACAGCCACTGATTCCCTGAGCTGTGCAAACGTACACATTGTGGCTACAGAATTTTGACAAAAACTCATTTCATTACAGGACGTCAGTGCCTACGTAGGACTTTTAGCTAGTATTGAGACATAAACATGCTTTCACACTTTTCACATCGGTCTGTGTGTTATTCCTAGGCTCTTTAAAAAGACGTTAAATCGAATTAAATCGAATTTACAACACTTAGCAGCAAAGAATGAGGCCTGACGCGTGCTTACTCCAATTAAGAGCCGGGGAAGTTTATGCGCCTTCGAATCATTCACGGCCACTCCCGCCAGCTCACCAGCCTCATTGGCCATTCGCCGTTATCGATAATTAAAATGTTTTACAGCAGATGAAAAATCAATTTAGCATAATGTTAAATGATTTTCTGCTGTGAGAACTGCGTCGAAGCCCTTCACACACAGAGTCTATAAGCTGTGTGCGTTCGGTCGTTCGTTGACCACCGCACGCGACTTGGCACCGTGTTGGGTCGCCCAAAGAACGCCTTTCCGTTCTGCCGAAAGGTTTCAGAGGAATCGTCCGCGCTGCTCCGACGCGACGGCAGAGGAGACGCACGGCCGTCTTCGCCCGTTCCAGTTTTCGCCAATAACCCCGGCAATGCGTGCGCAGTGTAGTGTCTAGGAGACACCCCAGTGGAACACCGTAACCATGGTTACATATGCCCTCCTCCAACAGCGCACACGTGGTCACGTGACAGGTCCCTGGGGGCGGGCCTCTGGTGGGCGGGGTCAGGTGCACTGCGGAGAGCAGGGGACTATTAGTCACTGGAAGAAGAGCTGGGGCTACAAGAGGATTGCGAATGTCTTTTTTTTTTTTTTTTTTCGGCTTAGCGCCACATCCACGCTCTCCGAACAGGCGCTCTGACAATCCAGAAGCCGTTTTGGCATGCCTAGAAATAGAGGGTCCCTTTGAACACAGCCCAAATCAGATATTTCTTGAGAGGCATTAACTCAAAATAAGAGATGAGTGGAATAAACTGCTTATGCACCCAATCCTCCTCCTCGCCCCCACACACGCGTTCACCGTTGTTCGATATCCCGCTCTGGGGGATGAGGCACCCTGCTGTGGTGCACGGATGAGCCTCGTAGCGCTGGATTGAATCTGGATCACGCCGGTGCTGACTGTGGCGGGTAGCTCCGCAGGGTCAGAGGCCATCGTCGATCGCATCCCCCCCAGGGTTCGGGAGGGTTCAGTCCGTTAGGGGTCGGCGTTCGTCCTGATCTAGTGACCCACACTGGTCACTCGGGTGGCCCGTGGACTGCATGCTAAAGCCTACTTCCTCTGACTCCACTCTGTGTGAGCTCACCTGTAGTCTGTAGTGTAAAAAGAAGCAGCTGATGACACCACGCGCTTTGAGGGAAGAACTATTTGAGAACTATCCGTGCAAAGGGTTTGTTCCCTCCAAAGCCCTTGCTGGGAACAGAGAAAAAAACTGCCTTTCCCATAATTTGTGTTGATTCTGATTTGGTAGTTATGACACGGCTGTTCAGAATTTACTGGACGAAAGCAGACGAACGACAGGCGGTGATTCTACAGGAAGCATCTGGTCTGGTGACGCGAAGCTCGGTGCGCTCTTCTCTCAGTGTAGCTGTGTCACCAAAATACTCATCTTTCCTCAAAACTGGCACTAAAATAACTACTATTACCACACCGCTTTGCTACTGGCTGTTGCTTCTGCCTATATCTCAGTGTGTAGCAGTTGAAATCAGATATGTAGGTACTATGTCATTTCAATTAAAGCAGACAAAGTTTGTTTTTCACAGCTTTTGTGTGTGTGTGCGTGCGTGTATGCATGTATACGTGTGTGTGTGTGTGTGTGTGTGTTTGTAAGTGTGAGTGTGTGTGTGTGTGTGTGTGTGTGTGTGTGTGTGTGTGTAAGTGTGAGTGTGTGTGTGTGTGTGTGTGTGTGTGTGTGTGTGTGTGTGTGTGTTGGTAAGTGTGTGTGTGTGTGTGTGAGTGTGTGTGTGTGTGTGTGTTTAACAGGATGGTTATTCAGTCTCTTCAGCTGGAGCTCTGAATGGCTCCATTAGCACTGGAAATGGCTCTTTGCTCCATTAGTGAACCTTCAGCAGACAGCTGAGTTACTGAGGGGGGGGGGGGGTGACGCTGAACACCCCCCCCCATTTACACACATGATTTAGCCCTGCATTACAAAGGACAGGAAATGAGAACAGAGTGCCTCTGGCTCTTTTTTTTTTTTATTCTGAGGGGTTTGTGTCAGTACCGTCGAACAACAGGCTACACGATACACGCAGGGCCTGAGAACGTCAACCCTGTAAATCAATTAACGTTTGCGCACCAGTGTGTATTTCTGCCAGAAACGCTCCGATTGAAAGCTTTACAGGACAGACGGACAGATCCAGAAATGAACTCAGACGGTAGCCTAACGCGTGGCAGAACAAGTCTACAGGAACTCTTACTAATGACAGCGCTAAATATTACGGTGTCTAAATTACCCACAAATCCCTGCGGATGGGTGATGGGCGGGCGAGCTCCTGTGGTGTCACTGGAGGAGAGGGGGGGGGGAGGGGTTTATCGCCGGAATCGAACAGCCGGCCCCCCCGTGCCCTCTCTAATCACCACCCTCCTTCCAGCGCCCGCGGCGACGGACGGGACAGATCGTCCGTCCGCAGCCGCGGCGGCGACAGCTCGTCAGATGCAGCTGCGCGACGGCGAGCGGGGCATTGTGGGATAGCGGGGGGGCGCATGCCAGTCAGCCCCGGATTACAGCGTGTCCGCGGACAGGGGACCTCGGCGACTGCCGACCCGCCGTGTCATCACCAACGCGAGTTTCCAACCGGGGGTTCTTCAGCGCAAACGGCCAACTGCGGTACGCTGTGTTTTTTTTCGCTGACCAGACGCCCCAGACGTCACGGACATTGGCCGAAACGCTCCGGTTAAGCCCCCTGTTTACAGGGCGAGCGGCGCCCTGCCAGAGATCTGAAACTACAGCCTTCTGGTCGCAGCTCGGTTCCCTACCCGGCAACATGCACCACCCAGCCGTAAAATATGACCGTTCCGAGATGAAGAAGTCACATGTATTATGTAAGATACGGCTCTCCCTAAAAAAAAAAAGTTCAAAGTAGAATATATATCACTGATCCTGCTTGGGCTCGGGCTCGGGCTCGGGCTGAGGAACTGCACAGTGATTACAGTCAGATAAATCACACGCGTCCGCACTGCTTTTGGGCCACGGGCTGTCCGGGGTAAATCAGGCTGAGGCGCAGTGCGAGAAACCCAGCGCTGGTTTAATGTGATCAGGTGATCAATGCTGTTCAGAGCCGGTTCCTCAGGGGAGGGGGGGGGGGGGGGCCCTGCTCTTTCCAATTCAGCAGTCGCTTTACGAATCTTCCGCGGGACGACGGAGGCGGAGGGGATCAAAAGACGAGACGGCTCCCCTACACAACACCCGCCGGTGCTTTGAAACCCGAAAATGTTGACAGGCGCCGCGTGCCGACCCCCTGCTTGCTCCCGACAGGCGCCGGCGGAACAACCCGCACGTTCGACCGTGGGAGAGGAGACGTCTGGTTTGGCGAACCCCTTCCCCCGAACACCAGAGCTGTGCTTTAAGGACAGGCGTTCGCTCGTGTGCACCTGCTTTCGCATCAGCTGCAGAACTCCAAGAGCATCCACACATCTGAATGCCATGCATGCGCAAAGCCACGTCACTCATAACATCACACTAAAGCAACGGGATCGCAGAAATGTCATGTATCTGAGAAGACGTTAGGAAATCTAGGATTAGAACCTGCAACCTACTGGCAGGTTTAACCTCTCCGGTCTGATGCCTAAGTCCAGGGTTTTCAACTGGGGGTCTATGTAGGTGCGCAATTCACCCTCCCCCCCCCATACCGTATTCTTCTGTCCCTGTGTGTAAGCGCACAATTCACCCCTCTTCCCCTCAATCTATGATCACAATCTCAAACCATCCCTCCCAACCCCCACCCCATTGTGATCTTTATAAAACTGGCTGAGTTAAGAGACTGACCCAAGAGACTGAAGAGAAGTTAGATTGCCCCCTTTTCACTTACGGATTATATATATACAGTATATATATATGTGACAATCTAAGGGGCGCCCAAGCCATGATGATTCACGGAAGTGTCGACTTTGTCGCAAACGTTCGCAGGGCAGTTCCTTAAAGGCGAGCGCTGTTCCCGTGTTCCCCGTCGACCTTTACGAGGAGGCCAGGAGCGAATCGATATCCCATCTCCCGTCTCCAGTCGCCGAGCCCTGGGCGGCGGCGAAGGTGAGAGGCCCGTCGGCCTGGTCCTGAGGTCACACCGCGATAAGCTCGCGGCGTCGTAAAAACCGAGACAAAGAGCTCCCCAAATCAACTGCCTGCCCCCGATTTTCCCTTCCAGTTGTGAACAGGCATTATTTCCATTGGCCCTTTTTTTTTACTTTGCAAAGCCCTGGCAGGGTAAAAAAAAAAAAAGCTGCCTTTCCCATAATTTGTGTTGATTTTGATTCGGTAGTTATGACACGGCTGTTCAGAATTTATTGGACGAAGGCAGACGAACGACAGGCGGCAATTTTACGGGAAGCATCTGGTCTGGTGACGCTAAGCCCACACACTTCTCTATAACTCTATAGCTCTCCCTCTCCCTCTCTCTTTCTCTCGCTCTCTCCCTTTCTCTCTATAGCTCTCTCACTCTCTCTATCGCTCACCCTATAGCTCTCTCACTCTCTCTCTATAGCTCTCACTCGCTCTCTATCGCTTGCTTTATAGCTCTCTCTCTCTCTATAGCTCTGTCACTCTCTCTCTATAGCTCTCACTCGCTATCTATCGCTCGCTTTATAGCTCTGTCTCTATAGCTCTCACTCGTTCGCTTTATAGCTCTCTCTCACTCTCTCCCTCTCTATAGCTCCCTCACACTCTATCGCTCGCTCTATAGCTCTCTCTATAACTCTCCCACTCTCTCTCTCTATAGCTCTCTCTCTCTCTCTCTCTCAATCTCTCACAACCCCACCACGCTCATTGCGATCAAAAATAGTTTCTTTCCCTCAAAAGAGGCACCAGAATAGCCGCCATCGGCACGGCAGCGTAAAGGCAGTAAATGATACATGATTAATCGCACTCCGGGAGCAGCTCATTAATATGCCAGAGGACCTCCGCCTCCAGCCCGTATGAGTAGGCCGCAATTAAGGGAAAACAAATAAACAAATAAATACACACAAACAGAAACGGTTCCTTCCAGAAAAGCCAGTTGCCTAAAAAGAAAATCACACGCTGAGCTACTCCAATCAGCTCAGGTTTTTCCATGAGAAAAAGGCCACAGTCAGCGAACTGTCAAACGCTGGGTAGGACAATAGAATCAGAAGTGGACTGAAGATGGCAGTAGTTAAGGGGCATTCATAGTTATAGTAGGTAATTGCTTAGGAGGATGCCTTTGTTGTTTTTTTTGTTTGTTTTGATTTTGTTTGTTTGTTTGTTTGTTTTTTTGGAGGAGTTCATGGAAGAGGTGATAAGAATGAAACCGATAATGTGTCAATTTGCAAAAGAGGCCGTGTGAAAAGGTATTGGATAGCTAAGTTGTTAAAATGAACAGGGGGTATGATTTGGAAATATAGTAGATATGTAGGACTGAGCAATTATGTGGATTTGTATGTTTTGATGTAAGTCTAGTCATGTTTGGTGTGTATGGATGTTTTGTATTTATGTTAGGATGTTTTGTGTGCGATAAATGTATATGATGTCACGTTGTGTGTTTATAATGAAACGAAAATAAAATCATACAAAAAAAAAAAAAATCACTGCTCTTCATTGCTCCTAAATGGGAATTCATTTGAATTCACTGATAACTCCAGCATCTAGAACAAAGACTATAATGTGAGTACGTATCTTAAAAAGCAATGCTATTAATAAATGTGGTTTGACCTCGTCTGCTGTGGTATTGTTTCACCATATCCAGTATCGTTCAGTGACGTTGGAAAATATAATTTTGCGTGTGCAAAATGTGAAATTCTTTTGACCGTTTATGTAACGTATTATGAAACATACTTTTCATAAGATGTGTGTGGGTACGGATACTGTATCTCCTCATTAGCTGTGTGTTCATTGCATACCCGCTTTTTAAAAAATGCTTCACACAGGCCGAGTTACGATCGCACAAATGACACAAAAAATATATGCCTGCTGTAATTTCTCTAGATGGAACTCTCAGAGCTAAATGCTACACACTTACTTCCATTTAACAAATTTCACTGTTTTCCACATCACCATGGTGGGCATATCTCTTATCAAATCTAGCACCCTTACCTCTAATGGAAACATTTTTTAAACCATTATTCAACGACTCAACCTGCTTCACCAGACAGATGTAACATGGCCTGCTTCACGACTGCAATATCATTGGTCAACTCCCGGGAAGAAAGAAAATGTAAACAAGGACTTATGCGTGCACTTCCGAGCAAGGCATCCTCATACATCCCTAATCTTGAGAAGATTTATCGCTATAATTGAGCTGGTGATTGCCGAAGCCGTCCAGGGCTTTTGTCGTGTCTAGGCCTTGATGGTATTGAAAGAAGTATGGCTTTAACTACCCGCTAAGGAAGTTCCTTGTAAGTGCCCCATACACATTACAACACATCACATTACATTCATTTAGCAACTTGCAATGGAGGAGCGCATAAGTACACTCCACTTGATTTATGTCAGCAGTAGTGTCAGTCTTGGCCGTTAGCATTCCCAGCCCAGCTTGAGTTTATACATATATTCAAGCTGAGTTCGTGCCATGTTCCATCAGCAAGCAGAGGAGCCTTTTGTTACAGCGCCAATGGAAACAGACAGCTCAAGTCTCCCAGAACGTATGGGTCTCTCTCTCTCTCTCCCTCACTCTCTATCTCTGTCTCCCTCTCTCCCTCTCCCTCTCCCCCTCTCTCTCTCTCTCTCTCTCAAGTTAACTCTTAGCCTCAGCTCCTGCACTCCTGCAAACTGTGTAAAAAAAAAAAAAAAATCCCCCCGGAAATATTTTTAAAGAAGATAAAATTTATTTAATCTTCCAGATCCCTCTGTCAAGAGTGCTTCCAGGTCTCCCAGAAATCAGTTCTGCCAAGTTGGGCAGTGTGATGGAAGACCAAACAATTTAGAGTCTCCAATTTGCCTACCTGCATGTCTTTGGACTGTGGGAGGAAACTCACGCTGATACAGGGAGAACAGGGAGAACGTGCAAACTCCACACAGGCCGGATTCGAACCCCCCACCAAAGTGCCGCCCCTCCTTGCGATATAGAAAGTCGCTTATCTCACACTTTTAATGAGCAGGTATTACCGAAGTTCCCTTGCGAACCGCTATACCCAGGTCACATGCTAAAACACACAAACAGAGTGTGACAGCTCCCACAGCCCTCCACTGCTCATGGGAACCGGGCCGTAACTGTGATCGCACCATAAACGCACGATAAAATTTGATGAGGTTTTGGTCTTGAGCGCTAATGTTTTTATTCTTTTTCTTTTTTCTTTTCTGGATTTATGAACAGTCTGTTCATTTGTGAAATAAAATGTCTGAATGGGACGGAGTGTGGCACAGTGGGTAAGGAACTGCGCTTGTAACCGAAAGGTCGCAGGTTCGAATCCCGGGTAAGGACACTGCCGTTGTACCCTTGAGCAAGGTACTTAACCTGCATTGCTTCAGTATATATCCAGCTGTATAAATGGATACAATGTAAAGTGCTAAGTAAAAGTTGTGTAAGTCGCTCTGGATAAGAGCGTCTGCTAAATGCCTGTAATGTAATGTACCTGTGCTGTGCTAGCCGACGTCTGCTCTGCTGTTGTGGGGAATGACACAGTCACAGGTACAGCGGGTAAAGCCCCATCTGCAGTCTGTCTCCAGTAATCCCACGTGTCATTAGGGCTTTATAACGTGTGTCTCCACCATAGACAGTCACATCAAAGTGAACCTGTGGAGAGGGGTGTGTGTGTGTGTGTTTGTGTGTGTGTGTGTGTGTGTGTGTTTGTGTGTGTGTGAGTGTGTGTGTGTTTGTGTGCGCGTGTGCTTGTGTGTGTGCGTGTGTGCGCGTGCATGTGTGTGTATGTTTGTGTGTGAGCGTGTGTGTGAGTGTGTGTGCATGTGTGGTGGGGGGGCGGGGAGGTATCAACACGTTTCGCACTGAACTGCCCCACACACGTTCCACAACAGCGTGAATCTACGAGACCAAAATCGCTGAACACAAAAGCTTCTTATGACGCTTCGCTTTCGCGTACCTGTTGAAGGAATGACTGATACCGTGAGCATATGCTTGGATGAGGGTTATGAGGGAATTAAAATGCAAGTAAAAACACTGAATATCAGGGGATAAAAAGGACGGCAAGAGTTACAGCGGGAGGAAACCTTTCATGCATGTTATGAGAAACGGAGATGACTCTCCAAAGATCGTCTCCGTCACGCCATTAAATTAAGCTGTTCGTGCAATATGGTCAAAGTTTTTTTTTTTTTCAGTGTTCGGCTAATTGTTTCATGTCTGCTAAAAAAAAGCCACTACTAGATATGTTGCGTTGGCTCAATTATCCTTCTATTTGGACAGTGACAGTAGTGTTCTGTACTCCAGTACATTGGATTAGAAATGAAACAATGAATATGAGGTTAAAGTGCAGACTGTCAGGTTTCATTTTAGGGTAGTTATTAATTCATTTATTTCATCCACATCCAAAGATCCATGTAGGAGTCACAGCCCTTTTCATACATAGTCCCCAATTTTTCAACCAAGTGCATTTGGTCCCCCAAAATGGAGGAACTATGAATAAAAAGGACTTCAATTCCTACATGATTCACCTGACATGGATGTACAATAAACACCCTTAAATTAAACCTGTCAGTCTGCACTGTAACCTCAATATTCATTGTTTAATTTCAAATGCTGAAGCACAGAGTTTAAACAACAAAGACTGTGTCTCTGTCCAAATATTTACAGACAGTGTGGGTGTGTGTGTGTGCAAACATTTGACTAATGGGTGTCCATTTCTAATTGTTAGAACTGTGTGTCTTATAAAAAAAAGCTCCACTGCCCTATCTACTCCTGAGAGAGTGCAGAAGCGACTGTGAGAAATGGCTGGGGGGGTGTTTCGGTCAGCTGTGAATTGTATAGCTTGAAATTTTTCTTCTCTCTCTCTCTCTGAGGCCAGTACAAAACAGTGTGGCTAAAAAATAAAAGCATTCAGATAATAAAGTACATGCATGGCTCCCATAAAAAAATGTGGTTATTTTTATGTGGTTTCTTTTTTTACTGCCATAGTATCTTGGGCTCCCCACACCGCCGTACCCACAATTCCCTTCACGCACGAAGCCAATCAGTGCTGCCCAGCGGTGGCCAATGGCAGTTGACCCCTGGAATCCTTCCCCTGCGAGCGGCCATCAAAGCCTGCACCTGCAGTTTGGCCCCCTGTCTCTCGATTAGCCCTGAGCAGGGCCCGCTTTATTCTCTCTCCAGCAGAGGGCGCTGTCCGTACCGGAGCCCAGAAGGTCGCTGATTGAGAACCTTAAGGAACCCAGCAGAGGTAGCCATTTTGAGCACAACCTTCGCCTTTCGTCCCGCAGGAGTCAGTGGGGTTAGTGTTCACTGCGGGGTAATTAAAATGTAAGCATGTAAGGAAGGCCATTAAATGAAGAAAACTATCACCACAGGATGTTGCTTTTACTCTGTAGGCGGGGTGGTGGTTGTGGGGGGTGGGCCCACATCAGAGAGCCCCTCCCACACAGGCCTGTCAGCGGTGGGGCGGGTAATCGGGAGCCGTGTCCTCCGCTACTGCCCCGTCTGAGACGGGACGTCTGACAGGGCCGTCCCACAGCGCCCAATCAATGATTGCACCCTGGGAGAACAAGGGGGGGGGGGGGGGGGGGAGTCTCCCGGATCAGACGCGACCTTTAAAAAGGTATCGATCAAGACGGACCGCCAGGGTTGCCAGAAATGCTCAATGAACAGAAAAAACACTTAAGTCCCCAGTTCCTCAATTCAAGGTAAAAAAAAACCCCAAACCTGGCAGAAAACAGCAGGGGAAAAAGCAAGGAAGACTGAGGGTGAGATTGCACTTAACGATGTCGTATACATTACTCAATTATTATTATTAGTATTTTTATTATTATTATTAGTAGTAGTAGTAGTAGTAGCAGTATCCGTATTATTAATATTATTTCTTACTATTATTAATATATATTAATTCTTAATGATAATAAGTTATAATAAATTTTTTCTTAAAGAATCTTTTTTTGGGGGCGGGGGGGGGGGGCGAGGGGGGAGTGTTGTTGGTTTCTTCCTCATGATTATTGCATTACATTACATTACATTACAGATTATGGTTTCTTCCAGGTTACGCTGTGGCTTAGCGAGGCTCACCCCCGTTGTCTGGCTGCCTGGTGGTACAGTCCAAGACTCCATGTACTCTGCTGCAAGGCCTGCCTTCATTACGACAATCTGCGCGAGCGATCAATACTCCGGTATCTCATTACTGTCTAGCTGAGAGGAGAAGCTCTGTGATGGGCGTCTCTGGGCCTGAATGCCCAATAGCAGCAGCGTACGCTGGCAGACTCGTGTTCCTGCTCCCTTTTTACGTACCCAGGGCCAAGAGCCATTAAGAGACATTAACATTATTCTACCAGGAAAAAAAAAAGAACAGAACTCAGGTCAAGTGTCTGGCTGGACGTTGGTCTATATTTGACCACAATGGCTGCTAATCCGCGGTCCAGGAGGACTACGGTGAGTAAAGACCCTTGTTAAATCAAGGCACTTCACAATCCGATTCAACTAATAATGAGACCTGACTGGGAAATTTAGTTAAATCCTGGTCTGGGGATTGGTTAATGATTTGTAAGGACAGGAAAACCCTTCAGGCCATGGTACAAAAGCGCACTCCAGTGGAGGGCGGGGCAAACTTTAAGCTGCGGAAGTGAGAGGAATGGGGGGGACACGAGGAACAGCTTCTGTGTCTGAAAATAGCAAACAGGGAGGGGGGTCTGTTTGGCCCCAGGGCCGTTTTACTAGCTGAGCTGAGCTGAGTGCTTCCTACTCTATGAGCTGAGCTATTCAGAGAGAGAGGAAGCAAGAGTCATGTGACTCGCCATGTGCTGACATACACTCTCTCTCTCTCCCCCCCCCCCTCTCGATCTCTATCTCTCTCAATTTTCAATTTCAATTTGCTTTATTGGCAGGACAACTACAGTCGTATTACCAAAGCAACACATGTAAGACATGCTCTATCTCTCAGTCCGTCTGTCTGTCTGTCTGTCTGCCTGCCTGTCTGTACCACCAAGGGCAAAGAAACAGAGAGTAGGTGGAATCATATCAAAAGAATATTTAAAATGTGTAATGTGACGGATGTGACAGTTGCAGACCTGTACGTGTTGGGTGTAAATTTCTGCTCACATCTGCCCTGTGAGGAAGGCTGATGGGTTTTCGGCCTACATCGAACCCTATGGACGAAACGGCTCCACCTCAAACGGCCGCCAATGGCGAGTGAGCGAGCGAGAGAGCGAGCGAGCACGGCGACTCTCCCCCCTCTCTGACATTTCCAGAATACAGAAAAAAAAATCAGACAAGAGGCAAAATGTCCTCCGTGTTTTTGTGAGACGGAGCCGCTCTCTGACCTCCAGGCAGGTCGCCTGTGTCTGAGGCACCGCTGGTGACCGCCATCGCTTCGATCGCCGTCGTGAGAGTGTGAGGGAGGGGTGGGGGGGGGGGTGGAGAGGGGGTTTGTCCTTTACAGAATGGGGGGGGGGGGTGTTGGGGGTAGAGCGAGAATCAGGTTGAGATAAAACACTACTGCTTCTCCAGGTTTTATGGGAAGGGGGGAAGGGGAGGAGTGAGGGGGTTGTCCTTTCAGGTGGAATTGCGAAATTGTGGGGGGGGGGGGGGTTCAACCAGAATCTGATATTTTCCGGGTTTTCTGGGATGGGGGGGTGTTTGTCCTTTACAGGTGGAGTTGTGAGATTGTGGGGAGGGGGGGGGGGGAGTAGGGTACCACCAGAATCAGGTTGAGCTCCTGCTTCTTTCGGTTTTCTCCCCGCAGTCACCAGGCGCCAACGAAGAGCGAGCCACCTGCCACTTATCCGCCGTACCAGAGCGCTGTCATCCGCTAAAGCACGTATGCACAGTCGCTAGCGTGACCTCCTTCTCGCCAGCTGCGTCTGTGACCGTGTGACGAGACCGCAGAAGAAGGGAGGGAAAAGCAGGGTGGTGATGCTCACCCTCTCTCCTTTCTCCCCACAATGAAGACTTTATATTCGGCTGACATAAAAGCCGTTTGTTCCAAACGCGATGCTCAGAGCATCGTCTTCTGCGCCGGAGAGCAACTGCACTGGCCGACAGCGAACCGAAACCCATCATAATGATGGAGAAATCTGAGGTGAATAAATGTGCTAATAAGACACAGTCGGCTCTCCCCAGAGTGCCATTGTTTAAGGAGTTCTGAATCTGAGAGATGCAGGTTTGAATCCCTTTTGAGACACTGTAAGGTACATTTCCACAATTAAAAAAAAAAGTCGCTTTCTAAAGAAGTTACAGAGCTTAAAAGATGCATCAGATGTACAATCATTAATCCTGTCAGTCAAGATAAATGCCTCAGCTTACTAATTAAACAATGTAATAGCTGCTTGTTACACATTCAATTATCAGAGAAGGGGGGATTAAAATTCAGCCTCTTTTCTTGTTACATTTTTTTGAAAGTACAGACAGTGAAACAGAACTGGGATGATGCGAGTGGCCTAAAAATCGAAAGAAGCCTTCCATCGTGTTTCAGAAACAATCGGCATGGCAGCGATATCACGCGGGCTAATTAACAGCGCCAAGTTAATTTGTGGAGTCGTCTGCGTGTGAACGACATCGACGGGGGGAGCCAGATGGTGAAATGACATCTTACTTGCGAGGGTTCGGTAGCGTTAGCGCGTCATCGGCGCGCGGTCGTTACACACAGAGAGCCCACACGGCCGCCGAGCTTCGCGTAAACAGACGCGGCTGGTCACGGTGAGTCATTAAATTAAATAAATGGATAAAACGAGAAGTGAGACAGTGCACTTGAGTACGAGCTGCTCACGCTCTCTCTCCAAAAGAGAAGAAACGGTAATGCACACCCCTCCCCCTCCCCCTCCCCAATATTTCGCTTTTTCACGTTTGAAAGGAGCAGCGTCATCGGTAAGCGCCTGAGGTCTAGGCAGCGGCCTTTCTCAAGTTCACATCTTGTGACTGTCTTACTAACTTCTGACTAACTGTTGGCATTTCAATAAAAAAAAATTAACCCAAAAAAAGTTTAGAAACATTTCAACTTTTACTTTCTGTAAAAAAATTTACACAGGAAGGCAAGCATACACAGGGATACACACACACACACATGCACACATGCACACATGTGCACACGCAAACACACGCATACGCACGCACTCACACACACACAACACTGCATAGAGAAACTTCAATGGTGGTTAGTCATACCTCTAAGATGAAACAACATAGGCACTAAAGGAGGAAAAAAGCCTGTCATATTTCAGATTTTACTGGGAAATTTTTGGGGCAATATTTCAGGCAAAGAACAATAATTTTTCCACCTGCAAAATGTGCAGAACTCAGGGTTAGCCTGCCCAACCTAATACCACATCAGCCTTTTCTCTCCATCAGTGGGTGCCTGGAGTAACCTCAAAATAGAATCAATTAGGCCTCAAGCCCAAACTGAGATAAAATAAAAGGTTCACTGAACTTCTGCTAGCAGGGCGCAGAACAGCATTATATAGCGAGACCAGGGGCGCATTCCAATCGCTTATTTTATCCGTCCTTGCCTCGTCAGTCCTCGCCTGACCCGGAAATCGATCGAGGTCCGCCACCTTTAAGGACGTTCCAACCCGTTAAATGCTCCTTGAAGAAGCAAGGAGCGAGGAGCTAGGAGGCACCTGAAGGATGCTTGAGCAAGGAAACACTCCTTTATAGAAGTATTTTTTTTCAAAATGTATAAACAATCGACCAGTGGATCCAACTATCCCCATCCGCCATGTCTGTAATTGACATGACTGCAAACTGACGCTTGACTGAACAAGGACGTTCCTATTTCCCGATACACGTTTCCTCGATTCGCCCGTCCTTGCGTCCTTTCCTTGCGTCCTCCGTTGGGTGGAGCTAAGGAAGCGAGCAAAGGACGTGAGGAAATGATGCATGGAGGTAAAATACGCGATTGGAAAGAGGCCCAGGACTAGCGCTTACAAAGTGAACAGCGGTGCTGATGCAGGATCAGGATTCTGCCCGTATCCTAACATGTTCCATGAGCAAAGCTGATCAGACCCTCGATCAGCATTCCTACTCTCATATGTCCTACATCCCCCCATAAATAAGACCTCATAGTGCTAACTTTCAAGCTAGCGCCGAAGCGTGATTGGTCAGTTTTGAAGGTGAAGGAGACAAAGTGGGCGGGGCCTGGGGTGGGGTTTGGGCAGGGCTTGGGGCGGGGCTCGGGGGGGGGGGGCTCCTACCTGCGGCAGGGCGGAGCTGAGCTGCCTCTGCAGCGAGTCTCGGTCGTAGATGACGTCCTCCAGGTGCTGCTGGGTGAGGCCCAGGCTCTCCTGCGTCTCCCGCAGCGTGTCCAGCAGCCGGTCCCGCTCGTCCAGCATGTTCACCATCAGCTGCTCGAAGTGCGAGTCCGGGTCCGAGGAGCTGCTCTGCGAGCCGCGCTGGCTCAGCGCCGTGTCCTCGCTGATGGTGGGCATCACCTCGCACATCATCTCTCCCTGCGGACACAGGGGGCGGGGACACAGGGGTCAGAGGGTACCGAGGATCAAAGGTCAAATTTTTAAGTTTTTGATCTTATTTTTACACAGTTACTTTCAAGCATGTGAAACTAGTCACGTTCCATTGCATTGGACTATTTTTATCGATGGAATCTATGGGATGTGATGGTGAGGGTATCCTTGCGTGACATGGCATTTCATTTAGAATACAGGAAGTGAAAGAATAAGTTTATAGACTTTGTTAGGCTAATTTAACAGCACTGTTATGCCTAACCAACAGGTTTAGACAGAGTATCCCAGGTGACTGACAATCCCAGTTTTCTAAGCTTACTTATACTTAAACATTAACTTGCAGGCTATTTTAAATATACAGTGTATACAATCAAAACAAGCATTTCAGAAAATGTTTGAACATTCAGAACACTTGGAACGCCCAAACTATAGCAAACCAAATAGGTCTACGCCAACAGATTCAGATTTTACTATACTTCAAAGGGGAAAATGTCCAATGCTAAAATATAAATGCCTCCATCCAAGGGAGGTATAGCTCTGCAAGCCACGAGTCATCGCATACATACTTCATTACACAAACCACGGGCCTTCTGAATCTTTATTTTACACTGCTTGATGGCAACAGTGATATGTCTTGAAGCGTTTTACATTGACCTCCTTCAGCTCTATAAATAGACATGAAATGCCATTTCACTGGTATTCAAGAATCACTAATGACAAGACTATCGCTGCCGTATGGACTCGCCAGCTGAAAAAATGTTCATCAAAACAACATTTTATCAATCTCAAGAGCCCCTACTGAGCAATGGGGGAGAAAACATTGCCAATTACACCCCCCCCCCCATCCTGGAACTGAAGTGCACATTACTGCTCTATAAGAACAAAAGGATCAATAGGATGTGCCGCTTGGGAGTCCCAAAATAATGGCATTGTAAAAAACGTACACGCTCACGAGTAAAGACATCCAACTATATATCCATTTCAAAGATCACACCCCAAACCGTCACGGTCGGAGGGGGGGAAGAGATCTGGAAATCCCCAGGGCCCCATTGAAAGTGTACCTTAGTTAGAAGTTTATATCTCATGTAACGGTGTCACGGGCCACACCGTTGGCTGAGTAACGACCGGTGCGCTCCGGCTCAAAGGCCGCCGCTGAAATAGGGAAAGGAAGGACGGTCTCTTCAGGTTCGGGTTCGATCAAAGTGTGGTGCCAGCCCCTCAGGAGTTAACCTGACACAATTAACACGGGGGGGGGGGGGTGTAGCGTCTCTCGGCAAGGATGGCACATGACCACGACTGACTCACGCGGAACTCTGAGTCAAACCCCTCCGCCTCTCCACACCCACCCCCCCCAGCTCCCCACAGACCCCCCACCCCCACCCCGGCCGCGTCTTGGAGGCTGGACGGCCCTGTGACAGATTTCACGCTTGTTCTGCTTTGTGGGTCAGCCTGTGCCTTCCGTTTTGATTCTTCACACAAACGCACAGGATCTATACCACAATGCACTGCTGCGGCCTGGCTGGAGCAGGGGCGGGGGCTGATCTTTGCTGACCTTTAGACGCCGCCGAAGCTCTCTGAATCTGTTCCTCAGACACCGGGGAGCTCAGAATGTGCCATGCTTTTTTTTTTTTTCCACATGCCCCATTACCCTGGAGTCTGGAGAGACTGATATTTGGCTCATGCCTTTGCCATGTGCAGATTAATGAATTATTCGGGCACAGGGCACAGAGATTCTCTTCCCAGTCTCTGCCCAAGCTTCCTGTAGCTGAGTGAAGCCTCAGAGCCAGACGTGCTGGATATGCCATCACCAGGAACTGTGTCTGTCTAGAGGGATGCCACTACATCCGTGTAATTCAAACTCAGGTTTGCTGACGAAAAGACCACACTTCTGAAGCACTGCATGTTCAAACCAGCGGAAGTGTAAACTTATTTAAATCTTACAAGCCATTTAAAATACATTATTTCAGTGGCATCTGTATCTTATAGTGGATATCTATGAAATCGGAATTTCGTAATTCTCCTGACGCACAGAACGATTCTTCTAAAGCACAGAGACGTCCTGCAAAACACACCTGTTATGCAGACACAGTAAACAGCTGACAGGTTTTTAAAAATTTGGCAAATTAAGTTTTGAGTTACGGGTGTATCACGCACTTAGCAACAATAAGCAATGAGAAACTTCCCTAAGAATACGTAATTTTGTATTTCAATTATAAAAATATCCAGCGTACCTTTATGATTGGCTCAAGACTGGACTTTTCCCAGAAAATGTTCGCGGTTAGCAGCGGAGCTTGAAATTAATTTAAGTACACGCGCGGCTGATGGCCCGAGGCTGGTTCATGAACACTCAGCACAGCCAATCAAACGCTTCTCCTTGAGTTTTACACACTCAAATATGAAGCCCAGGAGACTCGTGAAGCGTGGGACATACCCTCGCACGCTCATACCCTCTCACGCTTATACCCTCGCACGCTCGTATCCTCGCACGCTCAAAACCCTCACATGCTCGTACCCTCTCACGCTCGAAACCCTCGCACGCTTGTATCCTCTCACGCTTGTACCCTCGCACACTCGTATCCTCTCATGCTCATACCCTCGCGAGCTCAAAACCCTCACCTGCTCGTACCCTCGCACACTCGTACCCTCGCACACTCGAAACCCTTGCACGCTCAAAACCCTTGCACACTTGAAGCCCTTGCATGCTCGAAACCCCCGCACCCTTCTATCCTCTCACGCTCGAAACCCTCGCACGCTCATATCCTCTCACGCTCGAAACCCTTGCATGCTCGTATCCTCTCACGCATGTACCCTTGCACGCTTGTACCCTCCACACGCTCACAAATCTTGCGACAGACTGATAGATGTTCTCTCAGACTGGGAAACGGTGAAATCAAATCCAGCTTCTCTTGTGTTCCGGTACATTCTAACTCATCACTATGCCCCCCAACGCCCATCACCGCCCCCGCCCCCCCCCAATACTCTACTAGCATTATTCGTCTTATGCCTGTCTGCCCTTTTCACACCCCCAAACACTCAGGGAGGGGGTTTTGACATTAAAAATCAAGTTCAAATTCAAAAAGCTTTATTGCTTTTTTAATTAGCATAAAACTTGACGAAGTGAAACATGATTACGTCTTATGGCTTAAAGATAACATCGTTACAGCACATGGAATTACAATACGTATGGCAATAACGTGAAAGTGCCAATCAAGTATCAGTTTTCACAGGCAACAGGAACCTTAAACTTAAACTGGTGCTTACAGCCGAAGATTGGGATTGGAGGTGGAGGGCTTTGCAATAATATCTTGTAACAACATAACTCAATTACACCGCAATAACAATGTCATCATAAATTAAATGCAGTATTGCGGGTTATTTGAGAATATTGTTTCGGTAAATACCAATGTTTATGAATTTTCCTTCAAATGAAGAGGAGGAGGATAATGGCATTAGCAATGAAAGCAGTATATGCATGCAATATATCAAATCAAGTCAAATCAGATTTTATTATATAGCACATTTCCTACAGGAAGCAACTCAATATGCTTTACTCAAGCAGTTCAGATACAACAGATACAATTATAATAAAAAAATACAGCAACCACAGTAATCACACAGCATTGGAAGCAGCAGTAAAGCAAATACCATAAAACCAAAATAAAACCAATTCAATTCCCTTAATCAAACGCTACGGTGAAAAGATATGTTTTTCAGTTTTTTTTTCCTGAAACCCTTCAATGCTTCAATATTTGGAAGGTCAGCAGGCAGGTTATTCCAGAGGCGGGGTGCGTGTAGAACCCGAAACGTAATACAGGAGCAGGACCGAGCGGAAGGAGGGAGCTGTAGACATAATGTCAGCCATGTCTTTTTTCTGTTGATTAACCGTGCCAAAAACGCTCAAAGGCTTGGTCCGCCCTGGCCCTCCTCCTTCTTTAGGCTAGCCTCTCTCTCTCCGAGTTCCCCGCATAAGGATCCCCTCGCAACACGGGTAACGCCGCCAAATGCCAACGCGCACAATTTATACGCCAAGGCCCCTTTCCAAGCGCGAGGTCTGAAATGAATCTCTGCGCATCTCTGATCCGCACTTGCACTTAATAAAAACAGAGCAGTCCCAAAGCCTCAGATCCAAAGCATCACAATGTGGAAGGTTTTCTCCTTTTGAGTTTCCACTTTATTAATACAATTTTTGACGGACCAGAACTCCCAGAATGGCAAATATGAACCAGAGGAGTCCGTGTGGCCTTGTAGTTACAGTACAGGCATTTAACAGATGCTCTTCTCCACAGCCACCCACACAAATTTATCATTTTTTCACAGCATGCGTTTATATAGCTGGATATTTCTACCGAAGCAATTCGGGTTAAGAGACTTGCTCAATGTACAAAGGCATTGTCACACCTATGAATCAAACCTTTAGGTTACAGGGCCCAGTTCCCCGCCCACTACACCACACTATAATAAAGGAATACATCATCATCAAGAAGCTGCAGGTTTGAGAAAGCTGGAGGAATGGGTTTGTTTGCATGGTGTCAGAGATAGAGTACCTTTTCTAAATAAAATTTTAAAAAGCCTTGCTTTAATCAGCCCAGCGCTGGAAGCAGAAAAAGACAGGCTGTGTATTTGTTAGCCCATGGCTGAGGTGAAAACTTTATGTGAAATGCGATAAATAAATAAATAAATAAATAAATAAATAAATAAAGCCAACGGCCCGTACTGGAACTCTCTCTGACCTTTAATGAGAACACACTCAGTAGACCCATTCTCAATAACCGCACATATTACAAATGAAATCACACATGTAAATGCAACATGGGTTACAGTACTTAGCTTTCACATCACTTGACCGCCAAAATAGGGTAGTTACAGCATATGAACTAAGGGACAGTTAAATGACCTGTTTTTGGAAAAAAAAATAATTACGTGTTAAATAAAGTCATTTTCTCTGAACGACTGCATTAGTATAAAAGAATACCATTATTCCATTTTTGAGCATACAATTTAGATCATCACCTGTTTATATTTTATACAGCCTTTCTTAGCACGTTCCTATCAAATGTGTGGATAATTTTAGTCTGAATATGGAGGTAAGTCATAGAGTTAACACCACTAAGTATTAACGCTATGCATTTTTGTATTTAAACCAATACGTGTAAACCGCTGATGTGTGAGGGGCATCCATGGAGTGCTCCTATTCTGACCCGCGCCTCTTGTTTCCGCGTGTCCCGTCTGTAGCCTCCCACGTCTACAGAGGAGGATACTTGCTTTATTGCTTTGCCATATGCCAACGGATGAATTATTCAGGGGAAACAGGACACACACACGGTTCTGTTCCCAATCTCTGCCCCAGCTTCCTGTCTGAGAGCGACGGCTCACCTCCGGGTGTTGTGTGTGTGTGTGGGGGGTGGGGTGTTGGGTGTGTGTTGCGTTGTGCGCGGTGGTTTGTGTGTGTGTGCTGTGTGTTGTTGTGTGTGTGTGTGTGTGTGTGTGTGTGTGTGTGTGCGTGTGTGTGTGTTGACACCGGGCGGGAACAGCAATGGTCCGGTGGAGCCTCACGCCACACAGGTGGCCACAACACCAGAACCTCATCATTTAACCCCCGAGCGAAACCAAAGCCGGCCGGGCCCCTGCGAACAGACGCAAGCCAGGGAGCGCGTCCGTTCGCGACCAGAGCTTGTGTGTGGCAGAGACCTCACCTCACCTTCTCTCTAAGGCTCCCACCGTGCAGTGCTTAGCACCCACAGCGTCTCAGAGAACCTGAAAGCGCTTACTGTGGGGGACTTCGTGGACGCAGGGAATCTGACGGATACGATGAGCTGGAAGGCGAGATTTGCGCATCGGCACCAAAACGTTCATTAAGGGGGGGAAAGAATACAGCGTGCCACTGAAGATCATATAATAAACCTGCCACTCGCACACCTTGAACAAAACCAACCCACCCCAGGCCTTCGCTTAAAAAGAAGTCCATCACAGATTAATGGAACGGCATAATCGAGGTTTAGCTAAACGTGGCCAGTTCCCCCTGTTTGTTCGTGCGCTCGGAGGCAAATTAATGAAAGTTAACAGGCTCATCTTTGGCGTAATTATTTTTCAGTCAATTCCAGTCTGTCTGGAGCTGCTTGAATCCAAGTAGCTGAATATGTTACAGGATACACCTTGTGTAAAAACACAAAACAATGGCTGACGTGGCGCAATATCTCAATTGCAGAGCCAACAGAATTTCAAAGGTTAATGAAAGCTGGAAACTGGTAGACCAATTAACGCATTCCCTTAAATTACACTACCAATTCCTTTCTGTTACTGCCTTACTTTTTTGCCAAAAACTGGGGGAAGAAAAAAAGGAATTTAACGTGCCTAATTTTAATGGACGTGGCATACAGAGATCAGACTGAATCTGTAACTTAATGGTTCATGATATGACTTTCGGTGCAAATAATTACGAGGCAAACAGTGGGATTTCATGACACGTTGAATCTCTGATTTAAAAATGAAAGCAGTTTTTTTTGTTGTATGCATCTTAAACACACAAACACATGACGAAAGGACGGAGTGGCCATCGAGGCGAACTCCGCCTCGTCAAATCAGAGTGAATTTCCTGCCCAGACAAGGAAGGGCATCGATCATCCACTTGGAAGGGATTCAATTCATTATCCGAGTGGGCGGTGTCAAGCACGATTGACTGAAACGGGGTGAGAAGACTTCATCAGCTTCATAAATGAGGGCCCCTTGCAACGGATTCACACACACCGTTGCTCTGGCAACAACAAATCGTCAATCTCGCCGCCTTAATGTCCGAGGATAATCTCCTTAGCGGGAACAGGTTAATGGGGACATAAAGCGCTGTCCATCACAATATGGGCCATAACGGTCTGCTTTTTTTTAATGGTCAATGGGCCAATACGGCATAGGCCAGAGCAGTCCACAACAATACGGTCCAGAGCAGTCCAATGTAATACGGACAAACATGATCCAGTGTGGTCCACAATCTTATGATCCAGAACGGTCAACTATAGTATGAGCCAGTCAGTCGCACAGCAGTGTGATGTATATGTAGTGTTGCTTGGCAGCCAAAATTTCCAGCCAATCAGGAAGGATAATCGCCGTCCACTCCTTTTCCCTGAGGGCGGTCATCAGCCGTGTTCTCCAGCTGTCGTTACATCACTAACGGGCTCTGAACTAGTGGGAGGAGTCAAACAGGCTGGAACAAGGAACTGATTGGTCGAGTGAAGTGCTTGCAGTGGACACCAATCCACTTCATCTATATCCCTGCGCCACCAACTGAGCTCTACACGGCAATGCAGCCAATCAGTGAGTCCTGCAGGAACTGTCCCTCGGGTTAATATTTAAAGGGATATTTATAGCTAACTTTCTGGTGTTTTTGATATTATTTCAGTTCACCTTCTGCAAATTTTTCATATTATTTCAGAACTGATGTATGTTTTTGAACTGGCCTGTCAAGCCTAGGAAAGAGTTGGTCCCTGTATTATGACATGGAGACTGAAATAATCGATGAAGGCTTCATATAAATTCTGGAGAACCTCTTTGCAAATTTTTACAGGGAGCATTTTTTTTCCCCACTGGGGCCTTGGAAAGAAAAGCACGAGAGTAATCAGCTGGAAACTATATAAATAATCCATATGCAAGCAGGAGTTATTAAAAAAAAAAATAGAATCCAGGAGAGCAGTATTTGATATACACATCCTCTGGTTTAAGACAGGCCATTACGGTCCATTAGCGGGTAGAGCGAAGAGACCGCCATTCATTTGCACGTTGCTGCCCAACTGGAGCAGACCTGGAGAATGGCATGACACAGCAGTCTAACTGCTTTACAGACCAGGGAGAAGCCACGCTGCTGCGTTACCCTGTGCATAGGGTTGCCAGACGTCCGGTTTTCAAAATATTTTCACACGTCTGGTTTGCGGTCCTGACCGGACAACGTAATGTCCGGTTTGAGTAACAGACAGTAGAAATTTAGTGGGAGTTTCAAAAGTGACATTGGGTCCAAGGGGGGAACCCCCCCGGGGCCTGACAGTGGTGCCAAAGGGATTCTCCGCACCCCTCCCTCCCCAACAGCAGCTGACCTCATTCACGATTCCAGTTGTGCATGTGGTCCAGCTTCGACCAATTCCAAGTCTAGCGAGCCTACCCGTCTCGCGACACTAGTTTCCAACTCAGACTAGAAAAAATGTGCCGCCTTTGGGACTCAGTCCCAAGGACCCCGTGTCTAGTGGCAGTGTGGCAGTGGTTAAGACACCGGTTTTATATTGACGTTTTTTTGGCCATCTCAGTGGCTCCAGACTGTTAATCGAACTACGCCTGGACCTGGCCCAGACTTCCTGGCCACAGGAAAATCCCCCCAGTGTTCTCTACTCCAATTTGTGCAACGTGGCGCCACGGAAAACTGCACTTCCGCGGCTTCAAAAACACTTCTCGCGCGCCCATGGAAAGTCAACGGGTGACGTAACGGTCACCTCGTCCATATCATTTTTGTCTGCAGTCTACAGCAGGCACCTATTCCCACAATCCTCTCTGCTCCCCGAGTTTGAATCCCCAGATTCTGTAACTGACGTGTTCCAGGGGTTTCGTCTCTACATCGAGGACCGTTTTTTTTTGTTCGCAGCGCATCAGAGTGTAAAATCCGTCACGCGGATCGACCCCGGCGGCCGTGTGACGCGACGGCACCGCGAGATCAAACGCCGGCGCGTTTTCACGCCCTTCTCCCCGTTTTCGCGTTCGAGCCAGGAGAACCGGCGCACCGCCTCCCTCCCTCCCTCCCCGTCGCGTTTCTGCACAGGGAAGGTCGTGACACGTCGCCAACACAGAGCACAGAGATCAACAGGCACTGCTCTGTGAGAGGGAACCTACGCCAGGGGATGTGGCCTTGTGAGTAACACAACACATTACGATAGGCAGCGATAGCGATATTGACGTAAAACCAGCAACGTTAATGTTCCAGAACATAGTTCTAAAAGAGATCCTACTTTAAAGGGTCTGCCTTTGCATAAATGCATAAATAACAATGACGATAACTTTTCAGCTCTTTCATTGTACCTTGGCACTGCAAAAAAAGAGTCTAATTTCTTTACTAATTTCTTTTCTCTAACAGAGTATGTGCAGGACATTAGACCAATTAAGAGGGGCACCGCTATGAAATTAACCATTTCCACATAAGATACTGTCCCTTTTTTTTTTTTCTTTTCTTTAATGGGCCTCCTATGAGGTGGAGAAGACACTGAGCTTCATCTTGGTGATGTCATTAAGGAATGGGCGCGGCTTCTTAAAGTGTGAAAAGGTACCATGGGGAGGTGGGGGAGGGGGTGGGGGGGAGATGTGGGGGGGGGGGGGCATTAAGGCCAGCCACCATCTGAGTTTAAGTGAATCAGTGAGGTCAACTTGATAAAATTTTAGGGGCAAACCTGTAGATTTCTTTTTGCTCTATACCAAATGAGACCACAACCACATCCATGACATCATCATTTTACGAGCTTCTCATCACATGTACGGCATGCTCTGCAACCCCACCGTCCACTATACATGTAATTGCAGTCTAGGGTGACATCACACTCTCTGTGTAAAGAAGCAATATTAGAAATATGGAGTGCACCCATTTTATCTAGTGCAGCACACCACCGGTAATAGACCGAACATAAAAAGGGAAATGGCACAAATCCCATGTGGTTAATCAAATAACAATGCTCCCAACTGTTTTTGACTCAAGGACACTTGCATGAGCGCACACGCGCTCTGCATATGCATGTGTGTACGGCACCGCGTGTCGTTTCGTGTTCGTTCTTTTCACAGGTGTGAATAGCGTCGTTTTTCATTATTCATAGACGAACAGCAGCAATAGGAGGGGCACGTGCACTTCAATATTTCCCGTTTCACAATATACATTTCTGAATAAAAGACCATGGATGCAATTTATGTCTACGTTTCATCTTTTGTCTTAAAGAAGAAGAAAAAATTAGTGGTGTCTTCCCTACGGTGTCATGTTAATTGAGAAAAAAGCTCTGGCCATTGTCTCGTGTGCATTACATCATTCCTATCCATCCCCTTTAAATCCGTCTCTTTGAGTAAAACTCAAAGAAGCCTCATGTCAGTGTTTCCCTGCAACCCAGAGATGTCGCCGAATAAGGTGATGCAAATATTGGTGTAATCGAGCATTTGTTCACATCGACCTCTTTATAACCGGCGTCTCGCGCATCCACGAGAAGTTTCCTTCTTTGTACGGGGATCTTTACACCTCACCTTGCAGGACGTGCACGCTGTTAACAGGTCGTGATTTTTTTGGATAAAATACCGACAGACACCGAGTGAAGGACAAAACAATTTCCGTCGGCTTTTTGCTTTCACAACGTAGCGATACTTACGGTTCACTCCTCTGTGTCCGCTGCTTCAAAAGATCAATGACAACCGCAGTCTCCCGCGAGCTAATAGGAACACACAGCTGCCCACTTCAGGACCATTTGCATCCAATCCTACGAAAAAGCTTCCCTCGAATACAGCAACGACGTGAACGCGGACAATTTGGGGATGTGCACCGAGGTTAAATCCAAATCCGTCATTTTCACAACCTGGAAATGCCCTAGATTACCGGTGACATTTCGTTGTCCAAAAATATCCATTGGTAAAATATGGCATGTTACAATTTCTGCTTTGGGAGCAGAGCCCGGTAAAGACCATTGTTGGCGCTGAAGGAGGGGGGGAGAATCTTAAAGTTGCAGCTGTGCAATTTAAAGGGCTCCCGACAGTACGACTCACGCAAACCCAAGGATGGTCAGATGTGCACTGCACCTTCTGCAAAATATAATATTTCTTGCAACTATCGTTTCGTTAAAACGTGCCGCTGTTGCAATAGCATAGCCATGCAAGACTGAGTAATCACTGCATTGCTGCACCACATTATTAGGCTATATATTTGCGTTGGAACTTTCTGAAATAACATCTGGTTTAGTGATAATATCGTTATTGCCGTCCTGACAATTATCATGACACGCTCTTGATTTTTTTCAGTATAAATTTCAAACGAGACTATGACATACTTAAAATGTATCATTTTAAATGCAAATGAGTCCTGTTTGTAGAAATGCGAATTTATACTCTTCGAAATAGAGCACCGCACATCCACAGAAGTATTCCTTTCAGAATTTCCCGTCTGTGTTTTTTTTTTCTCCCCCGTCAAGTAAGTGGTTTCCGCCGGGCTTTAAATACATTCTGAAGTAATCGCGTCTGCTCTCCCATTTACGTTCACGTTTCCCCCAGACGTTTGGGTTTTTACTACAAGACAGTGCTGACTTCACGCCTGT
This sequence comes from Anguilla rostrata, assembly GCF_018555375.3. Taxonomy (NCBI): domain Eukaryota; kingdom Metazoa; phylum Chordata; class Actinopteri; order Anguilliformes; family Anguillidae; genus Anguilla; species Anguilla rostrata. The sequence goes on from NC_057939.1 coordinate 5,140,833, forward strand.
TAAATATTTGCTCTGAGACGGAGCTCGCGCAAGGACTCCACCGAAAAGGCACGTCACGGTGAAAATCCCTTCACACAATTTCTTTCACAGCCGACCCCCATGTCCGTGGCCTTACAATGTCAGCACTGGATCAATTGGACAGGTAGAATTTTCACTGCACGAGACAGACAGGGCTGGAGATGTAAGACAGGAAACCAGGTCCCACTTCCGGTGGGAAGTATAATGTACATATAGGGCTCACAATTCCTCGGTTTGATAATGCCACACCTGCCTAATGTAATTACCTAAAATGCCAACTAAGCTAACTATGTGTGGAACATGAAAGTTATATATCAATATGGTGACGATCTTCAGACAGGACCAAAATCTACAGCCTAAGGCTGTGCTTAAATATCTGTTCTGATAAAACCTGAATACATTTCTGTAAAATTCACTGAATGACTACACACAGTGTGCTCACATTCTCTTCACTAGTCTTCACACAGGTGCTGCTTGTTTTGAGCTAAGTGTAATGGAAGCAGAACCTGCTGTACATTGGTAACCTGGCAACTGTGCTTTTGACAGAAATATGTGGATCCTTGATGTTTAAAACTTCATATCACTAAGCTTTTCACCTTACAGTGGGACAAAATACCTGTTTTACTGTTTAGAGGTTTCAAAACAAAGAAATGATTAGCTAAATGCAAACACAGTATCCTTTTAATTTTAACATTTTTTAAATTATCAGAAAATTGACATGCATTCTGACCAGTCTTCTTTGCTGTGCAACAGAAGTTGCCAAACCATAACAAACCGACAAACAAAAAGTGAAGAAAAAGTGCCACTTGAGCATATTATTAAAATTTCTTCTCTCCTTTAAGATCTAATCACCTGAAAACACAACTCCATTATTACTCCTTCTCTACTTATCCATCAATGTTCTCCTCTCCACGTTCAGGTTTTCATTTCTTTATGGCCAGTGTTACTTCTGAAATTTCCATGATTTGAAGGACGCCTGCCTTTAAAAAATAAAATTAAAATAAAAAAAAAGCACTTGGGGACGGACGATTGGATCTGAATCCAACGAGGTTACTGTAGGCAGAATTGAGCAGTATAGTTATATCCAATTAGATTTGATATTTTTTTAAGTGGATTTTTTTAGATGCCCAGTGTTGATACTTGACATTAATGTGTACACTGTTCCCAGGAACCCAGTTTGTTTCATAAAGTTTCCAGGAGGCAAAAAAAAAAAAAAAAAAAAAGATAAATGTCACTGCACACATTATGCTTGGCTTTGAGATATTAGAAGTGTTTCACAAAAACCAACGGCACATTCACCGAGTCAGGCGTTTATTGCGGTATCCGGAACGGCGATGCGTACACACTGCATTTTCATGCTTGCCAGCGATGAAACATGGGCTTTTCACCTTAGAGCAGCCACAACACAAATATTATACGTGCCGTTGATGATTTATTCCCCTCCTACAGAGAGACTAAATTTCATCTTCCTCTTCATGATAGATCAGCAGTTATAGCTCATCATCATCATCGTCAGTGTCTGAAACCCTCCCCCAGTCCCTATCTTCAGGGAAAACCTAACAACCACACATCCTCCTCCTCCTCTTCTTCTCCTCCTCCTTGCTCCTTCTGTACTGCAGAACGAATCTCTGCACTTGGGTCATTAGACCCCAGGAATATTCATATTCATACTCCGCAAATCTGCGGTCTGCTTTTTGCTCACACTTCTGTGACACGAATGCAATCCCGACTGCGACAACACTCACCCGCTCGCTCGGGGCACTCGGTTATGGCCTGTTAAACTCATCTCACCTTTACGGCTCATCGTAAAAGCACCGTTTCAGTTTTGGCATTTGTTTGCCGTCTGCTTCTGTTGCTTCCAGCTCAACTACGCTTTGAGCGAAAATAAATAAATTAAAAAAGGGTAAAATTGCGCCGCCTTCCCCAACTCACGGTTGAAATGGTGATCGCTTGATGATGGAGCCTACATGGGATAAGGAGATGTACACGCCGGAGAAGAACAATATAATCTCTCATCAGCAAGTATTTTGCATTTTGATTTTCCCCTCATCTTTCCCGTGGCATAAAAAAAAAATCACTGAACAAAAATTGACAATTACATCCGGAGTCGGGGAAAAAAAGCCTCCATTACTCCCAGCTCATTCATTTCCTAAAGTAATACCCATGCGTTAACAGGAGTAATGGCACTTATTGTTACAGCTGCCTGGGAAATACTTTATTGACCATTTAAGACGTACCTTACACTGTAAACAAAGTAGTTGAGCATAACGAGCTTTCATTAACTTTGTGGTGGAGTATAATGAAGCAAACAATTAGCAGGGACGCAGAGGGTTGATATTGTGCATAAAGAGGAGACGCGCCGTGCCTGCAGCTGCTGATATTTGCGTTAAGTCACGCATATTTATTCCTGCAGGAAATTGTGTATTGAAGCGTGCATTTCATCTTCAGTAAATTTTGAATCAGGCCATAAAGTCCTTGGGTTGACTCGGCTGATGCGTTAATTAAGTTCAATACAAAACCGGTCAACGCAAATCAGTTAAGGAAAATTGTGGCTGTACTAATAACAGTGTAACACAGAGGCACAACAAATTACTGTATTACGTTTAAATGCAAGCGTTTACACACATTCTCATAAACCATTAATCTAAAGTAGAAATATGTAATATGTAGTCAGTGTAGATTAACAAATACATGTCAATATAGTATATAGTATATCAATCAATCTAAACTCATCTATATAGAGATGTTAAGGTACTGTGATGTTTTTAATGTTTCAATTTGCCATTTGAAATGGTTTGGTATGCACTGATGTGAACTTAAAATAAATTTTAACGGGGAGAACTTTGCTCGCTGTCCTAATGGAATACAGTTAGTATTCATGAACATGTGAAAATCATTGTAAGTAAATCTGCTGTGAGAAGTTTCAACATCCTCTAAGGAGAAAAAGCTCATTGCTCAGGAGTCAAATTGAACACGGCTACGGCATGCCACACCGACCAAAAATCAATACGGCGAAATTGGAAGCAAATGTGCCGATAAATGCCAACTCCTCTCTCGGCTACTTTTCCGAGCATGGTGCTTACATTTTTATGAGCTTTTCTTATAGGACAGTCTGGATAACGATGCCCTGGGGGGATAACATTTTATCCACACTATGCTAAAGCCAAGATAACCTGTTATTCTGCTGAAGGACGCTTTAAAAAATACTGTTTATGTTATATGTCATATCCAGGGACTCTTCTTAACGATGGAAATATCTTCACGGTATTTGGAGAACAACATTTAAGCATTTACACGTTGACGCTAACGTGTTGGTCAGGAGCCGGAAACTACAGCAGTGTTTAAAGGGATGATTTACGGATGTCGTCATACTAAAACTCTAAAAGTACTGACATCGAAGCAGAGCTCGATATTTCAGGAGAACCTGGCAGCAGGTCATAAATGGATATTACACCGAGACAGGTTTATGCCCTTGACAGAGTTTGATGCAGAAAGTAGCTTGGTTGTTATATACAAGATCAAAAACACAGCTCTCCCGTTGAAAGCTGCTTATCTTTATGTGCCCTGGCACTGTCTTTCTGACAGCAATAAATACCTGAACACTGGATAATGGAGATTACATGGTCAGTTACATATGCAGCATGTGCTTTTATTGTTGGTTATGTGGTGTTTACAAGTTAAACCATATCCTTAACCAAGGTACACTATTAGGTGAATCGTTGTACTTTATTTGTTGTTTTCAATGCACGACTAATGTGTTTCCCACAAGGCTTTCTTTTACACTTAAAGACCATGGTGGAAGGGTGTTCAGTGATGAAAATATTCACTTATAGCACAAAGGAACTAAAACATGATACCAACAATTCTGCCCTTCAACCAGTTACATCTGGAGACTTATATTGCTTCTCCCAACACATAGCGTAATAGAACTGACTGATTTGCAGCAGACTCATATTTTCTGGAGCATTCCTTCGCCAAAACAGTGACCCAAGACCCACTCGCTCAGCGTTATCCCTAACCCCAACCATCAAGTGGGAAAAGATGGAACGGATTTAGAGAAAGAGCTCGGAGCTAGGATTCATCTTCGTGCTTTGTAGTTGTCCAATGACCTTTGGTATGCACTTATTGTACGCCGCTTTGGATAAAAGCGTCCACCAAATAAATGCGATGCAACGCAGTCTCATTCTTTGGCTGATCCAAACGGTGCTGTCCATGGTGCTGCCCAGGGAAACTTCAGCTAGCATCAGTTCCCTGCTGATTCTTCAAAGAATTATTATAGTCAGCTATCCTCAAACAGGTTCTATTTCAATTCACAATATCTCGTCCTATGGGGAAAAAAAAGGGGTTTCCACAGGATATGGTACGATTTGCCAATTGTACCGTGAAGTGAATTTCCATTATGTATCAAGCTAATCTACGCACAGCTGTATAAGAACATCACGTAACATGCTTCTGCATAGACCCCCCTACAGAACTCCTCCCTTTGAAGTAAATAAACATTAATCAACACAGATCATCCTTTCAGAGAAGCAATGCATAATGCGATTCAGTTCAAAGTCTCACCATTTAAGGTAAATGTTCTGACTCGTGACAGACCCTATTAGACACCCAGTTTCTCCCACTGGACATGCAGGTTGACCTAGTTGTATTCACATTTCTGTGAGTGCTAATCAACCATTACTAGGCTACTGTCTAGAATAGAGGACAGGCTAGTCACACATTTAAACGCCTGGTGACAACTGTAAAGGCAAGTATGCACACACGCGTACATACAATTTTAGTTTCATTGAATTCTTGGCAACCAGGTTACTTGTGTTTTTAAGTCGTGGCAACAAAATTTTTATATTATTTTAATTTTTTACATTTTACACAGCAACGCACGGTGGTGTACATGCGCGCACACACTCACACTTTCGAATACTTGAAATGCTAACATAAGAAGGTCTACCTTTGATCATCAAAAAAAAAACGCCAATATGATTCGATTTTGATTTATCAAGCATGATAAATCGCGTTTGACTTATCAAGCATGACAGACCTCAACTGCGAGAATCCAGTCCAGGTTTTGAAGCTGCTCTTCCCGTGCTCTTCCCTTGGATTCTCCGGTGCCTGACAAATCTCTTGAACGCCTCACCTCAGCAAATGAGGTTAATGAACGCAAATCAGAACACAGCGGCCGCAATCCGCAGGAAGACGACGCCGCTGCGCACCGCAGTCTTTATTATTTTTCGAACCCGAATCATCATCCCGTCCACTTCAGGGACAAGCATTTCCGCCGTTGACTTGTTTGATGGCGCGATGGCGGAGACAGACTTTATTATTATTATTATTATTATTATTATTATTAATATAATAATAATAATAATTACATTTATATAGCACTTTTCCAAATGCTCAAAGTGCTTTACAGTGAAGAGGAACTCACCTCACCCACCTCCAATGTGTAGCACCCACCTGGGTGATGCACGGCAGCCAATTTTGCACCAGAACGCTCACCACACATTAGCGAAGGTGGAGAGGGAGAGAACATTTATTTAGCCAATTAAATCTGGGGATGATTTTTAGTGGCAAGTTTTGCGAGAGCCAGATCTGGGATTTGGCCAGGACACTGGGGAACCCACCTACTCTTAGCGATAAGTGTCATGGGATCTTTAATGACCACAGAGAGTCAGGACCTCGGTTTAACGTCTCACCTGAAAGACTTGAATCGAGGGATATTTCAGTCTGCGATGGGCTGAATGGGTTACAGGGGTGGGAACCCAGATAAATCGTTTTTATCTCGTTCCAGGGGGATGGCATTATTAGGCCGTTTTATGGGGGTCTAAAGCGCGTCTTGGCCAATATGACACCAGGGACCACGAGCCCATTGCACGAAGAGTGCAGCAATCCAGCAGGCCTGAAGTTATTAAAATGGAAACGTGTCGTTTTGAGCTCAATTGGGTAGCAATCTGCTGCGATGACAATTTAATGGCAATGTGCTGCACAACTGGCTTCGAGTCAATAGTCACTGAATTATTAATATTCAACCGAATGAACAAACTACGGTACTTAACATGAATGGATTTCTTGTTTTACATGTCCATGTACCACACCCAATGGAGCGAATGCATTTCAGGGGATTCGAACGGATCGTCTGTGTCTGTGCACATTCGGAGGATGTTGGGTTCCTCGCGATCAACATACACACATTTTGTAATCTCAGGCATGGGGGTGGTTTCAAACTCGGCAAACCTGCGTGTCTCCGTCGGTCTAATAGCAGGGGGTCTGGCTGAGCCCGGCTCACATCCACCTTCTTTCTGTCTTTTACGCGCGTGCTTGGTTTGGGGGGGGGGGGGGGGATTGGCACAGACACCAGTGAATAACATCTGCAGGTCCTCGAGGACACTGTTCTGCATTCAGCCAGCGCGTGCTGCACTGTCGTTTTTGGAGTGCCGATTCCTCTCGACGGTTGGCTGGCCTTCGTCCACCGTAATGTTCACAGTGTGAGGGGAATGCATTATTAAGTGGAGGGGGAAAGCAGCGGAGATCAACAGGCACCCTCGCAAAAATAACAGTTTTTTTTTTTTTTTTAAGATGATAGACAGAAGCCCGTTAAGAGGTTTCGCAACGTGCTCGGCCCTCTCTGGAAGAAGGACATGGACCAATGAGGGCACTCCAACAGTCACACACACACTGAGGCAGTCAGACCGTTTGTCTGTTTTCATACGAGCGTGATCACAACAGTACTACCTTTGCATATTAATAGCCAAAACTGAGAAATGACCATGAAATGAGTTCTATGTTCAGTTTTGTGTTAATTGGCCTTTTAATAAGGCGGTAAAACAAATTGGGAGCAATTCAGAGAAATCTTGGTCCCATGTTATGTTCTTTAGATTTTTTAAAATCACACATCAGTTGATAGAAGTGATATACTTCATTTTTCTGGCAGTTTATAAGCATCAGTTCAATAGCTGCATCGCGCATGTTCACTTTTTTTCAGATTTGATATTCTGCCAATCAGAGTCTATAGGATGGCGAACGCGAGCATTTTGGAAGGTGTGGGTCTTTGAATTGAAACAATTTTGTACTGAGTATTCAGAGGACAAAACGCAATCTTAAAATTAGTAGTTTTCAAGGCAATATGCCATTTGTTTCATGTTCATGTATTTTTTCATAAACAATATATTGCTAAAAAGTACATTCGTCTTCCTCAATTACATATTTTATTTTACATATATAATTACAATTATATATGTTTATTTAATTATCAGTGCCCAAAATTCCACATTTCCAGCGTAGTACTTGGACATCGTTATGAGGGAAAATGCTAATCTTTGCCCAATAAAATATGCCATTTCATTTGTGCAGTGCAGCCGCCAAAGGGAAGTGACCAACACCCAAAATCAATTACAGTGAAAAAAAATCATACTTTCCCTACAGAAATCCTGTTGCATTCAGCGGCGAGTAGAGCAGGGCTCCTGTTGCCAGGCAACCATTCAGAGGTGCAAGTGGCCTAACTGACAGGCAGCTGTAATGAAGCATGGACCAGGGGTTCTGCAGGACATCTGTGTGTGTGTGCGTGTGCATGCATCATGTGTGTCGGCGTGCAAATGAGCCTTCGCACACACGCGTGTGTGTTAATGCACGTGCGCGCGTGTGTGAACGTTTGCATATTTGTGAGAGGGTGGCGGGGGGGTGGGGGGTGGTGGTGCGTGTGCAGTTGTGCACGCGTGCGTGCTTGAATGCGTGTCGGCGTGTGCGCGCATGTGTGAGCGCGCGCGCGCGTGTGTGTGTGTGTGTGTCTGTGTGTGCGCCTGTCGTTTCCATTCTTCACACCGCTCACACGCATGAAGAGCCTGGCAGCCAGTAAGCAGCTCTGTCGCAGGACCTGATATGCGCTGCATAAACACAATTATATCTCAGAGACCTGGCACAGCTCATATGTACACACTAAGTGTGTGAGCTGCATGCATTATTTTCAGCCTGCTCAGGCATTCCCAGCGGAAGAGAGTGAACCTCTGGAAAGGCGACTATATCCAGAACGGGGGGGGGGTAATGCTTCCATAGCACGGGTATTCCGAGGCATAGAGTCAAAATTTTACGGTTTGTTCATTAAAGGGTAAGCATGCTGAAGAGCATTATCCATTGTTATGATACCATCCAACGGACTGTGATCCCCAAATATTTCACATATACACTTCTGTTATGGGAAACTAAATCTTCATTTGAGGTTGCTAAATTTGGATTATAGCAACAAAAAAAAAAAAGGATTACATTGTTAATGATTTTTGTTGTCACTTTAGTCTAATTTTTCTACAATTTTTGCCCACACATCATTTCAAAATATTTTGTGACCTCAAAATGGTATTGGAGCCAAACATAATTTTATTTACAATTGAGCGAGACTTTAAATAGTACTCAAATCAGTAAAAAAAAATCTATTAAAATGTTCTTCTTAAAAAAGGAATTCAAATAACTTAAATCAAATGGTTACTTTTGACACAATGAATACACAGTTATCCATTGCATTGTATACATTACATTTAGTCGGAAAAACAATATTTTTTGCGATCATCTTCAATGGCACTTTTCAAATAAAGATAAAATCAGCATTGCAAGATTCTATAAGAGTAGTAACCTACTGGCATAAATACGGAGCGCAGCAACAACCAAGGAGCCCAATCAGATTACAGACCTTCACCCCACTCAACCCCACTGAAACAACACCAACCTCTAGCGATAAAACACCGTAACTGCAAACACTAGGCCTACATTGTGGGCAGACATTGAGGCGGAGCAAGCCAAATGCAGTAACCTTGGGACACAGGGGTTATTCGTATATAAAAACAGTTCGAGCACGGAGTGGACAGATAGGAACACCAAGGAATAAGCAGGCCATCCGTCTTATTTTAGCTAACAGCTCGCCTGCAATCCATCCAACGAAAGCATAGACTGACAAGGAACATTAATGGAGCGCCAGACTGCACGGCGAGTTCTGATTAGCAGCTGGCTACTGAGATGCAAGGCAACAAACCTGCTCGGACTCATCATGATGCCGTAGCCTTCACGGTTTTCCCAGCATCACCTCTGCGGATTTCCTCGGTCGCGTGCCAACAGGGCGGACCGGCTTTTGAGTTTTCCGTCATGGGGTTCCAAGAGAGCTGAGAAAGGACAACTCGATAAACAAAAAAGCTGCGAGACAGAGGGTGAGCCACAAAAACATCGCAGAAACAAGCGAGAGACAATCGTAGATTACGGATTCTGCTTAAGACGCCATTGACGGAAGGTAGGCCATTTGCACATCCCGTCACATGATACACATGTTGATGTGAACAGCCCTAGGCTACGAGCGCGGATATTAACGCGGCCACAGATGAAGTTTGTCTTCTCGCCACCGACTACAAGGGGAGTCGGAGTTTCAGGATTTTTAGGGAGTTTATTCTTTAAACATTACAGTACAGTCCTTCGAGGTTTATGACCGCATTATTTGTGCTGAGAAGCCAAAAAATCATTACTTCCACTGGCATGCGCTAGGAGAGAAATTCTGGCCCTCAGTCTATGGTTCCAACCAAGCAGTAGCACACCCGATTCTACTAATCAACCACTGGAGTCTTTGCTAAGGACCTCGATTTCAGGTGTGTTACCCACACCGGCCCATTCTGGATAAGACTGAGGACCCCTGCTGGAGGCCACTGAATGATGTTTCACATACAACATGTGCTTCTGATGAGTATGTACGATTGGCTTTTCAATGAAAGATTCTAATTTTCCAAAAACTGTTTGCTGTGGATGATCAAAATCTGCCAGACTATGTTTATGAGGGAAAAAACAAAGTTTTGTATTTGATTACGTTGATGGAAGTCAACATTGAGCTTCCAAACCTTTTGATGAATGATCTGTAATAGAGTAAGTTATGGTTCAAAGGATTTTGTCAGTGGCCCTGAAGTTAAGATTTGAGAGGTATGGTTTTAAATACGTGGAATAGTTTATAGGATCATTACACATTTTTTATGCTTCAGTATTTTTTTGTTAAAGTGTCTTTCATTGGCTTGGTGTAATATTCATTTCTGCCAAGGGAAGCTTGGAAAACAATTTTAAAATAATATAGGCCATAGTCTATTTAGTCTGTTTGGTTACACAACCATAGCAGCATCAAACTTGCCACTCACCAATACTTGTAATCATTCAAGTGGCAACCAAGCCCAGACCTGCTCAGGTTCAGCCACACATATCATTTCTAATTACAGTTTTTTACGGCTGAAAATGTCCACAAAAGCAACACTTCACAAGAATGTCAAGGACAAATGACAATACCACTCCATTTTAATATTGTTTAACCAGAGAAGGTTACCATTTCAGAAGCGTCCTTAATCGAGAGTGAGTGACCTGCATAAGGGGTCATTTCAAGATGTTTTCAGTCAGTGCTTTTATTGAAAATTATAACCCATAGACGGTCAAGCACATGTGGTCTTGCTTCAATTATAATTAAAGCAGTCAACAGGCAATACCGTCAGTACTGTAAAATGTCCTGTCAACAATTAATAAATTATGTAAGCGAGTACTGCAATCATTATCATCTCAAATGTGGAATATTTCTTCATGCCACAAAAACAAAAAGCATGTTTAAACTAGAATGTAAGCATGCATCTGTTTTAGATATTTAGTTGATGTCTAGTTTGGAGAGACACGAACAAAAACGAAAATGTTACCTGAAAGTATGACCTTCCATTCACTCTTCCTTCAGACATTTTACGAAAGTAACAAAGTCACAGTATATGTGGACCCTGACTAATCTCATAAACAGCCTGTTTTCTATTTTTTTTTTTTTAATTTAAAAAAAACTGTAGGTCACTGCTCGTTGTGACTTTCTGTGAACAGAGCGTTTCCTGACATGACTAATGAGATGGATTTCCACTTCTAACAGCTAGCTGGGAGATCCCCAGTTAGAACCTTGGCTACATATGCTACTGAAGCTGCCACAGTCCCCCCAGTCTAGACTGGTCAGCGTGTCTGGGGGAATCTCTTGCCCAGACCTCTCCATCTGGGCTTGGCAACGATCGTGTGATAATCTCCCAGAATTCCCTGCTGTGACGAAGTGTGGCTGAACGCTGGGAGCCTAATCCTTCCCCCCCCCCAAAACCAGTGCCAGTCTTTCCCCTTCCACTGCCACACACAGGAACAGGTCCTCTCCAACATGCCAAATAATCTGGCGAATGAGGACCTGTTGCAGGCACTGCACACTCCCATTCAAATCCTGCTGTCAGTCATCGTTCACTGAATTAATAATGTTTCAATATTAGGGCTCCCTGTGGTGTTTCAAAATAATAATTCCACAAAAAACTGCTATAATAATTCCAAATTATTATTATTCCGAAAAAATCCTCCAACCTCCCTTTAGGTTTCCTTTATTATGAACAGTTGGTTCGGTCCAAAGTGCTTCTCTTTAATATGTCATTGAAGAGGGAATGTGTGGGATAGTATCGCAGGTCTATGTGCGGAGGCATAGTTTGGGTGTGGCAGGTTAAGCACAGCTGTCTCCATGCCACAGATAATCTGTTCAAAATGTAAAAGTTCTCTCAGTCATTCCATTTTCAGGAAATGGCCTGCTTTGCAGAAAATGCAGTTCCCTCAGTCGGGCTTCTGTTTTTGGTAAATGTGTTTGAACGCTCCCTGTCATGGCAGGGATACCAATATGTACAATTTTCTGCATAATTCATATTTTTGGTGCAAGTAATCTAGGTAAACACAGCACCGAATAATTGCAATTACCATGTTGCAGTTTGTTAGAGAAGAGCTTCAAAAGATTCATTAATTTTTCGTTGTGTCTGCCAGACATAATTAATCATGAGAGTGTAGGCAGCTTGGTCTTGTTGCAAAAGCAAAACTGGTTATATCCAATCTAATGCTGTATTGTGTTATTAGTATTGGAGTACTGTCATGTGATGTAAAGTTGTGCTTGTGTTCAACTACCTTGAAACCACAGTTTTTACCTTGACTCTGAAAATTAAAATATTGTTCATTCAACAGAATTAAGGAATAGAAATAGATCAAAGTACTATCATTTACTAGCATAAAGTAGTGGCATTTTACTGTAGGCTTCAACATTTTGTAAGATCACATCAGGCTCTCATAATTACAATGAAACCACCAAATACATCCAGTCTACAGTCCCGTTGTGCTAAATCATGCCTAAAGTCATTATGTCGAATGTTATCCTTAGGAGTGTTGAATCTTCTGTGTCAGTCACTGCTGATTTATAGTTATCGTCCAATCTGGCGTAAAAACACTAGCCAAAGAAACGGTAAAACTACAGGTGTCTACACACTGGGAGATGGGGAAAAGAGCTCTCACTGGAGGAATCCTACCCCGTCCTTTATACAGAATAACATGTCCAGTGTTAATTCAACTATTAACAGGGAACATTTTGGTCTCACATTTCAGAGTGGGACCCAGATGTTATCTGTTAAAGAGTTTAATTAACACTGTTAAGAGTTGAATTAGCACCGGACATTTTACTGTGTAGCTGTAGAAAACGTCAGTTGGCTGTGCGGAAGCATCAGACAGACGGACAGCCCTGGGGGGCCTCTCTGTGTTGGGGGGACAAGCAGGCGGTGTGTTGGGCCTGTGTGGTGAAGTCCCCCCCCCCGCATTGTGTGGGGGGGTCAGGCGGTGAAGGGAAACGCACACACTGGCGTCAGACGCCCAGCTTTTCACCGGCTACAAGATGGGCAGATGAATTATTCAAAAGGAATTGTGGTCGGAGGTTCTATAGGGGCCGTTGTCAAATTTTTTTGTTGGGGGGGGGGCGGGGGCCTTGGGGGGCCTAATCCCCCAAACACAAAGAGCCGGGCTTCGATACACAAACACTGTTCACAGGACTCAGATTTAGGTTATGGCCCTGAATGACAAGTAAGAAAAAGAGAATTTTTTTTAGTGTTTAACTTTCAGCCGTGAGCGAATTGAGCAGACCCAAACAGCGGCTGGAAATGACGACACAATTCGTTAATAGGTCGGAGGTGTGAAAGGAGTACGTCAATAAAGGAGTACGTTAATAAAAAATAAAAAAAGAAACCCATACTAATGAATGAACTTAAGAAAGCAGATTCTGAATAATCTTGACATTCCTCGGTGTGTTTTTTTTTTTTTTTTTTTTTTTGGCCTTGAAGTCCTTCCCCTTGCAGATGCAGCCTCTGAAATGATCTGTGAACTTCTGAAGACGAAGCAACAGCACACGCGGGCCGTGTCGCGCCGTGCGATTAGGGCTTCGGAAGATTGCGGAAATGGAGAATTAATTGAGGAGCTAATTGGAAAGGCTCCTCAAGCATAAAATGAGAGCTAACTGCTGTGAAAACTGTCACTCAGTTCGCACGGCAAGCCGGGGCTCAGTGTTTAGCAGGTTTCACGGGGGAAACCGTAGAGAACGGAAACTAGAAATGGGGGGGAGGGGGTGGTGGAGAGTCACCAGTCAGATGTCTCACAAAATTAAGCAGTCTTTCCATCTTCAGACATTAAACAAACAGAAAAGACAGTTGAGTCAATAAAGGACTCATGAGGGAAAAAAACACTTTGGAGCCAAGCAGAAAGCTTCAGACACAGCCATTGAAGTGGTTTCCAAAGTCCTTTTTATGATTTTACAGAATAAGGGTCATAGATATACACTTTGTCTCTCAAGAATTCACAAATTTGCAATTTATTAATTAGAGTGCAGTAATTTAAATAATTGTGAAAGGTTGACTTAATTATAAAAGGCAAAATGTCAATTTCATGGCACAGTCTAACCTTTTCAACTTCATTTGGCTAATGGAAACAATAAAGTATTTAACAAATTTGTTCACCCTTAAAGATTGCAAATCAGTTTATTGTCATTTGTTTGGACAGGAGGGACATTTTATTGCAAAACTTGCTTCATGATAAATGTATCAAATGCGTCTCAAAGAGAAATTAAGGCCCTAAATTACCAAGTTCAATGGCACACAGCAATTTAAATATAATTATGCCATAATATTGAAGATTGTGTATATAGTTTGCTATTAGTGCCATTGAATTTGTTCTTGAGGTTACGAACTTACCATCACTGGGGTTTGTATGTTGTATGGTGGTCCTCCACCAAAAAGAGGTCAGTAGTATTTTTGTCAAGCCATGTGTCAAACGATCATCATTTGTCGCAAGCGATGTTTACAATGACACTTGTGCTAAATTGAGTTTGATTATTGTGGACTGTGGATATATGGCAGTGACATTTCAGTATTGTTTTTTTTTTGTGAAAATAATTTGCATTTTCCCAGCTCAAATATACACTTCATCAAAACCTGGAACTGAGTCTAGTGGGAGGGCCATGTTCTCCTACACATTTGCTTAGGATCACAAATTCTTACTGCTTTTGAAATTTTGTGAGCTGTTTAACAGAAATGTGGCTTATTTTATTACTTGATCAACGTTGGTGGTAACTTTCAGGTGATTAAATCAGGTACAGTGCAATCAACAAATAAAGCCTTCAAATCAGTTGTGATGGATTTTCCTTGTAGAACAAGTAAAATATGTAAACTATGTAAAAATACATATAAGACATAAATGCTTAACTGTCCAACTTTTGTTTTTTCGGGGAGGGAGGAGGAGAGGGAGGGGGAGAGAGAATCATTTGCAGCAACTGGGGAAAGCAATGGGGGTGACTGAAACTAAAATTTGCCTAAATTGACATCTTTTATGGGAATGTTTCACAGCTGGATTATTACAGAAAACCAGAGAATACTAACAGCTTCTGTTAGAAGTGGAAACTGCCATTTCATGATTCAACAGACTGAAACTGGAACCTGATCTCTATATCGCTTGTATAATTAAATTAATTCACAGCAAGTGATTCAAAATGAGAGGATGTTATCACAAAAGTGAGTTATTCCCCTCTAGTGGATCTTCTAAACCCCACGTAGACCAGATAAAAAGTTATGTGTTAGATTATTTTATGCCTTTGTAGACTTATGCAATATTCAAGTTGTTTAACTTGTAATTTAACTTCAGATGCCCCATATCTATAAATCACTCATTTTAAGTCAGACAATGTGTACACCAAGATACAGTAGTAATATTAACAAAGTGTTAACCAAGATACAGTATTACTTGCACATGTAGTCGTGGTATTCATATGACATTTATGGAAAATTGCATTCAGAAATGAAACTTGTATGATCAATGTAAAACTAAAATGTCTAAAATGTGACCTAAATGATGTGATAAAGCTGGTCACATCGATAAACTCTGTATAATATTTTTAATATTTTAAACACAAATATTTATGAGAACAGTTGCAAATTATTTCCACAAATGAGGATCTAGCAGCATCTGGTGGTGAAACAACAGAACACATACAACTGCAAAATTCACCTCTGATTATAATCCATGTACACAAATGTTATTTAATTCATGAAGGGACAGGATCATACCAAAATCATATTAAAAACGCATTAAACTAACCCCCTCACACACACACACACACACACACACACACCCTCCCTTCTGTAGATGTGAATCATCCTCCAAACACAGCTGCAGCAGTCTAGGGGAATTTGGGTAGTGAAACTGAGAGTCGGATTGCTCAGATTTGCATAGGCAGGATGGTGTGGTCCCACTTCGCCCAGAATAGAGCGACTCTGCTGCCAGATGTTCACCCTTCCCCAGGGGGTGAGAGCGTGTTGGGCCTGGGGCCGGGGCTGGGGCTGGGTGGGCAGGAACTGTACACCATGAAGCTGCAGCTAGTACAGTAAAGCACGGCGAAATTAACAGCGCTAAATGAACTCTTCACTGCGTTTATGCGTGTCAAACAGGGGCGGTATTAGAGTTAAAAGTCCGATTTGATAAGACTGCAGGCAGCGGGTGCTTGTTAAGTGGATGATGTACGCGACAATGGTTGTGCTTAGAAACTCCATGTTTGGCATAGTTGTTGTATATCGTCTACTAATAAAGCTAGAACACAAAAAATCTATAAACAGTCCAATATCAGTGCTAGATCTACACAGAATACTCTGCTCTGTTGGGCTGTCACTGCAAAAAGCCTCAACTGAGCTGTTAAATCAAGCGTTCTAATTTTATACTTCATATCACTGACAAGTTGTGAACGCGGCTCATGCACGGCAGTTCAAATCAGACCGTTATAGAGTTTAGAACCTTTACTAGCCTGACAGTTTATGCAAAATATACAAGGGGTACAATCACTACTGTGAGAGTCATAATTCAGAACCACAAAATAAAGAAGACATTCAAGGATACATTGTCAGGCACAATTTTTCTTCCCCCAAGTCTCTGACTGAGTGTACCCTAATGCTTTCCGCCTGTATTCTGTATTTAGTTGTGTGCAGGACACCGTAAATTTGGTATCACTGGGCGTCTTTGGCCTGTTCTGGCAGTTATCCTGTGGGAGTGCAGCTGTTTTCAGTGCCGAGTGAGTGAGTGAGTGAGTGAGTGAGTGAGTGAGTGAGTGCGTGAGTGAGTGAGTGCGTGAGTGCGTGAGTGCGTGAGTGCGTGAGTGCGTGAGTGCGTGCGTGCGTGCGTGCGTGCGTGCGTGCTGCCGCCACAGTCCTGGGTCACTGCTGCTTTCCACTGGAGGGTCTGCCAATAGCACTGAGTCCTTAATCCACATACTGCACAGACAGCGGCTGAAGTTAGGGACTACATGGAACGCTCCCAGCTTTGTATAACACACAGATCCCTGCTGTGGGAGGGCAGGGAGGCAGTGAGCCATTGCACCACCAGGTGTTAGCATGCGTAACAGTCAGGGTTTTTATTTATTTGAAGTTCATGTTTTTTATAACATTGTGAATTTGTAACATTATTTAGGCCCACTGGGGTTTTCTGCCTCTCCCTGCACTGTATATTATTTGTTATCTTTGTCATTTTTGTGTATTTTTTAAATTGTGCAAAAATAATAGTTTAGTTTTTAGTTTGAGTTCTATTTCTTTCCAGGGTTATTGGTTTTTCCACATGGAAATACCACCCTATCAGTGTACTAATTATTTTATTATCCAGTGAATATCATGTGGCATTAACGGTTTGGAAACATTGACATGCTGTATGATGCTGAGACTCATTTATGACAGTCACTGTGTGAAATGTAAACTGAAAGCATTTTATTTTACTACAGAAACAAACTCACTACATGGTTTACTTGTATTAACAAAAGTGCATTAACAAAATAATAAAATTATTTTCCAATATTTTCTAGATCAGCAAAGAACAAAACTGCAGCGTTTGATATGATTCACATATTTGTTTATTGTTTATAATTATAAGCCATCAATCAACACATACATATCTAACTGAACTAAAGCTGTGCACATTAGTGGTTGCAATGATAACCTGCATACGACGAGCAAAGCCATTGTGATTGATCATTATAATGGAGAGAAGCTGCATATGCTGTAGAGCAGTGAAAAAAACAGCGATCGGCCGCTTGGCACTTGGTCTACTCGGTGCAGTCGGCTTTCCGAAGCGTCTGAGTGACCGGAGATTGAGACCCCTGGGAGGCCTCGCAGGTGAGCGACGCCGCCTTGGCCCACTCGTCAGCAGTGAGGGTCAAAGTGCTGCTCCAGCTGTACAGACCGTCCTTCTCCATGACTCCTCTGCCGGGGGCGGAGGTCTTGCCCTGCCCGTCCACCTTCCAGCTCAGCGTCCAGTCTGAAGGGAAGCCCCTGTTGGCTATGCAAATCAGAGTCGCCGTCCCCTTGCTGGTCAGCTCCGCGTTCGAGGGGGACAGGACATTAAGGGCTGGGCGGGTGTTACCTGGGAAGAAAGAGCAGGGGTTTTAGGTCAAGCAGATGGAAACTTACAAGATCTGAGCTCCTCTCGTCACTCCTGTGTAGGTTGATCGAAAGGAGACCGGTTTTTGTAGTTTGAAATTTAAACAACCACAGGAATTAGCCTACCGGACAAAATTTGAGCAAATAGAAAATACGGAGATTATTTGTGTTTATTACGTAGCCTAGGCTCTATTACGTTGTTAGGAGAACGTCGCATATTTCTTCGGCCCCACAGTTACATTTACTACAACTTTCATTTAGTTCTAATATTTTTGAAATACAGTTTGCAATACTGCTCAAAATATTTCAGCCGATCAAACTTTTTTTTTAAACCGCCAACACAATTCAGTTTGCTAAATATTTCACTATGTATGTACGTTATTTTAGGCAAAGAAGACAAGTAATCTTAAATGTAGGCTTTAAAATTTTTTTTTTACGTAAATAGCTACTTGACACGCTTGAAATGAATCGATTCGGGGGAAACCAAGTCGTGAAACAATGCATGTACCCAGGAAGGCAGGCTGCGACATATCCCTCCGGGCTGACTGCAAAAGTTTAGGCTACTGAATTTGACAAATATGTATATATACTGATAGGCGTTTTGTGGCACGCTAATCGCTTTGGATTTGAGCGATTTGAAAACGACTTGCTATCCATATTTTTATTCAACAAATAAATTATAGACTAGCCTGCGACGTATTT
Organism: Anguilla rostrata; assembly: GCF_018555375.3. NCBI lineage: Eukaryota > Metazoa > Chordata > Actinopteri > Anguilliformes > Anguillidae > Anguilla > Anguilla rostrata. The sequence goes on from NC_057939.1 coordinate 5,159,318, forward strand.
GAATATATATTTTACGTGGCATTTTAAATGATCTAAAGTTTTTTTTCTGAGAACAGAAAACATTTTTATTATACACGACCGAAGACACTGAGATGTATTGAAACGCAAGGCACTTACTTCCAACATCCAGTCTAGTACCGCCACCAAAAGAGTATCACAGTGATGCAGTCCCCTTGAGTGCCTGTACAAAAACCTTCCTTGCGCAACCTGAAGAGAAGTTAAATAGAACATTGATATTTTTAACGAAAAATACTGCTTCAGCAGTAAAAACAAGACGCAGTGTTCATTTCTGGTAATGAAAGACCTTGAACCGAATACTCATTAATATGAAAATGCTGAATAAAAGTTCGTACATTTTGTGCTCTAAGTTATCCCAACAATCACATTTTCAGACATACATAAATTTTATATGCAAAGCTGCACACTCTAATTATGCTGCACTAAATCTAAAATCTGTCTGTTCCAAATTATTGAAAGGAAAACGAAGCCAGTTATAGCCACATTATGTTTCATAAAAACTAAACTCACCATATTCAAAAGCAATGCCACTCATATTGTTATCATTAGCACAATAGCATAATGGTGCAACAGAGCTTTCTCATGATGACTGAAATATGTATTTAGGTATTTTTCCTGTTTGCACTGCATGAATTGACACTAATATGCACTGTAAAGTTAAGTACTACAATACAGACAGATTTTTAATTTTGTTTGGGATCATGGATCTTTTCCTTGGGTTGTTATCTGTTTTGCAAGACTATTTAAATTGTAGGACTTCAAAGATAAGCTATATGTTTGTACAGCAAAGAGCATAAAAATGTCCAAAGAAAGGGGACCGATGTTCTTCGTATCTGCAATGCGAGATCCTAAGTATAAAGATAATTAGCCTACAATCTAAAACGTACTCTGAAACATGGAAGTTATGTTCACATGAATGTCAATTTGTTTGTTGCAAGCGTTACACACTTCCCCATGACATTGCTGAGAGTTACTGCTCAGAGAAGCTGTGATGAATATACTCTGCTGTGCAACTATTCAGATTTTGTGTGTGTCTGTGTGTGTGTGTGTGAGTGTGTGAGTGTGTGTATGTGATTTGTGAGTGTTATCAGATGTATTATGAGGAAGCCTTTGACTCCCATAGGGAGAGGGAGGGCTGGGAGAACTTTCAAACTGCAGTGAAGCTGCAGAATTCCAGAAGGCCTACAAACTGGAGAATTCTAGAATTCCTGAACCTTTAGTCTGTTTCCATTTTGTCTGCATTTCCTGGTGTCTGGCTCTAACTGCTAGCTGCAGCGGGGGTCTTTGTGATGTTTCAGGCAGCTCCCAAGGAGCGGTGTCTGCTGAGTGTCTGTGGAGTTCTGACTGATTTTAGGAGATATTTGCAGTGATTTCAAGTCTCATGCTTCATCTGTTAAGATCAATTTCAACCTCTAAAACTGTCCCCCATGTCGGATCAGATCCATTGTTTTGGCAATTCTGTGGCATTGGTAGTGACTTCAACTGCTTTTTAAATATGGCTGTTTTGTTTGTGTCACCAGGGATTTTACAAAACCTTTTTCCATATAGAGACAAAGTGAGTACTTTGGGTCACTGAAGCACTGCATGGTTGAGTGTTCTGCTCCTGTGTACCTCCCAGTGTGGAAGCTGCAGTCGTATCCCAACCGCCAATTCATGCCTCCCATCTTCGAGAGGCTTGGGGATTCCCAATGCCTTTTCAGAATTCTACTGTAGAATCTTCCCAAAACAAGTCATGTGATCTTCCTTTCGCTTTCAGCTGCTCAGCGACTGATCAGATTCTGACAATCCCAATGTTGTGAGTTGTTGAATTGGTTCATAGTGCATGGAGCAGGCAGAAGCAGGTATTCAAACAGACAGTTTGATGAAATCTGAGTCAAGTAAAGCAACCGTGGTCTCCTGCAAGCTACGCATTAAGGGCTTTCCTCCACCCTCCACTGAGAGAGAAAAATATGGGCAAAATTGACAGAAATCTTCAAAATCGAAGATTGTTTGCAAAACTGATTGCGTCTATAGTGATGAAGTAACACTGAAAGACTCAGTCAAACATCTTGTACCTCAGTTTGGTAATTGCAAGCCTGAGCAGTTCCTCTTCAGCCGAGGGAGGTTTTTGTATGGGTCTGTATCACTGTGTGAGTGGAAGCGAATAGTAATGCTGACAGTAGTAATCTCCTGCATCTTCAGCCAGGACCCCACTGATTTGCAGCATGAAGTTGGTTCCAGACTTGCTGCCGGTGAATCGGGTTGGTGTCCCTGTTGCTCTGCTACTCACAGAGTAGATCAGGAGTTCAGGACTTTTTCCAGGTTTCTGCAGATACCAGGCTAAGCTACTGGTATGATCAGAGTTGCTGGACCTGCAGTTGAGAGTGACACTCCCTCCGACCGTGACCGACTCCACTGTGGGACTTTGAGTCAGGATGAGGTCAGCGCTGGTCCCTGGAAATAAAAAAAAACAAAATATCAGCTCATTGGTTCTTACTGCGAACCAGCTGTAGCACAGTTGAACACCGCAGACAGTTCTATGGATTTAATCACTAAAAGCGATCGGGCTCCAGTTTAGGAGGTGGCGAACATTCTGTGAATGGAAAGCCGAACTCGGTGATGGAGTGGCCAGCGGGGGGTTCTTACCGTGAGCGAAGACAGCGAGAGCGAGGAGGAAGAGTTCCAGTGCAGCCATGTTCTTTACCGTACGTGCCGGAGACAGAGAGAAGGTGCGCGGCTGCTCCAAGCATTAAGCTCCTGGGCAGCGAGGCTGCGTATTTATTGCAGCCGACGTGTGGGGCACTGAGGACACGCATGCAAATCTGTGGCCTGTAAGCAAATCCTGCCTCACAGCTGCGTCTGAGGTGTGAACAACTCGGGTGTTCAGCATGTTAGAGAGAGGGCTTGGTCACTTAAATTTGAAATTGAAAGGGTGGGAAAAGTATTAATATTATATATATATGTCATGATTCACATTCAAGCCAGAAAACTTTACAAGGCAGACGGAAAATCCAATGGCTTGTGTACCATGTTTGTTTCTCCACCTTCATTGGTTTCCTTGTCTTAAAGGGGAGCGCAGCCTATGTAGCCTCCCTCTGATTGATGCACTTGTCATAGTCCTGCTTCCTCTCTAAAAAGACGATGCATACTCCACCTCCTTTCCACTATTTCTGCCACTTCTGTATATGACATTATGTGCAGCTGCAGAAGAAAATGTAGACCTTCACTTATCTCGAAACAACACTGTTCGAGGAAAGCAGTGTAGTTATTGCAATGCGGAAATTGGAAGAGTTCCCTGCCCTCTTGTGGACAAATAGGAAATTGCATGAAAAAAATCAGGAGGAACATCTGCTGTAGAAAAATCTTTATTCATTAATTCTGTACAGTTATCACAATTATGGGGTGCCGTTTAGGAAAAAATAATCCATTAACTGGTTTGCTTGACACACACACATGAATGTTGTACAAATTCCTGCTTCTGTAGAAAGCTAAATGCTCATCATTTAGCAGTTTTGATTTGTGCTTAACTGCTTAAGTGTCCTATCTTAAACAATAACAAGACGCTCTTAAAAAGTCCAAGTGAAAGAGAACTTTATTATCTCCATGGGCAAATTCAAGTTTTTAAGTATGTTAAAAAACAGACATACATACAATCAGCACAACATACTATTCCATAGCACATACAAAACATATCCAGAAATCCATTAAAAAAAAACAGTATTAACACAAAAATAGCAATCCATAAAGACAGTTCTTTATGACATACAATCCTGTATGACAGTTGCCCTACCCATTCTGGTATTTGACTTGCCCCACAAAATGGCAAATATTAGCCCTATACAATACAAATTGCACAAAAGATTAAACTTGTGAAACAACTGTGACATATTGCACTCAACCTTAAAAGTATGGCATTTATGGATTAAAAAAAAAAAAACATTCTCTATAGTACTTTTTCAACCTTAGCTGCTGACCTTTAGCTGGTTGCAAAACTCCAAACCAAGATACTTATGTAGTGTAACCCTCTCAACTGGCACCTTGCCGATCCTGATAAGAGAAACATTGTTACACCTGAAGTCGAAGACCATTTCTTTTGTCTTCTTTGGTACCTTGCATGGCAGTCTTTCACCGTTGGTGTGTGAGTGTGTGTGTGTGAATGAGAGGCATCAATTGTAAAGCACTGGATAAAAGCACTATATAAATATAAATGCAGTCCATTTACCATTTAGTATTCTTGACGTTGATCTGTCGATGATAATTTGTGCAGTTGGCTTTAAAAATATCTCTGGTGCCTACAGGAACTGCTCTTAGAGTGAAGGCTGTGGCCTTCCTGTGATCATAGTCCTTCCTCCCCCTCTCAAAGACGATGCATGCCTGCCACGATGATGCATATTAAATTGCATGTAAAAAATCAGGAGGAACTTCTCAAGTAGAAAAAATATTCTTTATCAATTCTTTAAACGTTTATCACAATATTACATTACATTACATTTCCTCCATCACAGAGTCAACAATATTGCTCATACCTCATTACCTGATAAGTTATTCCAATGTAACAGAATGTTATTTTCCAATGTAACAGAAATGGTACGGAAGGATTTTCACTTACAGTACATCTGGATACAATTTTAAAAGTTTGAAAAAAAATAGTAAGCCCTTTTTAAGAGTGAAAGGTGTGAACCCTTTTTAGCCCAAACATATAAAAAGAAACCAGATTCACTGGCTCTCACTGGCCATTTGCTTTGCTGAATTTCAGCAATAGGCCAATATTTGAGCTGGACATACCTGGAACCTGCAAATGAATATTGGTCATTGGACAGTGCCTGCTATTGGACACATTCATATGTGAATTTAAAACCAAAAACTAACAAATCAGAAGAGACTTAAATAGGATTAATCATAATACTTTAGGGCCCCATTTAGTAACTACTCAGATCTATCCCTAACTGAATTACTTTGACAAAGCTGGCCAGAGCACAACTATTTGTCAGCTGCTCACATGAAACTGCAGCTCATTTATCAACAAGGCTCATTGTTTTTGGTTTATTTTTACTTTATTTTTTTTTTTAATCAATCAGGGAATTTCTCAGTGTTTATTTTTAAAATCAGATTAAAGCAAAATAGCCTAATGCAAAAATCCGGGTGAAAATCGTACGGCAATACTAACAATGCAAAGATCAGGGTGAAAATTACATTTTAATTCCAAACATTGATAACTTATTGCTTTTCATTAAATAATCAGCGGCTTGATTGCACTTTCTCCCCATTTTTTCCCTTCACTTTATATTCATGGAAGCTTTTTCCGAGCCGTCCGGCAGCTAGGTGTATCACCAATTGGAGCGCTCCTGCGCATAGGAATTGTTGCTAACGACTACGGAGCCCTTCGTTTGAAATCTTTACCGTCTATGCGGATTGTAGCTAGTCTAACAAGCTAAAATGAGGAGTTGTATCTGTATATCAAACTTAAAGTTTAAAAAAACGGGTAAACGGTGGGCACATGGAGCAAAGATTAATAAATCAATTGTCCATGTTACATAGATTAGGTAAAGAATAGATATACTACATTCGATGAAATTGTTAGCTAGACTAGTTACCCAGTATTGCACGGACGGTTCTGCCTTGTTACGACAGTGCGGCTCACCTCCTCTGTCAGCAGATGAGGCTTCCCTCATGTGCTAATATTTTCCATATTTCTTGTAATAACATTAATAACTCTGGACTGCATACTGGAGGACCCGTTGGCGACATTTGGATGAGAGAAGATCCCTGGCTCCAAAAGTAATTAATAGTCAATGGGATGCTGACACAGCCATCGTTAGTTAACTAACGTGAACGTTAATAAAACTTTCCACGTTACATATAAGGTTTAATGTCAACTACGGATTGCTGCCGGATTCATATCTGTGAAAACAGATTCGGGAATTGCACTCAATGATAGGAGAGTGAAAGAGACATCTGGCAACCTTTACTACTGAGCACCATTACCGTTAGGCTAGCCTACTTGCCATCGGGAGTAAACATAGCCGACACAATCTGAGAAAAGAAATGGAGACGACGCGGAAAGAGAAAGAAATGGAGACGACGCGGAAACTTACTTGATTCGATTACCGGGAAGCATTTAGTTAGTCACGAGCTTACACGGTGTGAACTGGTCACAGGCCGCTGCAAGTACAGTAGCTAAGCGTTAGCTAGTCGAATACGGTACCTGTAGCCTCCATTAGGCCAGTGGTTCTCAAACTTGGTCCTGAGGGACCACTGTGTATGCTGGTTTTCATTCCAACCACAGTTGCAGTCCCAGAATTTTAACAAGCTGTTAATTTTTCTTGATTAGGTGCTTTCATGTTTTAGAGCAGGGGTCCCCAATCTTATACAGCAGGGGTCCTCAATCTTATCCAGAAAGGGCCGGTGAGGGTGCAGGCTTTTGTTCACCAAGATTACACACCGATTACTAATAAGATCCTTTGCAAAGAAGATCTAGTGTTTGATTAGCAGAATCAGTGTAAATTTGGTTAAAAGCCTGCACACCCGGCCCTTCGGATAGATTGGCACCCCTGTTATACAGAAAGGGCCGGTGTGGGTGTCTGCTTTCTTCAACCAAGCAGTAACACACAGAGGTGGGTAACCCGGCTTCAAAGAGTAAAAAGACTGACCATGTATTTGCTCCACCACCATGCACTAAACCAGCTGATTACAATAATTAGGTCTCCTATCATGCTGAAGAGTTATGCTAATTAGAGTCAGCTGGTTTAGTGCATGGTGGTGGAGCAAATACATGGTCAGTCTTTTTACTCTTTGAAGCCGGGTTACCCACCTCTGGTAACACACCAGATACTACTAATCAAGGTGCTTAGCAAAGACGCAAGTGGTTGATTAGTAGAATCGGGTGTGTTACTGTCAGATTAAAGTGAAATGATGTAGTGCTCTGTAACATACCTGGACTTGATTAACAAAGGTAGTCTATGTTCAATCTGATAGAGTTTCTAGTACAAATGTAAGTGAATATGACTGACGGCTCCGCTCAGTGGAACAGAAATGTGCTTTTGGAAGCGAAAGCTGGGTGGAATTAGCAACAGTAACTAAGGAGAGTGGGACTTTGACTGGGTTAATTATGGGTTAATAAAGAGTTAATAATCTCACACAAACAGGAATGTTTTTTATGCATGAAAATTGGTACTATATTAACCATCTACTTAAAAAAATATATTTAAAAAAAACAGGTATTTTCCAATGAAAACTGATAAAAACCAAAACCACTGAGCCTTATTAATAAGTGAAATAATGGCTTTTGGTGCTTTGCTACCTGGGAAATGTCATATAATGACAATGATTGATTATATAGTGCCGTGACAAAGTATTTGCACCCTTTCCAAATTCCTCTATAATATTTTTGTCACATTGAATGGTTTCAGATCTTTAGACAAAATATTGGACAAAAGGAACATGAGTAAACACAAAATACAATATAGCTGCAAGCAGCGATGATGGGGCCAAGCAGTCCAGCAGGGCAGAGTCGCCATGGCAACTTGATCAGATCATGTTAAAAGCATGGCTGTAAGCAGTGATAGCAAGTTTTATGTCAATTGACAGAAAATTGGGTGTAACTGAGAAATGACCTCACATCCTGTTTGGCGGATTTGCCGCCGATTTTTATGGACTGTAACAAACGAATGCTTTGAAAATCAAAAATCCATCTGATAACTTTCATGAAGCTTGGTCCAAAGATCATCTATGGCAAATCTCATCTTTGGGATTTCCCAAAGTATCACCTGACACAAGAATCACTTTTGTTAAGGGAAACACATCAACACTTAGGAGGCAAAAAGTTGTTTTTGCTTATTGCAGTGCCCCCCAGTGGTCAAATGACACCAATTTTCTCCATATCTTCAGGATGGAGTCCTGAGTCCATATACCAAATTTGGTATCAACACATCAAAGCATTGCTGAGATATGCCCTCATTTCCGGTTTGGCAGCTTTGCCGCCGATTTCGATTCGCTGTGACGGACGAACGCTTTCGAAAATCAAAAATTCATCTGATAACTTTTGTGAGGCTTGGTCTGAACATCACCTGTGCCAAATGTGGTGAACATTGGACAACATTTGTGGCCTGTTAAAAATTTTTTAAACTTTTTCAGAAAATACAAAATGACAATGGGTACATTGAACTCAGCTTGATCCAAGGAATCCAACAGTACCTAATTTTTTTTAAATTGGGCATACGGCTCAACGGCTCAAAACTTACATGCATAAACGTACCTCCTAGTTTGACCCATTGGTGGCGCTACAGCGCTCGAGGTGGAGACATGAATCTTGATGAAAAGAATCATGGGACTGTCCCCAATCAGTGTGCCAAATTTCAAAACTTTTTACCATACGGTTCTAGGGGCTGCCATAGACACCCTAGCCAGAAGACAAAGATGATGATGATGAATAATAAGAAAAGGTAGAAACACAATGGGTGCCCTACGCAGCTTCGCTGCTTGGCCCCCAGTTATTTCATTTATTTAAGGAAAAAAGTTATCTTGTGTTATATTGTGAAGTGGAAATGTCTAGGAGCAACAACGGCTCAGCTGCTGAATAAAGCGGTAGGCCAAACAAGCTCACAGAATGTGACTGCCAAGCGCTGAAGCACGTTGCAAATAAAAATCGTCTGTCCTCAGCTGCAACACTCACTACCAAGTTCCAAACTGCCTCTGGAAGCAACGTCAGCACAAGAACTGTTCGTTCGAGAACTTCATAAAATTGGTTTCCATAACCAAGCAGCTGCACACAAGCCTAAGATCAACATGCACAATGCCAAGTGTTGGCTAGAGTGGTGTAAAGCACACTGCCATTGGACTCTGGAGCAGTGGATAATTGGATATGCATTTTCTGGACTGATGAATCATGCTTCACTCTCTGGCAGTCTCTGACAGGCAAATTGGGGTTTGGCTAATGCCAAGAGAATTCTACATGCCCGAATGCATAGTGCCAACTGTTAAGTTTGGTGGAATAACTGTCTGGGACTGTTTTTCATAGCTTGGGAAAGGTCCCTTAGTTTCAGTTGAAGGGACATCTTAATGCTACAGCAAACAATGATATTCTAGAGAATTTTTAGAGAACATGATTGGCCTGTACCAGAGCCCTGACCTCAACCCCATCGAACATGTTTGGGATGAATTGGAATGCTAACTGCGAGCCAGGCCTTATCACCCATCATCAGTGGCCAGCCTCACTAATGCTCTTGTGGCTTAATGGAGGCAAATCCCCACAGCCACCCCACATGTTCCAAAATCTAGTGGAAAGCCTCTTCAGAAGAGTGGAGGCTGTTATAGCAGCAAAGGGGGGGTACCAACTCCATATTAATGCCCATGATTTTGGAATGAGATGCTCAACAAGCACGTATGGGTGTGATGCTCAGATGTACACATATTTTTGGCTCTGTAGTGTATTTCAAAAACTTTTCTTCTCATCTCTTCTGGAATTTCCTCTGATCAAGTAGCATGCTTGTAGAAACTTTGTGGTGACTACATCACTCTGATGGTAAAGTTCAATATGAGTGAGATTCAAATTCACCAAGCCTGGCCTGCGTTCAATCAGCTGAATCTAACTACCAATGAAATCTGGTTGAGTAGTTTTGACTAAGTAACTAAAGGGGCAATTACTTTTTCATGTGGGTGATATTGGTGTTTGATAACTTTTTTCATTAAATAAATGAAATAATAATTAACAAAATGTGATTTGTGTTTACTCAGTTTCCTATCGTCTAATATTACATTGTATCTAAAGACCTGAAACCATTCATTGTGACAGTTATGCAATTATAGAGGAAATCAGGAAGAGGGCAAATACTTTCTCACAGCACTGTAAATTCAAGGAGTACAGAGCAGTGTACATGAGAGGGACCCTAGGACATAACTGAACAAGCTCTGCAAAGTTGTGAGAGATTATTATATCCTAAAGGACTTCATACAATTTAAATGTCATGACTGATATGAAATCTAAGAAGTGTACTGCTGAAAGGGCAAGAAGTGTAGTGTTATATTTACTTCAGTTCTGTGTAGCCTTTTTGTGATTTGTCTAGTCACTCTGAGTAACCATCGCTAGAACTCAATCAAATATTCGGGGTATACCTGGTTGCTGTCGAAGACCACAAAAACGTTGGGGTTTGATACATAATCTACGCAGCTGTCATAGAAGCTTGTCATGGTCGTGTCTTTGGGCGGAGTTTGATGCATCCCTGAGTGACCCTGTGTGTACTCCCCGACCAGCACCCGAGCCAGGATCATGGTCCGTGATGGTAATATGCCGTCACTGTTCACTGGGACATGGCAGTAGGCGCTTGAGATGCTTGCATATTTTGCAAAATAAATCCCTGAGAAACAAGAAAGAACATTTTCCATTTAATATTGCTCAGATATACAGCAACACTTATGCTTCCATTCTGTCCGTTTATCTTAAAAGAAGCACATTTAGCTTTGTGCATTTACACAATTTTTTATTTTTTTATTTTTTATTTTTTTAACAGGCATTTCACTGATGCTCTTATTCCGAACGACTTTCAATTAGTGCACATAGAAAAGGCCAAGCTTTGTAAATCTCCAACATTTCAAGTAATAATTAATGAGAGTGTGAAGGTTGGGCTATAACACACTGGCGGTGGGTAATCCTTTGTCAGTAAAATTACCATGTGGAAGGGAAGGTAGAGGCATTTTTTTTGTAGGGCAATATAAAGCCGCTTTTTCACCGCATGGTACCGGCTCGACTCGACTCGACTCTACTTGCTTTTGGTACCAGGAACTTTGTTTTCCACTGCAGATAGCTGGTCGTCGCAGACCCCCGTCAGTGCAGCTGGTCGTCATTAGCGACGCCGCATGAAATGAGTTGCTCTGACCAATCAGTGGTCTGCAGTGTTTTCACGTCACCTTTTGGTATTGCCTCAGCTCGCTTTGGTGATACCAAAAAAGTACCAGGTACCAGGTATTATCCACAACTTTTGCCCGATGGAAAACCAAAATTTGAGTCGAGTCGAGTTGAGCCGGTACCATGCGGTGGAAAAGGGGCTTAAGATAGATGGAACAATATGTGGAAGAGGAGAATGGGGAAGAGAGGAGATATTTCCTGGAGTGCAATAACAGCTACAGGTGGAAAATAACAATTCTAAAGCAAAAAAATAAAATCAGGACCATTCAAAAACAAGCTAATTATCCTACTACACAATACGGAAAAATGAGTCCTGGGGTGGGTGGAGTAGGTGTGTCATCTCATTTGCATAAAGTATTCTGGTATTTGAGCTTTGGCCTTGTAACATTCTTTTTTGCTAAGGTAGTTGAACCTTTGTCGTTTTAAAGGTAATACCCGTAATTTAATAAATCTATTAATTTTAATTTGGTTGTGAGTTATACTGCTTGATGAAGGTTGATCCATCAGGTTGCTCTGTCTATCAGTGAATTTGGTGATTTAATTGATAATTGATATCTCTGATAATAATGAACTAATTAAATCGAACAAATCTATTTCCATGAACAAGTGAGGAATATTTACTTTTGGTTTTACTTGTGTTCTGTATACAGACTGCGAAACATTAAACGAGTTAGCTGTCAAAACAGTTTGTAAATTGTCAGTTTAAACTGATTCTCACTTCCTCAACAATGTTCAGAAAATACAGGTCTTATTTATACACCTCTGCAGCATGAATGCATCCTACCTTTTCCAGAGACAGAACCATGTCTTCCCACAAACTTCAAGTCAAAATTAGCAGCACATATGGACCAAATGTTTGTGTGGGCTGTACCATGGAACAACCTTCTCTCATCAATAGGCATTTGTTTGATCAGGGTCAGCTGTGCTTTCTTCCTATGGAAGACAGGATAATAATGGAATTTATTTAGCATTCTGGGTACAATTGTGGTGAATACTTATTTTCATACAAACAGCTAAATTAGGTCAAAACAAATACAAATTCTGACTCTGTACAAAGAATAGTGGTAGGATAAACAGCAATGTAGTCCTGATTGAAATAAATGAATAATATTACTCAATAATATTAACAGTTAAGACAAGCACTTCCTTGCCTACCGGCAAAAGGACTCCCACAGTTTTAGGTTCTGTATCCTCTTTATTGACCTGATGGTGTCAGACACTGTCTCTGCAAACCTCTTCACTACCTCTTTACATTCTTCAGTACTACTGTCCAGTGGGATGAGCTGGAAGTAAAACAATGCCAAAACAACATTAATAAAATACTGCACTGTCATGTAGCAAAAGTACAGCGATCTCTCAAGATCTTTGATTATTTTGGCAGAAATCATGTGACCCCTGTCTAAATTATTAAAGAAATCACATGGACCCCATTGAGAGCAGGAGGGTTGATGGGCATGCGGGTTTTTGTTATCAGTAATTATCCTGGCTTGATTAGTTAATTAGCAGTAAAGACCGGTTCACTGGTAGATTAGATCACCTTAAAATATAAACACAGGAACAGTCTTCAGTTGTCATTTGTAAAGAAATCAGACTAAATGTTCGATCATATAAATGGCTGGGTTGTAAAAGTAATTAAAAGGAGTCAAAGTTGCCGTAAAATCCAGAAACCAGTAAGGTCTGCTTTGCTCATCCCTGCCACAGAGAAATCCCAAAAATACAGAGATAAACGTGAACAAAGAAAAAGAGAAGACAGAGAGAGAGGAACATCCTCCATGAAAGAAACAGGTCCCCTCACCCGGCACCCTCCCTCTTTCACTTTACCTGAAAAGGGAAGTCTTTTTCCCAGTGGGAGGGAACAGGGTATGGAGACCTGTAAAACGTGTTAACACAATTGGAAACACCATCCAGTATGACGGCAGTAACTAAATACACATTGATTAAATGACACACTGCAGCCTTTTCTTTTATCACTTGATCAGAAATGAAAGTGAAACTCTACAGAAATTGCGTAACTGAAGTGAAACCCCAGGCTGACCTGGAGCTACCTGGGGCCTGTATCATATAGCAGGATTACTGAGTTCGCTGGATAACAGCTCTGAGTAAAACCCAGAGCCTTCCCAAATCTGGAACATGGACTGAAGTAAAAAGAGCCGTTCTGGGTTTAACACGGTGCAGCTAATTCAGTACGCTTAGTTTGATCCCAGATAGAGACAGAGCGCAACGCGCCATACTCTAAATCACCATTTTAAGGAATCTCTGGCTTACCTGTGGCCAGGTGTAGATTGGCGCTTAACTGGTTGCTCCTTTCCAGTGTCTAGGTTGGTCAGTTTCATCTCTGGGTGTGTTCAGAGCAACACAAAGAAAAAACACACAAACAAAAGGCACACTGAAACAACGTAATCCAGTCACAGCAAAAACACTTGAACCATTTATAACCTATTATTTTACAGTCCAATGATGTTTGCTAATATGCTATGAAATGGAGGTCTGAAAGTAAAACCACAGTCTATTATATTCAAGAAAGCTGGTATGAATAAATTATGGCACAAATTTAATTAACCCATCACAACATTATCCACAATGAAATATCTACTTGTAACGGAAAACATACCGAAGGGGCAGTTTGTATTGCCTTGATTAAAAGAAGGATTTTGCCACATTTATGGTGTTTCAGGTCTGAATCCAGCTATGGACAACAGGTAATTGTCACCTAACAAGAGGATACATTTCCAATAGATAACCTAAGCAAAAATGAAAAAACATTATTACTAATCTAAGTGCTACACATGAGTTTATGTATTTCACTTATGAATTTAAATTATTCGTTATTGTTAAACTTACAGGATAAACCTGAAAGTTAAAACTAAATCATATTTAAGATCTAATTATGGTCTTGAATAATTATATGAATCTGGCCTCCTAATCATTCCTTGATTAGCTCTAATTTATTATCTGATCTGATCGGATTAGCTGCACAATTCCTTTGAATTCCTGACCCACTTTAATAGCCCAGATTGTCACTGCAAATGGGGAATTCTCTATTGACCTACTGGTTAAATAAAATCAGTAATAATAACTGTCAAGTCCAACCAGAAATTAAATCTCCAAAATCAGGTGCTAAAATTACTACTATGTAACACAGCCAATCCCGATATGCTGAATTGGGAAGCTCCAGCAATCATTGGTTACACAGAAATCAATAATTCGTTGATAATTAGTTGATTTTCTCAAATGAAAATCACACATTGTTCTTTTTATTATGGAAAATTAAATTTGCGACAACACAAGATATTATCAGTAGGCCTACCTGAGAAATCCAGTATGTAAATACAATTGTCCATGCTGTATTCCATAAATCCATCCCAGTTCCTGCAGTAGTTTCGTTCAATTTCTCTATTGGTCACAGTACACTTCTCACTTGGATTTTCCTGCATAAGCAATTGAAATTGATCGGTTCATGTCACGTTTATTAAATGGTAGGGATAAATAATTCTCTCTCTTATGAGTGATTATATATTCCCTAGCCTATTTGATCCTTTTCCTGTACCACCAACGGCAATATAAATATTAGATAACTTACTGTCTATTGTTTTTATTTATTTATTTATTTTTTTTTTTTTAACGAACAGAAACACCACGATTCGGACAGACAAAGATAAAACCTACGTCAAACATATGCCACTCTCCGCTTTCAGCCAGGTAAAGCCAACGCATGTCCTCCTCGAAAATATCCATGCACTCCTCATCCTCAAAGGCTCGCGCGGCTAGCCATGTCCCGGCCATGGCTCTGAACAAGACCTAGACTGTAACATGCAAAATAGGTTGGTCAGTGATGATAGTAGAATATTATTTATCCATATAATTATTTATATTATGTAGCCATATTTTACAGTCATACAATTTCTGATCTAACAAAATAATCACTGTTACGTGCTCTAACTCACAAGTAATAACTTAGCTTGTCAGTCTGTTATGCTGAGCAAACGCCTGTTCAACCTGTATCTTATCCTATTTAAAGATGTCCTTTGTGCGTCGGTATCATTTACTGTGAGCATATTTGCACAGAAAGACTAAATAAATATACGACACTAGTTTCACCAAACGCCCCGCCTCTTTCTAATTTAAAGTTTCGCTTTCTCCAAATTGACGTGTACTTCCGAAGGCGTCATTTATGTCTTAGTGACAGCTAGCGTTACACCAAAATAAATATACGCGGAAATGTTTTGGCATTTGCTTGACAGGAATTGCTTGAAACTAAATCGGCTAAAATCCAATCTCAAGGAAACAAGCATGAATCAACGGTACCCAATATACCTCATTTTTTATCATCATATCTTCAGAAGTGCTCTGTCAAACTATATTTCTTAACCTGTGCAACAGTAGCCTATGCTAAAATAACCTGCAGTTAGTCAGAAAACAAATACAAATACTGGATATTTTAAAGGTATGTTGTATGGTTCATTAACTCTCTGGAATCGTCTTTTAAAAATGTTACGGATTTGCTTGCATTCATGCCATTAATAGTGCTGGCACAGCGCTGAAACGAAGTGTGGAGATCTGGCATAGTCTCTGGCTGTGCGAGACTATGCCATTATAATACTGTTATATGTATCATGTGGTTGTTTAAAATGTAGGCTACTATCCCTCAGCATTATACCTTCATCAAAGATGCAGAGGCTTTATCCCTGGTGTCCTGGTCAAAAATTCCCCCATCACTAAAAAAAAAATCTCTACACCTGGCCAGCTGATCACAGCCTAAATTTGACTGGCTACACATCCCATTTGAATGCCCTACCCACAGGTCATTTGGTCCCCACATGACAAACGAGTTTTACCCGTTTAAAACAATACTAGTGAACTACTGCTGACAGTAGTTGCGTTTTGTGTTTTTAACGTTGATGTTGAATATTTTAATGTTAAAAACACAAAAAATTATGATTATTGCTTAGCTATGTATCAGCTGTGTATAAAACGTGGTGTAATTTCTATTTGGTGAAACCAAATTACACCACTAAATGAATGTACACCACTAAAATAAAATAAAATTCCCTTAAATAAAACCTGCGAAAGTGAACTTTAGCCACATGTGAATTGTTTCATCACAAAGATAAAATTGTGGAGTACCGATAACTTCGGAAACAAGTTCCTAAAAAAAGCAAGTTAAAAGAAATACGTCATGAACTACAGTAGTATTGAGAACTTCATAGTCACTAGGTTCAACGACCAATATTTTTCACTATGTCGTGCTTACGGAATTAGTATCGCTCGATGAGATCCACGAGCACCGCTGGCCTTTTATGAGTTCGAGCTGCTATTAAGTCGAATCGTAATAGGTGCCAGCTTTACACAGCCGGCTCATATTTGTGAATTGTATTACTTTCAGGTAAGAATAACGTCACCTAGCATTCGCACATTTGTGTAGTAATGTATACATTATAACCTAGCGAAATTATTTAATTTTCTGTTGTTGTCATATATTTTTACTGGATGTGTACCTGTTTGCAGTTCCTATCTAAAATAACGTCAGCTCGCTAACTAACGCGTGGTCTCAAAATCTTTTTCCCTGTTTATGACAGTTCAATATAATATGAGTTCAATGTAACAATTGCTTGTCTCCCATATATTTACTGGTCTCGTGTATACATGCTGTTATGTTTATGTTGTTGTTCCAGCGTACATTTTTCAGTCTATAATCTGTTTGTTCTTATATTATTGTATTGTGCGGAATTTTAGTGGGCAGTTAGTTGCCATAATCTAATATGCCTATTACCAACTCAACGCAGCCAGCTCATATTTGTGAATTTTTATTATTTTCAGAATGAATTTCATTCAAAATATGCCACTCTCGAGTCCTCTGTGAGATCCCTGAATGCAACACAGACTTGGCATTTCCCATAAGTAAGACCCAATGACTTCGTGGAATATCAAGACCAGTCCAATCATGTTTTGTTTTGCCTATGGCAGGGGAAATATTAACGGCGAATTTAGAACGATACAGTGGCCTAAAACTGAATTTGCCTTAATTTACCATGATACTATTCGGACTGCAAACACGAAAGTAAACGTGAATTATTCTGGAAAAAGTAAAGCAGTCACAAACATTTTAACAAAGATTTGCAACTGGTTAGCAGTTAAGTGAATAATTACATTAGATAGGTAAATAAATGTTCAGGACAGTTGAATAAGGTATTGAATCCCTTTGTGTGTGTGTGTAAGAGAGAATTAAACTCTGTTTAATTGTGCATGTTAGATGCCTTTGTCTGATTGACACATAGTCCACCTTCCCCTCTAAAAACACGGTGCTTTCTCAATGTCCTTTTCACAATTTCTGCCACTTCAGTATATGACATTATGTGAAGAAGATGTAAACCTTAACTTATCTTAAAACAGTTTGTGGAAATTGCTTTAGTAATTGGAATGTAGCGATTGGAACAGTTCCCAGCCCTCTAGTCATGAAATATTAAATAGTTTGAAAATAAAATCAGGAAGAACATCTAGAGTAGAAAAAAAATAATCTTTATTAATTATTTAAACATTTATCACAACACACACACACAAACACACAAAAAACACACAGACACACACACATACATACAATTTCCTACATTTATTATGGACACATAATTACCTGATAAGATCCTTCTGTAACACCAACCTTTATAAATGTAATGGAAATAGTATAGACGTATACTCACTTACAGTATATAAGAAAGTAATGACAGTAAAAAATAAATTGTTTTAAAAAATAGCAAGCCCTTTTTAAGAAGAATGAGTGAAAGGTGAACCATTTGCAGCCCAAATCATATATAAAACTGAACTTTGCTGAATTTGCTTTGCTTTTGAAAATAATTTCTGGATGAATCTCATCCATCCCTGGTGCTGCCACTGAGGACCTCTCCAACCACCCCAGTGACTTCTGCCACAGAAATAGACTCTGATACCTCAGATTTCTCCAGCTCAGCCTCGTGAGTGTGTCTGTCAGATTCAGGAGTTCCTCAAAGTATTTCCTCCACCTTCCGACCATATCCCTATCCCCAATAAAATGTTTATGTCATGACTGACATAAAATCTAAGAAGTGTAATGCCAGAAGTATAGTGCTATATTAACTTCTCTTCAGTTTGGCATTTTGAGATTTATTTAATCACCCTGAGCAACCATCGCTAGAACTGAATCAAATATTCGGGGTATATCTGGTTGCTGTTAAATATCAGAAAAGTCTTAGGGTAATTGAAATCATCTATACAGCTGTCATAGAAGCTTGTCATGGTCTTGTCTTTGGATGGGACTTGACACAGCCCTCCCTCACCCTGTGTGTACTCTCCGACCAGCACTCGAGCCAGGATCATGGTCTTTGATGGCAATACGCCATTATGGCTCTTTGGGACACCACAGAATTTACTTGCGTAGCTTGCATGTCTTGCAAAATAAATCCCTGAGAAACAAGAGAGAACATTTTCCACATATCAGCAACATTGCTCAGATATATAGCGACACTTATGCTTCCATTCTGTCTGTTTGTCCTAAGAGAAGCAAATTTTTTATTTGTGTATTTCTTGAATTTGTTTATATTTAAATTCAACACATTTTGCCGGAGCTCTTCACCAGAGTGACGTACAATTATAAAAGGCCTAGCTTCGTAAATCACCAACATTCCAAATAATAATTAACAAAAGTTTAATGGTTGGGCTATGACACACTGGTGATGGCTAATAATTTTCTCACTATAATTAGCATGAGGAAGGGAAGGTAGGGAAATATAGGATAGATAGGAGAAGATGTGGAAGAAGGGAATGGGAATCAGGGTGGAGAAGGGGAGGACAGATATTCCTGGAGTGCAACAACAGCTAAGGAGAGAAAAATAAGCATTCTAAAACACAAATAAAAAGACCCTGGTGAGAGGAGTTCAACCAACTTCTTCACTGCACTACTGTTTTTATTTGAATGGCAAACAGACTTAAGATCAATCAATAATTTATTATAATTTATTATTTATAATTTATAATCAATAATAATGTTGCGCATTTTAATCTTAATAAGCTTCACATTATACCCTGACAGATTGAATTGAGACAAAAAGAAACACTGACAATTAGTGTTGTTGGATATCTAATTTCTAGATCATGGCCTTCAAGAGAGAGATAATATAATTTGATATGGCAAACTTGTTTATAATCCACGCAATTGGTATTACTGTAAGTGGCCTGCTATTTTTGACCTGATCATAGGAATGCTGCCTCTCTCTCTATCTCTCTCTCTCCCCTCCACAGGCATCAAAAGGTATGCTCTTATCTATGCTTACAAATCCAGGGTGTCATGCTGTCCCTCTCCTGGAGAGTTTAACTACCTCTTCCACCTGAAGAGATGCCGTAACACAAAGCTATTTATGAGGACAGGCCTCAGAGTGACTACAGAAAACCATAAGGATCATGGTTTCCATTTTGATTTAAGGTTTGAATGCTAATCGGGGACATTCAATTAAAATCATCAATTAAAAGCCTGTGTCTTTGTACATAATGGCTGTTGAGGCCTGCCTGGTTGGAATTTTCATTTTTAGAGGCAGTTCCAGTTTAAAGTGGAGGTCAGTGTGGTACGACTGGCCTTGTTATGTAATATTTCACACGAAACTGGAGATTATATTACTGGCTGGATTTAACAATTAATGCATGCAACCATCACCTCTGTTGTTAACAGCAAAAGTAAATTAAAATTTTCTAGAGGTATTCAATTACGCTATATTAGCTACCTCTTAACATATTCATGTTTGGTAAGTGAGGAATTTTTACCGTTGGTTCTACTTGTGTTCTGTATTTAGCATGCGTAACATTAAACAAGGACGTTAGCTGATAAAACGGTTTGGAAACTCTCATTTAAAACAGATTATAATTTCCCCGACAGTGTTCTGAAAATAGAGGCCTTATTTACGCACCACGAATGTAACCTACCTTTTCCATGGACAGAACCATGTCTTCCCGCGAACTTCAAGTCAAAATTAGAAGCACATATGGACCAAATGTTTTTGTGGGCCGTACCATGGAACAACATTCTCTCATCGATAGGCATTTGTTTGATCTGTGTCAGCTGTGCTTTCTTCCTATGGAACAAATCATTGCATTTGTTTACCATTATGAGTACAATTACAGCAAATACTTATTTTCATACAAACAGCTAAAATAGGTCAAAATAAATGCAAATTTGGACCAGGACAAAGAGACATAATGAAGTATGAATCATTGTAATCTGCAGATTCTAATCTTAGCTAGACTCACTACAGGTGAAATGCCCTTTCTGCTTAATTAGATTCATGGTACTGTTTAACAAATGAAAATGAGCACAGATTATGCTGAAAGTTGTTTGACAACATGCACTGTGGTAGGATAAACAGCAATGTAGCCCTGAGTAAAATTAAAGAATAGCATTCCTCATTAATATGAACAATTAAGACAGGCACTTCATTGCCTACCGGCAAAAGGAATCCCATAGTTTGAAGTTCTGTACCCTCATTACTGATCTGATGGGGACATTAGGCATTGACTCTGCAAACATCTCCACTACCTCTTGACATTCTTTGGTACTACTGTCCAGTGGGATGAGCTGGAAGGAAAACAATGCCAAAACAACATTAATAAAATACTGCACTGTCATGTAGCAAAAGTACAGCGATCTCTCAAGATCTTTGATTAGACTTTATTTTGGCATAAATCATGTGAGCCCTGTCTAAATTATTATATAAATCACATGGACCCCATTGAGAGCAGGAGGGCTGATGGGTATGCAGGTTTTTGTTGTCAGAAATTATCCTGGCTTGATTAGTTAATTAGCAGTAAAGACCGGTTCCCTGGTAGATTAGATCACGTTAAAATGTTTCAAAGAGAAACACAGGAACAGTCTTCAGTTGTCATTTGTAAAGAAATCAGGCTAAATTTTCGATCACATAAATGGCTGGGTTGTAAAAGTAATTAAAAGGAGTCAAAAGTTGCTGTAAAATCCAGAAACCAGTAAGGTTCGATTTGCTCATCCGTGCTACAGAAAAATCACCAAAAATACAGAGAAAAACGTGAAAAAAGAGAAAGAGAAGACAGAGAGAGGAACATCCTCCATGAAAGAAACAGGTCCCCTCACCCGGCATCCTCCGTCTTTCACTTTACCTGAAAAGGTAAGTCTTTTTCCCAGTGGGAGGGAACAGGGTGTGTTGGCTTACTATGAAGTGAGCTGTGAAACACAATTAGAAACACCATCTAACATATGACAGAAGTTGGGACTTAGACAAGTTTAGACAAGTTACTCAAATGACACACTGCAGCCTTTTCTTTTATCAGTTGATCAGAAATGAAACTGAAAATCTACAGAAACTGCATAACTGAAGTGAAACCCCAGACTGTGAAAGGTCACCTGTAGCGCTGACCTGGAGCTACCTGAGGCCTGTATCATATAGCAGGATCACTGAGTTAGCTGGATAACAGCACTGAGTAAAACCCGGAGCCCTCCCAAATCTGGAACATGGACTGAAGTAAAAAGAGCTGTTCTGGGTTTAACACGACGCAGCTAATTCAGTAACCTTGGTTTGATCCCAGATAAGAGACAGAGCGCAACGCGCCATACTCTGAAAAGCACGCCCACCGGAGGGGAAATCAATCGGCGCCACAATATGCAACCAAGGGCTGAAACGCCAACAAAACATTAGATTTAAGCATGTCAAAGGATTATTTTAGCACCCTATGTCTACCTGCGTTAATCTAGCTCTAGCTTGCTACTTCAGTGTAGCGACAACGTTATAACGGTCTCTGAAAAACGCTATTTGCCTTTGGCTGGGGGGGGGGGGGGGGGGGGGGGGGCATTTCATGTTATTTGTTAGCAGACGAAAATGACAATGACACCTTCACGCAATACAAAGTCAATGGAGCGCGATGAATTGTTTTCCCCTCGGGTATGGGCGGGACTTAATTGCGCTCTGTCTATTACACTGAGAACACTAATATGGACCAATCACCATGGATTTTAAGAAATCTCTGGTTTACCTGTGGCCAGCTGTAGATTGGCGCTTAACTGGTTGCTCCTTTCCAGTGTTTAGGTTGGTCAGTTTCATCGCTGGGTGTGTTCAGAGCAACACAAAGAAAAAACACACAAACAAAAGGCACACTGAAACAATGTGATCCAGTCACAGCAAAAATGCTTGAACCATTTATAACCTATTCTTTTACAGTCCAATGATGTTTACTAATATGCTATGAAATGGAGGTCTGGAAGTAAAACCACAGTCAATTATATTCAAAATAGCTGGTATGAATAAATTATGGTACAAATGTAATTAACCCATCACAACATATATGAAATATCTACTTGTAACGGAAAACATACTGAAGGGGCAGTTTGTATTGCCTTGATTAAAAGAAGGATTTTGCCACATATATGGTGTTTCAGGTCTGAATCCAGCTATGTTCAACAGGTAATTATCACCTAACAAGAGGATACATTTCCAATAAATTAAGCAAAAATGAAAAAACAGTATTACTAATCTAAGTGCTATATATTTAGTTTATGTGTTTCACTTATGAATTTAAATTACTCATTATTGTTAAACTGATAGGATAAACCAGGAAGTTAAAACAAACTCAAATGAAAATCACACACTGTTCTTTTTATTGTGGAATTCATTTTACCCATTTTAGTAGATTTTCGCAATATCTAATGAAATCAAGAGTGAAACAGTTGCATTGGAACTTCATATGAAAATTAAATTTACGACAACACAAGATATTATCAGTAGGCCTACCTGAGAAATCCAATATGTAAATACACTTGCCCATGCTGTATTCCATCAATCCATCCCGGTTACTGCAGTAGTTTCGTTCAATTTCTCTATTGGTCACAGTACACTTCTCACTTGGATTTTCC
Organism: Anguilla rostrata; assembly: GCF_018555375.3. Lineage (NCBI taxonomy): Eukaryota > Metazoa > Chordata > Actinopteri > Anguilliformes > Anguillidae > Anguilla > Anguilla rostrata. The sequence continues at coordinate 5,182,108 of NC_057939.1, forward strand.
TGCATAAGCAATTGAAATTGATCGGTTCATGTCACGTTTATTAAATGGTAGGGATAAATAATTCTCTCTCTAATGAATGATTATATATTCCCTAGCCTATTTGACCCTTTTCCTGTACCACCAACGGCAATGTAAAAATTAGATAACTTGCTGTCTATTGATTTAAAAAAATTTTTTAAAAAACGAACAGGAACAACACGATGCGGGCAGACAAAGATAAAACCTACGTCAAACATATGCCACTCTCCGCTTTCAGCCAGGTAAAGCCAACGCATATCCTCCTTGAAAATATCCACGCACTCCTCATCCTCAAAGGTTCGCGCGGCTATCCATGTCCCGGACATGACTCTGAACAAGACCTAGACTGTAACATGTAAAATAGGTTGGTAAGTGATGATAGCAGAATATTATTTATCAATATAATTATTTGTATTATGTAGCCATATTTTACTGTCATACAATTTCTAATCTAACAAAATAATCACTGTTACGTGCTCTAACTCACAAGTAATAACTTAGCTTGTCAGTCTGTTATGCTGAGCAAACGCCTGTTCAACCTGTATCTTATCCTATTTAGAGATGTCCTTTGTGCGTCGGTATCCTTTACTGTGAGCATATTTGCATATAAATATACGATACTAGTTTCACCAAATGCCCCGCCTCTCTCTAATTTAAAGTTTCGCTTTCTCCAAATTGACGTGTACTTCCGAAGGCGTCATTTATAACGTGAGCTTCCTTGTGACAGCTAGCGTTATACCTAAATAAATAGACGCCGAAATGTTAGGAATTTGCTTGAAACTAAATCGGCTAAAATCCAGTCTCAAAGAAACAAGCATGAATCAGTGGTACCCAATATACCTCATATTTTATCATCATATCTTTAGAAGTGCTCTGTCAAACTATATTTCTTAACCTGTGCAACAGTAGCCTATGCTAAAAGAACCTACAGTTAGTCAGAAAACAAATACTGGATATTTGAAAGGTATGTTTTTTGGGTCATTAACTCTCTGGAATCGTCTTTTAAAAATGCTACGGATCTGCTTGCATTCATGACATTAATAGTGCTGGCAGTGTCAAGTTCGGGCGGGTTGGGACCCAAACGCAGAGTGAGGGGGAAAAACACAAAACTCCGAACGGTGAATAGAAACAAAAGCCGCGTTTCCACCGCAGGAACTATACCCCGGAACTAGGAACCTTTTGAGGAACTCAGTGCGTTTCCACCGCAGGAACTAGGGTCTAAATTTAGTTCTGCTCGGGGGGTAGTACTTTCCGAAAGCACAGGAACCTTTTGGGTGGAGCTTGCAGCGCTGAACATTTCTGATTGGTTGAGTACTCGTGGCATTTGTGTTGTATTTATTTTCCGCCATTACCCGCCATGTTTGAAATTATGCAGCGGCAAACCAATTTATTTTCATAACTTCAAATCAAACTTGTATGTTATGCGGCGCAGTTGCCTACTTTTGGTTATAGCCTGTCAACGTCTTGGAATTATAACGTGTGCTCTTCTGTTCTTTTCTTGCTTTAGTATTCGTTTTATAAAATGCTAAGCATTCGTGCTGGGACAGCATATTACGTAGGCTACCAAAACATTCAAACGGATTAATTCGGCTGCTGAATATTTTCTTCCGGATTTTCTTTGTTAGCCCGTTGTAATTGACTCAAAACGTTTGATACAGTTATGTGAGGTATGCGGAGTTCTGCATAATTAACATTGGTGATACAGTACAAGCAAACTGGAAATCACCTTCCGCACTTTTTATCCGGGTAAAATACCATTGGCTGAAGGAACCTTTTAGTTCCTGGTAAAGTAGTTCCTGGGACTGAAAGTTCCGGGTAATTTTGGTGGAAACGCGGCTAAAGACTTTACTTTACAAAACAGGAACTAAAGCAGGGAACAAAAAGCCTCGCAGGGCAACTCTCAAAAACACAAAGAAAAACTTCAAAACCACAGGGAACAAAGAAAATCCAAAAATCCCAAAGCACGTGGAAAACAGAACATGCGGAGTAGAAACATGATCAGAGGCACGCACGCACGCACGCACGCACGCACGCACGCACGCACGCACATACACACAAACAAACAGGATCCAGCACCTGAGCTAGGGATAATGGAACTTAAATAGACACGACACTGACGAGACACAGGAGGGCACAATGAACAATCAGGCCAGAGAGGGAAGGGAAAACGAGACAACCCCAAAACAATAATAGAATAATTGAAAGCAATAATACAATTAAACAGGGGGAGCAGGACACAAAACAGAAGTGCCGCCATCTGGCGGCCCAACAAGGAAAGACATACGGAAACACAGAACCATGACAGGCACAGCGCTAACGAAGTGTGGAGATATGTCTGGCTATGCGAGACTATGACATTAATAATACTGTTATATGTATCATGTGGTTGTTTAAAATGTAGGCTACTATCCCTCAGCATTATACCTTCATCAAAGATGCAGAGGCTTTAACCCTGGTGTCCTGGTCAAAAATTCCCCCATCACTAAAAAAAAATCTCTACACCTGGCCAGCTGATCACAGCCTAAATTTGACTGGCTACATAATCCCTTTGAATGCCCTACCCACGGGTCATTTTGTCCCCACATGACAAACGAGTTTTACCCGTTTAAAACAATACTAGTGAACTACTGCTGGCAGTAGTTGTGTTTTGTGTTTTTAATGTTGATGTTAAATTTTTTAATGTTAAAAACACAAAAAAAAATATTATGATTATTGCTTAGCTATGTATCAGCTGTGTATAAAACGTGGTGTAATTTCTATTTGGTGAAACCAAATTATACCACTAAAATAAAATAAAATTCCCTTAAATAAAACCTGAGAAAGTGCACTTTAGCCACATGTGAATTGTTTTATCACAAATATAAAATTGTGGAGTACCGATAACTTAGGAAACAAGATCCTAAAAAAAGTTAAAAGAAGTACGTCATGAACTACAGTAGTATTGAGAACTTTATAGTCACTAGGTTCAACGACCAAAATTTTTCACTATGTAGTGCTTACGGAATTAATATTGCTCGATGATCCACGAGCACCGCTGGCCTTTTATGAGTTAGAGTTCCTATTGAGTCGAATCGTAATAGGTGCCAGCTTTACACAGCCGGCTCATATTTGTGAATTGTATTAGTTTCAGGTAAGAATAACGTCACCTAGCATTCGCACATTTGTGTAGTAATGTATACATTATAACCTAGCGAAATTATTTAATTTTCTGTTGTTGTCATATATATTGTCATATCCTATCTAAAATAACGTCAGCTCGCTAACTAACGCGTGGTCTCAAAAACTGTAATTTTCCCTGTTTATGACAGTTCAATATAATATGAGTTCAATGTAATAATTGCTTGTCTCCCATATATTTACTGGTCTCGTTTTTACATGCTGTTATGTTTATGTTGTTTTTCCAGCGTACATTTTTCAGTCTAAAATTTGTTTATTCTTATATTATTGTATTGTGCGGAATTTTAGTGGGCAGTTAGTTGCCATAATCTAATATGCCTATTACCAACTCAACGCAGCTAGCTCATATTTGTGAATTTTTATTATTTTCAGAATGAATTTCATTCAAAATATGCCACTCTCGAGTCCTCTGTGAGATCCCTGAATGCAACACAGACTTGACATTTCCCATAAGTAAGACCCAATGACTTCGTGGAATATCAAGACCAGCCCAATCATGTTTTGTTTTGCGTATGGCAGGGGAAATATTAACGGCGAATTTAGAACTATAGTGGCCTAAAACTGAATTTGCCTTCATTTACCATGATACTATGCGGACTGCAAACACGGAAGTAAACAACGTCAATTATTCTGGAAAAAGTAAAGCAGTCACAAACATTTTAACAAAGATTTGCAACTGGTTAGCAGTTAAGTGAATAATTACATTAGATAGGTAAATAAATGTTCAGGACAGTTGAATAAGGTATTGAATCCCTTTGTGTGTGTGTGTGTAAGAGAGAATTAAACTCTGTTTAATTGTGCATGTTAGATGCCTTTGTCTGATTGACACATAGTCCACCTTCCCCTCTAAAAACACGGTGCTTTCTCAATGTCCTTTTCACAATTTCTGCCACTTCAGTATATGACATTATGTGAAGATGTAAACCTTAACTTATCTTAAAACAGTTTGTGGAAATTGCTTTAGTAATTGGAATGTATCGATTGGAACAGTTCCCAGCCCTCTAGTCATGAAATATTAAATAGTTTGAAAATAAAATCAGGAAGAACATCTAGAGTAGAAAAAATAATCTTTATTAATTATTCAAACATTTATCACAAAACACACACACAAACACACAAGACACACACAGACACACACACACACATACATACAATTTCCTACATTTATTATGGACACATAATTACCTGATAAGATCCTTCTGTAACACCAACCTTTATAAATGTAATGAAAATGGTATAGAAAATGGTATACTCACTTACAGTATATAAGAAAGTAATGAGAGTAAAAAAGAAATTGTTTTAAAAAATAGCAAGCCCTTTTTAAGAAGAATGAGTGAAAGGTGAACCATTTGCAGCCCAAATCATATATAAAATGAAACTGAACTTTGCTGAATTTACTTTGCTTTTGAAAATAATTTCTGGATGAATCTCATCCATCCCTGGTGCTCTGCCACTGAGGACCTCTCCAACCACCCCAGTGACTTCTGCCACAGAAATAGACTCTGATACCCCAGATTTCTCCAGCTCAGCCTTGTGAGTGTGTCTGTCAGATTCAGGAGTTCCTCAAAGTATTTCTTCCACCTTCCGACCATATCCATTACATTACATTACAGGCATTTAGCGACGCTCTATCAAGCGACTAAAACTTTACATAGCATTTACATGTATCCATTACAGCTGGATATATACTAGCATTTCGTAAGTACTTGCTCAAGGTACAACGGCAGGTCCTACCCGGATCGAACCTGCAACCTTCGTTACAAGCCATTCTTACCATGTGCTACACTCCGTCCCTATCCCCAATAAAATGTTTATGTCATGACTGACATAAAATCTAAGAAGTGTAATGCCAGAAGTATAGTGCTATTTTAACTTCTCTTCAGTTCGGCCATTTTGAGATTTGTTTAATCACTCTGAGCAACCATCGCTAGAACTCAATCAAATATTCGGGGTATATCTGGTTGCTGTTAAAGATCACAAAAGTTTTAGGGTAATTGAAATCATCTATACAGCTGTCATAGAAGCTTGTCATGGTCTTGTCTTTGGATGGGACTTGACACAGACTTCTCTCACCCTGTGTGTACTCTCCGACCAGCACTCGAGCCAGGATCATGGTCTTTGATGGCAATACGCTATTCTGGCTCTTTGGGACACCACAGAATTTATTTGCGTAGCTTGCATGTCTTGCAAAATAAATCCCTGAGAAACAAGAGAGAACATTTTCCACGTATCAGCAACATTGCTCAGATATATAGCGACACTTATGCTTCCATTCTGTCTGTTTGTCTTAAGAGAAGCAAATTTTTGCTTTGTGTATTTCTTGAATTTGTTTATATTTAAATTCAACACATTTTGCCAGAGCTCTTCACCAGAGTGACGTACAATTAGAAAAGGCCTAGCTTTGTAAATCACAACCATTCCAAATAATGTTTGTGATTGGCCTTGTTTCGTAATATTTCACAAGAAACTGGAGATTATATTACTGGCTGGACTTAACAATTATTGCATGCAACCATCACGTCTGTTGTTAACAGCAAAAGTAAATTTCATTTTCTAGAGGTATTCAATTACGCTGAATTACCTCTTAACATATTCATGTTTGGTAAGTGAGGAATTTTTACCGTTGGTTCTACTTGTGTTCTGTATTTAGCATGCATAACATTAAACAAGGACGTTAGCTGATAAAACGGTTTGGAAATTGTCATTTAAAACATTAACATTTCCCTGACAGTGTTCTGAAAACAGAGGCCTTATTTACGCACCACGAATGTAACCTACCTTTTCCATGGACAGAACCATGTCTTCCCGCGAACTTCAAGTCAAAATTAGCAGCACATATGGACCAAATGTTTTTGTAGGCTGTACCGTGGAACAACATTCTCTCATCGATAGGCATTTGTTTGATCTGTGTCAGTTGTGCTTTCTTCCTATGAAAGAAATCATTGCAGTTGTTTACCATTATGAGTACAATTACAGAGAATACTTATTTTCATACAAACAGCTAAAATAGGTCAAAATAAATACAAATTTTTGACTCAGTACAAAGAGACATAATGAAGTATGAATCACTGTAATCTGCAGATTCCAATCTTAGCTAGACTCACTGCAGGTGAAATGCCCTTTCTGCTTAATTAGATTCATGGTACTGTTTAACAAATGAAAATGAGCACAGATTATGCTGAAAGTTGTTTGACAACATGCACTGTGGTAGGATAAACAGCAATGTAGCCCTGAGTAAAATTAAAGAATAGCATTCCTCATTAATATGAACAATTAAGACAGGCACTTCATTGCCTACCGGCAAAAGGAATCCCACAGTTTGAAGTTCTGTATCCTCATTATTGATCTGATGGGGACATTAGGCATTGTCTCTGCAAACTTCTTCACTACCTCTTGACATTCTTTCGTACTACTGTCCAGTGGGATGAGCTGGAAGTAAAACAATGCCAAAACAACATTAATAAAATACTGCACTGTCATGTAGCAAAAGTACAGCGATCTCTCAAGATTTTTGATTAGACTTTATTTTGGCATAAATCATGTGACCCCTGTCTAAATTATTATATAAATCACATGGACCCCATTGAGAGCAGGAGGGCTGATGGGTATGCAGGTTTTTGTTGTCAGAAATTATCCTGGCTTGATTAGTTAATTAGCAGTAAAGACCGGTTCACTGGTAGATTAGATCACCTTAAAATGTTTCAAAGAGAAACACAGGAACAGTCTTCAGTTGTCATTTGTAAAGAAATCAGACTAAATGTTCGATCACATAAATGGCTGGGTTGTAAAAGTAATTAAAAGGAGTCAAAGTTGCCGTAAAATACAGAAACCAGTAAGGTTCGATTTGCTCATCCGTGCTACAGAAAAATCACCAAAAATACAGAGAAAAACGTGAAAAAAGTGAAAGAGAAGACAGAGAGAGGAACATCCTCCATGAAAGAAACAGGTCCCCTCACCCGGCACCCTCCCTCTTTCACTTTACCTGAAAAGGGAAGTCTTTTTCCCAGTGGGAGGGAACAGGGTGTGTTGGCTTACTATGAAGTGAGCTGTGAAACACAATTAGAAACACCATCTAACATATGACAGAAGTTGGGACTTAGACAAGTTTAGACAAGTTACTCAAATGACACACTGCAGCCTTTTCTTTTATCACTTGATCAGAAATGAAACTGAAACTCTACAGAAACTGCATAACTGAAGGGAAACCCCATCTGTGAAAGATCACCTGTAGCGCTGACCTGGAGCTACCTGGGGCCTGTATCATATAGCAGGATTACTGAGTTAGCTGGATAACAGCACTGAGTAAAACCCGGAGCCCTCCCAAATCTGGAACATGGACTGAAGTAAAAAGAGCTGTTCTGGGTTTAACACGGCGCAGCTAATTCAGTAACCTTGGTTTGATCCCAGATTACACTGAGAACAATAAAATGGACCAATCACCATGGACTTTAAGGAATCTCTGGCTTACCTGTGGGCAGCTGTAGAATGGCGGGCCCGCTTAATTTCCCGCTGCTTTCCAGTTGTTAGGTTTATCTGTTTCATCTCTGGGTGCAACACAAAGAAAAAACACGCAAATGTCTGAGATTAAACCACACCCAGCTATACGCAAGAAAGCTGGTTTGAATATATTATGGCTCTGAATTCAGCAATAGTCAACTGTTAATTATCACCTAACAAGAGGTTACATTTCCAATAGATAACCTAAGCAAAAATGAAAATAGATTATTACTAAGTACTGTACATGAGTTTATGTACTTCACTTATGAATTTAAATTATGAATTATTGTTAAACTGATAGGAACCACCTAAAGAAAACTAACCCTAAATCATATTTAAGATCTAATTATGGTCTTGAATAATTATATGAATCTGGCCTCCTAATCATTCCTTGATTAGCTCTAATTAATTATCTGATCTGATCGGATTAGCTGCACAATTCCTTTGAATCCCTGACACACTTTGATTGCCCAGATTGTCACTGCAAATGGCAAATGTAACACAGCCAATCCACATATATTGAACTGGGAAGCTCCAACAATTAAAGCCGGGCACCCACCGCACGCGTATCGGCCGCGAGCGCACTACGCGCGTATTACGCGCGTAACTGAAGCGTAGTTGAAGTACTGTTATTACAACGGCAGCGGGCGACGTCGTCTCCACCAGATGCGAACGCGTCGCGTACCGGCTGCGAAGCTCGCGCGACACAAGCGACCTGAAGCGTAGTTTTTCGCTTCTGTTCTATTTTTTCGGCTTGTCGCGCGTCACGTTGGCCTGTTTATACACAGAAATATGCTCTAAAATGCTAGGTATACATGCTCTGATTTATATTTCATTCTTATATTACTGGGGGTGTGTCCCTAGTTACCTCCCAGATATTTTTTAAGCAGCTAAAAAAAAATACAAGCCTTTTCGTTTTGTAAAAATAAATAAATAACTGGAACCTGGGGGAAAGGCAAACTTAGTTTCGCTGTCTTATTTTGCGGAGGGGGTGGGGTAAATTTGAAAATACACCACAGAAAGACGTAGCCTATCGCACTTGTACTTCAAAGCTTCCGGTGTTCATGGCGTTGTGGTGTTCATATCCCGTCAAGATTAAACTGTTACTGTCTTTTTCATGATTAGCTGATTTTACTAAATCTGATCATATAAATGTTTGACGTGAATGACAAGACAACACAGGAATTCCCAATGGTTAATTACGGATTATTTATTATTATTATGATCATTACATATTCTTCGTGAAATTGGCACGCTTGTTGACCAAGCAAATAAATTAATACAGTTTGAGATTGATTGTTATGCAGGCTACGTTGCGATTTAAGTTTATGGTAATTCTTGAAAGCGTTTGCTTTCTCACGTATTTACGAGGTAACGAAATATTACCAAATTAACAGAATGAAAAAGGTCTCTCGCCAAGTATTCACTTAACCCATAATCAAAAGTCCTGAACAAACGTGAAATACACGATGTAAGCCCACTGCAGACTGCGAGAGCTACTGGGAATATATAGCTTTTACGCAAGCCTTTGCGCGACACAAACGGAACCAGTGGAGACACCCTACGCGTCGCGTCGTGCTGCTTCGCCCTGCTGTTTACGCGACGCTTACGCGACGCGTGCGGTGGGTGCCCGGCGTAAGCCGGGAACCCACCGCACGCGTATCGGCCGCGAGCGCACTACGCGCGTATTACGCGCGTAACTGAAGCGTGATTGAAGTACTGTTATTACAACGGCAGCGGGCGACGTCGTCTCCACCAGATGCGAACGCGTCGCGTACCGGCTGCGAAGCTCGCGCGACACAAGCGAACTGAAGCGTAGTTTTTCGCTTCTGTTCTATTTTTTCGGCTTGTCGCGCGTCACGTTGGTCTGTTTATACACAGAAATATGCTCTAAAATGCTAGGTATACATGCTCTGATTTATATTTCATTCTTATATTACTGGGGGTGTGTCCCTAGTTACCTCCCAGATATTTTTTAAGCAGCTAAAAAAATACAAGCCTTTTCGTTTTGTAAAAATAAATAAATAACTGGAACCTGGGGGAAAGGCAAACTTAGTTTCGCTGTCTTATTTTCCGGAGGGGGTGGGGTAAATTTGAAAATACACCACAGAAAGACGTAGGCTATTGAGTGACGTAAAAGGGAATGCACCGAGCAGCGGTTTGTTAGGTCGAGTATTGGAAGATAGTTTTTAACCAACCATTGCTCAGCCTATTTGACTTCTCCGATGTCTTCGTTCGCCGTGCTTTCAAAAAGGGCTTGTTAATAAAAATCAGATAATCCACAGAGCTTTAAAAAAATCAGATTATTTAGTGGTCTTGCCGATGAAAATGCACCTATTTTATAAATGAAGTTGTAAGCAAGCCTTTATTGCACTTGTACTTCAAAGCTTCCGGTGTTCATGGCGTTGTGGTGTTCATATCCCTTCAAGATTAAAACTGTTACTGACTTTTTCATGATTAGCTGATTTTACTAAATCTGATCCTATAAATGTTTTGACGTGAATGGCAAGACAACACGGGAATTCCCAATGGTTGATTACGGATTATTTATTATTATTATGATCATTACATATTCTTCATGAAATTGGCACGCTTGTTAACCAAGCAAATAAATTAATACAGTTTGAGATTGATTGTTATGCAGGCTACGTTGCGATTTAAGTTTATGGTACTTCTTGAAAGCGTTTACTTTCTCACGTAGGCTATTTACGAGTTAACGAAATATTACCAAATTAACAAACTGAAAAAGGTCTCTCACCAAAGTATTCACTTAACCCATAATCAACAGTCGTGAACAAACGTGAAATACACGATGTAAAAGCCCACTGCAGACTGCGAGAGCTACTAGGAATATATAGCTTTTACGCAAGCCTTTGCGCGACACAAACGGAACCAGTGGAGACACCCTACGCGTCGCGCCGTGCTGCTTCGCCCTGCTGTTTACGCGACGCATACGCGACGCGTGCGGTGGGTGCCCGGCTTTATTCGTTACACAGAAATCAAATGTTTAGTTGATATTTTCAAATGTAAAATCACGGATTCTTCTCTCTATTATGGAATTCATTTGACCAATTTTAGCTGATTTTCTGAATATGAAATGAAATTGAGGGTTATACAGTTGCGTTGAAACTTAATATGAACATTAAATATGCGAAAACACAAGAAATTATGAGTTGTTCAGTAGGCCTACCTGAGAAATCCAATCTGTAAATACAATTGTCCAAGCGGTATATCATAAATCCATTCCAGTTCCTACAGTAGTTTCGTTCAATGTCCCTACTGGTCAGAGTACACTTTTCACTCGGATTTTCCTGTATAAGCCATTGAAATTAATCGGTTCAGTTAAAATCAACAGATTTGCAACGTTTTACTGGCAGGTTAACATACAGACCATGTCACGTTTATTAAATGGTATGGATAAATAACTTTATTTCCATAGTTTTTTTCTCTCTCTCACAAAGCCATTTACTATCACAAACACTTTTCACTCATCAATTATTATTTAATATTCCCAATTTGACCCTCTTCCAGTACCATCAATGACGATGTAATTATGAGATATCTTACTATAGCCTACTTCATATAAACGAACATAAACCCAACGGTGCGCTCGTACACAGATGAAACCTACCGCAAACATACGCCACTCCCCGCATTCATCCTTGTAAAACCAAGGCATATTCTCCTCGAACGTGTCCCTGTACTCCAATTCCTCAAAGGTTCCCACGGCTGTTTCAGGGTTGTACATGGCTTTGAACAAGACCTAGTCTGTAATATACATAATAGGTAGGTCTGTGATAATAGCTATAATAGCTGAATATCATTCATGCATATTTATGCATAAATATTAATACGATGTTGCCATGTTTTACTGCTATACAGTTTCTGATAGATAACAAAATAATCGCTGTTACGTGCCCTAATTCACAAGTAATAACATGGCTTGTCAGCCGGCTACTGTGGAAGCGCCTGTTCAACCTGTTTCTATCTAACGCTGTCCGTTCTGCGTCGGTATCCTTTACTGTGAGCATATTTACACAAAAAGACGCAAATAAATACACGGTACTCGTTTCACCAAATGGTCCGCCTCTCTTTTAAAGTTTCAGTTTCTCTGAATTGACGTTCGCTTCCGATGGCGTCATGTGAACTTCCTCGGTGACAGCTAGCGTTATACCAAACTAAATAGACGCCAAAACTGGTGCCAATGGCTCAATGAGATATTTTTTAACTAGCAATAGCCTATCAGCTAAGTCCAACCTCGAATAAGCATGAATCGGTGCTACCCAATATGCCTCGTGTTCTCATCACATCTTCGGAAGTGCTCTTTCAAACTATACTTCTAAACTTACGCAACATTAAGTACCTGCTGTTAGTCAGATAACTATGGGCTCAAATTCGTGCCAAAAGTATTTTGTACTTGTAAGCAATGACTTGTGCTTACAACTTATGGTTTGTGTTTGTACATTGCGAGTTGAAACTGAAACAGAAGTATTTTGTACTTGTAAGCAATGACTTGTGCTTGCAACTTGTGGTTCGTGTTTGTACTCCGCAATTTGAACCTGTAAAAAAACGTTGTGTTTGTGGATATAGATTTTCGTGAGGGGGGATGGGTCACGTCTGTAAATTAAAATCTACATGTGTTTTGTGATCTGAAGTGGTTTATTAACATTTGTGAACAGAAAAGGTACGAATGCAAAACAGTTTTTACGTGCAACACTCCCTACATGCAACGAACAGTTTACAAGAAGAAAGCTCCAGTCACACTTTTGGCACTGCTTTTACGCTTCCGGTATGGAGAGCCAATCGTTCAAGGCATTTCAACTATCCAATCAGCGCTCCAATATAGACCAGGGTTGCCATGTTGGGCAATTTATGACAGACTGACAGTCGGAATTCAATTTCAATTTAAGTTGCTTTATTGGCATGAAATACAGACATACTTATTGCCAAAGCATACATATATAATATGTAAAATAATAATAATATTAAAATAATAATGGTGAATGTAACAATATATACAAATAACAGCATTAATTCTCTCTCTCTCTCTCTCTCTCTCTCTCTCTCTCTCTCTCTCTCTCTCTCTCTCTCTCTCTCTCTCTCTCTCTCTCTCTCTCTCTCTCTCTCTCTCTCTCTCTCTCTCTCTCTCTCTCTTTCCTCCGACGCTTTGGGCCCTTTACCACTATGAGGCCCATGGGCTCAAGCCGGAATTTTCTCTCAATTCTCTCTCTCTCTCTCACACTTTTTTCCTCCGACGCTTTGGGCCCTTTAACACTATGGGCTCAAGCCCCGGTAAGACCCTTCGGTAAAACGGCCCTGCATGCAATTATTTTTGTAGGCGTAGCCTACAGTGCTGAACAGTCAACCGTAGTATTGCATTAAGTAATACGTTAAACTGGAACAGACGATGTTCTGCATTCCTGGAGTCTAACCAGATGTTCCTTTTTTACGAACTGGGTAAAACTTTGTAAGCGAAGTCGTGTGCGTGAGACTAGAGCGCCCTCCCCTACCGTTCCGTACATTATGTTTCCAGACCGCATATAGTATTCTGCGGATTTAGGACTACGTAGCCTACAACAAGAAACTTTTCCCTGCTGGTTACGTAAGTACTGTTATCCGTAATTATTTTTCTGGTGTTATTATTTCGAATGTAGCAATACTCTCCCGATTAAAAATGGTCCGTCCTGTGAAATTTAGGATGTGTTTTAGAAATTTATGGAGTGGTGCAGAGTGTTTTTTTTATTTTTTATTTTTGTCTGCAGAAAATCATCGCTGTGATATATGTTTTTCGTAAAACAAAAAATGGAGAATACTTGAAAATTGTAGATGGCAATGAATGTCAAATACTGATAAAATATTGCAATCATATACTTTTCCTCACAGTGCAAATATAGACTTGTTACCACAATCACATGTCTAATATTTTGGCAGTAAAAACATTGAATATGTTCAATAAGATCACGGATGTATTAAAAGTATGTTGTTGTCACTTAGTGGGGTTTCAGTTAATAAGCTTTTTTTTGTACGCCACTTTTTTGCTGGTTTTTCATTTCCTGTCGAAAACTATAGTTTACTCTTTCGCTAATGAGAATTTAAAAAAAAACAAACGTTGTTTGGCATATACAGAACAAAATGGGTAGTGGACTTAAATTTTGAAATGAAACGTCTGATCACAAATGCTATTTGATGCTCAAGTTGTTCTTAAAAAGGCTGCTAATGCTGTAACGACTTTTCATCAAGTTCAAGATGTAAATGCGTTACATTCAGCCTCTCGACCGTTAGAGGCTTGTCTGTGCGTCTCCTCAGCAGTGCAGACACCATGGAACCCACAGCTTCAGACACCCCGGCTAGTGGGGAGGAGAACTCTGAGACCGTCAGGGGGCGTGGCCGCGGGATGAAGGACAGGGGAAAGTGGGCCAATAAAACGGAGTTCCGCCTGGCAATGGCTGGAGCCGTAATTGGGCTCAACAACATCTGGCGCTTCCCCTACATCGTCTACTTGTACGGAGGAGGTGAGTAGAGAAAAGGTTATGTAAGTAAAATTAGAAGAAGAAGAAAAAAAATGCTATTATACATTCTGTTTTCATGCGGTCAGAGGCCAGTTTCACAGGGCTGGATGTTCCATCATGCTTTTTGTTTTCAGCCTTATTCGGAGTGCTGTGGAAGTCATTATTCTAGAATATTCTGTGCCTTTATCCCTGCCCCCACACAATTCAATGTACCCGTTAACTTAAACCTGTTTACAGCTCATTTTAATGATGCCCCCTGTGTTTCTCTTCAACAAATGTTCTCCTTTCTATTCAACAGCATAGCATTGCTATGTTTGTACAGTCAGTGTGCAGTAAATGCTGCTTTTGTACTTATCCCAGCATTACTTAGAAGATCAGACATTTTAAAATTAATTTCATCTCTAAGTTTAGCGATTTCATCTTTCATTGACCGCGTTTATGTCCTAGGATGACAAGTGTAACCAGGATGACTCCTACATAGTGCTGTGCTGCACTTCAGTACAAAAAAAATAATAGCATTCATTCATACACCTGCATGTACACTTGCACACATGCAACAGTCCAGGTTAAGAATGCTATTCAAATGTGCAACTGCTCCACCACGCCCAGGATTTAACCCCAGTTCGCGCCTTCCCCGGTGCCTCAAACGAGTCTCCTCCGTCAGTGTCAGGTTTGCAGATGCCCCTCACGATGACGACGTCTCTTTTGGCAGGTGTGTTCCTCGTCCTCTACCTGCTGTCCCTGTTTTTCTGCGGGATGCCCGTGCTTTTCCTGGAGACAGCTGTCGGGCAGTTCACCAGCGAGGGTCCTTTCACCGCCTGGAGGAAGATGTGCCCCATATTTCAGGGTAAAATGACCCGTGCTATTACAATAGAAAAACGGGAAGGCGAAAGTCTACTGTTTAATCTCTTGTGGGCCAGTGCGTTTGAGGTTACACTGATGAGAGGCTCCAGCTGACATCCAGAACTAACGTGAAACCTTTAATATGGGGAAAATTCCACTTCCCATTTCATCGTTAAAGAAAGGTTATGACAGCAATATTCCCAACACACTTTTAGAATTTATTTTATTGTTCCAAGCTGGTTCTGTCAAAGGCACTGAAAAATATTAGCTTCGACATTTGCTGGTAGTATCCCCTCACTATTATAATTAGTCATGGAAAAATCGCAATGAATCATGCAAAAAATCACGGAGGATATTGTTCAAAAGTATTTTCCTACCTTCCCAAGTGTGCATATGGAAATGATAAAATGCTTGAAAATGACAAACATTGTTAATAAAATGAACATGAATGACCGCGGATGATACTGCATAACTAATCTAAATAATATGCCAAGACAATTCCTTCATCGTTCCCAGTGACTTAAAAATAAAGCTCAGTGCACAGACTTACATTTCTGTAAAATTCTGGGAGTGTTTGGCTTATACATTGACTTTAAAAAAATAGTTCTCTCTAACGTTTGCTTTATTATTGTTTCTTATTAGGCATTGGAATTGCTTCTCAAGTCATTGTGTTATGTCACAGTGTCACTAACGTCGTCATTTTGGCCTGGACCCTTTTCTACCTCTACAACTCCTTTACAAACCCCTTACCGTGGTCCAGCTGCAAAAACGTCTGGAACACAGGTACGGAGCGTATACGTTGTATCCGGAAAGCGACGAGCTTGAATAAAGGTTGTGTAGCACTCAGAGCAGATTGGTTATCAATTAAGCTCAAATGCATTGCGATAATGGTATTTTTGGTAATGCCAGCGTCACACGCAGGTGATCTGTTGAGGAGTTGCCACATTCAGTACCAAGGGCACCGTTAGCTGGCTACAGGCAATAGCAGGTGATGGTAGGTACTACATACTGCAGGCAAATTACCTATGGCTTTTTGAAAAATTCTTCTTTTTGTTTTGTCGGTTGAAAGCGCTGCCCAATTGTTGTAATTAGCGTAGACATTCAAGAATTCATGTGTACACTTAAAGTATCTCCTCCCCCGCTTTTTTACAGATATGCCATATAAATCCATATGCAAATCAAAATCATTTCCAAGGCTACATTTTGGACTGTTGGGGGAGGATTATTGCTTCAGCAGTTTTGACTTTGACCCCTTGGCAGTGTGATTGTAAAAGCTGTGGTACATTTTGTGCATGTTAGCAACTGTTTTGCATTCGCAAACGTTGCACAATACTTAATTGATTCAAGGTGATCTGCTTAGCTGTTCAATTATTATGACAGGCCTGTTTTCTTCTACGGGCCTATATGTTGTCCAAGACTGACCAATAGTGGGCCACTTTATAAACAGGTAGAACCCAGCGCTCGGGAGACAGCATTTTACTACAGCTGTGGTTTCCGTATTGCTCACAGGGAATCAGTCAAAATCGGTGCAGCTGCATAGCAGAATTAATTTGTTTATTTATTTATTTTTTGCTCCGTGATATCAGGCACCGCTGAAGGGGACAATAAATTCTGTAAAATGAAAAATGTCTCTTGCTCTAATGTGATTGGCCCAACCCGTGGAGACCCGTATAGCTAGACTGTGCTTACCTGAGCGGTCAGTTTAAGCTGATGGTACATTTTCTTACTGTTTTCAAAGTAATAAGATGCAACAACAACAAAAATGTTTTATGGGCAATAGAAATTTGCAGCTATATCTACAATACCTTCATTTGCACGTTCAGTTAAATGCACAGAACATGTAACTGTTGTATTCAGGCTTCACTGACTGTTAACTTTCCGTTTCTGGCCTGCTACAGCTGATTGTCGGAACCAAAGCACCAGTGCTGATTGGTCATACTTCGACAATGCCAGTGATCCCTACCCTGGCTTTGAACGGTAAAGAATTATGATGATGCTTGTTTTTAAATAGCCATCAGTACAGATGAAATGTGATTGAAATACAGTGTATGCACTGTCTACAGGACATGTTGCTTGTTGTCATTATAGTCAGTAGTGTGTGGCTGCGTAGCTAGCAATAATGCTTTTGCTTCACGTGCTGTTGGATTGCCAAGGGGTTTCAATCATAATAAGAAAAATAATTAACCGTAACAATGCACTTTATAATAATACACTTTATAATGACACACTCAGGCCCCAGGTTTAAAGCAGTTTAAGGCAGTTTAATAAGGCAATAAAATATTTAATGCTATGAATGATATATAAATGCTTCATGAAAATTATTTTAAAAAGGTTTAAAAAAAAAAAAAAAATCTGGTTCATGTTGAGGGAAGTTTTACTAGTTTGCTTTCCTTATTCCCAACATTTATTCCATATTTTTTTTTTATCATCGAGGCATGGATTTGGCAATCAGCACATTTTCGACCAAACCCTGATGGAATCTGTTCACAGGCTATTTTTCTCTGACTTTGGTATATTTCATCCAGCAGTGCTCCGGGTTGTCATGACCTCTTGTTGTAGTAATTCTCACATTGTCACATTTTTTTCCCCCCAGTTCTGCGGAGGAAGAGTTTTGGAAGTAAGTTTCAAGCATTGAACCTGAGCCTTTCTGTCTGCTTATTTACCTGCGCTGAGCCCTGACGTTACGTGGCTACGGCAGCGCTTGTCAATCCTTCTGTCTATCTGAGGGAGGGGTATAGTACTTGAATCAGCTGCTCTTTTCTGATTGGTTGGCTCAAAGTTGCCTGAGAAATGTTAGCATAACTAACGACCGACTGGGTCTGGCAAGGCTTGTTTATTTATTTATTTATTTGTCTCATTGAAACCTATTGTAAACGGAAAAAATTCACACAGTTAGTGGGTGACATGGCAATTAATACCCAACAGATTTAATCGGGGGGGGCTTTTATTCACAAGAAATATGACGGGTCAATCCCGGTCTTGAAAGAAAAAAACAAGCATTACCATCTATTCCATAAAATAAGCCCAACAAGCTTTACAAAGTTCAAGGGAGCGTTTCCAGGCCCTTTGGTTATTGCTGGCATGCTTTCAGTTCGGAAGACGTAGTGCAGGTCACCTCTGGGTCACCAGCTGTCTCATACTGTGTGTTTGTATGAATCGCTTGCTTGTTATCCTGTGCCATGCATGTGTTTTAGCATAAATTAGCTTGGGTTAGCCCATGGCCAGTGGAATGAAGATTTAATACTGGGATACATATTTGAAAATGAATCACAGGGAAAGTCAGGCTTTGGCATGCACACGCACACGCACACGCACACGCACACGCACACACATGCACATGCACACACACCCGAACACACATTTGTGTGCGTATAATCCCCATAGGTTTCATGTGGCGGGGGATAGGGATGGTGATGAGTTTTCTGCTGATTTGGGAGGAGTACGCTGGGATCTGGCCCTTTGTCTGCTCCTGGCCTGGGCGGCCTGCTACTTCTGCGTCTGGAAAGGGGTCAAATACATCGGCAAGGTGAGTGAGCTTTTGTCTTAACATTCACAGTTAGGGTTTTTATTGGGTACACAAAAGTGAATATGCATCTGTGAAATGCTGGAATGCATGCTTCTCATATTTTTGAAGCAGCTTGTTTTAATTTGTGCACAGAAAAGACAGATGTTTGCATTCTTGTTTAAAAAGCGAGAAACAATTGCTCTACTGTACTACTACAGCACATGCAATCCCTTATGAAAATATCACGTGTTCTAAACCAAATGCGTCCAAGAACCACGCCAAGAACCACGTGAAGAGTACACGTGTGAATTATAAAAATAATCCCACTTAGAAGAGTGTTTTATTCACATATTTAAAAAAGGCAATCACATGTGAAAAATGTCCAGTTTACGTGTCATTTTTTTTGCCCCACATGTGAATATTTTAATTCCACATGTGAAATTATGATTTTCGCATGTGAAGAGGCAAGCTTCACCTGATTTTTTTGGTATGGAATGGCAAACATAAGCCAGTCTAACTGATTCGGAGTGTAGCACTGTGGGTAAGGAACTGGACTTGTAACCGAAAGGTCGCAGGTTCGATTCCTGGGTAGGACACTGCCGTTGTACCCTTGAGCAAGGTACTTAACTGAAATTGCTTTCAGTATATATCCAGCTGTATAAATGGATACAATGTAAAAATGCTATGTAAAAGTTGTGTAAGTCGCTCTGGATAAGAGCGTCTGCTAAATGCCTGTAATGTAATGTAATGATTCTGCAGCTCTGATTTTGGGTGAACGGTGCGTCCCTCTCAAAGGTGGTCTACTTCACTGTGGCGTTCCCCTTCCTCCTGCTTTTCATCTTCTTCATCCGCGGAGTGACGCTGCCGGGGGCCTGGCGGGGGATCACGTATTTCATCTCTCCGCACTTTTATCCGCTCCGCCACGGATACGTGAGTCTACGGGTCTGTGGGGACGGGAGACGACATTGTTAAAACCTGCAGCCAAAGTGTATCCGGTTCCAGGTTTCAAAACGACAACTGTAGGGCACGACCTGCACACGTAACGGGCACCTTAACTGACGGTGCAAACTCGGGGGGGGGAGGGGGGGCATCGTGGGTTCTGCGCTCTGAGGGAAAGAGCGCCGAGCGCGAGAGCGCTGGGAATTCTGTCGCCCTCTACTTCAAGTTGGGATTTTTTTTTAGCCATATGGCAACGATTAGCATTAAGCACAATGTCTGTGAAAGGGCCTCTTCAGGCCCTGCGCTGTCTCATTTCATTCCACATTCTCTCCGCATGATGTAACTGACTCTTTATCACAAGGTCCTTTCTCATCCGGGGGAAAGACAGGCATCTTAATGAAGAAAAAAAAGGCTGTGTTTACATTTCATTTTTCCACTGAAAATCCGGCTCCACTCAAAAGGCTTTTGCAAACCCCCCCCCCTCAACCCCCCAGCCCCTCCCCACAATACCACCTGCTGCACTGATTAAGTATATGCAGTGGTAAACCAAGAACAGCGACCAAACTGTGACATTACCGAAAGGAACTTTTAAAACGTTTTGTTTTTTGTTTGATTTGTAAAGTTGTGAAAACATTGTGTTCTCATGGTGTTGTAAAATTGCTAACGTGTGACCTTGACTGATCTACAATACACAGTGCACCCACGTTATTTCGCCCTTGTTTTCTACCCCCCCCCCCCCACCACCCATCCCCCGCCTACCACCAGCATCTCCGCACTTACGCATCCTCCCATAAGAAACCATTAAATATTTATACCCTTAAAAATGTCGCCCCCTGGTGTCTACAATCCACCAGCTCTCTGAGGTAATTAAATGTATACTAATTATTTAAAACATCCTTAGACCACGAGCGGATACAAAAACTGGTAGAATGGAGACTCACAAAGGAAGGTACACAAGGGGGGGGTCAACAGGGGAGCAGCACAATTTGGAAAATGCTGGCTGAAGCCCCGCCCAGTAATGCTCGCTTTGGGCCCATCTCTCCCGTGTTCTGCAAATCGGTGCCGCTGTTTAAGCAGGGATGGGATCCTGCCTTCAGCCAGGTGGTTGTGGGATCGATGCCCGGGTGGCAAAGGCAAGCTGTTGGAATGGCGCCTCTTTTAGGAAGTACACCCTGTTACGAGGCGCCTAGGAGCGCTGGAAAGGAAACGTTAATCAGCGCCCTCCCCCCCCCAAAAAACGAGGAACAGATCGCTTTCAGTGTGAGGAAGTATTCAGTGTCAAAACTGAACAGAGCGCATGACTCAATGTTACGTCTTCTAACGTGCACAAATTGACCATGTTTTGTAAAGGGGTGGGAGAGTTGTTTTACGGTTGTGTGTGGCATTTTAAATAGAAGGCGTGCTCCCTCTCTCTCTCTCTCTCTCTCTCTCCAGGTGTGGTACCACGCTCTGTTCGAGGCCTCGTACACCCACGGCGTGTGTCATGGAGTCCTCGTCACCCTAGGCAGTTACAACACATACAAGCACGACTGCTACAAGTAGGTGGTTCACCAGCGCTCACCCACAGGTATCAGTGACTGTGTCCTTCGTGTATGTTTTAGCTGTTTAGCCGTTACCCCCAGACGGATTCACACAACTTTATTTGCACAGTGTAAATTTACAGTATACAGGGGAATGTCCTGGGGCCCTCAAACATGATTGGCACCAATGATAAAGATGGGCGAAAGAGGTCATATAAGATAAACACAGGTTATGAACTACATTGTGTGCTACATGAAACGATATTCTTTAATGCTAGTACGTTTGACCAGAGAAGGTTTTTTATTTTATAAACAAAATCATCCATCCTTACATTATCCAAGGTCAGGGTGGTGGGGGTGCTGGAGCCTATCCCAGCATGCATTGGGCGAGAGCCAGGAATGCACCCTGGACAGGTCAACAATCCATTGTAGGGCACACACACACACACACACACACACACACACACACACACACACCCTTCACTTACACACTTATACCTACAGGCAATTTATAATTAAATCATTTTATTTCCCAAAAAGATTTTTAAATCATTTTTGTTCGTGTCACAGGGACTGCCTGGTGCTATGCGCCGTGACCACTGGGACCAGTATATTTGCTGGTGTTGTAATGTTCGCCCTGCTGGGGTTCGGAGCGGAATCTGCCGGCGTGTCATTTGATGAAATCCTCTCGTTTGGTGAGTTAATGGTGCTCGTGCTAATCATGTGATCAGTCCATCCATTGTGCTTTTTAAAAGAAAGATGTTTGTTTGTTGAGTTAATGGGGCTTACGTTTAATGTGACCATTTCGTCCGGTGTACTTTTTAAACAGATGTTTTATACATTACTCCACCCACTGCGTGAGATGTGCCAAATGATACCATTTTCTGTTTTTATATGTCCTGTGAAGCACTTTGTGTCAAAAATAATTTCAAATTATTATTATTATTATTATTATTATTATATCAGGACAGGTGTCAATATGAAAGCTGTATAAAGCTGACAGTTGCTTTGCCGTAACAGGATTTTAGAAAACCAATGAGTCAAATCTACTCATTTACACCAAGAAGTGCAGTTAAAAGGATTATACTGACGTGGAGCAGTACCAGCCCTGCAATGATGCAATCTAAGCGTAATTAATCACAGGTGAAGGACAATTAAATGCTCATTTCTGAAAAACACACAGGCTAAAGTGACAAATTACCATCATTATGAAAAGAAAACTCAACATTAGTGGTGACTGAAATATTTTATTAGATTTTATTTTTTATTTAAATTAATAGGGGGATATGGACTGGGGGACCTGAGTACAGACTGTTTTGGCAAGGATCTGCTGTTTTATCATTGTTACAAATGACAACCACAAGGGGGCAACCCTGTCCAATTGTTATATCTGCCTGCGCCGTCTCAACGCGCAGGACGTGATAACGGTTTCACTGGTTTAGCACTGTAACATTTTGTTTAGCATCTGGGGCATTGTTTTTCATTTCAATCTATGCATCTCTCTTCCTATAACAAAATTCAGAACCGTTAATTCACACCCTGACACATGTATATGGAACTAACTCATTGATTTATGCGAACTTGTTCCCCGAGTTTTTGTTGAGTTTAAAAACGCGGTTTAAATCCGGAACGGTGATGGTTCTCTCTTCCCCTAGGGCCGATACTGCCTTTCGCTTCTATGTCCAGAGTGTTTTCTGCGCTGCCGGTACCACAACTTTGGTCTGTACTCTTCTTCCTCATGGTCTTCTTCTTTGTTCTTGACAACCAGGTACGCCTAAAGTTTATGACGGCACAGTTCTTTGAAAGCCAGATTGCGTTTTGTCACCTTGTAGCATTACTGCTGTAGCCGCCCGCGCCTCCAGCCGCATTGTTGTACGTCCGTTTTTTTTTTGTGTCTGTGCGTCTGCGCGTGCTTTCAGTTCTTGATGACGGAGAGCCTGGTCACCACCATCAGCGATGTATTCCCTGAAGCGCTGCGGAAACGCCACGAGGTGCTCGTGCTGGTCACGGTCGCGGTCTGCTTCCTGCTCGGCTTGCCCCTGGTCACACGGGTAACGTCACCGCACGACTCCCGGTGCACATACCGGAGGGTTCGAGTGTACAAAGCCTTGGCTGTTGCTGGTACAGCCCTATTAACCAGCAAACACGTGTTTAGCTAAATGCATTTAATTGTCACGAAGAAAAGTATTTACAGAACCGACCTGAGTTCCTACAAAAAACTTCTTTTTATCTTTTAAAAAAATACTGCTACATACTTCTTCATGGTCAAACGTAATAATTTTTCGAGACTGAATTAAATTTGCTAAATGATAATACTTTCAGTGGTGCATATTTATTTCCTGTGGTGCACTTTACAACAGAGGAAAATAGAAGCTCCGCTCTAAGATCAAGATAAAATACATAATGAAACACAAATGTTATTCATTTGTCCATAGAATAGACCCAAAGTTGTTTCAGTGGGGGCTTTCTCCTTGCTTTTCTCAGGAGGGGTACACCATGACTGCCATTTTCGGCGTGTCCGCGATTAGCCTGATGTTTATCATGTTTTTTGAAACGATCGCAATTGGATGGATCTACGGTGAGTGATTTCCCCTGGTTCTTGACTTAAATGCAGGGGCCTGTTAGGTTTTGTGAAGCCAGCTAACGCAAATAAGCCCTGGGTGTGTTATGCCTCCTTCATAGCATACCCCCAGGTCAAACTCCAGCTGGTAAACAAATCTCTTTCCACAATAACACAAATTTGTAGGAGCTGCTTTAGCGAGGGAAACGATTACCGCGTGTTCCCCTGATTGGGGCCTTCTTAAATGTATAAAAGCCTGAAATTCTTTTCTCCACTTCAGTTTTTTTTTGTTTCACTTGTCGAATAAGAAAATTTACTGTACCGTGTCTGCACAAGCTGGGTGCTACGACCTCTCTGAAAATAAAATATCTAATTAGGACGACGTTTCAACCCGGTTGGCTAAACAAGCTGTTTTTGACTTGGCAGGTGCAGACCGTTTCTATGACAACATTGAGGACATGATTGGATATCGGCCATTTCCCTTGATAAAATACTGCTGGCTGTTTGTCGCTCCCTTGTGCGGTATTGTGAGTGTCCTCACCTCGCCCATCTCTGTGTCCCCTCTCTTTTTCCCTCTACCTCTTTCCCATTCCACCTCTCTCTTTCTCCTTATCTCTCTCTTTGCCTCACACTATCTCACCTATCGTCTTCTTTGGTTCCACTTGAGCGTCCGATGCTTTCTCACTAATGCATTAATCAGCAACTCTGCAACTGAAACTATATTCGGCAACAAATCTCAAAGCTGCCTCGCTTACGTTTATTTTATTCATATGATGAATAGGTTGTGTTACTTTATTGGATATCAAATGAATTCCATCACATTTACCGGCAACATAAAACTAAAAATTATGCGGTCTGGAGTTGGCTGCGCAAGTCCCAGGCTAGCAGCGAGCATGGCTAAAGCTACATCCATTTATCCACACTTCTGTTGTACTGTGTACCATTACAGTACCATTAATGGGGACTTCACTGATGGTAGCCCTAGAATTGTTTTTTTTTATGATCATTGGTGAGCAGTGAGCTCCACATGTTGTCATGTGACCGGCAAACAACAGCTGTTTAGCCCTAAAGCTGAACATCCGATGGGAGGGTGATCTCTAAAGTCCGTGATACAGGGTTAAGGGAATGCAGATGGGCAATTTTCCCACAAATGTGACCGATGGTATTTTTCTTCACCCCACTTTAATTTCTCTCAATGACTTTGGTCCCATTTGCTTTATCTCCATCCTTCTTGCAGGCAATATTGCCCAACTACAATCCTTAAACATACTGCTTGTGTATCATGGCCTTAAAGAGCTCTTTGTTGCCCTGATGAAATCCATTGTAAATGGGAACAGTCGCCCCAAAATGTGGCTGGGCATGCTAATTTGTTAGCCCGTATGTGTTTTTATTGGATAATGATGACACCTCTCGCTAACAAGAAATATGATGTGGCTGGTCTTTGTCTTGCAAGAAGAAGGAGAGTGATGATATCTTCAAAACAACACATTCAAACCTTCATTATGTGCAATGAGCCAACAAGTTCAATGGACCGTTTCCATGCCCTTTAGTTATATGTAGTGTGGTGTCCCAGCAGAAAAATATATATATCTATCAATCAATCAATGAAATGAAATTTATTTGGTGCATTTTAGAAAGGATTTGTCATAATGTGCTCCACGGTTTATATACAAAGAGATTGGCAATGCATTTAAAAGGGTCAAATTAGAATTACTGCGATAGATCGCCTGTTCAGGGTGTAATCCTGCCTCTCGCCCCAATGCACAGTGGGATTTATGAATATAGTGACTTTGTTTCATTTCTTTCTCTGGGTCTCTGTTGGCACAGGCTTTCATCATCTACAGTCTGGCCACGCCCTGGATTGAATCGGGCACTTGGACCCCCCGCATCGGGGTTTTTATGTTGCTCTTGCCGATGTTGTGCATTCCTCTTTTTGTGGTGGTGGCCATTTCCAAGGTGAGTCTTCGCATCTGGCGGGACGCTAGCGGTCCCATCTGGCGTTTACTGAGGCTGTAGCCCTGCGCAGAAACGAAACGAACGTTTGTTCGTCCGTGCTGTTTCCTTGCGGCATCCTGTTCAGGAGCGTGGAAACGACGGTGTGGTTTCCGCTCGCAGAATGGGCCGTGTTCGGGTTGCAGCGATGATTTAATTAGCCGCGTTTAAGACGTTCGCCCATTATCTATGTGGCAGTGCATTGTCGTTGATGCCGTAATACGAACACATTGCTTGACTTTTTATGAGACTATAAAAAGTGTTGTAAGATTCCGCTGAGAAGGCTACTTCGTTCCTGCGTCTGAACACGTGTGCTTGAATTTTTTATCGGTAATGAACCTTGTGGGGCACTGTGGGGACTGGGGGACACAGTGAATTGCTTCTTTAATCTGTTTCTCAACCCTTCCATTAGATCGTTGTCTTTTTGTTTATGGCGTGTATCAGGGTCTATGTTCCTAATTTCTGTGCACCAGTCATTACTCTGTTAGGCCTAAGTCATGTTTAGAGATGGTAAATTAGTCATGCTTTGCTATGTGTTTCTCTGTCTGTCTGATTGTAAATGATTCATGTGCATCTGTTTCTCTGTGTTGATTGCTGCTGTCTGTCGATTGTAAATTATTCACGTGTATCTCTGTTTCTCTGTGTTGACTGCTTCTGTCTGTCTGATCGTAAATGATTCATGCCTAGCTCTGTGTTTCTTTGTGGTGATTGCTGCTGTCTGTCTGATTGTAAATGATTCACACCTAGCTCTGTGTTTCTCTGTATTGATTGCTTCTGTCTGTCTGATTGTTAATGATTCATGCCCTGCTCTGTGTTTCTCTGTGGTGATTTCTTCTGTTTGTCGGATTGTAAATGATTCATGCCTGTCTCTGTGCTTCTCCGTGTTGATTGCTGCTGTCTGCCTGGCCAGAATGAGGATGACGTCACAACGCCTGCCAGTGACCTGAAACAGGCCCGTCCATCCAAGCCGCGGCTGAGTCTGTGCAAGAACGCCATCTTTAGGGGAAGCAAATCAGATGGCGTGCGAGCGTCTGGGGAGAAGCCGGCCGCAGAGAGCACCACTGCCGTCTGAAGACAAATCTCTGGTGATGTCATAGACCCTCAACTATCAGCATGTGACCCGGTCACTGCTATGCAGTTGTCCTCTCTACGGCGGCCAGAATGGTTTCCATGAATCGACCAAAAATGTCAGTCATCATCCAGCATTCAATGCTTTTGTTATAATAATCATACATTACGTTATCACAGGTGCTACTCCCAGTTCATTATTAAGTCATGTTATCAGCCTCTTCTTTAGTACAGTTGAGCAATTGTGATTTCGCACTGCTGATTTGGTGTTCACCCGAATGAGGTTTTAGGAAAAAGACAGGAATGTTTGTGTCCACTGTCACAACAGGGACTTCCACACACAAAATTATAAAAGTCTTTACTGGGACTTATTGAAAAGAAATTCATCCTGTAGTTACACACACACGCGCGCACACGCACACACACAAAAATAGTTTTTTCAAAAGGTTCGGATCATCATCTTTCAAATTTGATAACAGAGGCACACTGACGGCGCAGAACTGTTTGTGTACGCACTGACAGGTCTCTCTGTCAGACGAGTTATGAGTGTTGACACTGTTGTGGCAAGTGATTAGCTTTCAAACCTTATCTACAATATTTGTAGGTCACTTATTTCCCCTGGGAAGTGATCTATGTCCATTATGAGCCTCTGGCGAAATTACCTCGAACATTCAAATTCACATCATCTTTCTGTCCATTGTAGTCCTATGACATTTATAGAAATTTGTACGATGCCCTAACCATTTTTTTTTTTTTTGAAAACCTACTTACCCGTACTAAGATTAGCTAGATTAACTTGATTAACTTGGTGAAATTAAAATACATTATAGTAGTTTTTGCTTGAAGTGTATTCAAGCCGTTTTTATACTCTTTGCATGATACAGGACCTCATTTTTCAGATGCAGTCCTTTACATTAATGTTTCATTAACTATTGTACATTAAAATTGGGTGTCTTCAGCTCTTGAGCCGTCTGGAATAGATCGTTTGTGCAAATGACTGTCTTGACATTGCTGTTTTAACACTGCAGCAAGTTGTCAGTGAATATACCATCGAAGCACAATAAACCCAGTGTTAATGTATTGTTGGACATTCCAAAAGCCTAAAAGAGATTTTGTGAAACCCCGTCCATCAGAACAGTTTAAAGGTCAGTGGATCTGCTGAGCGTCGCCTCTGTTTGAACTCTTTTCTGCTAGCCCGTGCTAAGGGCTGTGGAGGAGCACTGCTGCAGCGCAACGTTTGAAATTGACACCTTTGACTGGCAGAATTCCGTGTCTTTCAGAAGCCCGTGAAATTGATTGTCTTGCCTATGGATGGTTCCATCATTGCCCCCCCCCCTCCCCCCCAAATTGGCCAAATTTAATCCCCGGGTGATGATGACCCTCTGGCTGTGGCCCAACGCTTCGTTTGATGTGTCAACTGTGGGATTTGCCAAACACCTCAAGCCCACAATTTGAAACGTTTTGCTTTCTGTACATTTCACGTACGGGGGTCAGATATTTTTGCCGAGAATGTTCAAGACGTCTCTCACACTTTTTGTGATCTTTTTTTTCTCGTAATTGTAGTCTTCCGTTTTCCCAATTTCCCCGCCACAATCATTTTTTCAGAAAGTCATTTTATCAGCTCGGACCCGTCGGTGAAAAAGGCAGTGAGAAGAAAGCAGACTTTTGAAAGCTGACAGAATGGAAAATGGAGGGGATCTCAGTTTAACAGAGAAGCTTCTTTCTGTGCTCCGCTGTGTAGGAACAGAAAAAAAATGCCTTGAGCCGGGTTTGGAAGGCAATGCGTACGAGTTCGTTTTCTCACACCGTTCTTACAACGCAAATGCTTCAAAACCTTCGTTGTCGAAATTAGGGTCATGCTTTCAGTGAAACTCCACAGAAGCTTTCATAAAGCACGTGTAAGACCTTTAAAAAAAAAAAAAAAACATGGCACTGCTCCTTTACGGAGCTCTCAGGAACAACCGATAGCCAACCTGGAGTGATTTTGACGATGTTATGTGAGAAATTAAACCATCCACGTGGAAACTTGAGATATATATATATATATCTATATATAGATATTTATATAGATATATATATACAGTACAGAGTGAAATAAATTAGGACCCTAAAATCAGCTTCTTGGTTCAGGTTTTAAATCATGAAAGTGGCAGAAAGTGATGCGTGACGTGAGGTGGCTAATGAAAATGAGTCTCCTCTTGTCATGATCGCCGTGGCCGGCAGTCCCGCGGGTGCGCGGTTCGGGTTATTCATTTCACGCCGATTAGATCGTCGTCGACGTCTGGCCAGGTGCGGCGGACCCCGGGGGGGGGGGGGGGGGTCATAATTAAGCTCCTCTGAGCGTCCCGGGAAACGGACAGCGCCGCGTCACCGTCGTAGCGCGCGAACGAACCGAACGCTCCCCGTGTCCCTTATCACACAGCCACAGAGCCCCGCTACCTTATTGGAGCCTCCGGCCAGCCGGCGCTCTGCCAGGTGGACGACTTACCTTCGTATGTGCGTGCATGGTGTTACATCAGAATTAAAATTTAAATGAAAAATGGAAAACTTCATTCTCGTTTTCCTTTTTCGTTTACACTTTTAATTTAATTTCGGGTTGAATAATCCTCCTCATATACAATTAATATGAGCAAAAAATATTGCATAACATTTACTTTATTGTTTATCAAATATTTGCTATGCTGGGCAATATGAGAGAAATGCATGATCTTTTAATTGCTCGGATAAAATATTTATGAAATATTTGATGAGAAAAAAATTATTCGGGGCCCAAAACTGCCCTGTGCTGCTAGGGTTGCCAGACGTCCAGTTTTCAACTGTTTTCAAAATGTCCAGCTTCAAATTATTTCCACAGGTCTGGTCGGTTTGCAGTCCGGTTTGAGGGACTGATGGAAGGAATTTACTGGTAGTTTGTAAGGACTCAGCGTGTCAACGACTCCTCGGGCCACCCCCCTCCAACAACCCCCCCACACCTCTTCCAACAGCTCCAGCTTCCAACAGTTCAAACCATGTTCGCGACACATGTCTGACAAATTCTAAACCTGGCAACCCTACGTGCTGCCCTTCAGCATGCATGTCGAGGCCCAGCTCACCTCTGGCCAAACACCCTCAGACTGCCTGGGGAGCCCATTAATAGGAAAGCAATTATAAGAGAAAGCCTTGGGCAAGGCACTGCGTAACACTACCCAGCCAGGGAGAGGAGAGGTGGACACTTGCCCAGGAGCGATGTACTGTCTCTGGAGAATTCAATATGAGTAGCACAGGGCTTCTTTTCTGGCTAACTCGGAGTCACACGATCTCACTTTAATTTCCTTAATTTCACAAACAGCCGGTGTTACAGGGTTGTGGATGTGATGAAAACTACCGTCAGTATAGACAACCGGCTTTAATTTTACGGTATTTAGACGCGTGTATGTTTTGCCATTTTACAGGGACAGCAGTCTTTGTGTCGAGTCCCCCCATAGTTAGCTGTGGAGAACTAAGTATTGTTCCCATACTCGACGGCAGGCACCGAATCTCTGTCCTCCTTTACGGCATTAAAAGTTGAAAGTGGGCGGAATCACATGGTTCTAAAAGCAGGTAACTAGGAGAAGAGTCTGATCTCTGCAAGCTTGGTTTGTATGGATTTCTTTATTTCATTTGCTGGGCACCACTACGATTTGTACCTGGGTCACCTTTAGACGGTGGAATTTTTCCACATCCCCTTTAGGGGATTTAATTTGAAGCTTAGCAAAGCCTGTGAGAGACTACCCGGAGATAAAGAGCATCAATCTTCACGTTTTTCCTTCGTAGCACCATCTGTCTGCATCTCCGTGAAAAATCCTAATTGAACTCCCCGTTTGTTGCTGTCCTCAGCAAGAAGTGAAATGTGAAAAGAAGCTAAAATATGACAGCAGTTCCCATCTCGCCGTCATCTTTCAGTATTGCGGCATTGTGTTCTAACTAGTCGGAGTTAAGCGAAATAAATCAAAAAGGGTGCCCTTCATAATGTTCTGTGCGCCACGATTTTAGCTTTCCAATCAAGCAATTCACATGTGGTGAAAGAGCTGATTTTTATACATTTTGGTTTGACCATGTAGATAGCCCCCAAATTCTGGGCACCATAAGGTTTGGGACTCATTAATGGTATGCAAATGAAAGTAGTCAGGTTAAGTACTTTGTCGCATGTTCTTTGCATGTACAGTAATAGCTGCTTGTAGTCTGTGACCCACAGACATCACCAGGTGCTGAGTATCTTCTCCTGTGATGTTCTGCGAGGCTTGCACTGTAGCCGTCCACAGCTCCTGCTGGTTTACAATTCAATAATTGTGGAGTACGGAGCCAAATCGAGAAAAAAAAAAATTGTCTCTGTCCCAAACATTATGGACATATATGCAGATGTCACATGCAGTCTCCCTATCAGGTGTTCATTTAGAATCACTGATGTTCCCTCGTTGAGAAAAAAAAGCAAGCGCCTTTTTTTTCAAGTTCAGGATCTTGGAGTGAATCCATCTTGGCAGACAAAAGCAGGATTTCTGGGACAGTAAATTAGGCCCATTTAAAACATGGATGATTGACATCTCCTGCTTAAATCTTGATGCCTCCTGGGACGCATTGCTGTTTCCTAAATTCCTAAGTGAGCTGTACATCACCAGCCCCAGCTGTGCAAAATTCTCCTGGCAGCGGTATTCTTGTCAGGTAGAGATTAACTACTTTTTCTTAACAAGAAGTGAAAATGTCTCTCGATTAACTGCTGTCTGTTTTTTGCCTTGGTGCCATGAGTGGCACTGTCGCCTCACAGCAAGAAGGTTCTGGGTTTTAATCCCAGCCTGGGCCTTTCTGTGTGGAGTTTGCGTGTTCTCCCCGTATCTGCGTGAGTTTCCTCCAGGTACTCCGGTTTCCTCCCACAATCCAAAGACATGCAGGTTAGGCTAATTGGAGACTCTAAACTGCCCATAGGTATGCGTGTGTGAGTGAATGCTGTGTGTGCCCTGCGGATGGATTGGTGACCTGTCCAGGGTGTATTCCTGCCTCTCGGCCAATGCATGCTGGGATAGGCTCCAGCACCCCACATGACCCTGCCCAGTATAGTTAATGGATGGATGGATGTTATTGCCTTTTCATTGTGGAGATGTAAGAGTAGTGTATTTTGATTAAGAATCCAGAAATCTAATTGAAATTTGATTTGACACATACCAGCAGTATTTTATGGGCCTCCACACTCCCTTCACAAAACAAATCATTGACCAAAATAAAGTCACTAAGCATTGCTAGCACAGGCTACTCATCATAAAAATACTTTTACCCTTCTGAAACCTTGAAGGCATTGATTCTCAGTTTTTCTCTGCCATTTGTGTTATAATTCACCCAAGCTGTGTGCTGCATGACCTTCAGTCTGTAAAATACCAAGAGGTGCTGTGAAAACTAGAATCTCCTGTTTGGCCTTTGAAAAGCAGATACACATTTTAATGTGTCTCACTCCAAGGAAAAAAGATCAGATTTAGACAATAATTATAGCAGATTTATACTTCAGAATGCTAATTTACTGCATTGCTTATACATTTCTAAAATGCAAAGGTGCGGAGGTCATAAATCAAAATTAATCTTTCCACTTAGCATCAATTACGCACTTTTCAGCACAGCTGTTGGTTTTGAGTGGGATTATTTGTAGCAATTAAAAATGGCTGCTGCTATTTTTGAACTTTGTGGCATATGAGGTCATGTTGCCAGGCTACAAAAACACATGATTAATTCTATGCCACAGAAACAATAAGTATTAGCCACAAGTAATATCCTGTAACTGGCTTTGGATTCCAACCCCCTCCTATGCTAACGATGTGTGCACCTCACTCCGCTGTCTGAGCAATTTATGCAGCATCTTTGACAAAGGTCAGATTGGAATGTTGAATTTGCCCTTTTTTCCCTTGGCATAAAAAAGCTGGATATTTTTTTTATCCCAACACAGTTGGGCGGGAGAGGGAATGTTCAGGGACACAATGGAAAACCAGGGTGTGTGTGACATTCTCCGAAACCAGGGTGTGTGTGCGACGTTCTCTGAAACTAGGGTGTGTGTGTGACGTTCTCTGAAACTAGGGTGTGTGTGTGACGTTCTCCTTAACCAGGGTGTGTGTGTGACGTTGTCTAAAGCAACATGTTCTGCTTTCACCAGCCAGACTGCCAAAATATGCCTTTTCAGTTTTCACTGGAGGGGAAGAAGAACAAGAGAGTGTTGGTATGTTTTATGTTTTCCTTTATGGGTATCCCACCTGTAAGAAATCCCTTCACCTGTGATATTTCTTCATTTTACATCCCTCTTTGTCTACCAAATAAATATTGCATGTGGCAGAAAGAGACCCTGATTTTGGGTAAAAACAAAGTTTACACAGCTTATCACTAGAGTCTTTAACCCTCTTTGTGACCAGGAAAAGGACTGCCTTGGTCAATTTCCCCGAGCCAACGAAACATTTCTGCTATTTTTCTTCTCCTCTTAGACTGAAGGCTTAAGCCAGGGCTGGCAGATACATTATGTGGGATATATCTGAAGATGGTTGTATTTTTCTGTATTGTATTGTTTTCTAGCACTGATATTCATCAACCTGTCCTAAGCTTTAAGAAAGCCTAAACCCATATAGGTATGCTTGGCTTCTGTTTTGGTTGATACACATTTGTTTTTACTTGCGTGCCTTTTTCCAGTAACCCACTTGCAAAAAAATCCACAGTCCTGTCAAAAATACAACCACAATGGTTTGTTAGGATTAATATTTGCAAGCACCTCTCCTTTCAGCCTGAACTGAAGTACAAGACTGCATATTTTCCTAATTTATATAATTAGGATATACATAGACATTTCAGGACTGCCGAAAACAGTCAAAGTTGTCTGCAGTACAACAAAGATAAAGCTTTATTCTGTTTTCCATCAACTGAAGGATACAATTTTCTTGACAAATGCTTAGGCCAATGCAGATTGTATTGATCAACCGTTTGTCTCAAAGCAATCATTTTCTAAAATGTTTGTCTTTGTTCAGTGAATTGGTTACAAAAATGTAGACATAACTGTAATCTTGCACATAAAAGGATGATTTATTTTGAAAGGTTATCTTCCTCTTTGGAAAAAAAACAATTATTACAAACAATATAGCATTTCTTGATCATGAAAGTATCTTTTCTTCTCTCGTACAAAAATAACCCCAGTAGCGATCAAAATTTTAATTGAGGAAAAGAAATCACTTTGATACTGGCATGAATTTGCGTGCATTTATAACACCTCTGGAAGGTCACTGATTCTGTGATAGGAACTTCAATCAGCCATCTTCTGTAGATGCTCATGTCTTAACTGAGTCCAGAGGCCACTGGTAAACAACACTCAGTGAAATTTACCAGGATAACTCGCAGGCTACTCAACAAGACCAGGCTATTTACATCATTTATTTACTATTTACGTGAACACAACCGTGAGCACATAACAATTTTAAAAATAAAATTCCAGACAGATCAACATGATCCCACCAGCGATGTCACATGTTGCTTCATCTGTCGTTGTTGTGTGATTCAGGGGGCACTACTCTGATCCAAGGTCCAGTAGGCACGTCACACTCATACATCCACCATAAAATACTGGGGTACGCACAATTTCGGTCACCCCGAAATATCCAGCCCCTTCAAGCTTCAATTTCTCCAACGTCTCTGGCACATTAGGTTTTTTTTGGGATTTGTTGATATTTAGCTGAATCCGCCCACACGATCTTCCTTCCACCCACACACTGTTTTCTGTGCCACTGGCTGCCACAGAACCACACAGCATAATAAATCCACCCCTATGCTTAATGGCTGGCAAGGTGGGTTTTTTTTAGACTACTAAAACATTTGACTGGTAGTACAGCACATTTTCACAGCTTGAAACAAAAGCTAACCAGTGACGCTAAAATATATCCTGCACGACAGCTATTGTTTAAATCACGGTTGTCAGAAAGGAATGTGCATTTGCTTAAATTACTCGAACGATGGGTTGGACCAAGGCTTTCCGGCACACAAATGTTTCTGAACCACAACAGCTGCGTGTTTACCCCTGAAATAATGTCTTATGATATAAGGGCGCAACTGTCCTTACCAAATGACCTCTATCATAAATGACAGTGGTCCGAAGGGAACGTAGTGGTACCGCAAGCTTTCAGGCTCTCTGTGTATTTCAGCATGTACATTGGAGACTATCGCAGAGGTACACGGGAGTTTGCTGGTACGTTCCGCACCACCATGAGAAAGATGGTACAGAATATAGCCGAAATTCAATATTAGTGGAGCGACATAGCTCAGGAGGTAAGACCAATTGTCTGGCAGTCGGAGGGTTGCCGGTTCAAACCCCGCCCTGGGCGTGTCGAAGTGTCCTTGAGCAAGACACCTAATCCCTAACCCCTAACTGCTCTGGCGAATGAGAGGCATCAATTGTAAAGCGCTTTGGATAAAAGCGCTATATAAATGCAGTCCATTTACCATTTAGTGGACATCACACCCACTTGACGCCTCAAACACACGGGTGTCCAGGCTTATCTGAAAAGGGCCAGTGTGGGTGCAGGATTTTGTTTTAACCCAGCACTATAACTCCTGATTCAACTAACGAACTAATCATGGTCTTCAAGTGAAGACCTTGATAAGTAGAATTAGGTGTGCTAGTCCCGGGCTGTAACAAAAGGCTGCACTCACGCCAGCTTTTTTTGGATAAGATTGGACACCACTGCCCTAACGCATGACTGACCACGAAGGCCTGAGGGGCTAGTTCTTCTTCACTTGGTGTTCCAGACCAGAACTTGACAGAGCTGAAATATTTTTCTGTGCCGCGCTTTAATTAAGAAACACATTTGGACGCTTTCCGTCTTTCCTTTCCCCGTGCTGCTGATAATGCCATGCCGGTCCTGGAGAACTGCTGAACGCTGCTGGCCTCAGGCGAACGCCTGCATTATTACAGTCACTGGCCGTGCTTCCCTGATTTTTCTTAGGAAAAAAAAGTCATAAGTCCCCGCAGTGAGCCCAGCTATAGGGGACAATGGAGGTGCACTGGGTGTAAGAGTTTGAAAGTCCAAGGGGTCAGAAAGTGAAAGTCCTGCCATGTGTTTCTTCCACCCATTAACTCAGCCAGCTGATTTCACTAATTAGTTTGACCACCTGGCTGAGGAATTGTGCTAATTAGCAAATCCGGGTGATTGGAACAACAAGGGAGAACTTTAACTTTCTGAACCTGGATTTTCCACCTCTGTGCACGGCTAATTTCAAACCCTTCTGTACTCAATTGTGATGTCAATTGTGAACACAGGTAGCACATCAAATCAAACAATTGTTTTGGTTTGTTTCAGTTTGCTACCTGATCATTACCTGTTGTCCAACCATTCAGTGAGTCACAGGCCTTGATAATTAGATGGAATGTAGTTATCAACACACATACACACACATTCACATGAACACATTAAAATATAGCATTTCCAATTTCATTTTCCGGTAATAACGACATGCTTTTCATGTGATTTGGGCAGAGCGAAAAACTAATATCCTTAGGGTGTTAGCCCCAATGGACATCAGCAGTGAAATATTTCCCTAACTAATTTTCCTGCCAAGCTGAAACCACATTCTTAAAAAGATGCAAAAACGACCGCACAAATACATCACTCACAAGCCTTCTCCTGACTATTCCCGGGTCAAATAAGGTTAATTCCTCATTAGCAGACGGATGGTAATTAAATGCCTCACGTTGCCCTGGAGAGCTTTTTGAGCCAAATATGGCTTCTCGGATTTCTCGGAGGTAAACTGCGGTTTTACTGGCTATCCCCCCGTGTGCTCAGAACCAAAACAATGCTGGCTCGATTCTTAATCCCTTTCTCTCTTACCTTATCTGCTTACATCACTCCCCCCCCCCCACATGCATCTCTGCTTCATGTTCTTCACTTCATTTTTTGGGTGGGACACCTCGAGGGAAAGAGACTACCCCCCACCCCCAACCCCCAACCCCCAACCCCCCACCAACAAATCCGTCCCCACATCAACAATCTCACATACTTAGGGGCAAGAATTCACAAGCGCACTCTCCATCACTCTTTTCTTATTTGAAAGGCTTGAAAACAGCACGGGGCAGACATTACGGTCCATTAATGCCAGCATGGCCCACATTTCAAAAGCGCTGAATGATGAATATTAGGAAAGCAGCAGGAAAGTTTTCCTGTTTATATTTTTTGAAATGATTTTGAAATTTAGGAAAGCGCTGCACGGTTCTCCTTTTGACAGAACACGCTCGTGGTGGGGAAATTGTACCTCTGGCGCGATGGATGCTCGGGCGTCCATAACCCATGATTTTGTCAGCCCCCTGAATGCCAAACAGAAGTGTACAGCCTTAATTCTTCAGTTGTTTTTTTTTTTTTACCTAGGGACTATTCATCCCTGCAGTTTGTCATTAGGTTCAAGTAAATAAAGCAAACGAGCACGTTTTAGCTAATAGGCTTTCATTACAGACTTTGCATCAGTCTCTGGCTGGTAATTAAGCCGGCTGCCTTCACCCACCGTAGCCGTGCTCACCAGCGGTCCTGCTAATTGGGTGGAGTTTTTTCGTCTCTGGTCTCCTGGGCCTGTGCTCGTCCCGTGACGTCTGTCCTGAGGCAGGACACATGGGGAGTGTCAAGGGAATACATATGGCCCTGCTGCCGGCCCTGTGATTGGTGAGACAAGCATTTGAATTTATTTACCCCCTC
This sequence comes from Anguilla rostrata, assembly GCF_018555375.3. Lineage (NCBI taxonomy): Eukaryota > Metazoa > Chordata > Actinopteri > Anguilliformes > Anguillidae > Anguilla > Anguilla rostrata. Next base: position 5,219,442 of record NC_057939.1, read on the forward strand.
CCATCTCTCTGTGAAGGGGCATTACACTGCATTTACACAGGTTTTTTTTATTTTTTTTACAAAGTATCTATGATAAGACCCAGAACAGGTTTCGCCAAACAAATATCACCTGGATTTCCACAATATTAAGTAACCGATGCCATGATGCGGTCAGTCTAGACTTGGACAGTAACAATGGTGCTGTACATGGTGACGTCGGCCACACACTGGTCTGATTCCATCTGCTGCATGAATCGTTTATGTGAATCTATGCATTTTAAAGACGAAGTAGCCAATCATCTTCAATCTACTATTTGTATATATATACACTCCCACACACATCTTAACCTTGACCCCTGCATCACCACATTAGCACGTTAGCAAGCTGCCTCCAAGCAGTAAGCGAACAAACTGTTGAGTGTTGTTGGTAGTCATGTTAAGTGTACTATTACGAGCTTCCGAATAGCTAACCTGAAATTACACGGCCTTCTCCAAAGGAAAAGGTTAGGTGGTTGATTGCAATTTATATTTGAGGGGCTCATCCAAGCAAAAGTAAGCCCCCCAACAAGCTAGGTGCTCCACCATACTTCCTAAACGAATCGCAGTACAACGCTGGCTTTGCAGTGAGGCTGCCGTTGACTCTGGGCTTAAAAATGTATGGTTTAATCACTGCCGGATAATTTATGGAGGCCATGTTCACTCTCAGAGCAGGCACTGCGTGGGCAGGAGATGGGGGGGGGGGGCGCTCCTGTCACTCCCGGTCAGGTAATCAATCACGGCAGAGTGTGCGAGAAACGGAAAAAAGTTCAATAGCCACCAAAAAACTGCCTGTTCAGCTCAAATAGGGAGAAACTCACTGGATACGCTTACATGTCTGGCAGACCCTCTGGTTCTAGGCCCTCTAATTGCAGAAAAACAGAACAACTGGGGACCTTTAAAGGTTACAGGCTCAGAACTCAGGTGAGGACACTGCTGTTGTAACCTGGAGCAAGGTATTTCATTAACTGTTCCCCACAAGCCATTTGGAAAATGTCAGTATGGGAACTAGATTATGTAAGTTGCTTTGAGAAGAGCACAAAGAAATCAAACTGTAAATACAAACAATATAGATTGCAGCAATAAGACAAAAAAAAAACCCATAAACATTCAGGTGGACCGACCTCGTTTTGTTATCTATGCCAAATAAAGTTTAGAGGTAGGTGGCACAAAAAGTGTTGAGAAAACATGAGCAGTTCATACTTCATGTCAAATGTTGAGCTTCTACTTTAGCAAGACCATAGGCAGATGTAGGAACCGAATGGACACACCGTCCTCTATAGCCTTAGCCTGTATTTATAATGGCATCCTGCTTCTGGGGGTATTTCTCCATTTTACTAAAATCCCTGACCATTGCTAGTTCCTTCCACTGAATCCCACCCTCCTGGTGTAGAGCTACAGACAGACTTTCTGTCGACTGAATCCTACTTTTGTCCATTTGTCCGTCGTGCCCTGCGAATATCTCTCCTAAATATGAGACTCCGTTTCCTGCAGGTCCCGTCACCCGAAATGGCGGCCCTCATCCTCGCCTTCAAGCTCAAAAACTTGGCCTTCGTTGACACATGGCGAGCACACTCAGAATGATCGCCCTGTCAACTTCCCTGCGCTGAACAGTTCTGACAGTGTGGCAGCTTGTATGAGTCATCACTCACAGCAAAAAAATAAATAAAAAATAAAAATAAAATGACTTCAGTGCAAGCAAACCACACTTGGGACCCAAAAATAAAAAATAAAATTTTTTTTTTTGTTTATTCCAATTTCTCACTTAGGCAGTAAGCATACTTTCTTTCAGACAATGTGAAACATAGCCAGCACAAGACAAACGGATTTCAGAACAGAAGGGGGGGGGGGGGGGAGTTGTTGTGTACAGCGAATGTGAGCGACTTTTGGGAATCAGCCCAATTTCAGGGTGACCGTGTTGTATTTCTACTCAGATCTGGTGGGCCAAAAAAAAAAAGAAAACACACAAATCCGAAGTGCCACATTTGATATAAAGGGGGTTTAAGGGGCTTATGGGAAATTGAAGGGCTGAAGCAAAGATTTTCTATAGAAACAAGATGTCAAATTCTGTTCTGTTTATGCATTCTTGGTATCTAGGGCATAAGCCCCTTCTCCAGGATAGCATGCAGATGCAAAGAATCATGGGTAATGTACAGTCAATATTTTCAGGATCTAAGTTAAAAGTGTTATTAACGGAAACAAGTCACACAAGATTATATGACTCGTTGCACCCTTTCTGTATCCAAATGAGTATACTGTAAAACCTGTCATTTCAAACCTAGCGAGATCGTGCTTATTCAGCACTTACCCTTAACAACAGAAAGTGATTTTGCAGCACTCAATGTCTCCCAGTAACACAAGATAACTGTAAATCTTTTTGCTAATCCTGTCCAAAATATGAAAGAAAGACTAAATGAACAGATAGAATGGGAGACTCCATTCGGATGAGAGTACAACAGTGAGTTTTCAAATTCTATTAATGCCGAAAGGAAAAAAAGACACATATAAAGAAATGGGCTTAGCACAGATGATCAATATTGGGTTAACCAGTTTCTTCCAAGAACTATCAAGGGATTTGATCCCTGTATCTGTATATAAACACAAAGACAAAAAATAGGACAACAAAAATTACTTCTTTAGATCATCTTCCATTTAATCAATTGTCAATGATAAATGCAGCCTAAAATTAGCATTCAGTAGATAGCGTTAGATTTCAAGGGACAAAAGACAGCAGGAAAACCATCGTAATGAAGAGCTGAATGCCAATGTGATGCACACACTGCAGGACATCTTGTGTTTTTCTGCATAGCAAAAATAGCGTCTACCAGAAGCTGTACTGAACAAAAAAAAGGAACATCCTCACTTAATTTACTATCACACAAAAAATGGAACGTGACCATCAATCCGTCCCGCCGAGGATCTGTCTCCCGGTCTCCCAGATCTATCGCTGGCGGACTGAATGTTTCCTGTAGTGTGCTGCCAGACGGGGAAATTGCTTTGCTGGTTCTGAGCATCCCAAGAGTGCTGAATTTGTCCTTCCTCCAACGGTGAAAGATGGGGTTCTCCTGATAAGCACGACACATTGATTGCCTTCTGTAATTACGTTGATTTCGCCAGGCTTGAAATCCAAATGGCTGAATCACTCAAGCATATCAGTTAGTCAGGGGGGTGCAAAGAAAAAAAAAATCATAATGATGACAAAAATATTTACTAAATACCATTTATTCCTCTACCTATTATTGATTGATTTTTTAAAATAAACATTCTGTATATGAATACTGAAAACTTCCCCTTGATGCTCAGTGGTCTGTGTTTGAAGCAGTGCATTGAAGAATAGTCTCTTTCTTTATATTCAAAAAATAGGTTTCTTTAAAAACGTGTTTCACATGGTACAGAGATCACAGTGTATATCATATATTAAAAAGGGTGGCTCTTAGAATCAGAGGTTGCCCCGATTTCTGTTGTGTGAAGACAGCCAATCCCGGGGCCCATTACCCACAATCCATCACATTCTGCATAAAATGCTGTATTTTTTTTGCAGAGGGAGCAATTCTGGTCTTTGGGATTCAACAACTAACCTTCAAACTGAGGGCTGATGGTACAACCTAGGGTGCACAAAGCTTGGTTTCAGTAGAACTAGAGTGTATGCTGGTATATTTCATTTCAACCAATTAAGTAACTAACGAACTGTGCACACCAACACTGGTTCCTTTGTATATTCGACAGAAAAACAACCTTCTTTTCTAACCTTTTAAAATAGAAAAGCACAACCTTCAGCTATTATACATAAGTCAACCCAAAGAAAAAAATGTAATCAGTGTCACATCAAGTACATGAAATGGGATAAATAAATAAAAAATAGACAAATAGTTCACTTGAAATTCAGATGAGTCAGCCCTCATTGTGCACCCCAGCTCCACCCGAAAAGGTAACCGATTTAGTCAGAGCTTTATATGTTCCGGTCACTTCCGTATACGTGATAGCTACCTGTGGACAGGTGGGCACGCAGGTGTGGTAAATAACAGTCTCACACACTCTGTGCTCTTCCTGGAGGGAGAACACTATTCACATTTATACAGAATGACAATGACCTGTGGGGGATTTAGGCATGTACAGTGAATCAATACAAAATAAATATTTTTTCCATTTACAATTTGCATCGACACAAACACAGCTGCACTACAACAGATGTCTACCATGTTCATTTTTTTTCTCTCCCTACATAGCGTTTCTAATTCATGATAGTCAAATATAATTAAATGGATGACATGAGATGCTGTTATAGTGGCAGTTGGTGCTACAACTAGGCTAGCCAAAAAAAAAAAAACATCAAACATTGTGAGATAGAAACTGCAGACATCAATGTAATAAAAATGAACATATTCATTTTGGCGAACAGTGAAGTAGACAGACTGGTTGGCAAGCTTGGCAGACTTAGTGAACTCTTTTTTTTATAGCTCGTTGGATGGGTGAGGTTGTTCAAGTTTTAAAAGTGCTGATAGCCAAACCTGTGCCTCCACCAGAATTCTCGATTTTGCAAATAAAAACGTACGCAGATTTGAGTAAGAGCTGAACGCATCCTGACGGAGGCTGAATTAGCATGCGCAAAACCCATAGTTTCCCTCCAATCGATGCAAGTAGCGAGGGAAAAGTGCTTTTTTATGGGCACTCTATAACATCTCCGCACAGGGGAAAAAAGGGGGTCAGAGATGGAGGAATTAAACGCGTGCCCACCTTCGAGAGGGACTGACGTCTTATCGGCTCCATACGGTATGAACTGCGTACCGGATCCAGCACAGGACCGTCTCCTCATTCTCCCGAGTGTTCGCATAATTCGCAACACACGCGTGTGCGCGCGCAAGCCAGCTGTGATTCGCAACCGCACCGACAGAAACCATACGGCTAGCGAGCGATAACAGGCGTCACGTGGCACGTCTCGGCAGAGCTGGATGCTTATAAAGATATACTATGTGCCGCGCGTTCCAAAACACCCCTGAATAATCTATTGTCGAGATAGAGGGACTAAAATATTTATGTTTCCTCTGCAGGGCTTTAAGATGGGGGTGTAAAAATACATTGAGTTAATATTTTAAGCAATAATGTATAGTGGTACTCTAAAGACGAAAATGGACCAGTGGCTAATGGAACACTTTCTTGACCTTGAATCTGACTCATAGTTTCTGTGGCAGTGAGCCTTGTATTTCTTCTTCTATGGCCTTGGTACAGGACATACAGCCAAAGGCATGTCTGTCAAACACTGCATGATTTCACAAGAATAGTATATACATATATTTTGAGCGTTTGATTCGAAAAAAGGAAACGATACAAGAACCATGGCTCAGTATTTATATAAATTTAAAATAATATGGGACTGGACTACTGGACTACTGAACATTAATGGCAAAAAATGACATGACCCACAACAAATATAGTGTACTTTGACAGAGGGGTCAGTTGCTTAATTATTAATCTTGGGGCACCAGGGTTCTAGACACTATCAGTGCAAAGTCAATAAAAGCTGTCGCAGTTTGAATTAGTGTACTTAGATTTTTAGTGAAAGCGTTCACCAGTGTAGTTGAATGAATCACATTGTGGTTCAAATATTCTTATATTTAGAAACTGAAACAAAAACACAAGGAAGAAGAGTTAGCTGCCATCTCAGGAAACATACAGTAATTATGTGTGAATAGTGGGATGGGAGTTTTGTGGGGGGGGGGGGGGGGGGGGGGTTGGTGCGAGTTGTCAGCCTTCTCAAAAGAAATCCAGTCATACCAGGGAAGTGAAATTAGCATATCTGAGTACACAGAGTCCCAAAATAATTCAGCCTCTGTGTTTTCCTCAACAAAAACAAATAATTTTTCATCCTATTTCCTTTTTCTAATCTTGTGTGTACAGACACATTCACACGTTCGCACGTGTGTGTCTGTGTGTGTGAAATGCATTCACTTAAAATACACTGGTAAAATTATTAATTGCCCTTTTCTCCCTTAAAAGGAACATTTGTCCTGAATTGAATAAAATAAATATATATTTTGTGTGGTTGCTTGCTTGAGTGAAATCTACTACAGCAACATACAGAAAAATGATCTAAGCATTGGTGGGTCTAAAGCCTGTCAGTCCATCCCCTGTAAAAATGACACATCATCATTGTGTGAGTGTTACAGACTCTTGTGAGTGATTTTGTCAAGATTTTAGTGTATGAAGTGCAAAACCCTAGAAATATGTGAAAACATTATGTTTCGACAGAGTCTCTGTGGGGTTTTAGCATTTTACCCTTCGGTCCGGCTTACTGAATAAAAGCTTTAAAATATCTTGTAAGTATAGTACACGACATTTACACGGAGTTTGCACACAGTCCAAAAACACAACAGTTCTGTTCTCACATCGAGCACGTTTGAAATTCCTGAGCTGCAGTGCAGTGGCCATTACTATAGTGCGTTTGCTTGAAATTCACTTTTACTCTCGCAGTGAGTTTTCATTCGCTGCCAACAGAGTCCCCGTCCTGAACACAGACGTCATCATCAGTGTTATAAAATCTGTAATGTTTTTTTTGCTGACAGAGGAAGCAAAACTATATCACCAAGACAAATCAGTGACAAACACTCAGAGTAGAACACCGATTTTTAGGTTGTTGAGAGAATCAGTCCTCTTTTCAAAAAGATAAATGAACAACACAAGAACAAGTGAATTGTTTCAACAAATTTTTGAGTGCTGGTTGCATTTTTTTTTTTTTGCTTAAACTTCTTAAATGACTAAATATCTTTTCAGTCTTGGTGGGACAATCACACATGTATTTCATGAACTGCTTGTTCCTAAATCACAGATATATTCTTTACTCAGTTTTCTCAGACACCAATGGAGTCCATTTTGTGAAGTCAGATTTGCTTTGGCACTCACAGTTTCCATCAGTCCAACACAAAAACGCCCAGTAAGAGATTAGTGTGTGGGCCTCAAATACAAAGCTGAGGACCATAATTGTTTCTTTCGTTCCAAATTCCATCTCATTCAGGAAAAATTAGCCATGGAACTGTTTCAAGAGGGGAAAAAACTGAAGGGAAAAAAAAAAATCTGTGACCAACATTGATTGAGTAAACCAACAGAATATTATACTTCATATTCCAGAAAAGTCTGAGAGCTGCTCCATATTTGTTTATATATTTTTTGTTATTTCTTAAATATATGTCTTTTTTTTAAAACTCATCTGTGCATATATATATATACATATGTACTGTTATATTATACTATAGTGTGGATATTCTTCTCTATAAAAGGTCAAAGGTTAGGGGTCAAAGGTCAGTTTATATTTACACAAGGCTGCGGGAGCCGCTGGAGTCCCTCCGCCGGGCGAGCAGCGGGTGGGGGGGCTGGGGCGGGCAGTACTGATGGGGGTGGTTGTATGGCGGCGGGGGCGGAGGCAGGGGGGGCTGGGGGCTGGAGCTGCCCTGGTCCCTGCCCTCGGGGGACCTGACGGGGGTGGAGAGGGCGGAGCGGATGAACCGGTGGGTGGGGGTGTGGCTGAGGAAGGCCTCCACCCGCCCGTGCCCGCCCTTGTCCAGGACGATCACCTTGACGATCTGCTGGCACTGGATGAGCGCCTCCGGGCGCAGGTCGACGAGCGGGCCGGGCAGGTGGACGGGCGTGGCCGCGCTGGGCTGGAGCTGCGGGTAGAACAGCTCCCCCCGGTGGCCGAGGAGGGATCCACGCTCAGGGCTCCGGGACGCACTGAGCTGGTACGTTTGAAGCCTGTTGTGAATTGACACCTATTTTAGAAAACAGCCAGAGACAGCATTAAGTGTTATCAGTACTTTCCTCCTCTAAGGTCGATTAGCCCTCTGGTGTAAGACAGCACAAACAGACATGCGCATGTGGAGTCGTGCGACACAAAAAACGTGGGATCGGTAAGAACGGGCACCGGGAGCGCCAGTGGGGGGGGAAGGGGGAGGAAAGGGGGCGTGGTGGTCATGAGGTGGATGGAAAGAGGGGGGGGGGGGAGGGGGGGGGTGGTGTTTTCCTCATCTAGGGCGGTGGGTGGAGTGGCAGGAAAGTAGACACCGAGGGCCTTGTGTCACCCTATCCAACCAATGTGGCACTAAGGGAGAAGTCTGTGTCCTGACCTAAACACGGTGAAGGGGGGGGGGGGGACCACATATTTCCGGGGCGCACAACTAGGGGACCGGTATGCTTGGGTGGACCCATTAGGAGATGCAGAAAGGGGAGGAGTTTGGGGGGAGGAGGGGAGGGGCCAGTGCTCAGACAAGAAAGGGGCACTTTCACAAACGACACTCATCAGAACACATGCTTCCATTTTACATTTAAGATTCAACAAGCCTGGTCACATTCAGCCAGTACAAGTGTGTTCTCAGAAACACATGAGAATGTGAAAACTTGGATTGATTTTTTTTTCATAGGGGCATCTAGGGTTCATCTCTGAAAAATGTAAACCCAGGGAAGGTGTTTGTTTGGCCATATGCCTCTGATAAAGGCCGTCAGCAATGTGCTTTGGTATGGCCAACCTAACACCTTCCTTTCGGGTTTCAATTTCACAAATGGATTGAATTGCTCCAGGGAACTTTAAAACAATGTTAAGCTCCGGCCACTGTACACAAGTGAAATATTAACAGTAATGTCCGCCATTTTTCAGAATAATACCCTTGGTACCCCTTTAAAGGTCACAAACCTCCAAGCTTTTTGACAACTTTTATGGGTCTCATTTTTTTTCTAAACTGCTTTGGGCTCTATTGAGATATCATGAAACAGAGCTAGGCTTTGGGGTTTTTTGTGGATTTTAGATATTCACGAGCCGTTTAATTTGGATAACATGTACGATATTCACTTGCACTATAAAATAGAGTCAAATTATGTAACTATTTAAGAACAGGATTACATGGTTTATTTTTAACATTTAGCTCAATTTTTTTGGGGGTGGCTGGGGGGTGAAAGGGGGGGGGCAGGGCAGTCTTAGGGTTTTTACCACTCACATAGCTAAATGGAATTAAATTAATCAAAAAATTATAACATTATAACATGACCGTTATGTTATAACTTCCCCAATTTTGAGATAGTAGATTTTAAGTAAAAACTCAAAGAAAGCCTGATGCAACAGAAACAGTAGGACACTATCTCTGTTCCAACCTGAAGAACATGCAACTGCAGTAGCAGGACGAGTATAGCAGAGAATTTAGGAGAACAAGACGCAAGGCCAATAAAAAAAAATCGGTGAAACAAGCATCATGAAGCAGTTATGTTTCAGGATGTTTCAATAGAGACACAAAGCAGCCAGTTTCAGACTGATGCCCACATTAAAATTTTTGTTTTTTAATGCTCTATACTGTGTGCACCATAGATTCCTCATTCACAGGCCCTGCGGTGATACTCTAAAAGGGAAATTACTCGATAGGGCTCTTTATTTTTTTTTGTCCTGGCATCCTCAACAGCATGCTCATGAAGTAATAATTTTGCTGAATGCAGTGTCTATATGTGCAGTGAGTGGGACAAGCTGCCGGCCATACAATTTTGTGATGTTTTATGAAGGCGGCTGGTGTGCTAGGAGAGGCCTTGTAGCTAGCGCAGGGTAGCCTAGAAATGTATCGTTGTAGCTAGAGCAGGGAAGCCTAGAAATGTACTGTATCATTGTAGCTAGCATAGAGTAGCCTGGGAATGTGTCCTTATAGCTAGCGCAGCGTAGCTTGGAAAAGTATTCTTGTAGCTAGCATAGAGTAGCCTAGAAATGTATCCTTGTAGCTAATGCAGGCTAGCCAGGAAATGTATTCTTGTACCTAGCGCAGCATAGCTTGGAAATGTATTATTGTACCTAGCGCAGCGTAGCTTGGATATGTATTCTTGTAGCTAGCGCACGGTGGCCTGGAAATGCGGTCTGGAGCCACAGGGGCCGGGGTAGATGGCCGTGTCCCCTGCTGCCCCTGCAGTGACGTTACGTGGTTCATGATAATGGAGAGGTAATGGATGTAGAGGGAAGGTTTGTCATGGGCAAAGTCTGTGCCCCATGCGCGAATGCTCAATACAGGTATGTACAGCGACCGGTCTTCCTCACGTGATGGAACTGCAGAGTAACTGTCCCGCCTGACCTGTGATACGGAAATACGCCCCCTGTCCCGCCTGACATTACTGGGCCCCTTCAGGTCACATGATCTCTACTGGGCCCCTCACACACACACTTTATAACCACATTAGCCTTTTTTTCCCTGAGGAAAAACGACACTTGCTACTCTTTCTAAAAAGGTCTAAAATAGATTAAAACTGAGCGCTGCCAAGAATCACACAGAAGGACTGGCAATAGAGAGTAAGGTTCTGCCGTATGTGCTTAACCAGAGGAAAAATAAGCTGTTTCCTAGAAACAAAGAAAGAAAAGTTTAAATCGCGGTCATTACGTTGGAACTGCCTGTGTCTCTGTGTTACCAGTGCATTGTGGGAAGTTCAGAACGTGAGGAAGAGAGTTCCAGCAGCCGCAGTCAGTCCCCAGCCACTGACAGATTCTAATTGAAGAGTGGCAGTGAATCTTGGTCATTTCTCTCTCAAGAGTCGTCGGTCGCCAAACAAAATTACGAGAAAAATACGCATGCACTGGGGGAAAATGAGCTGTTTCTGTCAAACGTGAAAGATGATAATTATGCACTACGCAGCTCGGCTTCTATTGAGGGTTTCAAGAGCAGGCATGTTCCACTTATGTGGCATGTAATTTGAAGACATTACGCCGGAGAACATGGCCAGGGAATCTGCCGTGGGAACGGCGGCAGCGATATTGAAAACGATTAGCCTTATTCACGGTGTCCCCTGGTGTTCTCAGACAGAACGGACGTCTACATCCGCTCGCCTTTTTCGTGTCTCCCGTTCGAGCGCCGCTCGAAAAGCTCATCATTTTCATAAATTGTCAGCTCCGAGAAAAAAAAATATATATAAAAAATTAATTGATTTTTTTTGCACATTGCGGATCTGAGATTATTCATTAGGACACGCGAGTCTAAGTAGCCTCGAGACAAGCCCCGCAGGCTTCTCGTTATGCAAATGAATTTAATCATTGCATTCCAGTGCGCTCGTTCATGCGATATCATTTTTCTGGCCGATATCGGTGCTGACAATACGCTGGAAAGAAAAGGTTTCATTACTGCGAGGAGTCCATCGGCAGCAGACGTGACAGATCAGGATGGCGCCACCATCGCAGCTACGCCGGCATTCATGCTTTGTGCTAATTTCAGACTGCGGCCTTCTCTTCCTTTTTGTGTCACGCGGGTGTATTCATTAAGGTTACTCTCAGTCCTTCATTAAGGCTACTCTCAGTCCTTCGTTAAGGCTACTCTCGGTCCTTCATTAAGGCTACTCTCAGTCCTTCATTAAGGCTACTCTCAGTCCTTCTTTAAGGCTACTCTCGGTCCTTCATTAAGGCTACTCTCAGTCCTTCATTAAAGTTACTCTCAGTCCTTCGTTAAGGCTACTCTCAGTCCTTCATTAAGGTTACTCTCAGTCCTTCGTTAAGGCTACTCTCAGTCCTTCATTAAGGCTACTCTCAGTCCTTCATTAAGGCTACTCTCGGTCCTTCATTAAGGCTACTCTCGGTCCTTCATTAAGGTTACTCTCAGTCCTTCATTAAGGCTACTCTCGGTCCTTCATTAAGGCTACTCTCGGTCCTTCATTAAGGCTACTCTCGGTCCTTCATTAAGGCTACTCTCAGTCCTTCATTAAGGCTACTCTCAGTCCTTCATTAAAGTTACTCTCAGTCCTTCATTAAGGCTGCTCTCAGTCCTTCATTAAGGCTACTCTCAGTCCTTCATTAAAGTTACTCTCAGTCCTTCATTAAGGCTACTCTCAGTCCTTCATTAAAGTTACTCTCAGTCCTTCATTAAGGCTACTCTCAGTCCTTCATTAAAGTTACTCTCAGTCCTTCATTAAGGCTACTCTCAGTCCTTCATTAAGGCTACTCTCAGTCCTTCATTAAAGTTACTCTCAGTCCTTCATTAAGGCTACTCTCAGTCCTTCATTAAGGCTACTCTCAGTCCTTCATTAAAGTTACTCTCAGTCCTTCATTAAGGCTACTCTCAGTCCTTCATTAAGGCTACTCTCAGTCCTTCATTAAGGCTACTCTCAGTCCTGCATTAAGGCTACTCTCAGTCCTTCATTAAGGCTACTCTCAGTCCTTCATTAAGGCTACTCTCAGTCCTTCATTAAGGCTACTCTCAGTCCTTCATTAAGGCTACTCTCAGTCCTGCATTAAGGCTACTCTCAGTCCTTAAGGTTACTCTCAGTCCTTCTGTGGTAAAAATGGGCTGACTCTGTCTAAAGCAGTTCCTGATCCATGAAAATTGGTCAACAGGGCTTTCTGAGAGCCTCTGAGACAACTTCACTGCAAAAACCAAAGTCAATCTCAGTAAGTATTTTAGTCTGATAATTTAGGCTTTTTGCTAAATGAGACAAAAATATTGGAAATTTGGTGAGATTCAATTAAAGATTTGCCGATGGGGTAGGAAGGCAAACGAGCAAAATGTTTGCTACTTGAAAGTAAGATTTTAAGTCTTACAAAATAAAAGAGCAGTTTATCTGACTACTATATAAACTGTTGAAACACTGAATGGGCATACAGTCCTTTAACAAACGGGTAAAACTTGACTTTAAACTTATGACTGCACTGTTGCATTTACCACATTAATGCATTACGACTACATAAAACATACTTTACCTTGTGCTAGCTAAGACCTCTGGGCACAAATTCCATGTTTTAATAAGCTATTATTATCAGATGGACCTCTGGGCCACAGTTTATGCACGGTTGTGGTACTGTATAGTCAGCATAAATGTTATGCATTCAAATGTCGCCCAGGAGCGGGAATGATTTTCTGAGATTGTCTTATATAACGTGATTTACATGTGTATGTGTTTACGTTCTACATTGAAAAAATGTAATATTCAAAGAAAACAGTTTTATATTACATATTTACAGTATTTACGCTTTGAAGTATTGTTTATATATGATTTCTAGTCCTGGTATACCTCCAAATGTGTGTGATTGCTTGTTTGTGTGTGTATGTGTGTACAGTATGTGTGTGGGTGTGTGTGTGTGTGTGTGTGTGTGTGTGCTTGCACAGTGCTCCTGTGTACAACTCAAAACTTTTCAAAGCTGCCGTCATACACAGGGGCCCCAGTAAAAGCACCTATGCACACACACACACACACACACACATTCTGTGCATCTTCTGTGATGGAGGCTAGACCTCTTATCTGCTGACTGGCACACTGAGACTTACCTGTAATGGCGCTTCTCTGTATTTATGGGCCACTTACCTCCACTGTGTTGTTCCCACTCCTTTCTTCAAGGTCCATCTTGCCTGTCGGGAGCCAAAGACAGCTTAATTTAATGTACACACACGTACGCTCCTTTGAGCAAAACTCACCAGAGGAACACACACCAGAGAGGAACATGCCCTGTTATATATGCTGGTGCTGACTGCCATTGAGGGAGCTGTGTTTTTGTTCGTCCTGACAAACCTATAAAATGAGTGACTTTGTCGGTGTACAGTCAGGAAATGATGACACACAAATGGCTAGAACTGTGAGGGATGCCTCGGTGGTCTGGCTGGTAATGGTCCAACCAAATGTCACAAGCTCCAGTGTGGCTACACATTGAGCGTAGTATTTAGAGCGGTATTTGGAGCAAATACACTTTAGCCTATTCTGAAACAGTGTCCGCTAGTGTAACAGAGAAAGGTCAACGTTTTAAAGTCCCTCCCAGTACCCCTTTGTGAGTTGAAAAAGGAACTGATATTAATGTTCCAAGAAGAATAATACTTTTCTTTGTCGAACAAAAAATAGGTAAACGTTTGATACAGGTCTCCAAATTTTATTGTGACATTCAAACAATATTAATAATTTAAACATAATTTTCAAATATCCTGTTTCCCCATTGCGATATGTGTGTGTGTGGTGATCCATGAGCAAGACTGCAGCCAGATATGTATTTCTCTCTCTCAGAAATTTCATAAGAATTCATGAGCAGGTATTTGATCTTCCTGCTCTCCTTAATTTCACAGGCGTGATCCTGCCTTTACTGACACCGCAGCGCAAGACCGGCACCCGAAGAATTTGCGTCATTTCATCGCTGGAAGGCGGGAACAAAGCGGTGCGTCACACCCCTGACGTTCGGGTCACGACGTTGCTGCGCGCGGAGGGTCAGCCCGCGGCGTGGAGCAGTGCAGTAGCGGGACGCCTAATTGGTATGTTTTTCGGTTGACGGTTGAGTTTTTTTTCAAACTCGTAGTCAGGGACAAGTATTCTTGACACATCCTCAAGAATACTTTGCTTTTTGTGTTTCTCGATATAACGAGGAGCGGGACTGAGCGAGGCGGGTGGGGGGGGAGGACGGGGGAGGACGGGGGTTGTGCGAGGGGTGGGTGGGGAGGACGGGGGGAGTGGGGGGTTGTGCGAAGTGGGGGGGTAGGGGGAGGGGGGGTGGACGATCGAAGCACTACCTGGTGGGGAGCCCCGCTTTGCCCGAATCTCCAGCTGAGACCCGTTGCTTCTGCTGCAGTGAGCCTTGCCCCCCTGCTGCCTCTCCAGCTCCCCTGCGGAACACAGACTCCATCAGTATTCACCACCGCCAGGACCATAACAAAACAAAAAAAAAACAAAAAAGGCAGGGGCTGTTTACTCTGTACACACCCCCCCCTCCCCCCATGTTTTTATATCAGAAATGCACACGCGATAGACTGCTTGACATCTTGACAGTTAATGAAAGCACCTCCCTAATTGTGCTTTTTCATTTTTAGGGATTTGCTTGTCAGTTCTGATCAGTATTTTTCAATAACAGATTATGATGGGGTTTTTTTTTTTTTTGTATTCTGCCCATTGCGAATGGCTGAGGAAGTGTGAGTTGTATTACAATGAGAAAAAACTGTCTGGGTGTGATTAGAAGACTGGCTCGCAACAACTCAAAACCCGCAATCTAAGATATTGCATTTTTTTAAGGAATATGATTAAACTTAAATTCTGGATAAATCATGTCGTCTTCATCGAAGCAGAACTTGTAAAAACTAAAGCACAGCGATGTCTCGATGTTCTTTGGAACTGTACACTATTTCTTGCCCTTTGGGGATGAAACCGAAATGACTGCTGCTCATATACACACAAAAACATAATTGTTTTCTCTGATCGGTGCTCTATGGAAGAGGCTTTACGTGTAGTTTTTCCTTACAATGGCAAGTATCACAGGAGAAACCTCTGTGCTCCTGTTCCCCACGTTCAGTAGTGTGAACATGGCCGATTCCCTTGGGGCGAGCTTCCCCCGGTGTGTCTGCAAACACGTGACCTTCTCCTGCTATCCCTAACTCAGCTATTTTGACATCAGACAAGAAGAAGTAAATCATGACTGCCATATTTTTATTTTTATGCTTTTCTGTTTGTGTGTGTGTGTATCTGCGAGCCTGGCCCCAATGCAGACTGAATCGCAGTTATTCTGGGTTTCGTTGAAGGTGCACTGCATCAGCAAAGCCTTCTCATCTCCTCGTTTCCCACCGCATCTATCCTGGGGCTATGAAGAAAAAAAAATCTGCTCCATACGTACTGCTGCTCTATACATACTGTTTATATTTGAGCCACAGTATGTCTGTGAGCCTTTTCTTCATCTAAAACATATGTTAAGTCCCTTGGGATCCTAGCAAATATTTCCCTGACTCACCTGACTTGATGTAGGACTGCTTTCAGCTACAGCAGAAAATAGCCCCATGTGAACGGGAGGGGGGGGTAAAGCCAAGCCTGTATTTCAGCTGGTATTGAATCATCAACAGAACTGCCAAAACTAATCATTCATGATGGAAATGTTTTCTACACTTGCTTATTATGGAGGATACGAACGCTGAGACATGTTACATTTCTCTTCCATTGCACATGACAACATTGCTGCTCATGCTGGTAACCAAGCTGAGTGTGTATTCAATCAAAATCTGAAGTCCACAAAGAAAATCATCTTAGACAGAAAACATAGTCTGGCAAATTATTTTCCCAGAAACTATTCTCTGGTAGGTCAACTTTTCTTGCAAAATTTAGATATTTTGAGTGATTTATACAGGGCTCTGTTCAGTAGTATTCGTTTAGAATGCTGAATCCTTTTCTGATGAGTTTTTCCATCTTGCTACTGGCTGTCAACAACAAACGTTTTGGGCATTTTGAACACAGGAGAACAGCGTCTTGGAGAAACCCCTGGATATCTGTCATGAGATGGATGCAATTCTCTGAATGATGCGCAAGAAGTTGGCGAAGACAGAATAATGTCACAAACATATAAGTGATAATAGCTTCACCTAGGTGTCACAAACAGCAAGTAAGGAATTACGGAATTAGGTTGCACTTCAACCTCATTTACATTGTTTTGTTTTGTGATGGAGTAGAGAACCAAAATTACAAAATCCCTGTCCCAATACGTTTGTATTTAAACTGCAGTTTGGAATAACTCCACTCTTGTTTAATACAAAATGGATGTACATCACCATTTGTGCTCTCAGTGACTCAGTATATAATTTTTTTCTACAAAATAAAAAATCATATACAGTTGTGTGTGCAACAGTTGGGCATCCCTGGTCAAAGTGTATGCTGCAATGAGCATCTAAGTCTATGGAAGCTTACCCAGTCTCTCATAAAGTGAGATACTCCATATTTCTGCAAATTCGTGACACATGCTAACACCGTAGAGCCCGGCCAGCGGGGGTAGGAGGGGTGTGGGGGGGGGAGAGAACTCACAGTCGATGCGTATCTGCTCCATCTCCGACACCTCGGCGATCGACTCCTTCAGGTCCTCCACGAACTTCAGCAGCTCCTCCGCGCTCTGGGCGCAGAAGTTGAGCACCTGCTTCTTCTCCGAGCCCGAGTAGGGCGACACGATGGTGATCCCGTGGGGGTAGTCTGTCGCAGCGGCGGTGGGGGGGGGGGGAACGGGAAATAATGAGACCCTGTCTTTTCCTCTCTTTCCACAGCGCTCCGCTGTGATTCTCCTTGTGTCAGCTAACAGTTTGGACCTTGTAAACCAGGTTTTGTGCCCTTTGGCCCATTAATTGATTAAATGAATCATTCGAATTTTGAAACGCTGCTTTTTCCCATTCAATTTAAGCCATTCATTGCACTGGCAGTGCAGACACTGTGGCCCTATATATTTTTTTTTTTACCAAAGTACCGTATTTGTAGATTCTTTCATGTAGTGTATGTTTCTTATATCACAAATACATATGTAACCCAGATCTAGAATGAATCTGTATCATGATGAACATCATCATATTGGTTTCAGATTGATGAACACTGACAACAGTAAAAAATAGAAAAAATACAGGAACAGATGAAATGGTACATTTTAAGACTGCCTTGCACAAGAACTTTGAAAGCCAATGGCACGTTTGTTCTATGCAGGACTTTTTAAGCCTGTGTTTACAATCAAAGAAGTCTGCTTCTCCATCTTCAACCCAGCCCACTCACCCCTGAGTACCTGACGAGTCAGTAGCAATTCTGGACTACCGAATTCTCTATGATTACTATGACATTAGCTACACGTCATCACACTGACACAGTGATTACATTACTACTTACAGCTTAGAGACCTTATCGGACTACACTTACATAGCATTTAATGTATCCCTTTATACAGCTGGATAATACTGAAGCAAGCAGGTTAATTGCTCAGGCACAGCAGTGTCCTTCCCTGAATCAACCTGGACCTTTCGGTTACAAGCCCAGTTCCTTACCCACTGTGCTACACTCCGCCCTCTAATGTGTACACTTGTACACAGTGTCTACACTTAATGTGTAGACACTGACCACAAACCTTGGTGATGATTTTCACCATGCAGAACTGCAGTCACAATATTCCCTAGATCCCATGCATACTTTCTCATTCTCTTGGCATCATTACGGAATCAATCCGAAAGAATGAAATCTGGATACACAACGATTCTTAATTAGGCCCTGACAGATAAGCCATTTACAAGAAATATCACTGTCTGTGGCTATAAAACTTCTCTCCAGTTCCCTTTCTAGATGTCAATATGACGTCCACCCACATTGGCTCGGTTGTGTTTACGAGATTCCATGAAAACGACCCTGCCTAATGCACTACAGCACAAAGTCCTCAAAGATGGAGGCGTCCATTTTAAATCAAGTCCCAGCTCATCTACACAGAGGCAAGTGGTGGAGTCCCACCCCCTCTTCATTAAGGACATACGCCTTGCAAGCCCTGGACCTCCATTTTACCTCCTGTGTTTGACTTATTTTATCTTTAATTGACCTTGTTAGGTGGGACGCACATGGAGAGAGCGAGAGAAAAGAGGGAGAGAGGAAAGGAGGGAGCACTCACATTCGTTTTCAAAGAGGTGGAACTGCATTCCCAGGAGACCCATGGCTTTGCAGAACGTGTAGGTTGCCGAGCTCTTTTTCTTTGGGCACAACTTCAGGATCTGAGAACAAAGCGGAAGCCGAATGTGGTTCTTAAACTCTAAAAGGGAACGGGGGCGGGGGGGGGGGGAGCGTAACCCGATTTATGGCAATGCCACACAGTCTTCTGGGTAATTGAGAACACTGAGGGAGAACTCACCAAAGCAAAATTAGTGCATTAGTTCTAACGGTTGAACTAATGCCCTAATCTTCATGTTCATGCTAACATATTAGGAGAACCGCTGAAACCTGGAGGCCACAATTTAATTTTGTCCATTAATAAAGTTAAGAGCCCGGCATAAATTTCAACAGAAGCGGGCAGAGGACAGCAAACCGTAAAGTTTTGAACAGCCAGTGCTTTGCATTTTTCAACGGTGTTTAAAACGGAAGGACTTGTTCCGTTGTGACAATTACATATGACTTGGCTGTGATGAAAAAAGGACCATTTTCATACATAAATTATGCAAATATAGGGGCTCCCAAATGGCTTAGCCTGTAACGGCGTGCCCTCCAATCTACATTCTTGCTGGATCCACATTTTGGCCCCCTAATGACCATCCATCATGACTACTTTTTCAGTGTTCAAAATATGACGTCAAGCCATGTGAGATCATCAGAGAGAGAGAAGGAAAAAAAATAATAATTGTGCCTCCAAAGCTTGTTTTTAGACTGGGATTTAGCAAATTAAATATTATTTATATGCCAATGGTTTCTGTTCATATTGACTTTTTTGCATCTATTGAAATACCCCCATGAAACAATTTCTCTTCATAAATGGCTAGGAAAGCACTTTCAATTTTCTAGTCCTTTTAATACAGATTGGAGAGGGATGGGATTTAATTATGAGTTTAATACTTCATTTTAAGATTATATTTAAATCTGCCTAATAAGGACATTCATTATACTGGGAATTAAATTTATGATTTATTGCTAACTTTTTTCTAACAGTGACTTTGGCCGCATTAATCACTTATTTGTACAGTATTCCAAGTGACGTAACCTTCGTCACTAATTCATAAAGTTGGCAAGGGCCCCGCTAATGGGTACAATGTGGAAAGTACATCTTTTCGTAGTAAAAGTGTGTTAAGCAAAACAGCTCAAAATAGAAAAGACAACTGCCTGTACACAACAGAAAATTGGCACAGAATGATGCCAAACTTAAAGTTTGAACGTGTTAGCTTGGCACGCATGTCAGCCGAAACAACTTACTGTAACACAATTTTACAGCAGGAAAGGTTACCATGTGGGGCAATGCAAGGAGACGTGGGCTAGCTACCAGACGGCTGTCATATTAAATCTTTATAAATCACTGCCGTCCTACCCTCTTAACAATGTCATTTTGAAGGCAAGCCACAAAGATCTCTCGGGTTAATGGCTCCTGCTATGCAAGTACACACGCTTTGCAGCAGCAGGGTTGGAAAGCTATAAATTGATCGTTTGCTTGCTTGGCCGCGTTCCCATGACGGCGGTCGACCAATGAGACGCGTCTTACCACGATGAGGTCGTTGAAGAGGAACACCTCCCTCTGGTGGGCGGCCTGCTTCTGGGCCTTGTTGACGTCGGACACTTCGAAGAGCCGGCTGCAGCACACCAGTCTCCGATGGGGGACGGACAGCACCTGTTGGAATTGGGAGGGGTCGAGAAGAAGGGTCTTTTACTAGGGGTGCGTCCCAATACTCAAAAAATGTATCATCCTTTCCTCCACTGCCACCTCCTCTCCTGTGTGCCCCGGAAACCGATCTTTGTGTCCCCTCTCCCTCCAGTGTCCCAATATTACAGGAGACAAGCGAAGCGCACAGGACCGTAATGGTGAAGCGGCTTCAAGCTCGTCTCCTCCCCTCCTTTCCTCCACATAATTCTGGGTAGGAAACAAGTGGTATAAGGGAGTGGAGGAAAGGACATGAGGAGTGAAAAGTAATGGGACGCACCATAGGATTAGCTGTCGACTACGTGCCAACCGACTTGGTCGACTGTGTGACTGCATGATTCTCAGACGATGGCTGTACAAGGTGTACTAACCCACAGAACTGTGGTTGGCTGTCATCGATTCTCAAGCCTGAACCTTGGCAGCTATGCGCTTTCAGGAAGTTTCGCTTTGAATTTGGATTTTCCCCGCTCACGCATCGTCGATGCTCACCGGTGTGCAGCCGAAACGCTGCGTTAGCCGCGGGCCCAAGAACCGCTGACGGGCTCTTCCTAAAGACCCCCACTGAGATCGATTCATCCCCGCTCCACTGATCTCTATAAGTGGGGAGTCAGATCCCTGAATCAGGGATGTCAGAAAACAAGCCTTCCATGTGTCCTAAACTCTTCCCCCTTTGAAGCGTGGTCAGTAATTACGTGAGCGGAGGGATACGCTGGAGTAGAGACTGATGTGCTGAGTTTGAGCCTGAAGCCCCAGCAAAAACAGTCCTTGGTACATCCTCCACATTGCAGATACTGTCACAGGTGCACCCATTAGTCCCTGTTTATTACTAAGTCACTCTCAGTACTGACTGCAGGCATACAACTATATCAGTCCGACTGACTATACACTCTTTTTCTAGAGGACGCAATTAAAACATCTCAGGTGGGGGAGAAGGTCATCTAACCCCCCCCCCCCAAAAGATCACTGTGTTATCCCAATGGCCTGACTGGTAGAGATACGCAGTTTGTGTGACTGTATCCTGGAGGATTACTGCTGCAGTGGAGGTTGAGTGGAGAAACCGAACTGCACCATAAATGGACAGAACCCCCCGTTCTTTCACTGACTGATAAAAAATCAGAGCGTGTGCGTGTGGCTGGAGGCTTTCCACTGAGGAAAATATCCACTAAATATTAATATATGCTCTTTTTTTACTGATTTTGTTTTAAACTTTTTTTTTTTTTTTTACCCATGTTCCATGTGCAGAGATTCTGAGGCTGCTGACATTTCTTGAAAGTTTCCCACAATGCCCTGCAGCTCGGAGCCATCACATCCACAGCCCACTGCTCCATTTAACAAAGGGGATTACAGTCGGAGGAAAGATTAGAGAGGAGCACGGTCCACTGGCCGCCTGATGTGCCGATGAGGGGGTGGGGTGGGGCGGGGCGGGGGATTAAACAAGTGAACAAGTGATCCAGCACTTTGAGAGAGCGATTCAAATTCCACCCTGTCAATGCTCCATCCTCAAAGCAAAAGGCTGTGCTCCTGCCAATGTCTTTCCCAACGGCAACTTGAAGAGTGATGAAGAAAAATGACCAAAGTCACCCACCGACATTTCTTTTTGTGAAATTTTTTTCTTATTGGGCAAAGTAACAGAAAAGTATGTCTTCAATAAAGAGGATAACAGTTTACAAACCACAGCCCCCAGCCCCCTGCCAGCACCTATTGAGGGACCCACCCACCTAATACTCAGCCCATTGGGTGTTATCATTAAAACATTGCCTTCAATCGTTTTTTTTTTTTGGGGCGTCAATGACTCCCTGGTCCGACGTGGGACACGAGGGGACCACCCCAACACCCCCTGCCTCCCCCCATGTTGTGCAGCTGTTCTGCACCCATGCTAACTGTTCTGCACCCGTGCTAACCGTTCTGTGCTTGTGCTAAATCTGACTGCAACGGACAACGTAGTAGCAGCAAGCAGCAGTCACTCACCGTCTTCATGCCCACTATGGACTGCTCCACCTTGGTGACGTAGGTGACGTGGTCCTCGTTGGAGCGCAGCTCCCGCAGCTGGATGCGCTCGTAGATGCCCACCACCATGTCCCGCGGGATGTCTGCCCCGTCGTCCACCCCTGGGGGAACACAGAGAGGCAGGGAGACCGAAATATAAGCGTCTACAGCAGCGCCTGCGTTTTTCCTGCTGAAAAGAACAGGGACAAACTCCACAGTGCTAGCAACTTCTAAGTAGCCCCCGCAAATTCAGGGTGAACAGATCTATGAAGCGCCGCTCCTTCCACAGCAGCTGAGAAGACTGAGAAAACTCACTTCAAAAAGAAGGTCGGAGACAAGGCAAAAACTGTCTGTTTCCTACTGACTGCAACCCTTAAACTTTGCACACTCCATGCCTCTCCCTTACGAAATAATTCTATTATGGAGACACTGAGCTTTGCAAAGCTATGATGGAATAACTGGATAATATGAGAAGATTAAGATACTAGGGAAAGCATACGACGGGATAACTATTTAGTAAGACCAACCATCTAAATTTGAATTCAGAATTCCCCTCAGCTCGCTTAGTTAGCAATACAAACCCATAAAATTAGAATTCAGATGTTCTGTGCTGTAATACCATTACTGTCTGGACGTGACACAGAGCGTCTACACACACCAGGCACGATGAGAATATCCCTAACAGTGCCCAGCCGGTACCCTGCATTCTCTCATTAGCCTGCGCTATACAAGCCACTGTCACGCTCCTCCCTCTAGAAAAGCAGCATAGTGAAGCATCCCTCTGTGGTGTCAGCACCGGGACGCGTGGGCAAAAAAAACCAAAATCATCTTTATTCGGTTACGGTAGCCGAATGCGTCTCTCCCCACTTCAAACGGGAATGTACCCACACTGCGTCTGTGCCAGCTCTGCGTGAAGCAAATTCAGTTAAAGAAGTAAATTCAAACAAAATAAAACATGCGATCTTGAAAGATGGGGCTGTTCGCGGATACGAGGAGCCGGGACGCTTTCGCTAGTTTTAAACAATCTCGAAGTGTATACAAACACACATACACTCCCACATACACACAAACAAACCTACACACACACACACACACTCAAATCAACCTGGCCTCAAAGCTGAATTCCTACGTGTGGCATTGCTTCAAAGTGATTGAAATAGTTCGGTCTTAGCCGCAGGGCTGCTCTGTGATGTCACGTACAGCCTACAAGCTCTGATTGGCTCTCTGCCATGCTTCCTCTAGACATAATACAGGCTCAGTCTACGGCGGCTGGCTCACATTTGACAAATTCCATCAAATGTCAAAGTGTGAATAGTCAAGAGATGTTTCCCGAGAGGGATAATTGTCTCCAACACGTTTTTGATTTGCACCACAATCCACCATTAATATCGCCAGCGCTTGCATCGTTCCACTAAACCGCTTGCAGCCATGATTAGCCAATTAGCTGAATAAGGTGACTGAATGGCTGTCGAGAGCGACGTCTGCTTCCTTCAGGCGGGAATACTTTGTACGATTTTCTCACGGGCTGTGATGTCGAGAGTCCGGTGCCCTCTCACACTTAATGAGGTTCAGGTCGTGACAGCCGGACAAATGACGGCATAGACTATACGAGCTCCCGACCGGATCGGATGCCGTTACAGTCGGCAAAAAGCACAGGGGGCAAAACGTCATACACAGAGCCGCCTCCTGATTGGTCAATGGGAAGTGAAACACAGGACCGGCTCGCGTGACCTCTCACACCTGATGAATTCATGCCGACTGTGTCCAAATTTTTTTTGACACGTCAAAAAATAATCAGGAGCCTGTAGACCAGTCGGATCGGTTCAGAATGGCATCTCATACCTTGCGAGTTGCGACGTCACAACCCAACGTTTTTCTTACGATTTGATCCCGATCAGAAAAAAAACAATCAGGAGCCTGCAACTCATATAACGCCCACTCCTTCTGAACATTCTTGAGGAAAGACTCACCTCTCAGGTTGCGGATGAAGTCCTCCAGCATCATCTTGCGGTCCGGTTTGATGTTGGGGCTGTACATGTCCGTGTTGAGGAGGATGATGGCGAAGGCCAGGATGAAGATGGTGTCGGGGTTGTGGAACTGCTGCACCACATCGGGGTTGCACATGCAGTAGCGCTGGCTGTGGGAACAGAAGAGGAGGAGGGTACAGGTGAAGGTCGATGTGGAAGAGGAGGGTACAGGTGAAGGTCGATGTGGAAGAGGAGGGTACAGGTGAAGGTCGATGTGGAAGAGCAGAGTACAGGTGAAGGTCGATGTGGAAGAGGAGGGTACAGGTAGTGGGAAGAGCAGGTCGGTAAGTCGATGTGAAGAGGAGGTACAGTGAAGGTGATTGGAAGGAGTACGGAGTCATGCTTGGGCTTTGGCAGCAGAGAAATGACCGGGTTCACATTTTGACATGCATTTCAGTTTTACACCACCAGGGGGTCGCCAGAACCGCCAATTCCAGCTGTGAGTCAGGTGATCCTTCAGTTAGCAGTGGCTATCTTTTCAGTTAAGAGTTCAATTACTACTGAAACAGGCTCAAGAGAAGAATGACAGTGTGCCGTTTAATTCATTGATCACTTGTTGGCTCAGTGTAGTGTGAGTGTGTGTCAGATAAATGGGGCACTAAATTAAAATGTCCATCAACGACATGTCAGTTAGTTTTTTTTTCTTGTGTGTGATGGGAAATGTTGATTTCAAACGAGCCAACTTGTTCTCTTGTGTTCAGAGATAGTTAGGTGAAAAAATAGAACCTGCAGCAGGGCCATGTAATTAAAAACGGGCAGCTAGGAATGTCACACATTCGACTAAAGGAAAAAATTCCAATGCTCTAAAATTTTTTGTTGAATTTGACTGCTGTCAGTTAGATGAAAACTAGTCTCGCATAGCCAGACCTATCTCCACACTTCGTTTCAGCGCTGTGCCAGCGCTGGAGAAAGGTCTGACTCAAACCATTATCATTCCGATATAGGGGGAAAAAAACGCTCTGGCTTGTTTGTATTTCTTTAAACCAATCACAATCGTCTTGGGCGGCGCTAAGCCCAGGATGCAGCGACGGTGCCCGTGAAGACGGAAACACTCAGACAGTGGAAGGGGAGGAGAATTCCGACTGAAATAGTCGGCCAATGGCAGGCTTATACCCACAGTCTATATCCTATGAGTCAGACTAGATGAAAGCTTACCCATAAGGAGATGCAAATCTCTAGTCAATGACAGATTTTGCAACAACTGACAAGTACTAGGAGGCTTTTGGTGTTAAGCTCGGAAATATTTTGTCAGCTGTTTTCTAGAATTGATTCGAGTACATTTACATCAAATACATCAAATTAAACAAATTTGAGCATTTTTCTCATTTGCCAGTCTTATCAAGCTTGAAACAGAATCAAGGTGAATCTAGGTCTTTTACACTGGGAATGCAAACTGGTCAATTATCTTGACAGCTATCAGAAATCTATGAGCTAATTGGCTGAACCAGGGCTGTAATTTTCAGTGAAAATGTGTCTGTTAATGTCTTCCTCCCAAGCTCCTGTAATGTACCAATGCTGGTTGTAATGTGATTTTACTTTGCTATATTCATGTGAACCAGATAACTTGCTGAAGCTAAGGCTTTCACACTGGCTACTTCACATTTATTATTATTATTATTATTATTATTTCACCTCTGCAATTTTGGCACATCTGAAGTGGCCTAGAAAAACCACAGGAGAAAAATGTAGTAAGAATGATAATAAGCATCGTTCAGCTTCTGGGGATATGAAAGCATAAAAGAGCAATTGGCAACTACAAAATATCAATGGAAAAATCAATGAAGACTGCAGGAAAGCGGTTCCATAAGAAATGTTGAACAGTGCGGAACAAGAGTCAAAGAAATTGCACACTTAAAAGGACATAAAAGGAAATGGGATGCCCCAAGGAATTGTGGGGGTTCCTTCATATTTCCTCCAATAACTACAAGGAATTATCTTCAAACAACTTAAATTCTGAATCATCATCTCCGAAAGAAATCCGCTTTGTCCCATCTAGGAATTTGTCTATGACACTTTACCAAAAAAGCAAATAGTAAAATTGTGAAAATTTCGCTTGTCGTGTGAAAGCACGCTAAGGCAATCAATCTTCCCCACTGTGTGCAATAGATCAGTGGACTGAAGCGAGAAATGTGAGCTTCTCATACATATACACAGTAGAATCTCTATATGTTCCACAGCATTTGCTGAAGAACTTATTTTTCTAACAAGGTACATTAAATTAAGGCAAGTCACCTCGTCAGACGGAAGCTAAGTCATAATGGTGTCCAAATGAAAGGGCTTAGGGGTTAGACTATGACTTCCTGGGGGGCTGAGACAGTCATTACACGCACAGTGTTTCTTCTTTCCAGTTACTGCTCAATAAAGTCTCATTTATGTTCAAGGGAACTGCTATATGCAAATGATATTTCATGTCAGATGAATATATTTGATTATATATTTGGTAACTCTTTGCTATATGCTATAAAGCATACATAGCACTGTTATAAGCATCGTCATAACAGCATAATATGAATTATATTACAATTCTGTCATAATGTATGCGGCAAATAACTGTTTAAATTCAAAATGGCAGTTTTATGACAACACTGGCCATGACAACTATCATGCCTATTAGTTATGCAGGCTTTTTATGGCATGTAGTTCAAGTGTTACAAATATTCTATAATTCATAAAGCAGTTTGATAAGATGACATATCCAGTTAAATATTTACACAGTCGATGAGATGTCTCTTCACTCTCCGGATGCATACATTTTTTAAGAGCAAGTTATTTAAAATAGAGGTATTTAATATATTAAAATTCTGAAACTTTCGAACAATTTTATATGTGAACTGGAGGAGTGAATGGAAATCTGCCAAAAATGACTAACAGAGCAGAACTTAACCTTGCTCTGACATCCCACGCTTTTCAACAGTCCCTAGATCACCCTGGAATAGCCCACGGGGGTAGAAAGAAAAAAAACTTTAATTATACATACGCTCAGTCTTCCATAGCCTCTACTCAATCTGATACAGAGACCTTAAACTCGTCTGAACAAAAAATGCGAGATAATGCAGGAAAAGCTGTGTGCTTTTTTTCTGCATTTAAAAGTGTTCTAGCTAACTCTCTATAAGACGTTTTCTCTGTTTGCTAGACTGGAAAAGGTTTCTTTGCTATTTGTTGTAATTCGTTTATCCTTCATATGGGTTTTGATAGCGCCTATGATTGCAGCACAGCTACTGTACAAACACGCACATGCACACGCGCACACACACACACACACGTTTGTATTGCTATACTTGTGAGGACTTCCCATTGACTTACATTCATTCCGTAACCTCTAACCCTAACCCTAACCCCAAACACCACATGCCTAACCTTAACCCTAACCTTAACCTAATTGTAACCCTAACCCTAACCCTAAGTCCTAACCATAAAACTGCCTCTTGAACTTGTGGGGACCAGCAAAAGGTCCCCATCTGGTGTAGTTTTCCTCATCTTTCTATCCTTGTGGGGACATTTGGTTCTCACAAAGATATTAAAACATGCCCATACACACACACACACACACACACAGACCCACACACTCGTTCTCACATACAGTTACAGCAGAAGAACAGATTCCTGTTTCCCGCGGAGATCGCTGACAGGGGGCCGGGGACGAGCAATCGCGGAGATGTGACATAACTCGTGCGCCCCCCCCTCCCCCTCCCCCGCCCCCTCCCCCCTCCCCCCACCCCACCCCCGGCCTCGGCTCTCGTGTTCTCTCCACCACTCACGACATCATCTCAGCACCGCGCGGCGACGTGTTCGCAAGACGCCAGCCTCCCACTCATCCGCCGACAGAGCCCCGCGATCCCCCGCCTCATTACGCTTCGCCGCACCGCCAAAACGCCTCATTAGGAGCGGGTTTCTACCTCTCCGTTCCGCGACGTGGGGGCGCCTCTGTTCCCCTAACAGCCAATGACAACGTTCGGTTTTCACCCGTTCTCGCGAACACAGACACGACGTTCGGCTTCTGAGTGCTTTAAGCGCATGCGTCACTCTGTATGCCGGTGGCACACGGAGAATATTCTCGCTAATGGTAATGATAGACATGTTACAGTCATAAATTAAAATGAAAAATAAAAAAATCAGCCAATATGTACACGGTAAAATGCGGAGAGTCAATTCAACTCTAAATGGAGTACATATGAGTCCAACAGGGATCATACTGTATGTACTCTGAAAGAGCTGATTTTACTGTGTACACTTGAAGGAATCCTGGGACAAAGAGGAATGATTTGTGGTGAGACGGCGTCGAAGCCGTTTCATCAGTGTCCCAGTGTTGATTTCAGCAAATGAGAGAAGCTGAGAAACAGATGTCGAACGACTATTCGTCACAATTTGGTTGTCAGCATTGTATGCAAGCATATATCACAGTAAACATTTGGCAGCTGTATGGCCACTGGAAACAATTTACCATACTGAAAACAAAGACAATTTTGACTGAGGATAGAAGTACATATTTGAAGAAAGTCCTCTTCCCAAAGGCCTTTTCTTCATAATGGTCTGTGATTTACTGAGATGAAAATGTCTGAAAATTCTGATATGACTCAAATCCCAAAGTTACTGTAACTCTCCAGTAAAAGATGACTGTGTAGAGTAATGAAATGCGTACAGTGAAAGTTATAAAAAGGAGCTTGTTCATTCTTAGTGTGAAGACAGTTCACTTGTTCAGACAAATGAAAGTCAAAATGAAAATGATTTTTGGCATAAAAAAAGAAAATTTAGTTAACTTCAAGAGCCTGATTTCATAACAACTGCAACTGAACTGAAAAAAGATCAAAACCAAAGAACAGTTTACATAATGGCCATTTTATTTATTCATTATGTCACAGCTACTGCTGCTGGATCTAGGAATAAATAATACACTTGCTGGTGCACATGTATAACAACATGCTCACATGACATTTATGGCTATTGTATGAGTTTAATAAAATAAAAAGCATACAGGTTACTATTATTCATCATTAGCCTGTGGACTGAGTTTTAATTTGATCTGGCCCTTGAATCCGTCGAGCCAAACGAATGATCAGTGTGTGTAGTGAGTCACCATAATAGGTGTGAAGGAAGAACCTCTTTCAGGTTTTTCAATCAAACACTAGCCACCCGTGGGGAAGCACATTACCACACGTGTGTTATGGTCCAGCAGCCCATGATTAATGCACTCCTATCACACGCAAAAAACCATGTCTCCCCCCCCCCCCAGCTATCTCTGTCCCCTCCTCCCCACGATCACCGTGGAGAAAATTTAACTCAAAACAAGGTGAAGCGGTCTTCAGAGATTATTTGCTTCAGATGGAATCTTGATCAGGGGAACGGTCAAGGGATTTGTGATCGAGGGGGGGGGCCGGGGGGGGGGGGCATGGAGCAGTTAAAAAAATTAAACTAATTCCGCCGTAGTTCCGGAGTGGAAAATGAGATGGTCAGCATCGCCGTTGTTGTGAATCATTCCCCAGGATGTTAAATCTTAAAGGCTGGCAGTTTAAGGGACCGGAGCGCGCGTGCGTGTGCGGCTCGGCTGCTGCCCGTTAGCCTTGTGAATAACATTCCAGAGGCCAGCAGCACGTGCTCTCTGGAGGGCACGTTTGCCCTCGCTGGGTCTGAGCAGAGGTCTCAGATGGGGAAGGCAGGTCAGTGTGATTTACAGCTGGCAGAGGTCTCCAGTACACAAGGAGATTTCCTACGCATACGTCTCAGAGCGTCCTTAAAACCTTACTCAAAATGTGTGTATTTCACATCCACACTTCTCAGAGAATACTTCAAACCTCACTTCAATCGTGTGTATTTCACATCCACACTTCTCAGAGAATACTTCAAACCTCACTTCAATCATGTGTATTTCACATCCACACTTCTCAGAGCATACTTCAAAACTTACTCTAAACATGTGTATTGCACATCCACACTTCTCAGAGCATACTTCAAAACTTACTCTACGCGTGTGTATTTCACATCCACACTTCTCAGAGCATACTTCAAACCTTACTCTAAACGTGTGTATTTCACATCCACACTTCTCAGAGCGTACTTCAAACCTTACTCTAAACGTGTGTATTTCACATCCACACTTCTCAGAGCATACTTCAAAACTTACTCTACGCGTGTGTATTTCACATGCACACTTCTCAGAGCATACTTCAAAACTTACTCTACGCGTGTGTATTTCACATGCACACTTCTCAGAGCTCCTCCTTCGTTAAGCGGGTGAGTTATAACAGCAGACACCTCATTGTTTATGCGTGCTACAGCTGCCATTTTCTGAGCAATTACTCGCTTCGGTGATTAATCCTGAGAAAGTCAAGAAAGCAACGGAAATCAACACAGCATCCTACTTACTGCATCCAAGTGCGAACCTTGAGTTCCGGAAACTACTCGAGTTGATCAAAGTGAATTGCGTGCTCTAAGAAGAGACGCATTTCAGGTTAATGACTTATGCATGTGCTCCTGTTTCTGATTGAAAAGAGCCCTCCTCTGTGGGAAATACTGTTCCTGGCATGTTTCACGATTTCAGGCAAATAATTAATGAGCCGCTTCTCACCATTAAATTCGCCTACACCGCGGCGCTGCATAATCAATATTTTTACATAATGTTTACCGAGGCGAACGACGCCGACGAACAGCTGAGGTGTTCCCGGCACACCGCCGAATTTCAGAGACGTTTTCGGCAAAATAAACATGGAGTTTCCGCCTGAAAGCACAAACATATGGAGCGTTCATTAGAGGACAGGCCCCGCTCCTATTGGCCGATTTTTTTTTTCATTTCTGGGCTCTCGAGTGCTTTTTTTTTTTTTTTTTTAAACAGAGACATCAAAGGCAGCAGAGGCTGGGGGGGAGGGGGGGGCGGGAGAGAGAGGCTGTGGTTATATAACCCAGAATTATTTTTAAACCAGCTGCGCTTTCTTATCGGATGTTTGTCTCAGTGCTACTCGATGCAGAAAGGAAGCGGTGGGGAAGATGTGCGCACGCCGCGGCTAGGCTAGCTGTTTAAAGGGAGGCGAAATGACTGAAATGCATTGATCACCATTGTCGAGTAGACTGTGGGGTACTGTGACTCAGCAGTGCAGTGAGTCGGTTTTAAATATGTCCTGACGAATGTGACACCCGTCCTCGAATAACATCGACCGATCTAGGGCAAGTCCCACTGAGTGAGAATGTTCCAAATCTCACGGGCTGAGGGGGGGGTGGGGTGGGGGGGCCTCATTACATTAGACTCTTTTAGCAGAAGCTGTTATCCAGATCGACTTACAAAGCAAGAGAAGCATAAATGTGTTCATCTGCTCAGTATGAGCAACGGTATCAGACGTGAAAAGCAACATTATCCATCCATCCATCCATCCGCCATGTAACCCACTTATTTCTGGTCAGGGTCACTGGAGCCTATCCCAGCATGCATTGGGCCAGAGGCGGGAACACACCCTGGACAGGTCGCAAATCCATCGCATGGCACACACACCATTAACTCACACACTGACGCCTAGAGGCAATTTAGAGTCCACCAGAGCACTACTGCAAGTTAGCTGCGCTACACTGGGAATGTGACCAAACGCCCTCAATTATCCCTCCTGCCTGCTCCCATGACGTCAATGTAAGAGACCAGAGGTTGTAGGGCAGTTGTGGGGGCGGGGGTGGGGGGGTGCCGAGGGCGCGAGACCAAACGGAGGCTGTCTCCTCACCCACCTGAAGGCCTCGATGAGCCTCTCCACCTTCTGGGCCTCGCCCTGGACCCGGATGTGGGCCTGGAACTTCCGCAGGGCCTCGTCCAGCTCCATTCCGGAAAAATCCATCTCGTCCACCACGCAGCTGGAGAGAGAGGGAAGGGAGGAGGAAGCAATGAGAGGAGAAGCGGGGCTAAAGGGTTCAGTGATGCGTCAGAAATAATGGTCCAAAACAAAAATAAAAAGTAACAGATTGGTGCGCGAGGTGTCAAAGCAATTGCAAATCGTAAGGAGGACAGAGGCACTTACTCTAATAGAACATTTTTAATAAACATCTAGGCGACGTTACTCTTTTTCGACATTTTCTTTAATCAGTTTAGGACGGTGACAAGAGAGACATGTTTTTGCGTGTTTCGGCCTAATTCAGCGTCTTAAAACGGACGGGGAACAGGAGGTTTAAAAAAAAAAAAAGGTTTTAAGGCGTCTAAGACGTGCTCAGTCCATGTCAGAGGTGTTCCTGCAGTAAGTGCCCACCCCAAAAAGTCCAAAAGCGTTCACCAAAGTCCTGATTTTGCCGCAGGTTTCCCGGGATATTCCTCCCAGGCCACGATTGAACTTTTATCACAGTTTGGGACGATCTCACAGCCCTGATTAGAGCCTCTTAAAATCAAGCCTTCACGCTGCCAGCTCAGTGACAAACGGCTCAGATTCCACCTCCTAAATTGTCTGTTGATAATGATCACAGGAAAGGCTTCAAATTAGCCGCCATAATTCACAGATAATGCACTGAATACAGATTTTTTTTTCCCACCCCCCCTTCCCAAAATTGAGCAATGATTTAAAGAAGATATTCTGGGAAAGTGAACAGTGAACGGAAAGGGAAAGCACAGAAATGTATCTGAGTAACTGGTTTCATTTAAAATGCATTTCTCAATACATTGACAGATGTGTTTACTGAATAACAATTAGCATTTATTGCCTTTATTCAATAACAAGATAAACAGATCAACTGTCCAGCTGACAATCTTTTGGAAACTATCCCCCCCGAATATAAATGAATATAAATTATTTTGTGGAACAGATGCAGCTATAGATAACAATGTCTCTGTACATCCCTAGTAGACATCTTTCACAAATTTGTAATTAGGCTTTTCACATTTGTTTTTGGTAGACATTTTTACTCTATTGAAGGGATGATGTGCGACAGCAAGTAGCCCTTAAACACAGCCGATGTTGCGAAAGACGGCATCTCATCAGAAAATCTGCTCTCGGAAGCCTGAATGAGCCTGAAAAACACAGCATCATATAATATGAAAATAGCTCTCGGGTTTACTGACTGAAACTCAGGTTACTCGCACATTTAGTCAGTCTACTTATGTTTTCATATTATGTAACCATGAGTGAATGTCTTAAAAGTGTGTTAGCATTTAAATTTAAAAACCAAGACATTTAAATTGTGGAAATGGACATGCTGTGGCTGTTGGCACTGGGGTAATGTGGATAATTTCAGTAATCCAAGCCAATTCTGAGCAGAAAAAAAAAATCATTCTTTGAAATAACAGTAATTACCGTCAATTATCGTTGATTTAATTATTGTCATTTTGTCAAGGCGAATGTGTCATTGAAGAAAACACTCACAGCACAAACAAGCCGCGTGTGGAATTTGAGCCGTTCACACTGGATGCAACGCGCTGTAGTTTATTACTGAATAAATCTAAGCCAGTGTATCAACCTTACGCGCTGTTATTCCACAGTCAGATATAATTTACTCGTACGGCCAGAGGACGCGAGAAAGAAAATGTCTTTTTTGATACGACTAGGCATTTGCAATCACACAACAATGAGCATGCAACGCACCCCGCAAACAGAGAGCTGTAATCTATCGATCTGTTCATCCGTCTATCTGTCTATCTGAATGAAACCCCTCAGCTGAATGAGAGGGAGTCTGCATGCCTGTTCTGTAAATGGCTGTCGGGGAGGCGTGGGCGCACTCTATGGGCAGTGGTGCAGGGGGAAACAGAACAAAGACTGAGACCTGTCACCCAGAGGGATCAAGAAGAGTGACAGCCGGCGGACGCACGAACGCAGCCGTACCTGCGACCAGAGATCCTCTCCGCCCTGGCGTGTCGTTTTTAGGGCTCAGGGCTGCCCCCACCCCCTGCCCCCCAGGCCACAGCGTGCCACAGTGGGGCCCAGATTATACAGACACAGCCAAACTCTAACATGAAGCGTGTGTGTGTGTGTGTGTGTACATGAGTGTGTTGTACCTGTTCTGCTGTGTTCAGGCGGTAGGATATCACGTTGGTGGCTGCCTCTAAACCTTACTGTCGCAGAGCCTGCATAATACTGTTGCCGTTCTCGTTGTGTTTAGTGTTAATCAGTTTAACCTTCAGGGTCCAAGTTGAACTATGCGGTTGTTCCCTGCACTTGGACCGGTACTTCTCTCTAGGGGTTTCGTCATACTTGTTCCTGGTTATGGTTATACACTTTGTTGTACGTCGCTCTGGATAAGAGCGTCTGCCAAATGCCTGTAATGTAATGTAATGTAATACTGAGCTGGAAAAACATGGAGGTCTGTGACTGAACACAAAGCCCCTGTGTTGTTGGCGAAGCCTCGGAGATGTTGAACGCTGTGTCGTTGGCGAACGCTGCAAAGTTTGAGAACTTCGCAGTGGGTGAGACCGTCTGAACCGTCTGTTTCTATGGTGATGAACTCACTCTTTGTGTGCGCGAGTATACGCGCGTGTGAGGGCTTGTGCAATGAGCAAGGAAGTAGCAGAGAAGGGCAGAACATTCTGTTCAAGCTTTCTTTCTGCTCAGATGAGTTGCAGTAGAGCCAATCAATATCTCTCATCTCTCTTCAGAAAATGATTTAATCCCCCCACACAATAACTGCCATCTGAACTCACTCACATACACTTACACACGACTGTAGAGTCTGGCTAGTGCAAGGCCTACAGATAAATTGTTGGGAGTTAAAATGTGTTTGTCACATTTTAGCTCAGCAGCTAAACACTATATACTATGATGCTTAGTGTCATGGCATAAAATGTACAGGTTTTTTTTTAAAAATGCGACAACCGTGTGAGGTACAATCAGGAAACCATAACATCATTTGTAAAATGAGAATGGTGAGAGGGGGAGGGGGGTATCTGTTAAATGAATATCTCTGGCCCTGTGCAGCGATAGAGAGGCCATCGGCAGAGAGAAGTAAAACAGCCCACAGGAATGTAGAGCTGAGAGATGGGAGAGTGGAGCTCCCTGTCGAGCGGACTGTTCATTCCTCAAACCGCACTTTACATTAGATGCTGCATTGGGGGGTGCTCCAGAGCAAAGATGGTATAAATGATGAAAGATATTGCAGCAGTGAGCAGGGGTAAGGGGGCGGGGGGGGGGTTGGGCAGTAAAAGCCACACGTATCGGCTGTTAGCTGACGGATGGCTCTCTCTCTCTCTCGCTATTTCTCTCGCTCGCTCTCTTGCTCCCACCGTTTCGCGCGGTCGTGAATCTAACGAGAACCTCGGGGGGGGGGGGCGCGTGATTTTCAATTTGCCTAACTGGCGTCAGAGCCCCCCCCTGGGGGCCATACCTGGCCTGATTAGCTAATCAGCACGTTTGGCGAATGCGTGCGTTTGTTCTAACGTTGTCGCGTTTACACTGAGCGCTCTGATTACGTGCGCACGGCAACCAACCGGCTGGGGGAAACAGCCAACCAGATGGAACGGCGTTTGCAGGAAGGGACTAATGAGGAAATTGCAAGCTAATGAAACATCCCTTTTTTTTCCCCCAATCAACAAGAGCGGAGCAGACAGCGCAAGCCTGGAAATGCTCTCTCGTAGATGCTCGCTCCAAAGGTTTAAATGAGAAAGGCGATCGGTTGAACCAGAGGACAGACTGCTGAAGCGTATTCCTTTGTTCCGGTGAAACTGACAGATGAGTTAAAGGATAAAAATGTCTGACAGCAGCACCGTGTATGTTCAGGATGCCACCTCTGGGAAGCCAACAGGCCTTTTTTCCTGAAATGCTGAGTCGTCCTTTTTCCAGACCGGTGTGTGTTTAACAGAGTGTTCGAGCAAGCGACTGGGGTGCGTTCGTCTTGAGAGCGGGTGAGATGGAGAACTAAGACACAGGGAGAAGAGGACAGAGAAAGGTAGAGAAGGAGGGTGCAGAGAGAGGTGGAGAGAGAAAGAGAGTGGGAGAGAGGAAATGTGGAGAGGTAGAGTGCAGTGGCCTGTTTCAGGCTGCTGGTCCGTGGTACACCCTGTTTTTAGTGTGCAGCTCCACACACACACAAACACACACACACACTCGCACGCGATGTCATAGCATCATTAGTACCACAGGAAACGTGAGCTTATAAGCATCTGACTGAAAACCCCAGGTGAGCTACTGCTGTTACACCTGAACGGGTTCCCTATTCCGTCTACCAGTGTGATTGCATAACCTCCAAAGTGCAAGCTTACGTAAGGCAAACACAGACACATATTTTGCTGATAACATGCTATAAGACAAGATGAGATGAGATGCTTCACCGACTGTCAAAAAGCCTCTTTAGATCCCGGTTTGAAATGCACTTCGATACACTTCAAGAAAACCTCTGCTTTCACTGGGCGCGCTTGTAATTATTTTCGGGGTGACGTGGGTGATCTAAAGCCCTCCGTGCCCTCCACTGCATGGGGCCGCAATTCAATATGGGGGCACCCCCACCTGAGAATTAAGGCTATCAGGTACCATTTCACCAGGGTTTGGTAATACGTGGCCGATAAGGGTGCCCCCTGACCTGGAACCAGTTATTCTCCATTATGTCAGAGATTGGAAAACCCACAAAGCCCCCCAGAGGATGCAGGAGAAATAACGCCCTGGGCCCGGTGTAACCACGGCAGCTGCCAATCACTCCCTCCTTTTCCGAGTGAGGAAGAGGAGGCACAAGTGCTGTCTGACAGCGACAGGGCAGGAAATCAATTATAAGCACGGCACCCTGGAAAAGCGGCTTTCGCCGGCAGAGACGGTGATGATAGCACCGTACCCGCAGAGCGCTTCAGAGATGCACCTGGAGCTTCCCTAATGGGGGGTTAAATAATGATAGTATTACTCAAAAAGTGAAAAAAGTCTTGCTTACTTCCAAGGTCTTATTGGGTATCCTGGGATGTCCTGTTAAGATGCCTTGCAGGGGCTACGAGTGAGATCCAGGTAGAAATGCATTGCAAGCATAAGAACATCACGCGTAGTACATCAGGGGATCTTACAAGAGCAACACGTAGATGACACAGTAAAAATCTACACAGTACAGGAATTTTCATGGACCCTAACTTGGTTTCCAGAGCAGCGACTTTCTCTCACTCTTCACTGTCCAATTCTTTCTTTTTCTTCATTGATCTTAAACGCACACACTCACACACACACATACACACACACACACACACACACACACACACACATATACACTTATACTGTACAAACACTGTGTTCCACCTCTGTTCCTCCTCTAAATGATGGAGAGAAGACACTGTGCTGGCCCTGATTTTACCACTTGATTGTGCGTATGCTTTATGCAACGGCACATTTCCCTGTGCAGCCTGTGGCGCTGGGCTCAGCTTCTGGTGAATGCCAATTAACATCTGCTTCTGATTTGTCTAGGCTCACCGAGGCCAAACAAACACGGAGGAAAACAAACAGCTGAGCTTCAGCACTGCACACAAAAATGTTACGTTCACTGCTAAAACACGTTGGGGGTGGTTTTCTCATTTATGTTCGAAAATGTAACTTTTTACCGCAAAGATGCCGTACACATGAAAGTAGAACGAGGGGGCATACATGGGATTTATTAAAAGGTAAATTCCTCATTGAGAAGTATTTTTTCACACAGAGAGTAGTCACTGTGTGGAGTAGCTTCATGTTATAGAGGTAGAAACTCTAGGGGTTTTCAAGACCAGGCTTGACACGGTGCCACATACTATCTAGTGCGGAGGTAAACGGTGTGCACTTGGTACCCTTCAGTGGCTGGAAAATGCAGAGCATTGTTGGGCTAAATGGCCGCTTGTCACCATTGTTGTGTTATATTGTGTTGTCTTGTGTTGAGCTATGTTATGTTACGTTAAAAGTGCTTGTTTCCAAAATGGCCTCTTTTCCACGGTTCATGGCTCATTATCTGAGTTTCTTCCTCTGCAGTGACCTGAGGTCAGAGTGGCTGAAGGAAGCAGGGAGCGAGAGCACTGATCTGGCACGCGGTGCCGTGAGCGCGCGGTTGCTCGGATACGCTGACGGAACTTACTCCAGGACGTCCCTGTTGAACTGCTTCTTGCTGTTGCCGAGGAACTCGCCGATCATCTGCCGGCTCAGGCCCTTCCTCTGCAGCAGGAAGTGGGCCACGCCTATGGGCGTGTCCGGGATGAAGCCGCGGGAGATGAGGAACTGGATGCCTTTGTCCGGGTTCCTGCAAGGGACCACAAAGAGAGAGAGAGAGAGAGAGAGAGAGGTGAGTGCCCTTGCCCCACAACGCTCGGCCCCCCATCACGCTCCAATCAGGACAGAGGAACGGGACGGGACGCAGCCAATGAGCTTTCACGCGGTGTTCCACGTCCCTCACCCAGGGTGGGAAATCCGTGTTACACGCCCTACACTGGCGTGATTGGTCAGAGTCTGACTCTAGTGCAAGCCTGACGGTAGGGCGGTAGTGCTGGATACCTCTCCAGATATCTGAAAGTTTAAATGAATTATGGGCCAGTGGCCATTCCGGAAAACGTGCTTATTTAAGGAGGTACCCCTTCCCCCTAGTCGAATAAAATGAAACCATCTTTGGGGAAGAACATTCTATGAGAACGTGGAAACCGTAAGCCTTTACCCCATTCTCAGAGTCCATCCATAATTCCTTTTAAGGCTCTGACCAATCGTAGCAGGGGCAAAGCAGATGCAGCGAGGGTCAAGTTTTTGGAAGAAAGCAGGTGAAAAAAAATGTAAATAAATCCTACAACAGGCCTTTCAGTGGAAGATACCGTGCAGATTATAAAGGCAGGGGTTGTGCTAATGTTGGATAAGACACACACTAGCATTAGTGCACTGCCATGAAATAATGGAATTATTTAAGACTTGCAATATCCACCAATGAGACAACATAACTCTGGAGTTTGGACCACCCATTTTGTGAAATACACGGGCTGTGACACATTAATATGCATGCCTTCTCACATTATTACATTCATTAACAATAATTAAAGCAGCACCCCACAGGAGAGAATCGTGATGCTCGCAGACTTACAATTGACTCTTTTAGCACTTGAGTGTAACTCAAAATGGCTCTCAGTGTAAACTGCTCCTGGTTCAGATTTTCAAAAATAAATAAATACATTCAAAACCCAAAAAACAAGAAGCAGATGGAACAACAGAAATAAAATAATAACCTGACCCACACAGACCACAGTACACAAGTACAATGTAAATTTCTTCTTTTTCTCCCGAATAACAAGGAATTCTGCTCCAAGCGAATATCTGTCCAAAGTGATATTGTTTACGTGTGTGCGCGCGGAGGCGCATGGGGAAAATGACTCGCTGAAACACGTTAGCTTCCCTCCCCAGACCTACGGTTAATCTGACTGCTCTATTTATAGCCACATTACCCACGCGCCGCGGGATCATGCCGTGGCGAATGTGAGAGCTTAACGCACGCTCCCCGTCCTCCGCTCGTTAGCGCGTTCCCTTACATAAGAGGGACACGTGCGGCCGGGCTCGCGGGAGGCTAGCGTAGCGTTCGCGGGAGGCTAGCGTAGCGGTCGCGGGAGACTAGCGTAGCGGTCGCGGGAGACTAGCGTAGCGTAGCGCTCACGGGAGGCTAGCGCAGCGCTCGCGGGAGACTAGCGCAGCGCTCGCGGGAGACTAGCGTAGCGCTTGCGGGAGGCTAGCGTAGAGTAGCGCTCGCGGGAGGCTAGCGTAGCGCTCGCAGGAGCGCTCGCAGAAGCCTAATAATTAATCCAAATATTGCAGTTTCAGGGTTCAGGTGGGCCATGGTAAAGGGGATCAATTAGGCAAGAGAGAGAGAGGAGGTGAAAAAGAACAGAACGGTCTGTCCAAGATGGCGGCTGGGGTCCCCTGGGCCGTAGATATTAGCGGACCCCCCGCCACGCCTCTGGGGTGTTCCGCGGTTCAGGTTCACAGCCACGAGAAAGCAAACAAGCTCCTCTGTCCTTCTCACCTTCATTGAGGGTTACCCGGCAATAGCTTTGTGTCTGATCAGGACCACGCACATGATGCACCACTGCCTGTGCTTTCAAGATTTATGAGGAGGAAACACCGTGACATATGGCAACGCACGGTGGTTTAATAAGAGATGGATGCATTTTTTAAAATTTGCTCTCAAAACCATAGTGAGATTCAGTGCCCCGTTGCATTATATTTAAATGCCCAAATACATTTAAATTGAGCTTTATTCAGCAGTCAGCAGGGCCGGCTCCGACGGTAAATGACAGACGCGTTCCTGTGCGCCTTATTTTTGTTCCCGTAATGAAATCGGTGTGTAAAAGCCGCTGACTCGTCTCATCTGCCCGAGGGCCCTGGTGCACAACAGCGAGGGGGGGTGGGGTGGGGGGATGATAGAGGAGCAGCCCCCCCCCACCACGGTCCTCCACCTGGGCCGCAGTGCGCTCTCTGATTCAGCCGGACGCAAGCAGGCAACCCCCCCCCCCCCCATCCTCACTCAGATATGGCACAGCGCAGGAGCACGCTACACTGCGAAAAAGGCTGTCATAACGAGCCTTTCAGTCTTTGAGACAAAATCTTATTTTTTTTCTCTCAAGTAGAAAATATTGACCTATTTTCAGTTACCGTTTGCTTGAAAATTTTTGTACTCCATTGGAAAATATTGAAATGAGTCAAACTGTCTCACTTCACTGGCAATATTTTTGTCCTATATAGCAAAAAAAGTTGTAGAAGTAAGATTTAAAGTATGAAATATAAGACCAAAATACTTGTTGA
Source organism: Anguilla rostrata (assembly GCF_018555375.3). Classification (NCBI taxonomy): domain Eukaryota; kingdom Metazoa; phylum Chordata; class Actinopteri; order Anguilliformes; family Anguillidae; genus Anguilla; species Anguilla rostrata. The sequence goes on from NC_057939.1 coordinate 5,260,175, forward strand.
GAGTGACTTATTTTTTGGTTTTTGCAAAGCACGCTTAGGTTTAACAGTCCCTCTTGTGCAATGCAGTCAAGTCCTGGTGTTTGTACATTTATAAGTTTGCACATTTATGTATCCACTAATACTTAGCTTCAGGAAAAATCTAGAAAGAAATGTATGATATGTAAAATGTAGGCCATGTAATTGGTGTAAATAAGAAAACATCACATCCTCTCTGCTAAAGCAATTTTTTTTCCATTATCTGCAGTTTTTCAGCAAAACCTTGCTGTCGCATGGAAAAACAAATACCTAGCACAGCTGTCAATGAAATATAATATTCCCGTCTGGGGTGGTTCAACGAGAGAGCTCTTGGTGGGCACAGAGCATTCCCAGAATTCCCAGGCTCGTGATGCCACACCCCAGGAATTTTAAAGGCATAACTTTTTAACTGGAGCGCCGCAACGAGCATCCATTATCGTTAGCTTCTCCGGCCTGCTGAGGGCCTGGGGGAAATGGACCCCCAGCCCATCTCCCCCCCCCCCCCTCCCCGCGCATTATTACCTGACGAAGCACATCGCAGGCGCCCCCCCAGCGGTGGTCTCCTCAGCGGCTCATGTTTAATTCAGCGGGTTAGGAGACGCATCCATCTTCCCTGCGTGCGGCGGTTTTGGCGCTCTGGGGGGCGGTGCCGCGGCGTACCGGCGCGCTGAAGCGGAACGCACCTGATTCGCTGCCGCTGCTGCTGCTGCCGGGGAAACGGGGGTCGCCCTGACGACGGGCCTCGGGCCGGCCCACCCGGTGCGCACGTTGCACGAGAGCTTTCACACGTGCGGCAAGCGCTTCAGGTGCGAAAGTCTCACGTGAACAAAGCACCCCCCCCGCCCTTCCTGCGCATCTCGCTGCTTTCAGCCGTCAGCATGGACTTCCAGGCAACTGCTGCCTGTCAAGCATGTCCCCGCCCCTTAAAGAGTATGAACCAATCACCGCAAACCCCATCTGCATTCAAACAAACCTTTGCCTACCTTTCTGCTAGCTCTTGCTGCTTGTTTGTAACCAAATGTAGCCTCACTTAGCTCATAAAGTATCAAAGATAAGAAATGGGCTGTTTTTCCTGCATTCTTTGTTTAAGAAAATATAACCCATGTGGGTGGGGTTTGGGGTGATTGGATCATGCTCCTGGAGGGGCGGGGTGTGACTCACAGGAAGCAGCTGCCTGGAAGTCAATGCTGAGGGCTCAAAACGTCAACAGGCCCTTCCTGCGAGCCGTCCCTGTTTCAGGCAGGACCACAAAGGAATTAGCCATGGCGAGAGTTCGGCCTCTCCTCCGTCTCCGCTTACAATCTCCACCATTAACGCTGTGGCGCCCTGACCTCCCCCTGCACCTCCCACGCCCATTCCCATTCCGAGCACACTTCCAGAACGTTCCGTCGCTCGAGGGGTCTCTGGAGAACCTTCCTCCCCCCCCCTCCCCCGACTTTGGGAGGCGTCCCGGCGCGTTTGGGGATGAAATGAGACGCGCTCGTCTCATCGCTCTTAATTACCTTTTTTTTCGGAAGAGCGGGCCGCGGTCGACCCGTCGTGAATTTTAAATCCGCCCGCACCCCGGCGGGAACAAGGCGCCTCTCTCCGCGCGCGATGAGGACGCAGCGCACCTGCAGGTATTAGCGTGGGGCGTGGGGGGGGTGGGGGGGGGGCGGGAACGAAACGAGGGGCAGTAACGAGACAGAGTCTTCCGCGGAGCGCTGGGGCAATGTCTTCAGCTGTCAGGGTTTTCTTTTTTTTGTCGTCTGAAAATGAGAAACTCACATTCGCTTATCTTTTCTGGAGAACGGGTGTGCTGTGGGGGTCGCCGGCAAAGTTACCTGGAGTAACTCGAACGTGAAGTTTCAGTTAAATAAAAAAAACTTTCAAAATCCTTTTACACAACTTATAAATCCCTGTGGAAACTGACGTGTAATATGTTGACTGCTAATTTTATACACTGAGGGGGCTGCAAAAAAGTTAAGCAAAAGAAATGGAAAAATGTTAGCCTGTGCCTGCCATTCTAAAGATATAACCATGCTCCAAATGGATTTCGCTTGAAAACTCTAAGCAAAATATAAATAAATAAGCAAAAGGACCATCAAGCAATTCCGCAGTCTTCTGATGATCATATACCTTGCTGTGAACGAACATTTGAGGAGCAAACTGCTGCTGTCCTGGATTATTACAGCAGGTGCAGCCCTCTACCTGGACCTCCTCTGGGTCAAAACCCTCGTCCTCCAGGATGAGGGCCCAAGCCGGGAAGCAATCATCCTTCCACACGCACAATTATTTCCAGCACGTCAAACATTCCCTCAACGGACCGGAACAGAATTTTTTTTTTCTTCATTTCTTTATTTGTTTTTTTAGTTGAATGACTGCAGAGGAACAAAAATATCAACTTTCAAAAAACAGGGTGAACCTTGGCACCTTCCTTTGAAAAAAACAGTGTGAATCATCACTCATATCGGACAAATAAACCAGAATTTACTGTTATCCACGGACACTCGTTCCCTCAGTTATGTAAGCTGTTAGGAAGCCATTTTCAGCAGAATTGCTGATCAGATCTTGTCACGGAAGTATATTACGTTTCTGCGCAGTGGACTGGAGCTCTTTTATTACAGGCGGTGGTGATTGATGACCTCTGATCTGGATGCACTTGCCAAGCACAAAGAGAGTGGAGTGTAGCTAGCTGGAGCACGCTCAAAGATCTTACACTCAAAGGCAGAAGGTTATTGTGATTGGCTGTTAATGGGGACTTAAGTGCACCATGCCTATGGGAGCCAATGGCAGGCTGTCCATCGCTCTTCCTACTGTGCTCCCCCCGGGGCCACGTATCCCATCATGCTCCTCATCTTGAATGTCTCCAGCACTCTTATCTCCAAACTTAGTCACTCTCCGCTTAGCACAGTGAATGGCGGCACCAAATTGAATTTTAATGGAAAGTGCACTTCTGCTCAAAATAAAAGCAGAGGTCTATGTTGCGTGTGTGTGTGTGTGTGCATGTGTTTGTGGAATGTGTGTGCGTGTGTGTGTGTGTGTGTGTGTGTGTTTGTGGAAGTGTGCGGATGTGTGTGTGAGCGTGTGTATTTAAGTGTGTATTTTCAGAGGTTTTTACAGTATATATACCGCACACGTCTGATGTATGTGAAACACCGTTGAAAAAACAAGGAGCCTTAATTGCCTCCCAGTGTGAACCCTGGAGGCTGTGAAAACTCCCAGCCATCACCGGCACAGCTCCCCACCCCATTCTCCACGGTCCACAAAGCTAAATACCACTGCGGCCCTCCGTAAGTGCTTTGTCCAATGGAGTGGAGAATCTGGGTTAAAAGGGGCAGAGGGGGGGGGCCTCAGAGCCGCGGAGTCGTCCGCTAAACGCGCCGCGATCCCTGTAATGGCGGCCGTCCCGATTGCCGCGGCCGCGAAAACCACCAAGCCAAGGACTGTCCTGCGGGGGGGCGGCCTTCGACATTTAGACCGCTCGATATAATTTTCTAATCAGTTTTGAATTGCATATGTGAATCCCAGGTATTTTTGGAGGTGATATAAGTGTGACTGCAGTGAAAGAACTATTCCTACATCACTTGAATACTAGTCACACTGTCTATACACGGTAACCTACATACAGTAATTACACATTTGCCACAGTATGATTACGTTTAGCAGGCTGAGTATATTAAGCTGAATAGAGGTAGACTCTGTGCTACACGTGGTGCATCAGAACCTCAGTGCTAGTGTAAAAAAAGCATCCTTTGCATCACATTACAGGCATTTAGCAGACGCTCTTATCCAGAGCGACTTACACTACTTTGACAGTACATCCATTTATATGGCTGGATTTATACTGAAGCAACACAGTACCTTGCTCAAGGGTACAACGGCAGTGTCCTTCCCAGGAATCGAACCAGTTCCTTACCCATTATACTACACTATCGCCCGAAGCAGACGTATCCATCGCGCATCCCTAGTAACTGACGACTCTGCCTCAGGTTGGCGTCCGTCTCTCGATTCCGTCCGGCCGGACGTTTAAAGCTCATCGGCGGGTTTTATTTCAGCGCGTTGCCGGCTCAGTGAAAGTGCTGGGCCAGCTCTTCCCGCTCGAGGAGCTCCATTAAACTTTGTTAATCCCCACACCCCCAGGCTCACTCGCCCTGACAGCCCCCCCCCCCTCCTCTCCCCCCCCCCCCGCGGCGGAGGATGAGCTAACGCGGCTTTTCCCTGGACCCGGGCTCTGGGCGTGAGCAGCAGCACACTACGCGCTACGCTAATTAATTAGCTCAGAACGAGCCATTCGCTGAATGTTGATCTGCGTTCCACAACACTTTCGATACGTGTTTCGCCCCGAGAGTCAGTTAGGGTGTCGTTAGGGAGGTATGAACAGAAAGAAACGATTAAAAGTGGTTTAATAAGCCCATTTTTGTTAATGTCTGGTGCAAAAAACTTTTTTTTTTTTTTACCTGTCTCAGTCAAGCTAAATGAGTTTTCCAATTAATTGCTTTACGCCTTATCGCAGTTAATTGAGGAACCACCTAATTTAAATCAGTTATATTGAATAGGAACCAGTATAACTAATTAGTCTGAGGTACAAAACTGAATTACTTTTGAGCTTCTGGGAGGACGTTTACACACACACACTCCAACCAGAGACACACAATGAACCAACAGCACATATTGTAGATGTCACACAGGATTAGCATTAAATTAGCATCTCAATCAAACGTAACTAATGTAGAACCGTGCTGGAATGAAAAGCAGTTTGCCTGCGGGGCTTTGGACTGAACAAGCACAGATAAGTCACTGTCACCTGGACGAACGTTCTCCGCTTTTCAGTGATTAAGGCGTGAGCTGAAAAGGACCATCTTACAAGGCTGTAAAAAGCGGTGCATTCTGGGACGCGCCCCGCGGGGACAGGGAGGTCCGGGGGGGGGGGGTACTCACACGTTGAAGAGGTTGAGGCCGATGCGGTACAGGCGCTTGCGCATGACGTCGGTGGAGAGGGTGGGGGACTTGCAGCTGGCCGGGTTCTCGCAGTGGTAGCGCGGCAGGCTGAGGATCATGGCCTGCAGCGCCTCCTTGGAGGAGGCCTCCGAGGCCGACTTGGCCGAGGTGGAGGTGCTGCTGCTGCTCATCTGCTCCGAGCTGTTGTCGGCCGTCTCCGACTCGCTGCGCTTGGCCTCCAGGACCTCGGGCCCGGCGTCGGCCTCGCCCCCCCCCCCCGCCCCCGCCCCGGACCCCGCCCCGGCCTCCGGTCCCGGGCCCTCCTCCACCTTCTCCAGGGCCAGCTCCCGCAGCAGCTCCTCCCCCAGCTCCTCCGGCGGCGGGGCCGGGAACTCGTAGTCCATCTCCCCGGGGTCCAGAGGCCCCTCGTCCTGCGGAGGCGCCTCCCACTCCCCCGCCGGGGGCTCCTCGCGGCCCCCGTCACCGCCACCGCTGCCGCCGCCGCCAACACCGCCGCCCTCCTGGACGCAGTTGCCGAGGGAGACGGAGGTGGACTCCACGACGGAGGAGGACACGTGGAAGTTCTGGTTGTCGATCTGCACCGTCACGTCGCGGAAGGCCATCATCAGCTTGCTGGCGCTGCTGCGCGAGAGGCCGTCGGGGTTGTCCTCCGGCCCGGCGTCCTGCGGCGCGCCGGGGTCCGCCCCCGGCTCCGCGGCCCCGCCTCCCGCCCCGCCCGGGGGAGGGCCCCCGCTGCTGAAGGTCTCGGTGAACTGGTAGGTGCCGCCGCCGCCGCCGCCGCCGCCGCCACCACCGTCCTGCAGGGAGCACATGGTCTTCAGGCTCCAGTTGCTGAGCGCGTCGTCGATGGACTTGGCCAGCGACTGCACCTGCTCGGTGAAGGAGTCCTCCAGGTCGGTGAGGGTGCCGCCGATGGCGGCGGGCAGGGACGGGGAGCGCACCAGCGGGATGCCCATGAAGCCGTAGCCCTCCAGCAGGGCCTTCTCGGCGGAGAAGCCCTCGGCGTTCTGCACCCGCACCTTGCGCAGCGAGATGCGCCGCGGCAGCCGGCTCTCCAGCAGCGAGTTGCGGATCTTCTCGAAGTTCCGGCTGAGCTGGTACTGCCGGAAGGCCGTCTGGATCTTGCAGGCGGCGCGGCGGGAGATCAGGTGACCCCCGTACTTGTGCTCTAGCATTTCCACCTGAGGGAGGAAGACAAACGGGAGGAGACAAAAAAAACAGTTAAGGTTGTGTCACGCCAGCAGGACAGGGGGGGATATGGAGAACAGCTTCTAACACATAAATACAGCCTGATGCATTAGGGGCACGGTTTCGCTGCGGTGCTGTACGAATGGCCGCAGCAGAACGGGGAAGAGCTTTCTCATGATCAGAGTCACTTCATTTTTCTTTTTTTTTTAACGATTCACCGCACGCGCGGGAGGAAAAAATAATACCCTCGTTTCCACCGCGATGCCCCCCCCCCCCCCGCTTCCATAGTCAGCGATTCCTCCAAAACGCTCCTCCGCATCAATATCTTGCTTTCGGGTAAGGGGGGGGGGGGAACGAACGGAATAAAGTGAGCCGGAGACGAGGAGCCGCTTCGATTGCAGAGAGCGACGGACCGGGGGGGGGGGGGGGGGGCCGCGATAACCATGGACGACGGGGAAATTGCTGAAGGGACCCAGAAGCCGCAGCACAATCTGTTGACACAGGTGAAGGGAAGCAAAGGGCTCTCGGGCCGCTAGCCGCGAGCAAACAGACGTCTGAGGGGGGCCGGGCCCTGCTGCCGGAATCAATAAAACCCCCTTTTCGCTTTGCCCTGGGAGCAAACTAATAGAAAACGCCAGGGCCCGGTTCATTATTGATGCTTTCCCATTTCAATCTTCTCCTCTTCTCTTTTTCTTTTCTTTTTTTTTTACCTCAGCGGCTCCGCGTGCGAGTGCGGAAGATAAATATCGGGAGTTTGGGGAAAAGACAAAAAAGAAAAAGGAGAGAGCTTGAGACATCGGGAGAACAAACACGCAAAGGTGGAAAGGGGGGGGGAGGGGGAGGAAGAAGTGCAGGGTTTGGGGAATGAAGCCTGTCCTCCTCTCTCTGGGAGTGGACCCTGTGCCCGTGGACCAAGTTCTGAGAAACGGAGGTTAAACAGGGTTCAGTCCCGGCCTCTCTGAGACTTCACCCTTTCGCCCGGCGTTCAGATTGGCTCTCTTGGCCTTTGCCCGATGTTCCCCTCCCCCATTCAGCGGCTCCTCTCCCAAACAGCAACTGAATCAAATGCACACAATTTCCCTTTCTGACCTGCCCCATGAGTACCATTTGAACTGTGGAAATGTTACACAAAACAATTTTCCCGCAGCTGACCAGAGCAGCTACATGCACAGTAGTGCTATTTATCACGTATTTCTACCGATGGGAGAGTTCCCATCCTCAGAAACACTCTGTATCATTGGCAGTGTCAATATAACATGCTGACTCCGTGCACTCCAATATTAGGGCGAAAAATATAACACTGCACCAGAAATCGATCTTTAATCAAACACTCAGCAAACAATTTTCTAAAGTATTTACAGGTTTTCGATTTTAAAGGAAGTCAATGTTATACTGAACCGTGAAAACAACATAAAAAATGTCATATTCCGAACTTATAATGAGAAATTTCAAGGTGGACTACTTATGAACATAAGTATCTCAGTTAGCCAAAAGCCAGTTTTATCACGGCACAAATCTGCATGTAAAATGGGGCAGGGCATTTACCTGCTTCAGATTTTCTGGCAGAAGTGCAAACAGTTTAAATTAATCGCTCCTCGTCTGTGCCAAAATAATCCCTTGAGGGACACACCACCTGCTGCCGAGACAACAGATTTCTACTTGGTCCTGATAGATTCTGCGGTTAGCCAAAATAAGGGTGGGGGGGGCGGGGGGGGGGTGGACTGGAGGGGGCAGGGGTGCAATAAATAATTGCACGCTGCCAGTGATTTCTGGGTGGAAATATACTGGCACCTTGACATCAGATTCATTTTTCATAATAAACCAACCGAAAGTCCAGCTGTGCAGTAGATAATGCAGTTATTCAAATTCACTTGAACGAGGACATAGTCCTCCACTCCAAGCTGGCAGTGAGCGCTCTAAGCACTTAAATCTGGAGTCCAGTCTGACATCTCAGAATAATAAATGCCTTCACACAAGAATTTTATTTGTTGGCTTTTATCTTGTTGGTTTGAGTTTGTTGAATTGGAATTGGCACAAGCTACTTCATTCTGAAAGTTTTTTAAATTTTTTTATGGGCAGCGACATCGTTTGCTGGACAGTGAGTTGCCAAGGGCGACCCAGGTTCAAATCATGTACGGTACGGCACAGTGCTGTGGTACGAATCAGGTATTTAACCACAGGAATTAATTTAGCTGGTATTCAGCTGTGTGAATGAATACCAAGCAAGTGCCAGGTTGGCTACAGCGACCATTGGCTTTTGGAGTCATTTCATTTCATTTAGGAAGACGTAACATAACATAACTTAACATGACATGACATGACATGACATTTCAGTGGTGCTGGAGATGTTGCGAAACAGCTCTGAAGGTATTTTAGCTTGGAGATGTCGTGACCAGCTTCGAAGCTATTTTAGCTAGATCATATTTTTTCCTTTATCCCCCACCCGAAGAATTGAACGACGGTGTTACGGCACTAATAACTGTCTTTTCAGAAACGCAGCTTCTCTCAGCATATGTCTCACGCTAAATTTTTTGGACAGTGAGCAATGTAAAACGGTTTTCTGTTTGCCTGGTCATGCACAGATTGTTTGTTAATCTATTTTTTTTTTCCCCACTCGTTGGCAAGAGGGTAAGTACTGTAGCTCAAAGCCCAAATGGGCTTCATGCCCTCCCTCTGCCTCGGTTTAGAGCAAGGCCCATTAAATTAGCCCATTCAGGGGGTGTGGCAGACATAGCAATTCTCCACAGTCGGTGCCAGAGGGATATGTCTACATCTCCGTTCAAAAATATCATCTTGATTCAAATCTCATTTTTTGCTGGAATACAATTGCAGTTTCCGTTTCTTTCCCTGTCCAGCTCCCTTTCGGTTGATGATGCGCTTTCCAGGCTACTGGGGACAATAAAGATGTGAACTCGTGCACTTGTGAACTTGTGAACTTGTGAACTTCTTTGGAACGCTGCGAATTCAGTCCACACCGTCCTCCGTTGCTTTTATGGTTTTAAGATATTTTAGTATTTCGGACCCCGGTAGCCTTGTTCTGGGTAAAATTTTTTGGCATTGGCATTTTGGCATTTTTAGATATCCAGTACACAATCTTAACCGTCTCCACAAACCTAAGTGTGTGAGACCACAAAGATAAAGGCGAGGAAGAATGTTTTCATTTTTTTTCATCTGTGAAAAAATGATGAATGGATGAATGGTTGATTGAGGAATGTGATCTACCAAAGCTGTGGTATGTGATACGCAAGTTGTGCAAACAGCATTTTACTGCAAAGAATGGAAACACAAGTAACCTAGTTTAATAAATTAAAGAAAATGATTTTTTTAATTGTTTTTTGATAGTAACATTTGCATATTGCACATTCGGTTTTTTTTTCATGTGTACTATCCAATTTTTTTTGGCTGATCCTTATTTTTCTGCGGTTGCAATAGATTTCAGTTTACTTCTTGTGTAATATGTATTGGAAAAACAAACACCGTCATATCTTAAATAAATATGAAAATTTCAGGATATGATATTTTGGCCATATTTCCCAGCTCTTCCATGTTGTGAAACGAGCTTTAATAACTGCCAAAAAGAACCAGACGAAGCAGTAAACAAACCCAGATCCAAAATATCCCCTCAAATCAAAACAGATGCGTAATTCAGAGAAACTCAAATTAGCCAGCTGCCCAATCTGGCTTTCAAAAAAATAATTTAATGTACATGATAAAGTAAGTAATTAGGCAACTGTCTACATTTATATTAACCCTAATATTTATATTAACCCAAATTTAGAGATCTCATTTTTGGTTTGCGGAGGAGGAGGGGACTAGCACATTGATTTGTCCGTCCCTGTATCCACACACGGCATGTGCTATTCAGATAGCAGGCTTGTAAACAAAACAAATTGAAAATTAAATTTGTTTCAAAGGACATTGCTGATGCTGATCATCTGTCCCAGTCATCATTTTTCACAGGAGACATTTTTACGGTTAACTAGCTGTTCTAATCCCTACGTTGATTTATGGCAAAGTACGTTAATTGGATAAACTGATGCAGTTTTTTTTAGCATTATAAATGCATAAATCAACACATTAACGTTGACAGCCCAATCAGAAACGCATAACACTGTTACAGAAATCAACAGAGAAATAACACCAGCGTGAGTATAGTCCTCGCTTTTACGATTTGGTTTTATTTATTTAAGATGTTCTCTTTGATAAAAATAGAAAGCCATTTGTGCTTTGAGAATGAAACAGACATGATTAACAGGGCTAGCCGAATGTGCAATCAACTGCTACATCAAACACTGCTAAAATAACTCATCAAGAATCATTATTTTTTTTAGAACTTATTCACTAAAAGGTTAAATAAATTAATCATGATATATTCCTTATTTATGGAAAGGAATTATTTTAATCGCAAAATACATTTTCAAGGACGTTCTCATTTTCGTTCAGAAAATGCTGCCGACGCTATATATGGGGCCTTATCGCGCCATCATCACCAAAAGAAAATGTTTTTCCATTTGAACCCGGATTTATAAAAGGGCAGAGGTTGCTCACAGAAATGCTACAGTTGAAGGATCTTGCAGTTTGGAAATTAAGATAGTTCTTATTCTTTCATTCCGGATTTGACCTTGAATGACATTTGAAGTCTTTCAGTGTGATGCTGTCAAAATGTCACTTTGATCCGCTCACATAATAATCAATTCACTTATCCAAATACTTGCCATGGGTCTGCACTACATTACATTACTGTACATTATAGGCATTTACCAGACGCTCTTATCAACAGTGACTTATGCAACATTACACATAGCATTTACATTGCATCCAGTTATGCAGCTGGATATATACTGAAGCAATGCAGTTTAAGTACCTCGCTCAAGAGTACAACAACAGCATACTAACCCAGGAATTGAACCTGTGACCTTCAGGTTACAACACCAGCTCCTTACCCGTTATACTACACTTCCGCCTGAACAAAGGCCGAAGGTGGTGATTAGACAAAAAAACTGCCGAGTTGATTTTTAAAGACGCAGAAAGTAGGCAATCTGCATGCAAATTATACATTCCATTTCAGGACTCGTGAGAACAGAGTTAGGTGTACTTTTAATGTTAAAGCAATCTCCAGTGGCACTGAAAGCATCGTTTGGCAGGGGTTAATAATGGTGGAACTGCAAGTAATAAAACGCACCGTTCAAAGCTTTGTTTCCGAGGAAGCCTCCAGACGTGGACCTAGTTCACAGTGTCCTTTCATTTTCCTGCGATATCAAAGCATTTTAGTTGAAATGACTTGAATGATATCAGGGGTAACACGAAATGAAATTCTGAAAAAAAAAGTCCCTTCATCAAAAGAGCCATTTTCGGTTCCAAATCATACCAAAGGTGTCTATCGGCATAAGGTCAAAAAGACGGTTGCCTGTGGGTGGTGGATATCCATTATGAATATCCAATTTGCATGCTCTGTGAACTTTCAGTGGATATTTTTTTTTAATTAAATAAAATAAAAAATACTCTGTGCATGTACCCCTCTGTGTGTGTGACAGATACCTCTGTGTTAGTGTGAGCCGGGAGAGAAGCAAGAGAAAAAAAGAGATAAAGAGAAAAACAGAGAGGATAGGATATGCTACACTTATAATTCACCCATTAACCACCTGTCTCTTCTGCTTCAGGTAGCTTTTCAACGAGAAGCTATTCAGGACGTACTTTTAATCACCAAAGGCCCCTACACACAGAAAATAAAGTTAGGATTCTATGCCGCTTGTTGTACACTCCAAAAAGCAGCTCGTTAAATGCGCGGAAGACATGCTAACTGATTTTTTAAAAACATAGGTCGTTGTGAGTGAGAAAGGGAATGGAATCTGACAGGACTTCTGTATAAATGACTTTCTAAAAGTTGCTGTTCTAAAGAAAAAAGGACAGCCTGAAATGTCTTCTCTGGGAATTGTGAATGCACTAGCAATGAAAACACGTTTGCACAAGTATTCCAGTCTATGGTGATCCACGTGCTGTCGCGTGAAAAGGAACTTTTTACAATCAACTCCGTTTTCAGCAAAACTTCAACTGCTGTAGTCTCCAGAATACTTTTTTGTTTTCATGTAAATGTGCTACACTTTTAATAAAATGTCAGTGAAAAGCTGTACTTTCACATCATACAGTATGTTCACTAAGTGACTATGTCACATTCAGTTACCATAAAGGTCACTATATCTTAAAATTTAACAATACAACAGTACATTCTACCTCAAATTCATTATTATTGTCCACCTAACACCATATTTTAAATGTCCAATATAATTATCAGTTAATAACATATGTAAAGGTCACTCAGTATTCTAAATGTGTACCATCATGTAATACATGAGAAATATCATTTAATACCTTGAAGGTTGTGCATTGCATCATATTTTTGGTGTTGAAATTGAATATCGATCCCCCTACCACCCCCAACACCCCCCCTCCAATCTCAGTGGTAATACAATCTCATGTCATTGTAGTATTTATTTATATCCAAACTAAAGAGATTGATGGCATGACTCCATAAACACCTCCGAACATGTCATGGTTCTGCTAACTTTACGGAGAGAGCTTTTAATACGACCTTGTTCTCTCAGAACTCTTTGAAAAGCCCAGGTATTAGCCTGGAAGGTTACAGATATTATTTAAATTATTGAAGAAATTAAGCATGCTGAATAAATGGAGGACATAGCGATAATTCCTAACTGTACGTCCCATTTCTCTGTATTTAAATTTCGAACAAAACACATGGATGGGCACATAGGCCTGTAGGCATGCATTATTAATGTAGCAAAAGGTTGAAACTTTGCCTCTGTAATCCCATTTGCATTTCCATGCGTGTGAATGTATAAAAAGAGTAACAAATTCTCCATCAAACTAAAAAAAAAAAAAAGTCACGTTAACATTATTAATGACTGTCTAAAACTTTCCCGAAGAAGCCAGAGAGTATTCCTAAACACACTTTCCATTGATTTGTATCCGAGCAAAAGAATGCATATTTATGAGCCTTATCTACAGACAAGCTAATCAGCGCTCTCTTAATGAGCTGAAAAAAGTGAATTGATTAGATATGCGCCCAGGCCCAATGCAGAAATGTTTGCGCGGAACGAGCGGGATGGAAGGCATGAGATCCTCGGGGATTCCGAAACGGAACCTCACAGCCTCAGAATTCCACGTCAGTACGACGTCACCCCGGAACATTCCGTTCACAGGAAGTGACATCGTGCAGCGTGGAGCGCTGAAAATTCAGCGTGCTCTATCCCTGGTCAGGAGCTCAAACTGACCGTTCATCCCATGCAGACAATCCTTGTGACTTTGTCTCTGCAGCACTGAATGAAGCACACATCTAAAATCAAGTGCATAAATGTCTCCTGGTTTTATTCCATAATACGTGCATTTTAAACTCTCGTTACCGATTACATCCACGTTCAACATTGGCTTGAATTTGGTTTTAAGTTCAACATATTAAAAAGGGTAAGTTGTAGATGATCAGGATAACAAAGAACGCTGGTAGGAATTTAAATGACCAACCTCAGAAAATAAATCATAAATAAATAATTTTGCTAAGGAGTTGAGCTAAAGCAGTTGAGAATACAGTAACGAGGCCTATAGAAGCAGAATGGCTAAGATCTGCACTCCACACTGATCAATGCAAACACTGACTGAACACAGTTATCACATTCGTTAATCCTTAATTTCAGTCTGGAGTTGAGGGAGCATAATGGAGGTTATTGCAATGCATTCTGGATCACAGACTTCAAATGATGAAGCCTATACGTCGTGTGGCAAATAATTGGTTTGATAGCATTAAGACGACATTATTATTTTTTTTAAATCTCTTTCTGCATGAATGCCTTTTATTTTTTCAGAATGGATTTTGGAAGTGGTTGTCATGAAGGGGAATGTATGGGGGTCAAAGCACCGCACTTTGAAGATGACTCAAACTCACGATCGCGCGGAAATAAGTCTCTGAACCGTTTGCTTTTTCAGACAGCCGCAGAGGCACCACAAAAGGGGACAAGAGTGTGAGAACCGAAAATGAGCTCCTACAAACGGTCCTGGAATGAATCGCACAGTAATAAGGTGGGAAAATGAATCGGAATAAAAATATGCTATTGCACTGCCGTTGATCTGCTCTACGGCCATTGATTTGCTCTACCGTGCAGCACGTCTGATTCCTCAGATCCGTCTGCTTCCATTGGTTTCTCCAGGCGAAGATTTTTTGATGATGTTCCTACAAAAAAAGAAACACGCTCTTCGACAGTAGCTCTCAGAAGTGAAGCTGAATAAGATGTTGTATTTCCGTTCCTCCACGGTCTCTAAAGAGAAGGTGACATCCAATTACAAGCACCTAATTTGTAATTTGCCTCTGAGCGCGTTAGTTCCAGTTTCATTGAATTCGCTGCACGGAGAAAAGCGATTGAATTTAGTATGGAATACTGTACATGTATGATGGAATGAATCTCGCAATGTGACCGAACCAATAATTTGGAAGGAAGTACGGTCACATTCCTATGCAGTGCCACCTCAAAGTGTATGTGTACACTAGAAAAAGTATCAAGACTGGCTGGCGTTGGTGTATGATGGGTTAATTCTGTACAGCTTGGGTGGGGGGGGGGGGGTATCCAGAACCTAATTTTGAGTATTCCTGATTAATAATTCATCCTGATTACTTCTGAAGACAGTATTAATAAATGAATGCATTAACTAAAGCAACCAAAAGTAGATGAACAGCCAACTGATGTCGTTTCTTATTAGAATTTAAAATTTAATTTGTGCAGATTTTTTTTTTCCCCCCCTGTGCATCAGAAAATATATGACACAAAATAAAATTAAACTCGGGCAGAACCACCGGAGCCATAACCAAGCGGTAAGCCCCATCCAAATGGAATTGTGACGGTAATGGTGATACAGAAGTTGAAGTCTTCCTTTGAAAAGGACAAGCAGTCCACATATTTACAGGTTGATCACTGTCATTACAGTATAGCTGCGGAGGTCACACCCTCACCCTCACCACTTGGGGAAAGAAAAAAGTCTCACCAGGCCAGGGGTTAAATTTAGAATATTTAGGTGATGTATTAGTAAATTTTGTCGTTTAACAGTGACCTTGAAAATCTGGGCGAACATTTCCAGCATCTTCCCTGAATGTGACGTTTCTTTTAGACTTTCCGCTCTTGCGGTGTCTTACTACCACCAATAGTTAATAGTTGAATGTAAAAAGATCACTCCAGAGAAGCTTGTACGGCTATGTTGAATGAGACATTCATTCAGAAAGATCCCATATAAAATAATTTTCCATTATCATAAATAGAGGGAGGTTCCCCTGAGCCCAATCCCAATTCCCTGTAAAACCGGCAGTGTATTCCTGCTACAGCTAATAGGCTAAATGAGTCCCTCTCTCGCCACTTCCTGTTATGAACATTCTGGCGTTAAATAACCCAGGTGGGTGCTTGTACTGCATATTGGTGGTGCTTCACTTGAGTCACACCCCTCTCTATAAAGAGAGGACATGTAATATGATATGGCCATGGGTAATTACTGTTCTCTCAGGAGAAGTACAGAGGATGTGTCACGTAATGGCGATGGTGAGAAAGGTCTTTTACCAACCAAACAAATAACAGCGCTGAGTTAAAATACACGGAAGCGTACTCTCTTCGGCTAGACATTTCATTCGGCAGTATCTAAACCAATTACTCTTCCTGTTTAAGGTAATTACCGAGGTAATGGAGTCCCACCACATCAAAGGAAGACAATCATATTGAGTTAAAAGATATTAGCTCTATTCATCAGCAGACTGAAATTAGATGTCCATTTCAATTATGTCTGCTTCAAAGCTGCATATTTCTTTGCTTGAATGGGAAGTTTCCTGGAAATCAACGCGTCCTTCGACACGAGAGAACTACCCGTGATGCAGTCAGAGGACGAAAGCCTTGAACAGATTTCACCGACATACGCACAGGTTTCTAATCCTAGCTCTGGCAAGTCTGTTCAGACAGCTTTTCTCCCACTTGATGCAGCTGATTGTTGCCTCGTTTGAACAAAGTCAATCCCTTCTGCAGTTTACAGGCCCCCCAGGACCAGGGTTGGACACTCCCAGCCTGGATGCTGCCAGTTTGAATCTTGGCTGTGCCATGCTGGGCAACAGGAGGGGGATTCCTGAGGGGGCAGTAAGGATACGGCCCAGTAATCTTGGCCCAGATTGCACTGGTCTTTGATAAGGTTGGGACCATATGTGGTAATACATCATATGGTAATATAGCACTATAGACACCCACTGTCAACTATAGTAATGGTGTCCAAACCATTAGCACACCATTTTTAGAGTGGACGTATTAATAAACATTACTTTAAACAGCATCTCTTTGTAAAGCACAGCCACTGTTTGCCAACATGATATTGTGGTACACACAGTGCAAGTGATGTTGTGGAATCTCTAATTACTATTACTATGTTAAAAGAGATCCTATTGGCTAATAGATTAGACATGAGTAAAGAGCCAAAATGGAGGTCTGATATTTGGTGCCCGTGCGGCAGCAAGTTAGCTTTATAACCTCACAAAAAAGCTAAGCCCAAAGATTTAAATGAGGTAATGTTCTAAATTTTGGTAATGGAAAAGGCTTTGAACAATTGTTTGTGCTTGCAAGCTTATTATCCTGCTCTGACTACACAGCAAGTGCCTGAGTATCACTGTTTGTTCCACTGAAACCCCATGGATGGATTTTGGTCAGGAAATAGACCAAATGGATCCATGAGCTAACACAATATTGGACCTGTAGCTACATCATATATAACGATGGAATAGAATATGTAGCCTAAAGATGGGGGGTGCTTATGCCAGGCGATACAGAAAGAGCCAAGTAGAAATCTTTCTCCAAAGAAGTTTTTCCACAGTGATTAGCACCATGTGAAGGACTATAATGCTGGTGAGTCTAATGGCAAGAAAAAAATCCATCGTCTAAAATCAACTGCAAAAACAGAAACCTCCTGTTTAAATCTCAACAATAACACTCGATTGCGAACAGTTGGTGTAACTACAAACCACGTGAACACGCCAGCATTTTTACTGCAATTTGTTACAATTAAAGGGACGAGCCTTAGTACCGTATCGTTTGCCGATATATTTCTCGGCGACGGCCTGACGGAGTAAAAACACGGACGCCGCCCATTCTGAGCTGACCTCTGCGGAAGGACAACGGAAGGGCGGCGGGGTTGGGCGATGACATCGCATCGGCGTAAGTCATCTGAGCGCTGCGACTGCAGAGTCGTTATCCGGACGGTGACATCATGCTAATAAGGAGGCTCTGACCCACTGTGATCTCATTCGGCGCCCGTCAGTGGAGCGGGCGAACGGCGCGGCGAAGCCGGGCGAAGCCCATAAACAAGCACTTAAACCCCGGAACGCGCTCTCCTCGCGCACTCCGCAGACGCACCCTCCTCCTCGCGTGTTCCCCTCGCAGGCGTCGACTCAGCGAATCCGACGGCCACGCCCCAACGCCCTGCTCAAGGACGCGTTCTATCTGCTCTCGAGCAAGGGCAAGCGTTTTTTTAAGGGGTGCGGAGGATTCTGGGATGTCTCAGGTCCCCCAGAACACCTTAGCACCGGAGCTCTGGCTTCCTGTGGACGCTTCTCCGAGTCGTTTGCGAACGTCACGATGCTGAAATGGAGGACTAAAGGGACTCCTCCGGTGGAGAAGCACACATCTACTCAGAGACAGACGCCGCGGTGTCATAAAAAAAAAAAAACACACAAGTGCCCTAATGCAATGGAGACATAGGCAGCGGCGGTTGCCATGACAATGCACCTTTTTAGTTTTGGACGCAGGTGACAGATTAGTGAGATTACTTCCCTACCGGCACACACGTCTGTTCTAGAAAGCATCATCAGACGAGAAAAAAAAAAATCTCAGCTCCATCGGCAAATCAAAGTGGACCAGCGTGATTCTCTGGGGCAACGGACCGCTATCCAAACATAGCTCTGGGCTCCATTGAACAGCGATGCCACCTGCGGAGACTGAGATAGAGAGGCAGTACGGGATGGAGGGACACCAGGCCACCTGAGGGCCTTTTCCCCCTTTGGAAGAGCCTGACCTGGCATCAGGTGTCTGAGGGAAGGTATTCAAATCCTGGCTGAATAGCAGCAGAGCGGTTTTTTTGGGAACTAGCAAACGAAGAACCAAAAAAAAAAAAGCCTGCCTCCCTCTGTCGAGTGCCACTGTGTGATAAATCCCGAAACTAGCACTAGCGCTACTCCTCCAGTACCCGTGTGGTTTTAGGGTCGCTCCTCCCGTACCCCTGTGGGTTTAGGGTGGGGTGCAGCCCCCTGACCGTGCTGCCCCCTGCCCCCTGCAGCCGCGCCCCTACCTGCTTGTTTTTGAGGTCGAGCGAGAGCTCGTAGTCGGAGGCGGAGGCGTGGGCGCAGGCCCCCCCGGGCCCCTTGCTCCGCTGAACCCTCACGGGAGAGGTGGTGTGGTGCAGGCTGGCTTTCTGCCCCGTGCCCCCCCGGACGCCCGCCGCGCCTCCTCCCTCCTCCTCCTCCTCCTCCTGCACGCCATCCTGCGCGCTCGCCTCGCCCTCGGGCTGCCCTGCCCCGCCCGGCGGGTGGGCGTCGCTGTGGAAAGGAGAAAACTCAGAGTGAGGCTGCGCTCCCCGGACCCCCCCCCCCCCCCCTCCGCCCCTCCCTACTGGGCCGGCTGCCTCTGCTGGGGCGGGCTAGGGGGACTGAGGGGGGTGGGGGGATTGGGGGAGTAGGGCTAGGGGGACTGAAGGGGGGGATTGGGGAGGAAGGAAGGGGGACTGAGGGTGGTGGGGGGATTGGGGGAGGAGGGGCTAGGGGGACTGAGAGGGGTGGGGGATTGGGGAGAGGCCTAGGGGGACTGAGGGGGTGGGGGATTGGGAGAGGAAGGGGAAGGGGGACTGAGGGGGGTGGGGGATTGGGAGAGGAAGGGAAGGGGGACTGAGGGGGATTGGGAGAGGAAGGGAAGGGGACTGGGGGGAGATTGGGAGAGGAAGGGGAAGGGGGACTGAGGGGGGGGGGGATTGGGAGAGGAAGGGGAAGGGGGACTGAGGGGGAGATTGGGAGAGAGGGGAAGGGGACTGAGGGGGTGGGGATTGGGGAGAGGGGCTAGGGGGACTGAGGGGGTGGGGGATTGGGAGAGGAAGGGGAAGGGGGACTGAGGGGGGGGAGATTAGGAGAGGAAGGGGAAGGGGGACTGAGGGGGGGGGATTGGGAGAGGAAGGGAAGGGGACTGGGTAGGGGGATTGGGAGAGGAAGGGGAAGGGGGACTGAGGGGGAGGGGATTGGGAGAGGAAGGGGAAGGGGACTGAGGGGGGGTGGGGGATTGGGAGAGGAAGGGGAAGGGGGACTGGGGGGGGGATTGGGAGAGGAAGGGGAAGGGGGACTGAGGGGGGGGGGGGAGTGGTGCCTCAGCTTTGTTTTTCAGACACTAGCTGCAAACACGACAGGGCATTTCAAAAAGGTCACGAGTTCACACAGCAACAGCAGACAGAGGGAGGGACAGGCAGCCCTGGACACTGGACTGTGACACACAGAGACGGGACACAGTCATGCATATGGAGGGGCCTTCGAAACGCTCGCTCGCTCGCCGCCGGACCGAAGCGTGACCCGGGGGGAACGGACGCCGCGTCCGGCCGCCACCCCGCGCCCCTCTCTACGCTCGCGCGTCGGTGACAGGACGGCCATCTTAGATCGTCACGCCGACGCTGACGGCGGGCTTTTCCGGAGCTTTCCGCGCGGAGCTCTGAGCTCCCTGACAGGCCGAATAACACCCGGCTGCCGGGAACAGATTGCAGAAATACTTCCCATAATGCACTGAGGGCCAAAGGGGGCACTTACGCCGCGGTAATGCTAACGGCATCTCATCGCAAACTCCCCAGCTCGCTGAAATTACGACAGGCGGCAATAAAACAGAGCTTTTCAACACTCGTGGCTGCTGAGAAAGATTTTCATATTTTTCTTTTTCATTCCTCATCGGAAATACACGTGAGAATACAAACCGGGCTGCTAGTGTGTGAAATCGTTATTAATATCAAGGACGTATGATGCACATTATGAATGTATAATGTTTATTCATAGCAATTCCAAGGTTAGCACCCCATAGATGTAAATAATAATGCATATGGCCAATATACGCAATTCACACTAGCAAATCATTAAACCTAGGGAAAGCTGGGCGGTGTGCTCGTCGAGGAGTCATTTAGAAACAGGCTTCTTCTCTTCTTTCTTGTCTTCCTGAATAATTTCCTGCTTCTCCTTTTCCGGATCGGGTGACTGCACGCTATCATTATCTGCTCTCGTAGTGTGCTCCAATTCAGCCTGAAAACCCCCTCTCTTCACAGCTTGCGTCTAGTTAAGAAGAGAGAGAGAGAAAAAAACTATTCCTGGCTTTTTACATCATTTACCTTCCCGAAAAGCACCTTGGAATATGATCTTAACGTCGCCCTTGACAGTAATGGACGCAACACTGCGAAATAACATCCATAACTCAAAGGGATCCTTTTAATTATTAAAGATATGTTTGACAGCATGTTTCTATAAACCAGAGATTAAATTTACTCCCATCGCAGGCTCCCAAATCTGCACGCCTGCTACCGGCGTCGAGGTGTTCACACCTGCAGCAACCAGCAGCATAAAACTTCATTTTAATTCTCATAAAAAGGGAGATTAGAAAATGTATTTTTCGTAGCAGTTCTCAGCTCGGTTACATCCATGTCGAGCCGGGAGGCCTTTCAGAACACGATAAGCAGATTACGGTGTTGACAGAAAACCCGTTCATGCTTCAACGCTTGATCTGTCTCCTTCGAGTCCGCTGTAAAAATGGTTTCGGGCCGCAGGGCGCGGGTGCTGATCTCCAAAATCTCCACCGTGCTCCTCAGCACCCCAGATCCTCGCCCGGAGCTCGGGAGACGTCCCGGGTTAGAAGCGTCACGGCGGGCAGAGCATGGCTTTATGGGAAACGGCTCCCAAAAAGGACAGCCTCCGTCACCTGACCCACATCGTCTGCAGCTATGCTCCGCCCACTGTGGAGAAGGGGGGAGGGGCATCCTGTAGTCAGGAATGGGAGGACCTGTTATTCCGTCCTCCTGAGGTCCTGCAGTTCTCCTTCCAATCGACCGACAGTGATTGTGGCAGAGGGAGAGAGAGAGAGAGAGAGAGTGAAAGAGAGGGACATATAGAAAGAGACACAGGGAGAGGGAGATAGAGAGAAAGTGGCAGGGGAGATAGAGAGAGAGAGAGGGACATTGAGAGAGACACTGAGAAGGAGAGAGAGAGAGAGACAGAGAGAGTGAGTGAAAGAGAGGGACATATAGAAAGAAACACAGGGAGAGGGCGATGGGGGGGGGGAGATGGAGAGAGAAGGACATAGAGAGAGACACCAAGAGGGATACAGAGAGAGAGAGAGAGAGAGAGAGACAGATTGCGGTTGGGGGGGGGGGCTGTACAGCAGCTGTCCACCCCTCTCCCCCATGGCAGGACGGAAGCCCTCCGACCCCCTCGCGGGCGGGACAGCTGCCCGCTCAGCGTCCGTCGGAAACACAGAGCGGACTCGGCCCCTGCACCTTGACCGCCCGGCAGGGAGCGCTCCGCAGTCCCTCCCGAAACGGAGGAACCCGTCCGGTCTGAGGCGGTCACCCGTGCGGCCAGCGTATGCCTCCTCTGTGGTGGAGCGGTGAAACGCGCGCTCAGGGTGCCGTTTCTCTCCCTTCTGTTCGTTCCGCAGAAACGTTAACTCGCGTGGAGGACTGCGCTCTGTCAACAGCAGCAGGAACTCAGCACCACATGACCTTGTTATGATATCGTGCCTGTTCTCACGCAGGATCATACTCGCATTCAGTCCAACTGCAACAGGTTTTTTCTCATGGTAAAACTGAATTTTCCTTTCTTATGCAACGTTTATTGTTTGCTTTTTCAGCGACCAGCAGGACCATACAAAATTATATTTATTTTTCAGAGTTAGGTCCAAAACGCATAGTCAGTTAAACAAACTGGTCTCAACAGAGAGGCCAGATAGCTCTGTAGCAACAGGCAGTGGAGCGGTGCACAGGCTAATCTGGAAACACCGGCTCCAAAACATATAAATAACTTTTGGTGGGAATTGTAGGGCAAATACCAAATTGTGTCTTCACAGTTTTTCATTGATGCAAAGCTAACGTACAGGGGTTTAGCTGGACTACATTCTGAGACCATTAAAATGAATATGAATGTGATTTAAATAAAAAAATTCTGCACAATCGCACACTGTAGAATGTGTCAGATATTAACAGGGATGAAAGGATCATCTGCGATCGTTATCGTTCAGTTCGCCGAAGTGAAAGACTCACAGGTTTGCATTCGCTGGTACTGCACAGGAATATAGATTTCCCTTGGGGGAACTGTGGAGTCTGGTGCTCTTGGTTTGCGGGAACAAAAAAAAAAAAAAGACCAGGCTCGGCGAGCACAAAATAAGCACAACAAACCGTACGGAGGTCTGGGAAATGGGAAATCGATCGCGGAGAATGACACAGCTCCACCGGGATACAAGCCAATCACGGGGCTGCGCTACATCACCAATGCCAAACACCCAGAAAGTCGAATTAATCCCACGAATCAAACAAGCACTTGAGGGGTAAAGCCACTTCGGAAAATTTTAAATGAATTAAATATCTTGTCAAATCAAAAAACATGTTCATCAAAAAACACACTTTAGAAGTTCATTGATTGCTTTTAATCACCGTATTTATCTCGATCAGTGCGATTTGCATGCTGGGATAGGCCCTGACCTGACCAGGAATAAGCGGGTTACATGGATGGATGGATATTGCATTTTAAAATGTAAAAATATTTCCAAAGTATATCTGCTTGGGTAAAAACTAAAAAAAAATTTCCGTTCCATGATTTTACAATGGAACCAGGGCTGAAATACACAAATAAAAAAAACTAAATTGAAGTGTGATAACTACCCCAAAATATTCATGTACAAAAATGTGTGTGTGTGCATGCGTGTGCATGCATGAATGAGCCTGTCTTTGTCTGTGTGTGGACATCCCTAGTGTCCCATCTCCCCTCTGCCTCATATCTATAAACAGTCCCTCCGCCCCGATCATGTTTTTATTTTGGTTTATTTTTAACTGTGCTTGTATCGCCCATGAGAGAGAGAGAGAGAGAGAGAGAGCGAGAGAGAGAGAGAGAGACAGAGAGAGAGAGAGAGAGCGAGAGAGAGAGAGAGAGAGAAAGCTGGCTGGCTGTTCTGTGCTAGGACACGGGAGACGCGTTTCGAGGGAGGGAGGAGGAGGAGGGCTGATTCCACCCACAACCGCTCAAATGATAACAGAAAATAAAACCCCCCAAAAAAAACAAAACACACTGTGCCAGCTCCCAACAGGAACACTGGGGCTCTGGGTAAAAATAAGTCTGTGTAAGACTTACAGCTCTTGCTGTGTAAAAAAAAGAAAAAGAAAAAGAAAAAGAAACCACTATGTTGCAGCCCGCACGCAGTCTGTACACAGACTTCACGACGAACAGTACGATGAGCCACCTGTTATTTCCTTCTTATGTTCAGATGTGCGAGCTGGTGGTTGTTTTCCACAGGGGGGCCGAGAAGCAGATGACAGAATAATGACAGAAAATAAGTGCAGGTGTAGCGTGCTGTGGCGCGTGTGGAGTGTGCTGTGCAATCTGGCAAAAACTGAGTGAGTGAGTCAGCGAGTGAGTGACTGAGTGAGTGAGTGCATGACTGACTGAGTGAATGAGTCAGTAAGTGAGTGAGTGTGAGCGAGTAAATGAGTGAGTGTGAGTGCGTGAGTGAGTGAGTCAGTCAGTGTGTGAGTGTGTGAGTGAGTGAGTGAGTCAGTCAGTGAATGAGTGAGTGTGTAAGTGAGTCAGTGAGTGTGTGAGTGTGTGAGTGTGTGTGTGAGTCAGTGAGTGAGTGTGTGTGAGTGAGTGTGTGTGAGGGAGTGAGTGTGTAAGTGAGTCAGTGAATGAGTGTGTGAGTGAGTCAGTGAGTCAGTGAGTCAGTGAGTGTGTGTGAGCAAGTGAGTCAGTGGTATGGTGGTGATTATGGTTTCTGTGGAGCTGTGAGGAGAAGGATCGCGTGGCGTTCTGGCACTCTCTGTCCCTGCCTGTGATTTTAGTCATTACACAGCGACATGGGGAGAATCTGCCACCTCTCTCAG